>NC_041395.2:303291868-304029368 GCF_900747795.2 Erpetoichthys calabaricus | reverse complement strand
GCTATTTGGAACACACGCATTTCATGTGTGTTCCGTTTCTACAGTAATCTGTGCAAACACATTTTTAAAACAAACGTTTTTCAGATTTTAGTAGTACATGACAAAATGTAGGCATAAACTATATAATGCAGGGGTGGGCAAAGTCATTCTTGGAAGGCCGCAGTGGCTGCAGGTTTTTGTTCCAACCTAATTGCTTAATAAGAAGCACTTATTGCTCTAGAAACATGTCCTGCTTCATTTTAGTTATCACCCTCATTAAGATTTTTAACCCTTATTGCTTATTTAAGTCTTAAACAGCTGCATTCTCAGTTTTTAATTGCTCCTTATTAGCAATAAGATGAAAATGACAAAAGAAACCAGCAGTTATCCATTTTGCTTGTTACCCTTTACACCTGTGCGTATTTATCATGCACTATTTGGTTTAATTAAATACTTGGAAGGAAAGAGAAGAGAAAAAAGTGAAGGATTGAGAATTACTCATCCGTTTTAGACTTCAAAGTATTTGGATGATATCCTTAGAATGGAAAAAAAATCTAGGATATGAGAATGACTTGACATAGCAGAGTTAAAGCACTAACAAGCCATGAAATGTACTTATTGGCAAGGATTGTTTTCTAATTAAGCAACTGGGTTGGAACAAAAACCCGCGGCCACTGCGGCCCTCCAGGAATGACTTTGCCCACCCCTGCCATAGGACACAACCCAACCCCAAGATGACAATCAGCAGTGAATCTCCATTAAAGATGGACAACCTTAAAGATGATTGGCAGCAGTTACATAAGGGGAACAAAAACATGGAAAAGGCAAATCTGGAGAGTGAGAAAAAAAATTTAAGAACTCTTTACATAGATAGATAGATATTTGTTCTAAGAGGGAAATTTTACTTTTTTACAGAAACTCAAAAAATACAGCTAACAACAATAACCCCCCTCAAATACATGTATACATGAATTACAAAAATCTTCTGACTTCGCTAAAGATAAGTGAGCAGTGACAGCCAGTTGTCACTCTGGATCAGGTTTGTTTCTTTTTTGTTTAATTCTTTTATTATTCAAATATATTGTTTCATAATATGTTAATTCTGTGTAGACTAACTGGGGACTCTGAAGTAAGCCTATACAAGTGAGTTACGATATCTCACAAGGGACTTCAACACCACTCAAAGTTGGTTCCTGTCTTGCACTCAGTGATGCCAGGATAGGCTTTAGCACAACCATACAACCTCAATTGTACAGGCATGTTTCAAACATTGATGGATATTATAGGTTGAAGAAAGCCTTTGGAAGTTGATATGTCAGCCCTCCTTTTGGTAGCATCTTCCACTGTTTGTAATTTCACTATCTGATGCACTGATGATCTGTTTTTAACCACCTCATAACATTTTGAAGACCATATCTGGAGCTCCCTCATGGAGGCTCATGACACCTCTAGGATTATGAATGTAAGTTTTGTAAGTCTGTACCATTATAAGCCCGCCTTTCTAATAAACACACTGCAAAAAATGCAAAAACTAGACAAAAAAATTAAATGGAAGTTGTTTTGCTTTTATTTAGCAAAAATATCTGCCAGTGGGGTAAGCAAAATTTACTTGACAAGATTTCTTAAAGTAACCTAAACAATTGTAAATATACATTTTTTGATAAGTCAGTAAGTCTTACAATAAGGGAAACAAGACTTAATGTCATGATATAAATACTTCTCACTTGCTTAGATTTCATTTTTTGCAGTGTAAACAGTGCTTTATCATTGTACTACTTATGTCCCAGAATCCTATTTGCTTTATATGCCCATACTCTCCATTTCTTGTTACCATATGATAGATAGATAGATAGATAGATAGATAGATAGATAGATAGATAGATAGATAGATAGATAGATAGATAGATAGATACTTTATTAATCCCAAGGGGAAATTCACATACTCCAGCAGCAGCATAATGATACAAAAAAAAAATATATTAAATTAAAGAGTAATAAAAATGCAGGTAAAAACAGACAATAACTTTGAATAATGTTAACGTTTACCCCCCCCGGGTGGAATTGAAGATTCGCATAGTTTGGGGGAGGAACGATCTTCTCAGTCTGTCAGTGGAGCAGGAAAGTGACAGCAGTCTGTCGCTGAAGCTGCTCCTCTGTCTGGAGATGACACTGTTTAGTGGATGCAGTGGATTCTCCATAATTGATAGGAGCCTGCTGAGCGCCCGTCGCTCTGCCACAGATGTCATCAGATTTGCATCATCTTACCCTAAACTATATATTTATTCTATTGGGCAATGTGATCATTTCTATTTTAATCAATTTGTTCTGCTGAACTGACTTTATAACTGAGTGTTCACAAGGCCTGAAACATTCCTTGTTACATAATGAAGCCTTAATGAGTTTGTGAAGCATGAAAGCACAGGAAGCATGCTTGTAAAAGTGGCCAGCTCTATTTCGCTTTTGGATGAATCATTTACACCACTCTTGACTATGTTGTATAGATAAAAAAAAGTGCCCACAGATGCATCCCTCCCTTCTTCGAGTCAGACTGACCCCTACTTTTATACTGTCCCCCAATCAGGCCCAGGCACAACACAGTGAGCTCCAATTGAGATCTCTACTGAATGCAGTCATCAAAGAGGAATATCTGGATTTACTGAATACCCTACTGTGTTGCAGCATCTTTTCACTGTGTGGTTTCGTTTATCCTCTAATCCACAAAAAAAGTAAAACAGCCAAAGGCAGTGTACCTCTTTTACAGTGATCTCAGCTACTGTGGATATATTCCTAGACACCATTTATAGTGGAAAATCACTTTAATAAATGTGACAAGACAATCCCTTACATTTTCCTTAAAGTATGGTTAACTTGATTTTGTTTGTACCCAATAACTATATCCCATAATTGCTTCAGTCATGAATGTACAGTTTATTAGTAGCAACACGTATGCACAGTAATGTTACTTTCTGAGCACCGTGAATGGTATTACAGCAGAGGAGGATACAGCATCTTCTATAAGTCCAGTACAGCCACATGATATCTCATTAAAAAAATTGCTGTGGCTACATGAGTTGTTAGAATTTACACTATTAAGACCGCTTTATTTAGGAAAAAAGGTTAAAGGTTATTCCCAAGATGAAAAGGAAAGAAGGTTAAAGACACAACATTTTGGCTGTATAAAGTTCATCAGGTGTGCAAATGAGATGGAAAGCCCAGATAACATACAGTATATAGTAGGAGAAGGAGGGAACAAAGCTAGGGCAGATGAAAGGGGAAAAGGTGAGAGTAGGTGTGAACAAGCATCCCTTAGAAAAGATGAAGGAAGAGATGAAAAAATTAAGACCTGGAGAAATGTGTGATCCTGGGGTGAGAATGTGTCTTGACTTTCACAGCTCAAAAATGGTCTCTGAAACAGTCTTCTAGCAGTCTCCTTGTTTCACCTACTGTATGTAGATGGTAGGGCAATTCCTACAAGACATGCAATAAAATTTGTAGACTGGCAAGAGGCCCATTGTTTAATATTGAATTTACTAGACAGACCAGACACTTTGAGCTGTAACAGGAGCTGCTGTGTCACTGGAAAATATGACACCAGCAATGCCAAAGTGTCTGATGAGGAATGTGTCTCTCCTTTTTGAAGTGAACTGCAGACTAGACATTTGCACAGATTAGAAGGAGATCAAGGGATGGTCAGGAAAAAAAAGGATCCTGTTTGATGACCTATGGGAGAGATGGAGTGTTAGAGTGTTATGGTGGAGTTGGAGGACCAGCGGTTTCCTCTTAGATTGGATGTCACAAGGTCTACTTTTTGTTTAATTGAGGGCCCTATCCACAATATGAGGAGGGGATCCTCTATCAATGAATAAACTCCCCATTCTCAGTGCTTCATTACAGAAGTCAGCCTCATCACTGCAGAGGTGGCAGAGTCTAATAAACTACGGAAGAAGTACAAAGTTTTTAGCATGCCATTAATGGAGGGAGTCATAGAGAAGGCAACTGTGTGAATCAGTTGGCTTGTAATAAACAAAGGTTTTAAGTCCTGGAAGGTTGATAGAGAGACCGATATCTAAAAATTGTATAGCTGAGCTGGAAACATCAATTATAAACCTGACATATATAATGAAACTAGTAAAATTACTGACGAATTCCCGTAAGCTGTCTTCTAGAGCAAGAGTTTAGCACCAACACAATCATTAATATGTCTTTAGTACAGGTCAAGTACAAAGGCTATGTAAGTAAAAAAAAACAGGAAGCCAGGACACCACCCAGCCCACATACCCATCTCAAAGATCCAAAAGTGTATATTAATTGAAGTATTTACAAACACAAAATCTTTAACAACTATTTATAAAACTCAAGCCGTGTATGGCAGCCTCAGTTAGGTGTTCTCTAGTATTCTGTCTGTTTTTGTTTTTTTTTTGTCACATCGTTTTGTGTTCAACTACAATCAAATACACCCAAGAAGAATTGCTGAATAGTTCACATTCTGTGATTGAATACCAGATTTTTCACAAGAACTTTTCTGGATATCTTAGGTGAAGGAGCAGTAGGCACAGGTATTGTAAGAGGGGATGGCATGCTGGAGCACTCCTTAGCTCAGACAGTGTGGATTTTGAATGGTACTCCTGTGTTTACATCTAGCTAACCTTCACTCTTTTTGCAATAAAATGGACAAACTCTTACTCCTCAACAGGTATACTAAGGACTTTTCACTCTCTTCTGCTCTGTTTTTCACGGAAACCTAGTGAAAGTTAATCAATCCCAGACATTGCATTACCTCTGATGGATTTTCAGCTTCATAGACAGAATCATCAAGGAAAAGAAGAAGCGGCAGAATTTGCTTTAATATCAAGTAAGGTTAGTGTACTGATGTCACAGTGTTAAGTAAAACGTGCAGCCCTAATTTAGAAATGCTTTTTTTGTTACTTGCAAGTCCTTTGATTCACCACAGGAGTTTTCCTCTTTTAGTTTGATTGGTTTTTACATTCAGCCCTAAGCCTTTGTGAACAAGGCACTGCAACAACTAGCTGACCCAATAAAGGGCATGGAGCAAAATTACCCAAACACCCTTCTGATTATTCTCAAGGATTTTAACAAAGCATATTTCAGCCATGGACTGCCTACATTTATACAGCACATTACATGCCCTACTAGAGACAGAAATGCAGTGGACCATTGGTAAAAATGCACTTTGCGATGTTCCCCATGAGGCTTTGGGACTGTGTGATCTGTTTTAGATTCACCTGCTCCCACCCTATAGGAATAAACAAATGACATCTAGGCCTGTGATTAACATTGTGAGAACATGGACTAATGCTAGGCAAGAATGAAGCTACAAGCCAGTTTTGAGGGCACTGATTGTGGTGTTTTTGAAGATGCGACAGTTGACTTGGACAAGCTGATAGACACAGTCACATTCTATATCAGTTTTTGGAGATGCACATCTTCATCAAGACCTTGTTAAAATTTAATAACAATGAGCCATGGTTTACAGCAAAACTAAGGCAGCTTCACTGGGCCAAGGAAGCTGCTTGTAGAAGTGGGGACAGAACACAGTTTAGACTGGCAAGGAACACACTCATAAAAGAAGTCAGAGTGGCTAAGAAGAACTGCTCTGAAAAGCTCAAACAAGTTTTTAGCCAACGATCCTGCATCAGTGTGTAAATGTCCGTAGAATATTACCAACTACAGGAATCCATCCCACCATATTGCTAAGAACAATCAATTGGCTGATGACCTGAGCGAGTTTTGCTGCAGGTTTGATAAACCCACGGTCACAGTCAATAAGGTATGCTTAGGTTGAATGTGAGCAATCGAATGGGAGACCTAATGAAAGCAGACCTGTACATTTTCAGCATATATTTCTCCATGGATGAGTACTTGCAGCTGAAGAGGAAAGAAACATGTTCCTGATTTCCCATTATTGAAGCCATTTCACTCCAGCCACAATTGAAGTGGGCTGAAATGTGGAGCCATAAAATAATAACCGTGGTGATGTTTTCTACTAGCAAACTCAATATTGCAGAGAAGAGTAGCTCTTATCATTACTGGTGCTGCTTTCTCAGATCTTGCATCATGGGTTTGAATTGTGTGCCTGGTTATTATAATAATAAAGACTTCCATACAGTCACTCAGATCTGTTATGCATTAGCACTAAATAAGCATTTAGCACTGCGAAAAGCAAGATTAGTAATCAAACTTACCCTAATGAAAGCTGCTTATTCAGTCCTTTGGGTTTTGATTGTGTCTTCCAGTTTAATTTTGGAAGTGGAAAAATGTCTCCAGAACTCCATGATTGATAATATCTGAAAATTCCATTGTTATCTCTTGCACATACTGCAATCTTGTGTAACAAAGCGGCTCATTCCCTGACACAGATTAAGTTTTCCAGCTCTACCAGCTTCCTGTAACTCAGGCACCCTTCCTGAGTGGCCATACCTTCACATTTTCAACATGTGGCAACATCAATTGCACTTTGTCTGTTGTATATACGTACCATCCAGTTGCATATTTTTTGTCTCTCCAGTTCTGCTCTCCTCTGTCTTCTTTCCTCTTCAATTTGTTGGATCTCCTCATCAGTATATTATAGCATGTACAAATACAGTTCAGCAATAATGCTCAATGTTTCCTCTTCGTCCTCTTCATAGGATAGGATCTTCATAGTCAAACATTTTGCAGATTTAAAATAATAGCTTATTTGTCTAAATCCAGAAAAAAAAATCTAAAAAAGGTAGTATGTTCTCAAAATGTAAGTGGTGTTTGCAGATGTCATAACATGAGCTAGAGAGTGAAAGGTTATCATGGAGGTAGAGAAATTCACCAAGATGAGGCGCAGAGCCAGTTTTCTTTTAAAATGGCTGAATCTCATTCATAGTTTGTTTCTTTTTTTAATACCTTTCTATTTGTGCAATCTCAAGATGCATATTATTATACAATAACATTCTTGCCTTAAAAGTGTAAGTATTTTTTATGTTTGGACCTAGGTTGCCTTAAGCTCTATTGTAACGTAAAAGAACAGACAAGGTATTTTATAACTTTATAAACACAATTTTAGGTGACTAATTAATATATACCATGATTGTAAAGAAATAACTTGGACTTGAAAAGTACAAACTTACCCTTTATGTCAAAGTGTATAAGATGGCATCCAGTAAATAGACCATTTATCCTGAATGCTGAAAAAATTACAAATGCATTTAACATGACAAAACTTGCCTGTCCAGCGACATTCAACAAAATGTGCATCCTTGTATTGTGTTTGGCTTCAGAGTTCTCTGTAATGCTAACTACTGTGGCAGACGGCCGGCAGCTTATCTCGGCCGGGACGCCCCTGAAATGGAAGGATGAGGGAAGGCAGCTTTTTCAGGACACTGCCTCCACCAAACACTAGATGGCAGCTCCCCTGGAGTGTAGCAGTGCCCCGGATTCCCACAGGGCATCCTGGGACTTGGAGTTTGGTTTCTCAGCCCTGTTGTGTGCCGCCAGGGGGAGCTGTGAAAGGACCTGGGGAGTCATGCTTTCCTTGCAGCCCGGAAGTACTTGGAATTCAAGAGGACGGAAGCCCCACAGTACTTCTGGGCTGATTAACACTAGAATTACCAGAGCCTACGAAAAAACTTGTAGATCCGGCCCACCTTAAATCCATTTGCACCTCTCCCTCAGCGTCTTTTGTCATGTAAATGTGCCGATAAAGACAAGCAGCAAGCAACCTGCTATTCCATCCCCCCACAGCCACAGAACGTGCACAAAGTTCTCCCAGCTCATGCCTTGATTGATTATTTGGGAGTGGAAATAATAGATCGTTATTTGGAACACATGCATTTCATGTGTGTTCCGTTTCTACAATAATCTGTGTAAACACATTGTTAAAACAGAAATATTTTTCATATTTTAGCAGTAAATGACAAAATGTTGGCATAAACTATATAATGTATAAAGCCTGAAGTCCAAAGATCAAATAAACACTTTCACAAAATGTTCAAGGATAAAACAACAGCTTCTGTGGCATAGTGGTAAGGTTTGCTGACTTGTAATCAAGAGTCCCCGGTTCGATCCTGACTGCCTCCTATATTTGCCGTTTTCAGTAGTGAGCTGCTCTTATTGTTAATATTATACAGTACATACATACATTTGGTTTGCGTCCGTAACAGATGGTGTACATTTATAGTACTTGTGAAAGTTACCGGTTTATTTTCACTTTTATTCTCTCAGTCACGATCACAATAAATACTACCGCCCACCCACCCAGGGATCTGACGCTGATAGTTTTTATTTGAAACTGGGAGTAACTGTAGATGTGAGTGGTTTTTTGAGGCAATGGAACTGGACTTTCTCTGATCTGGAGGGATAAAAGCTGACACACAAAAGCTGGTGAATCTGCCTTCTTCGTATCTCACCGTCACTTGATTTTTTTTTTTTTATTCAGTTTTATTGAGTGTTCCTGCTCACGCTGAATTAGTATGCACCTTATGGTCTATGATGTCAAAAAAAGCACTACGTTCAATGCTATATGCAATCATCAAATTCAAATATTAAAAGTTCACACACACGCAAGGACCATCCTTCCTACATTTACGACATGTGCACCTGTTGCAATGTGCACACTTTTCTCTATTTTTCGTAGGCTCTGGTAATTCCAGTGTTAAAGATTTGGGATTCTCCATCTGACCCGTGGGAGGAAGAACAGAAGAACTTCCAGGTCAAGGACTATATAAAGGACTGGTGGAGACCCAGCAAGTGAGCCGGAGTTGGGAGGAGTGACGGAGCTTGCTGGGAGGTGTAGTGGAGAAAAGAATTGTGTTTATTATTGATGTAATTGTGTTTATTGTGGCTGTGGTGCTTTGGAGGCACTAATTGAGAAGAATAAACAATTAAATTACTTCTCATTGCTTTTACCCTGTGTCCTGGGTGTCTGTCTGTTGGGTTTTGGGGCAACAGTGCCCTCCAAATGTTTGACAGTGCTTAGTGAAATTTCACTCTAGAGGAGTATACGTGAGTGTCTGAAAGCCACCAGTGGAGTCGTTACTGTCTTACTTACTCAAAACATAAATTACGAGAGGCAACTAGCCCTATTGCTAAAGGCGTTTAACTGTAAAAAAGAATTCTGCTGGTTTTGCCTCCACTACTTTTTCTTTGTGTGACCCTAAGCTGGCTGCCATGCTACTTTATCAGCTGTAGAAGTGGAAAAATAGTTCTACTATGTTTTAAATAAAATCTGTCATCCTAATAAATCACACCATCTTCACTTTGAGGCCAGATATTTCTCAAGCAATATTAAACCGTCAGAATGGAAGGCATACTTCTTGCTCTGTCAAAAACTGCATGGTACAAAGGTCTGATATTGCAGAGATTTGGTCTTTCCTATTTCATATTATTATATCAGTCAATGAGCTAGCTTAGCACTGAGCATTATAAAAACATGAAAATGTTGCACTGGGTTGCAAGGTTGTCATCTTCATGTCAATTCTAGTAGTCTTTTCCGGAAATGACAGTTTAATATCGTCTGTCAGCAGAAAGTTTTTAAATAGTGTGAAATATTTGCAAAATTACACTGTAAGTGCTTTGACATCAGTTCTTTTGGTTTTCAGAAAGTCTCTCATGCTCAGTAAAATGCACACACACACACATATATGCATATTTATATATATATATATATATATATATATATATATATATATATATATATATATATATATATATATATATATAGTTAATATTGAATCGGAGTGGATTTAATTTCGCTTTTTTTTGTTCTGGACATGCTCTGTCTCTTCGGGACTTCATGAAGTGTGGTCTGCCTCACTTGGCAGTGGCAAAATGGTGGGATTAGAGAACGAGAGCTTTGCTATTTCTCATTTATCCTTTCTACCCCAACAACTGTTAGTGCCAACACAACAATAAGCTTCATAGCCATAACACCTGGCAATAATATGAAATCTAGCTCAAAGCTATCATATATAAAAATGTACTACCTTAACTTAAGACTAGAAAATGTCAACAAACGTTCAGAAGCTTTTCTGATAATTTAATTAAGACTCTTTAATATCAAAGTGAAAACAGATCTCTGCAAAGTGATTTAAATTAATTACAAATATAAAACACAAAATAATTTATCACATAAATATTATCCCCCAAGACACTCCTAAATAATCAGTGATGCAGCCAATTAGTTTTAGAAGTCACAGAATGAGTTCAATGGAGATCACCAGTCTGGGGTTTTTAGTTGATTGAAGTCTAAATGCTCCTGTACATGGAAAGTCCAGCTTGTGGTCAGTCAGTATGGCGGACTAACCCACACAATGAAGACAAAAGAACACACCAAGCAAACTCAGTAAAAAGGTGTTTAACAGACACAAGTCAGGGGATGGAGACAAGAAGGCACTGACTATCACTTGGAGTCGAGTTAAATCAACCATTAAGAAATTAAGAGGATGGCACAGCTGTAAATCTGCTATCCCAGGCTGCCCACAAAAACTGAGTGATCATGCAAGAAGAAGACTAGTGTGGGAGGCCACCAAGACATCTATGAAAATTCTGAAGGAGTTACAAGCTACAGAGTCTGAGATTGGAGAGACTGTGCAGACAACAACTGTTTTCTGTGAGCTTCAGCTGTAATAGCTTTATGGGAGAATGGCAAAGGAAAAGCCTCTCATAAAACAAAAGCACCTGACATCTTGGCTATAATTTGCCAGAAGGCACACAGGAGACTTTGAAGTCAGCGGGAAGAAGATTCTTTAGTCTCATGATACCAAAATGTAATTTTTTGCCCATTAAACTAAATACCACATTTGACTTAAGCCAAACACGACATATTATCAAAACACACCATCTCCACTGTGAAGCATGGTGGAGGCAGCATCATGCTTTGGGTGCTACTCTGTCGCAGGACCTGAGAGCTTTGTGATGGTGGAAGTAAAATTAATGCAGAAAAATACAGGAAACATTTACAGGAAACCCACACCCAGGAAGAAGATTTTGGTTTTTCAAGATGACAACAATCCCAAGCATAATGCCAAAGCTACACAGGAATGGCTTCAGAAAAACAATGTCAATGTCCTTTAGTGGCAAAGTCAGAGTCCAGATCTCAATTCATCTGAGAAATTGTTTCTGGACTGAAAAAAGGTTGTTCGCTCATGATCTCCAAACAGCCTGACAGAGCTTAAGCAGTTTTGAAGAGAAGAATGGGGAAAAGTGCAGTGTCAAGATGTACAAAGCTGACAGAGATAGACCTGTGCACACAGACTCAAGAATTTACCATTTCATCTAGTAGAAAGTCAAGTCCATACAGGGCAAACTTGGGGCCTTGGTGATTTATAGTAGACGCTGCCAAGGATGAAACTCATGGCAAAAGACACACAAATGTGGCATAACCAATGCATATGTCTGTCAAGGCTGTACAGTACTGTATGTCTTGGGTGGTTGAGTACTACTCCAGAGATTAAAGGGTGATATGCTCAAAGTGTTTAAAATTATAAAAGGATATAGTACAGTAGATCCCAGTTGTTACTTTTACATAAATTCTGCAACAAGAACATAGGAGCACAATTGGAAAGTTGTTAAGGGCAGAGTTTGCACAAAAATGTTAGAAAGCTTTTCTTCATGCAAGAACCATAAACACATGGGACAAATTAAAAAGTAATTTGATAAGCAGTAGAGATTTTAAGATCTCGAGTTGATATTATTTTGGACAATCAATATTAATTGGATGGACAACCTTTTTGGGCTGAATGGCCTCTTCTTATCACAATTGTCCTAATTTTCTATGTCTATTGTGAAATTGAAATGCTGAAACCTAATCAATTGTACAGAGTAAGATATATATACTGCATACTGCATATATATATTTTCTTGTGATATATGAGTCACTGTCTTGCACCCCAAAACACAAGACTGAGTCTCAGTACTTTACCAAAACCAGCTTTATTCAGCTTCAAACAAGAACAGCATGGTTATTTATTGCAGCGGGATCTACCACTCTCCTATACAAAGACACAGCAGTCAGGCAGGGTCGTGGCCAGGTTAATGGACAACTAATCCTGTTCCCTGCACTTATAATGTTTCTTGCATGACCCATCGATGACAGGTGTTTATAGCACGACTGCGATCGCCTTGGAGTTGCTTCCACAGTGAGTTGCTGCAGTGCTGCGGGCCTGTGGATGCCCCGGCAACTGATAGGCTGTCTCCTACAGACGCGAGTCCCTAAAGAGTTTAGAAACCTCACAATATATATATTTCTTTTTTAGTCTGAATCTTAATCCGATTAAATATATATATAATATTATTATATATATTATTATATTATAGATTCTTATAATCAGATTGTGATTTACACTAAAAAAAGGATGTAATATTTGGATCTTCACCCTGCCAAATAAATGAATCAACCATCATGGTGCAGCATCCTAGGCTTCGCCTCAGGTGCTGATGTCCAATGTTTGATCCCGTAAGGGGATGCAAAAGTGTATACACCTGATGAGCCCCAATAATGGCTAGAAAGCTAAAATTGCTCAGCATGTATTTTAAACAATTTTATATTCACTTTCATGTCTAATGTGGTGATCTGTACCTTCCATTGGAGGGGACACTCATTTTCATATCTGGAGCAAAGTTGTTGTGCAAATGTGAGACCCTATCTGCTACTTTTAAAATAAACTCTGGAATTGCACAATTGTTCAAAATCCCTTTGAAAAGCTCACAGGCACTCTTTAGTATCACTAACCTTTCCATTTTGCCTCTTTGTTCTGTCAGTTGGCAGGGATACTCATTTCCATAGCCGGAGCTAACCTTTACAATTCCATTTCTTTTCTGAAAAATTAAACTACAATATTGAACATTTTTGAGTGCTTCCACAATCAAAGGCGCTTTGAGTAGTGAGAAAATTGTAATATAAATGTAAGGTATTATTATTATCATTATTATTTTTATGTCAGATTTTCTTAAATCCAAATAAAGCTGATAAGACTTTCTTCCAAAATATGTATCACTGTGGGGTACCAAAGAAAGTATATTAAACAAAATATAATTTTTCATCATCCTCTCATTTCTCATTTGGCACTGTGGATACAGTATATATTGCAAATATACATTGAAATTGTAACCATTACAATTGTTTACACAGTGTTTGCATTTTCCATCAAATGGCTCCAATGTCTGCACAAAGTAAGAGCTAAAACACAAATTCTGAAGTTAGCATGACTGTTGAAGGAAAAATGTGTGTTAGAATCTATTCTATGGAGTTTTCATAAATTAATCATTTTATCTTTTGAAGTTTCTTGATATCTTTTATAAACAGCTTTTTAAAATATTTTTTGATTTTTACTGACACTTCATAGAATTAGAAACTTGACATCAATTCCCAACTTGGTCATTTTCAGAGTAAGTCTTTTTACTTTTTTCCTGTGTCCGTTAAGACATTTTCTGGGTTTCACTACACATCTTAAAAGATTTGGCATCAGGTTGGGTGGCAATTTTAAACTGTAGTAGTGTGAGCGAGTGTGAGTGTGGCAAGCACTAGATTAGCATTTCCCGCAGTCTCATTTTTTTGTCTTCTGGCCAAGGCCTGTGAACCTCTTATGCAAAGCAGAGGTTTGGATAGAGGATGGATACTACCAATTTTCAAGGCGATTTAAAACATACTAAAAGATATTATTGTATGTGTTTTATAGTGTCTCATGTTGTAAGTGTTGGATCCATTGAGGAAGTCAGCTTAAATAAAGAAAATGTACACTTTTGAGGATTGCACCATATTATTAATTGCATTGTGAATATAATTGTTCAAGGGGATGACCATAACTATATCTCAAAATAAACAAGCAGGGCAACAGGAAGAATATGAAAGTTATTTGTTCAGTTTAGGAGTGTGGTGTTATGGGTCCACAGCTTTCCCAACAAAGGCCAGTTAAATAAATAATCACCGCGCTCGCGGCTTAGCGAGGGGGCGTGGTGACTGTAGCGAGCCGCAGGGCGATCTGCGGTGTGGGCATTTCTCCCCTAAGTGCACAAGTAGGAGACTGCCCACATCCGTGATCGTTCCTGTGGCTAATGGGCTGCAGCTGCCATGTCCTTTCTGCCTATATAGAGAAGCGCGAGCCGGTTAAAGGGGAGAGAAAGAAGTAAGAGGTAAAAGAAAGAACAAAAAGAGAAAGAAGTAAGAGGTAAAAGAAAGAACAAAAAGAGAAAGGAGAAGGAAACGGGGGTGGCAGGAAGAAAGGCGGCAGGAAGGCTAGAAAGCCGGTGCGGATGAGCACGCGAGCGCTCGCAGGCAGCTGTGTGGAAGCCTGGGTGTTAGGCCGACACCCAGGAGTCGTAGTAGTAGTTGCTCCCGCTGAGTGAACGAGTAGCGGGGGTGACCAGTGAAGGGCGACTGGCCGCGTAAGGCCAAGAAGGCAGCGGGAGTCGGGAGGCTTGGATGTAGGAGTCCCAAAGTGAGCGTCCTGGCCCTTGGGATTAAAGCCAAGTCTCAATCGGGAGAGCGGAACTGAAGCCAGGGATCGGGGAGCATCCAGATCAGTCATGTGGAGAGAAGGCCAGCTGCAGAAAGGGCGACTCTCCTGTTGCGTGGCCCAGATGGGAGAAGCAGGAGAGCTGCCAGGTAAAAGACACCGGGCTTTAGGTTGGTTTTAAAGAGACTGCCTTCAGCATTGTTTTAACCTCGTTTTAAAGGAATGTTCTATTTATTGATTTTAATCTCCACGTTTCATTTATTGGATTATTTATTTATTGAACATTGCATTACTGCACTTTACTTTGAACATTGTTGCACTTTGTTTTCGTTAACTTGTTTGAATAAAGGCACTTAGCACTTTTATATATCATCCCCTTGCTCAATGTTTATTGCCTCACTGTCTAGCTCATCGGTGACATTACCGACGGTGTTGGGTTCAAGGGCTCCCTAACAGCCGATGGGAGCGTGGAGCAGAACCCGCATGGCCACATTGAGACAAAGGATACTTATAAGGATGTTCATGCCAGAGCTATTGGTGCACATTCTAGAATTTGTAAAACTGTTTTATATATATATTTATGTATATACAGATACCTCAATGGAATGTCAGTCTATCTAGCACAGATTGCATACATTTAGGTCATGCCACATTATACATAACATTAATATCTTTTTGAAAATTCACACTGGTTAAATATGTAACCTCCACAAAGATACTGGGGATGCTGGGATTCAAATGCGGCATTCTAGAGGTCAAAGGCAGCGATGCTAACCACTTTGGTGCATTCTTATCATATCTTTATAAGTTTTTTATATAGTAAGCCATAGTTGAGCATGTCACTGTAATACAAACATTATCACAGTAGTGCATTACAAATATAAGTTCTAGGTTAATATGCAATTTATCTGTCCTATTTTTATTTCACTCCAGAGAATCTGAAGTAATCATTAAAAGTTCCTCTTCCAGATAATGAACAGTTTTTCAATGAAATCAGAACACAAGAAATCACTTTGGAGTTGAAATATTTCCATGAACATCTGTCAAATATTTGTAGTTCATTGATATTTACTTATCTGTGATAAATCAAGCATTTCTAAATACCGGCATGTTTGGGGATCCAGCATGCTCTGCTACACACATAAGGGATGGGTTTGGCAGGCATGTCCTGCTGGTTCGCTTGGGAGCTAAAATGAAACCACCTGATAGAGTCTTTTGCCAGGAAAGCATCCAAAATCCTTGAAAAAAACCCACCAGACATCTGTTCAACTGAATTCAAAGATGCCCACTTGCCTGCAGCAAAAGCAAAGTGCATATTCTCTACTAAATGATATCTTTGTAGAAAAGAATATTTGCAGATGAAGCATAGTTTTACAGAATGACACCATTACTGCCATTTGTACAGTGATTTTTTATTCTAGTGGCACGGCCACAGCTTCGGGTCACAGTCACTGTGACAATGGCTGTGAGAAGACTATTCTACATTATTATTGACCATCAAACAAATAAAGAATTCATTTCATGACATAAAGTTAAACAGAAATCATTTTAATGTTCTTTTCCCAGGGAGGTTCAAGTAGAGTACAACCCACCATCAATCACTTTTAACTAAATTAAGCCTAGATGTTTAAACCTCAAGAAATTGTTCACCTCAGTTTGTGCGTCAACCTTTTTCTTTTACGACTGCTTTAACTTTTTCCTTGGAAATAATCTGGGACAATTTTCTTAAAAGAAATGATCACTAAATTTAGATAGAAAGAAAGAAAGAAAGAAAGAAAGAAAGAAAGAAAGAAAGAAAGAAAGAAACTTTATTTACTTCCATGGGGACATTTTGTTTTTTACAGAAGCTCTTTAAATAAATAATTAGATTAATAGATAAGATACTAAATATACAGTGTGGTAAATAATCAAGTCTTAACACAACAAAGAGGTTTAGGGCAACCTCCCGTACACTTGAAAATTGGCTGAAAATGCAAACAGGTTGAGAAAAATGGTCTTTACAGACAAGAGTCCAAAATGGAACTGAACAGGTTAGGAAACATGGCGGATATAAAGTTGACAAGCAGGAAGTGGAGGGATCTTGGGACTGGAACTGGAAATTAAGTCATTAGGAGGTGGGCTCTTCTTTCTGTTGGTATAGAAGTGATGTCTTCTGGGACAGAACCGGAAGTGACGTCTTCTAGGGTGGACTCGGAAGTGACGTCATGGGAGCCGGTGGAATTTCCCACATTTGGTCTGCAGAGAGATAAGAGAAAGAATTAATGCACTCTTCCACCCCCTCGGGAATTACCTTCTTCTGAGCCCTTTAGCTGGCTCCCATGTGTACGTATGTTATAACAAATATATATACCACACACTATGGTCTGAGCACACACCAGAATGACTAAAAAAAGAAAAAGGATGAAAAAATTAGAAAGAAAGAAAAGAAAACTTCTGCCTTGGCAGTCAAGCTTTATGCAGGTTTATTGCTGTTGATATAAGGGAGCCCCCATAGTGTTTCCAGACACACTTCTACTGAATGATTTGTTGGTTGAAAGTCCTCAGTGTTAGTGTGTCATGGAGAGGATGTCCAGCATTGTTCATAATGGCACGCAGTTCTGTTTTAATTCACTCCTTTGCTTCTATCTTTAGGAGATCCAGAGTTTCTCCCATAACTGAGCCTGCCCTTTTCATTAACCTGTTGTTTCAGTGGCTACTTGAGAATTGCCAGTTAACCTGACAAGGACATTTATGGGATGTGAGAAGAAACCTGGAGTACCCAGAGGAAACCTCATGCAGATACAGAATGATCAGACCCCAAAAAGGTATTGCCATGACGTAAAATTATTACTTTGTGCCATGTTTCAGCCAGGGTGTGTTCCTTGGCTTACTTTAATGTTCCTTTTCTTCACATTATTCATTTGTTGTAAAATATTATGTTTCATATATTTATGGTGTTGTTGAGTATTGTTGTGTTTATTTATTATTTATTACCTGTATAAGACATATTCTCTCGTGTTTATTGTGTTTTGTAGATGGAAACCACTGCCATCCCGACTGAAAGATTGTCATATACCTACAGTATATATATTTTGAGGTAGCCGAATAGATCCTTCAGTGGTTCATTCAAGGAGTGTTTTTTTCATTATATTGTTTTCTGTTTCTGGATTTATTGCTTCTGTTTTTTCAGTTCTGATTTCTGGATTGTGGAGTTGGACTTGTTTGCTGTGGGTTGCCTTTATAGGCATGGCTTTTGTGATATGTTTGTTCTGCTTTGACTTTTTTTTAAAACTATTTATAAAAACTCCTTATTGAAGTTGTCTCTCTATCCGGAGATTTACAGTTTCCATTCTCTAACAGGCATTTTTTTGATAATCTTGGGACATGTAAGTTATTTTTGAACTTTTGAAACAGGTTTTCTTCCTGAGTAGGCTGATGTCTACCTGTGGAATTGGGATCACTCTGCCTGCAAATGAGGCCTATTTCTAAACATGCTAGGAAAGAATTGAGTCCATTTTATTTGTATTTTTTGTTGTCTCACACCATTTTACATATTGAGAGCACACATATAACAACACTCTGCAGCTGTGAGGCAGCAGCTAAACACCATGACACTCTAATTGTCATGATCTGGAGTTTTCCCCAAGGCAAAACAGGTGAGAGGCCTCCAAAGGCTGCTACTCAAGCCATCTCAGGATCTTCACTGGTCTGTCCAGTAAAGCCTCACATTTACCCAGTAAGCCCCTAGGCTATCTGCTGGCTTTGCCCAAGCGGGCCCCAAAAATGGGGAGCTGACAAAGCAACTATAAACTATATCACCAAAACTATAACAAAAGCTACAAATGAAGAGGGATTAATGTAATTACATGATTTATAGTAAAAAGGCAAAAGAAGAATCTATACAAATAAAAGATTCATTAACAAAACATTGCAAAATACAAGGAAAGGCTCAACAGAGATAAAAACACAAATGACTTTCCTAAAAGGCAATGCTAAATAAACAATTCCGAATCCACAGTCCAATAATCACAACCTGTAAAACAAAATAAGACATAATCAAAAATCCAGAAAATCCCAAGCTGAAAACATAATACTCAATAAAATCCCAACAAACGAATGATTTCAAACTCCTGAGCCTTCTCAGACAGTTTAAATAACCTGAGCGAGGGCTCTGGAGTGGTAATGTCTGGGAGGCTCTGCGTCCTATGGCTCCACCCACAAAAAACAAGGGACATGATTACATTTAAAGTGATAGTATACAATTACAAAATCACATATGAAATCAACAAGAATAACATATAGATATAACAAATAACTCAAAATGAGCACTAATGATGTTACCTCAATGGCCACTGAATCAAGCAACAAATGGAGGGTCTGATGCTAAGAATATAATAAAAATGAATAATATATATAATAATATAATAAAAGTTAATAATAACAATAAACAACTCTTTAGCCATGAAGGGGGAATCGATTTAGCCATTCATTTATTTTTTCATATAAAACTCTTCATGTGTTTTGCAAAGCCAAACAAGATTTAAAACCATGCAAGAAAGCAATGTCTATTGTGTTACCAAGTAAATTAATTAATTTATTCGTTTATTTTCACAGCTAGCACATTCCATTTCAGAGTCACTGGAAGACAGTATCTACAATATGACAAATGTATCGTGTGCAAGACACAAACTCTGAATGGGATGCCAGTGCATCACAAGGCACACTCACACATTTTGGGTCAATTTGGAGTCACCAATCATCCTAATGCACATCTAAGTGGGATGTCAAATGACTCTGGAGTAACCATAACAGACTTTAAAGTTAAATCAAAAACACTTTTTATTCAATGTCTGTTATTATGGGGTAAGTGTACTGCAGTGCAGCATATTGTATTTTGAAGGTGGCATATATTCTCTGAGAAATTAGTTCTTGTACAGTGTGAGAGGGTACTGTTGGTAACGCTTTCTCCTCGTTTACTGCCAGGACAGATCCATCGCCAGAGTGAGGTTACTTGAGTTACTCGCAAGCCATGAGTTCTGCCCCTTCTGCCTCGGACCGAATATAAAGAACATCCGTGCCGGAAATTGGTGTTCATTCATGGAACCCAAATCTGAGTGTGAGGGAGAACTCAACAAAGGTGATCTTTCATGGCCTTTGTGTTTACATTTGTTATTTATTATTTTTCTTTTTTATTCATTATATAGTATCATGGTATCCCCACTTTTTTCCGTATTTGTTTATATTTTGTTAGTGTGAATATAGCAAAAGTAGAGTTTATGTGTGTCTACATAATCATTTAAAATGTAAATCACAGTGACTTACTGATTATTTATTACTGCACAGTACACTGGCATCAGTACTATTTGCTTATTGTTTAATCAGAGCAACAGTACAGGAAAATAAACAAGGATGAATACTTAACCTATAACATCACTTGCAGTAAATGGAGAGGGATGGATTAAAGGAGTAAATGAGGGATGAATTGAAAACAGATTGCAACAAAATTCTTTTCTTGCACATTACACTGTTGTAAGACAGTCTAGCTTTACAATGTATGGAAAAAAACTACATAACATTCTCTGATTCACTTTACTGAAACTAATGCATGAAAAGTGACAGCGCCTATCCTGGAAGCATAGGATACAAGTCCAGAACTAACCCACATAGGGCACCAATTCACCAGTCCAGGGCCCACTTACGCATGCACCCACACTCACTTTCACATGAGACTAACTTGATCACCATTCACATAAATAGACACAGAGAAATATTTATATGTAATGCATATGTAATAACCAAAAGGGTCAACACTTTATCTGGAGGGCCTACGTAGTGCAGCACATGGCTCCTTGCCAGACAGACAAGTCTCTCTGATAAGATAACCTTTGAACAAGAAGCTAAAATAAGTGCTAACTTAGTTCAGTACAGTACCCAACACACAACTTCAGGATTCCAAATTAGGACCCAAGTGCAGCCGAGCAACAGGTGACACCTCAGCACCACACTAGTTCCAATGGAATGGAGCAGTGTGAGATAATTTTTACTCAATCCTGCCACCAACCCCTGAGTTTTCCGATGCAAGTTGGAGGACCTGCTTGCAGAGCTGGATGCAGGTTAATGTCACACCCAATTCTGAGCGATAAGGGCCTTGTTCGTGGGCTCAATAGAGGGGTATCACTTCTGGCAATTACTGCATTGGGACTGGCAACATTCCACTTGCCAGCACAGATCGCTAAGAGCCACCACTCCACCCAATAAAAAAAAAAAAAAATATATATATATATATATATATATATCTAGTATATATACAGGGGTCTCCAACATGTCGCTCATGAGCTACCGGTAGCTCGCAACCCCTTTCCAAGTAGCTTGCCAAAGGGTTAGTGAATCCTACGTAAATTTGAAAACTTGATTAGTCAAATTAGGGGTGGACGATCTTTCCAAAAAATCTTGTGAAGTGAAACAGGGATATGTAACAAAATGACAAATGAATAAGTCATATCTGTGTATTTGTAAGTGCATTGTTTTGTTTTGACAGCATTCATGTTTTAATTCAATAGTGTGAGATACACTAGAAAACACATACAGACATACAAAATGCACTTGCAGGTGAACTAAATATTTTTTCTGATGTTTTAATGCAAAATGTGAGTTGTGGACACCAACACTTTGTAAATGCTGTGAGAATAAACATAGAAAACATGAGTAGCTCTTGGCTATTTTCATTTTGTAAAAGAAGCTCTCAGGGGAAAAAAGGTTGGAGACCCCTGATTTAGTATATATATATATATATATATATATATTGTAAAAGGAATTGACTCAACACACTTAAAAAGGTTTGGGGCAGCCACCCATATATTATTCCTGGCTGCAAAAGAGTCACTGATAAATACAGAGATGTTCTCTATATCGGGTCCAAAACAGAACTGATGAAGGTTTGTCAAGATGGCGGCTTTAAGGGATAGGACAGGAAGTGGTGTAAGGGGACCGGAAGTGATGTTCTTCATTAGACAGCTGGAACCAGAAGTGATATTCTTCTAGGCACCTGAACCGGAAGTGACATCATCTGTTTTAAATCAGACAGGTTCCCCCGCAGCTGGTCTGTAGAGATAACAGGAGAAGGTTTAGTGCACCCCGCCACCCCCTGGCCTGGCGTGAAATTACCTTTGCTTGGTCAAAACAACATCTTCCTAGTTGCACGTGTGTGACAATATATATATACTGTATACACACACACACACACACTCATATATATATATTGTGAGACTGGCGCTTGGTTGGCGCCGACCCGACACAGACCTACAACAGAGGCATGGGTAAAACAAACAAAAAGATTAATTTTTTTCTTCACCTGTGTGGCACATCTTCCCCGTGAACCCCACAGGCACAACACAGTCCCAAAATACAAAGAGAAATCACCCCAAAACACAATCTTTTTCCTCCACTCCACCCAGGGCAGCTTCGTTCTCCTCCTCCCAACTCTGCCGCCCTGAGTAGTGGCTGCAGGCTCCTCTTTTAGCCCACCTGGAAGTGCTGCAGGTGCTCGTTGACCTACTTCTGGCTGCACTTCCGGGTGTGGCTGTGCTCCCACCCAGACGGCTCGTTAAGCCATGCATCTCTATGCAGCTCCCCCTGGCGGAGTCCATGGAGCCAACCAAGATAAGCTTCGGTGTTTCATGAAAGTGGCACCCGACACAACCCAGGGGGGCTGCCAACAAAGATTACGAGGGATGTAGTGTGGCTCCCATGGCTGCTCCCTCGGATCTAGTGACAAAGGGGCATCCCGGCCATCTGCCTCAATATATATATATATTAATATTATAATATTAATATTAATACGAATATTATTAATTATTAATTAATTAATTTATTATTATTAATAATTATTAATTAATATTATTATTATATAATATATATATTATATTAATGAGAGATGCTATCTCTTCCACCTTTTCACCTCAAACGGATACTCAAAAACATTCATTAATTGGAGCTTTCACAGGAGACGCCTAATAAATCAGCAAACAATTGACTTAAATCAGAACCCCCACCCCACCTGGCACTCACTCCCTTATCACCACAAGGTGTCAGAAGGTACAGCGCACATCCTGACCAAGTGGGGCGTCAGAATAGCACACAAACCCACGAACAATCTGCGCACAGTCCTCTTTAATGCCAAAAACAAGAAATCGATAGCAGAAACACGAAACGCAGTTTATGGTATCCCATGCAATTCTTGCTCAGCGATATACATAGGACAAACTTCAAAAAGAATCTCAACACGTGTACAGGAACATCGCAACACCGTCAGAAGAAAGGACGCACTATCATTGATCTATGCATATACTAGATAGATACATAGATAGATACTTTATTAATCCCAATGGGAAATTCACAAATAATAATTCACAAATACTAAATCAACAGGACATACATTCAACTGGGACAATGTAAAAGAAAAATTTAAGGCCAGTACTAAAAGTGCCAGAGAGTTGGCAGAGTCTTGGCTATCAAATGAAAACGCCATCAACAGACACTTGGACATAAATCCAGCATATGCTAACTTAAGAAGAACATGTACATAATAAATAAACTATACAACCCCCCTCCCCCCCCCGATCATACTGACTTAGTCACCTCCGACCACTTAATGTGTTACTATATATTGCCTTTGATTCTTGTTAGTCTAAGCATTATCCTCTGATGAAGACCCCTGGTAGGGGTTGAAAGCTCAGGAATAAAAACTACTTTATGATACGTGATTAATTTTTTCTCCCTTTGTGGATCTCCAGCTGCAAATATATATATATATATATATATATATATATATATATATATATATATATATATATATATATATATATATATATATATACTGTATGTATATACAGTGTATATATATATATGTATATATATATACTATATATATATATATCTTTATCCTGATGTGTTATTTAAAATTCAGTTTCTCTTGATGTTTTTGAATAGTGAGTACTAAAGATCAAAAGCCTACTTTCATAATAAACTAATCTCTGGATTTTACATCAAGCTTTTATCAAGAAAAGGAAGCAAGCCTATTCTGAAAACGACACATATGAAGGTAATATATTCAAATTATAGCCAGGGCCAGAGACCTCTGCTCTAGGGGAAGCATTTAAAGGAACTTGTTACATACAGTGAGTGACATTTTACAGGGCACTTGAAATGACATAAGCTCTGTATTGCTGTCCTAATTTAATTCCATAGCAGCAGCTACCTTTGATGAGACATCTGCCTTCTATTTAGTAAGTTTGCATATTTTATTCTAAACCCAGTGGGAAGACTGGCTCAGCTAATGATGGGATGCGTAATCAATATGATAATTTATCTTTTAAATATACTGTGTTCTGCAAAGACAGTAAGAGTTTAATTGGCTTCTTTTGAGAATGACAATTAAAAAAACATATGATTTGCATAATTAATCACTGGATTGATTAAACTTCATTCAAAGAGCCTAAACTGTCATTTGTTTCATCAGCTATTATTACTAGAGTAAATTAAAATCAGAAAGTTTGAGCAAATGTTTTCTTAGCAATCTAAAATTATGTAACTAAACATTTTAAATTTGAAAATATCTAGCCATTCATAATTGTGAACCTTTACACGGCTGTGGGAAGCCAGAGTCTATCCTGGCTGCACGGAAAGTTGCCTTGATGGGAGAACGATGCATTACAGGGTATGATCATGCAGTAAACCCACACTCTATCATACTTGGTCAATTATTTCAAGACTTACTTAGGACACATCCTGAATCCTGGGAAAAAAATTCAAGAACAAGTGGGAAAAACATGCAAACTTCTCAAAGTCAGGGTCCTGTTCCCAGGAGCTGTGAGACAGCAGCAGTAATAATTGTGTCACCTTTTTGCCCACAGATAATTACTTATGTGTAGATTATAATGAATATTAAAATGTACATTTCACTCCTTAATAAAATCATCAGAATTCAAAAATGATTGTTTGTGAACATTTATTTTTTATAGGCAGTCATTCTGTATTCCTTTTACTACTACATTCTAATAAATAAATGTCAAGAAACTAAAATCTGCTGAGGAATCACCCCTGTATAATTTTCTTCCCAACTGAAGTCAAAGGAAATATGTGTGTGCAAGAGACTAAATCTCTACTTAAATCTTGCAGCCATGAAATACTGCAGAAATTCCAATGTCTCTCCAGCCGTAAAGTTAATATCTATATTTCTACTGAAAACATTTATCACCCGTCGGACATTCTTAGAGAGGGCATCAGTAATAATAATTTTTCCAACTGTTAAAGGTGAAATTTTGTTTTTTAGACTTTGCCTTGGTCAAGTCAGCTTTTTTCCTTACCTCACATTGCTATTTTTCTTTTAGGATGTAGATTTTCAATCAAAATGTCAAGCTCTATTTAGGTTAAAACACAATCATTCAATCAAAGAGTCAGTTTAATGAAGAACTACACGGTGCATGCATTTTAGCTAGTGATCCTCCTTGCCATGACCCACATTTACAATTTCCTAATACAAATTTATTGCAAGCAGAAAAATCTAAAAAGACCCCTAGATCTTAGATATAAAAACAGTTTGTGACTAAAATGTTGCAAGAAACCACAACCCAGAACTATTTTCATTTACTTTAAGGTGTCATAAATTTAAGATGCACAGTACAAAATGAATATCACAGCATTTCTTAATCAATATTACAAGTATGGAACAAAACTTAAACTAATTAAGACTTATCAAAAACACAAAGGAAAGTATATTATTTCTTTTTAAAAATCAGTTTTTGACAAGATTTCCTAGGTAAAAAATCATGTATCTGTATATTTCTGGCTTCACAGACTATAGAAAAAAAGTAGGCTAAGAGCTGGAATTATCTGCACTAATCTGCCTCTAATCAAATAATTAGGTCGAGAAGAAAACAGGCCGCCATTGGGATGTGTGAGGACCACAGTCCTCCAGTTAATCTAACATGCGTCTAATGAAAATCTGTCAGAGTGCCATTTTTTCCACCTACATATGCATTTACAAAACAGGGCATAAACAAGTATAAAGCTTTTGTGGTTATTTTATTCTTAGGACAGCAATACAGTAACATATACCCAGGAACATTTCTGTAAAAGGGTCATCAAACAATTAAAATAATCAACTGGCTAATCAAAGGGCTAGCTGTGATTATTCATAATTTACCATTCTTTGTTTATTAACTGAAATATAGGTCAAAGAAAAGAGGTTTCAAGTTAAAATAATTAAGTTAGGTTCAAATGTAAAGAAACAAAACCAAAAAACTCACCACGATCAGTCAGCCTGACATAATCAGCTGCGCCATGTTGAGAACCTGACAGCAGTGTCTTAATGGAGTAAGCAGTTTATGTTATATGCATCAAACCTACCCCAGGCAATACTGTAAAACAAAGTAATAAATTGAAAAAACAAATTGTAGAATGCCTGGTGTAGCTAGATGGTCTTTTGGACTTGGAACGGGTCCCAAGGTTGTGATCTGCACAGGATCATGCCGAGGTGATTCATCATAGTACGTATTTATGGTGACAAGACTACCTGCTGGGTTTAGTACTGCTGCAGTGTCCACTTGAGTTTACTTTACTTTAGTTTACCTTTATTGTACACAAGAGTACATTACTACATATAAGGCATGCAATAAAATACAAATTAACTATATATAACATATATATATATATATATATATATGTATATATATATATATATATATATACAGAATTATATTTGCTTATTTCAACAAAATTGAATTTACTCTATTTACCTTCTGTTTAAAACAATTTCAGCTTTTATTTGTTTTAAATTTTGTCAGAAGGTAACATTTGGAAACAATTATTTAAACAGTGCACCTTTACAATCCTTTCTAATCTTAGCCACTTTTCTTTTTCTTCTTTTTTTAGATTTATTTTTTAAAAAGTTTATTTTTATTAGCCACAGACAGTCCCCCAAACCAAGCCAGGAATAAAATGTCAGTATGCTCTCAATATGCCATGCATAGCAGTCCCGTTAGATTAACGTTTCGCAGCAAGTATCATCTCTGAGAAAATAAAATTTGGAAACAATTATTTAGCAGTGGGTCTGGTCCTTTACAATCATATTTTCTTTTCCTTTTGTTCTTTGGTTATACAATTCTTGAAGCCCTAGTTGCAATTGTCCACAGGTCATTTTAGACTTACTCTTTCGGAAGCAAGAGGACACACAATATTTATCACAGTTATGTGAAACTATTGGATTCTGTATGGTTGCCCACATATTGAGAAGAAGAGGGGGAATGCATGTCCGGAGGCAGAGGGAGAAGAGGAAGGTTAAGAGAGTGGAAGTGAGGGTAGGAACTTTGAATGTTGACAGTATGACTGGTAAGGAGAGAGAGTTAGCTGATATGATGGAAAGAAGGAAGGTTGATATACTTTGTACAAGAGATCAGATGGAAGGGGAGTAAGTCAAGGCGTATCGTAGGTGAGTTCAAATTGTTCTACCATGGTGTGGAAGGGAGGAGAAATGGGGTAGGGTTTATCCTGAGTGTCTTGGGGTTGAAAACAGTGTCAGACAGAGTGATGATTATGAAGCTGGAAATTGAAGGTGTAATGATGAGTGTTGCTAGTGCATATGCCCCACAAGTTGAATGTGCAATGAATAAGAAAGAAGATTTCTGGAGTGAGTTGGATGAAGTGGTGGAGAGTGTACTCAAGGGAGAGAGAGTGGTGATTGGAGCAGATTTCAATGGACATGTTGGCGAAGGGAGCAGAGGAGATGAGGAGATGATGGGTAGGTATGGTGTCAAGGAGAGGAATGAAGAAGGGCAGAGGATAGTGGATTTTGCCAAAAGGATGGACATGGTTGTGGTGAATACGTATTTTAAGAAGAGGGAGGAACATTGGGTGACGTACAAGAATGGAGGAAGATGCACACAGGTAGATTACATCCTATGCAGAAGAGTCAATCTGAAGGAGATTGATGACTGCAAAGTAGTGCCAGGGGAAAGTGTAGTTAGACAGCATAGGATGGTGGTCTGTAGGATGATGCTGGATATCAAGAAAAGGATGAGAGTGAGGACAGAACCAAGGATCAAATGGTAGAAGTTGAAAAGGAAGACTGTAAGGTAAGACAGGCACTGGGTAGCAGTGAAGAGTTACCAGACAGCTGGGCAACTGCAGCAAAAGTAGTGAGGGTGAAAGCTAGAAGGGTGCTTAGTGTGACATCTGGACAGCAGAATGAGGATAAAGAAACCTAGTGGTGGAATGGGGAAGTTCAGGAGAGTATACAGAGGAAGAAATTGGCGAAGAAGAAATGGGATAGTCAGAGAGATGCAGAAAGTAGACAGGAGTACAAGCGATAAGGTGAAGAGAGAGGTGATGAAGGCTAAAGGAAAGGCATATGATCAATTGTATGAGAGGCTGGACACTAAAGGACCTGTACCGATTGGCTAGACAGAGGGACTGAGCTGGGAAAGATGTGCAGCAGGTTAGGGTGATAAAGGATAAAGAAGGAAACATACTCATAAGCGAGGAGGGTGTGCTGAGCAGATGGAAAGAGTACTTTGAGAGGCCGATGAATGAAGAGAATCAGAGAGAGAAGAGGTTGGATGATGTGGAAATAGTGAATCAGGAAGTGCAACAGATTAGCAAGGAGGAAGTAAGGACAGCTATGAAAAGGATGAAGAATGGAAAGACTGTTGGTCCAGATGACATACCTGTGGAAGGATGGAGGTGTTTAGGGGAGATTGCAGTGGAGTTTTTAACCATATTGTTTAATGTAATCTTGGAAAATGAGAGGATGTCTGAGGAGTGGAGAAGAAGTGTACTGGTACTGATTTTTAAGAATAAGGGAAATGGGCAGAACTATAGTCACTACAAGGGGATAAAATTGATGAGACACTGCATGAAGTTATGAGAAAGAGTAGTGGAACCTAGGTTAGGAAGGGAGGTGATGAATAGTAATCAGCAGTATGGTTTCATGCCAAAAAGAGCACCACTGATGCGATGTATGCTCTGAGGGTGTTGATGGAGAAGTATAGAGAAGGCCAGAAGGAGTTGCATTGTGTCTTTGTGGACTTAGAGAAAGAATATGACAGGGTGCTTAGAGAGGAGTTGTGGTACTGTATGAGAAAGTCGGGAGTGGCAGAGAAATATATAAGACTGGTACAGGATATGTACGAGGGTGGTGTGACAGTGATGAGGTAAGCTGTAGGAGTAAAAGATACATTCAAGGTAGAGGTAGGATTACATCAGGGATCAGCTCTTTGCCCTTTCTTATTTGCAATGGTGATGGACATTTCATACTCAGGGAGTAGCTTTTGCTGTGGTGGATTGGATCCTTCCGATGTTGTCCAATGTCACTCCTTTCAATGAGGATATTATGAGACTCAAGTTAAGGCACTCTCTGGGTGCCTTGTCTGTTATCAAAGTGTATGCTCTGTCTGTGGTGAATGATGACTCGGTGAGGGAAACATTCTATTCGCAACTTCATTCAGTGGTTAATGGCTGCTAGCGAGACGACACTCCTCTGGTCATGGGTGACTTCAATGCGACCATTGGCACTGACATGGCTGGGTATGAGGATTGTGCCGGTCCCCATGTGTCTGGCAACTTTGGTGAAAGTGGCTCCATGTTCCTTGACTTTGCAAAAGGTCAGGCATTGTGGAATGCTCAATCCTGGTTCGAGCACCCTAAGCTGCATCGTTGGACTTGGTACTCCAATACTGGTGGTGCAGTGAAGGAGATCAATCACATCCTCATGGGCAGATACTGGAAGCAATTAAAGAACTGCAGGGTTTACAGAAGTGACCAGTTTGTGAATTCTGATCACAGACTTGTTGTTGCATCTCTGAAGATTTCACTTCACAGGGCACCCTGGATATTATCAAGAGGAGTCACAGCGCATGGCTTAATGACAACTCTGGTCTATACTGGGAACCAAGAAGGATGGTTGCGAATTGCTGTGAGGGCAGATAAGTAGGCATTTGTTATAGGAATCTTTGAGCAAGTGACATACCATCTATGGTCTAGTCACTCACGTCCTGCTGACAGAGATAAAGGAGCATTATGCAGTCTGAATCTGTTCCTTGGATAGTAGCAGTTAGAACGGGTGATGGAACAGTCCTTACAGATAGCGCTGTAGTTGTGACCCTCTGGGCTGGCTATTTTGAGCAGGTGTTTAAAGCTAATCCTCTGACTAGGACATTAGATATTTCTGGGTCCACGGTTCTTGAGGCCGATCCTCCAATTACCTGCGAACCATCCAATCTCACTGAGTTTACACAGGTGCTGAACCACAGGAGTGTAGGGAAGGCTGCATAAATATGTAGTATCCAGGGTGAACATCTTCAGGCTGGTGTTAAGGCAGTCCTCCTGGCACTGCAAGCAATCTTTGCTTCCATTTGGGAGATAGGTGTTATTCAAATTGACTGGAAAATGGGGCTTGTTGTCCCTATCTGGAAAGAAAAAGGTGATTGCCTGGATTGCGGTAACTACAGAGGGATAACACTGCTCTCTGTGCCGGATAAGGTCCTTGCTAGGGTCATCCTCAATTGGATCCATGATCAATTGCTCACCTATCAGGTTTACCTGGTTTTATGCTTAAAAAGTTTACCTTTGACAACATCCTGGCCCTTAGCGGTTTCATGGAACGTAAATGCAAATATTGGCAGAGATTGTTTGCAGCATTTGTCAATTTTGGTAAAATGTTCATCTCAGTTGATCGAGCTGCCGTGTGGAAAATCTTGAAGTGTGCGATCCCCCTGAAGTTCCTGGATGTCATGGCTGAACTGTACACTGGTACCGTGAGTGCTGTGCAGAGTGGAGGCAGAACCTCTGCATTTTTACCAGGTGATTCTGGGGTTCATCAGTGGTGTGTTCTTGCTCCTTCTCTGTTCAATGCTTGCATGGGCAGGGTCATGGAGTCAAGCTGCTGTGTGTGGGGCATCCAATGGTGTAGAATGATGCTCTGATTTTGACGTTGCCTATAATGCTGTGATCTTCGCAGAGTTAATGGAGGCTCTAACTGGGGCTCTTAAGAGACTGAGTGAAGACTCAGAGTGTCTGGGCTTGCAAGTGTTCTGGATAAACCAAGACCCAGGCCTTTAATGATCTGATGCGCATAGCCATTAGCAGTGTGTCTGTCTGTGGAGAGAGTGTCGACCTTGTTGAGAGATTTACTTACCTCGGCAGAAATATTCATGTCTCTGGTGACTCTTCCTACAAAGTCAGTAGACAGATTGGGAGAGCATGGGGGTCATAAGGTTGCTGCAAAGGGGTGTGTGGCACTTCCAATATCTATACAAAAGGACGAAGGTCCAAGTCTTTAGAGTCCTGGTGCTCCCTGTTTTGCTATATGGTGAGACATGGACACTATCCAGTGACCTGAGATGAAGACTGGATTCCTTTGGTACTGTGACTCTTCTGACAATCCTTGGGTACCACTGGTTTGATTTTGTGTCGAATGAGCAGTTTCTCATGGAGTCCCGAATGAGGCACATTACCTGCATTGTGAGGGAGAGTCAGTTACAGCACTATGTCAATGTGGTGGAATTCCCCAGTGGTGATCTGGCTCACAGGATCCTCATTGTTGAGGACCCAAGTGGCTGGACCAGGCCAAGGGGATGCCCACGTAACACCTGGCTGCAGCAGACAGAGGGTCATTCTGGAGGGTGGCACTGGACCGCATGTCTGCCTGGAAGGTTTCAATTGGGATCCTGAACTGTTTTGTTATGTGGTGGGTTGGGCAACGTACTGTACCAGTGCCTGCTCCCCAACTTGACCTGACCTGTAATCTGATCTATAGAGCTAGGAGTTATGACACAGAACATCAGTATCAGTATACAATTCCAATATGCTCATTACTTTTTTCTAGAACTGTTATACTTTGCTAATATGAGAGATTGTGAGAGAAATCATATTGTCACCTTATAGTGTTGATAATGCATGCAGTCCGTGACTTAGTGCCTAAAATGAGCAACTCTAAACTAGAAGCCTGTTACATCTTTCCCCAGCACTGACTCACTAAGTGATGCTGAGCAAGTAGATTATCCTGCTATAACTCATACTAAATTCTATATCTGCCTTATATGTTGAAAAATCAACTTTGTGCATTTTCATTTTTAAGTGACACTTAAGTGTTAAGTATTATTCATTATGAAGATTTGACAAAGTACCGGTATGTCTACTGCATCATAAAGCTGAAGCTTACTTATAGGTCTTGTGGAACCTGTGAGTAACAGAACTGCTGATCTAATTTCTCTGTGACTGCCTTACTTCTTCGGTGTTCTACATGTGCTGTGAAAATGTGGAAAAAGCTTGTATGTGCTGCTACAGGTAACTAATAAATGCCCTTTCACTGGCTTAAAAGCTACAACAGCAAACCCACAGAAGAATTCTGTCTTTTGTTTGTTTTTTTTCATTTTGATGGACTTTTGAGCAGTGCACTGGCAGATCCCACCTCTATGTTGTGTTTTTGTAGTATCCAGCTGGCATGCAAAAATAAGTAACAGGGAGATAAAATATGTAGGAACAGGATTGAGTACAAAACCCTAGCAGGATCTAACCCTGACTTGAAAAAAAAGCTGTATGCTACCAGCAGAACTGCCCAGTATTTTATTTTTCATCCCCCACTCTGTAATGGTGACATCATTGAAATTGCTGTGAGCAGGTGGAAATGCTTGTCCTGAAGGTTATTTTTGCTAACTGAAATGGGAAATGAAGATACCAGTATTAAGAAAGGGCCTAAACAAGAAAAAAAAAAAATATATATATATATATAATGGACCAGGAAAGAAGACAATTTCTGGCAAATAAGTCCAGCAACGTTGTTACCAGAAGGTAAAATATCAAAACATCAAAACCCAATATGCAAATCAAAAATATTTGCCGAAGAATACATGCAAAGTTGCAACTGCCAAAGAAGGTTTTTAACAGACTACATGGCACAACAGGTTTACAATAATATCCACAATCTGGGACACTAGGACCAGAGTACTCAAGAGCAGGGGTCTCCAACCTTTTTTCCCCTGAGAGCTACTTTTACAAAATGAAAATGGCTGAGAGCTACTCATGTTTTCTAATGTTTATTCTCATAGCTTATTTCAACCCAAACAAACTGAATAAGCTTGTTTTGCCTGAACATTTACAAAATGTTGGTGTCCACAACTCACATTTTGCATTAAATATTTAGATCACCTGCAAGTGCATTTTATATGTCTGTATGCATTTTCTAGTATATCTCACACTATTGAATTAAAACATGAATGCTGTCAAAACAAAACAATGCCATTCCAAATACACAGATATGACTTACTCATTTGTCATTTTGTTACATGTCACTGTTTCACTTCACAAGAATATTCACACGTCCAGTTGCATGTATGATGTGTTTTTTAGTTAGTGAGATGTTGGTGTCCACAACTCACATTTTGCATTAAAACATCATAAAAAATATTTAGTTCACCTGCAAGTGCATTTTGTATGTCTGAATGCATTTTCTAGTGTATCTCACACTATTGAATTAAAACATGAATGCTGTCAAAACAAAACAATGCACTTACAAATACACAGTTATTCCTTATTCATTTGTCATTTTGTTACATGTCACTGTTTCACTTCACATGTCCAGTTGCATGTATGATGTGTTTTTTAGTTAGTGAGATGACTGGCACTGCATGGAGTCAACAACAGAGGTGTATGGTGGAGTGTAGCCACTTAGGTTCATTCTAATGGATTCATTTAAATGTTCATCTGTCAGTCTTGTTCTGAACTTTAATTTCATGACATTCATGTCAGAAAAGGCCAACTCACAGAGGTATGGAGACCCAAACAAAGCAGACATTTCAGAGCTGCTTGGTGAAGATTCTTATAGTTATCTGGATCTACTAAGCTCCAGAAATGCTGAGAATGCTGTTGAGACTTTAACTGCACATTATTTTGAAGGTTTACTAATATATAATATATATAATCCAATGTCTGTCTGTCCGTATGTCTGTCCGGATTTAGATTCTGGTTGAACATTCCGGTTGATTTTGCGACTTCTTTCATTTCGCTATGTATCATAGTTCGCTTGCGGTACCGATTTATTTGCGCGAAACCAAGAAACATGCAACAGGCTGGGGGGAGGGGCCTTCCTCACTTACTCGCCAGCTTCAGAGCGTGTTCCTTAACTCCACTTGGCTAGCGAACAAGAAAACAATTCAATTCAACTTTGTTTGATATTTAAAATAAACTGTTACTTAGGTCTTGATGAGTTTGACTCTGGATATTCTCTTAAGTGTATGCCACATTGAAATGATAAATTGCAATTCAGATTGTGGATTGTGATTTTGTGTTAAAAGGATGGTGATATGATCGCCCACCCCTAATTTGACTAATCAAGTTTTCAAATTTATGTAGGATTCATTAACCCTTTGGCGAGCTACTTGGAAAGGGGTTGTGAGCTACCGGTAGCTCACGAGTGACATGTTGGAGATCCCTGCTCTAGATTGTCATCATTTGATGGAAATGGTGGAACAATGTGGCTGCTGTAAAGAAAAATATCTAAAATGGTGGTGCTCACAGTAGACAGTATTGTAAAAATATCTCAACATAACGATAAAAATAATGGCCTGTCCAAAGTGAATAAACATATAAATAAAAAGAAATATTATAAGGATCAAAATCCAAAATTCATATCAGAAACATGTAAAAGAAACAGTAGAATGCTTGTATGTCGGAGGTTCACCTTTCAGATTCATGGATGTGTGGCCCATGGCTCTGAGAAGATGTTCAATGAGGGCAGCTGACCCTGCCCCTTCCACTTAGAGGACCATAAATCAGAGGTGCTACCAGAAAGTAGCGGCTCATTTAGACGTAGGTTCTCTACATGATGGAGCTTTACCCCAAACTGACCGCTCAGACGAGCATCTGTTTACTTAGAGGAGGCTCTGCCACCTTACTGCTTCTTTGTTTATCTGGGTCAGTGAGTACTATTTTTTTGTTGTTCTTGAATCCATTATTAAAAGTGGCGACCATGTTCGCACTCCAAAATTTATTCTTTGGACTTACGTATTCCAACCACAGGCGGTAGTCTGAACAAGAAGGTCAAACAACTGATCGTAAAAGCACAAAATATAAAAACAAAAATCAAGAGTTGAAAAACAAAGTGAAAGTTCTGACTGCCTAAAGATCCTTAGCCTGAAATTCTTATATTTGCACAAGGTTTGTTTTGAATTTGCTCTAAGACTTAGTCATCAATAATATTGTGAAGAGTGTGATGCCATGTTATATAGCATTGGCATTAGAGATGTTACATGCAGTGCTGCCATCAAAGCAAGTGAGAACTAATGAAACTATTGGGATTCAAAAACAAGTTTAGAAAAAGTATACATTGCATAACATTCAGGTGTGTTTGAGAAGTAAGTTAACAGAAAGTTTGAAAATTTCACATTTTTTAGTTAATCCTTCCAAGAGTAAGTTATCACATTTTTAATTATTAAGTATTTTTGTACCAATGAGTCATATTCAAAAATAACAGCAGTAACATAATTTAATTATGTGTATTAATAGGCTACATTAAAAACATGATTTTTAAAAGCAGTTTACAATGTCATGTAATTAAAAATGTTGCATAAATAGGCTTGTGGTATCTGAATAGCTTTCATACACAGAAAATGCCAATTCTAGTGATGTAAAAACGGCATCGACTGATGTGTGTTATGGACGGTCTGTGACTAAAAATCACTATTTGTATTATTCTATGAAATGAGGAAAGCAACTGACTATAAGTTCCCCAAGTAGCTAATAGTGTTAGTTAAAACCCAGTAATTTATTAAAATGGTATTTTAATAAAAAGATTTTAATTTACAGTCTGAAGATACTGTGACAGTGTGGGTTGGCTCCATGCTACCGGTTCTCACCAGGAGCCTCTTGAGCCTAACACCATCAATAATCATGACCAGATGAGCCAGGCAAATGAGGACACCACACAAAGCAAGGGTAAGGTATAAAAAGTGTTCCAGTGCTTTTATTTAAAACAATTCAAAAATAAAAACAGTGTCCAAAAAATTGCAGTGCAAATTTCAATAAATAAATAATCCATAAGAACGAAGTGAAAGTGGGGGTTAAAAACCAATCATATAAATATTCCTTTAAAACTGAGGCTAAAACCAACAGTTCAGGAAGACACATGCCCTAGTGCAGTCCATTAAAACTGCCGTCTCATCAGCTTATTCTTCCAGACCTTGCTGCTGAGGAGCAGACTCAAGAAGAAGACTCAGTAGGGCTCCCAATCCAGACCTAGGCTCGGGTCCTTCCCTCCCACGGACAAAAGAAAGGTGTTCCATCTGAGCCTCTGTTTTTCACTCCCGCTGCCTTCCCAGACTTACACAGAGCTGCAATCCTCTTGGCCACTTCCTCTCTCTTAAGTCACTCAACTGGAGTGAACCATCACCTCAACCCCAAGTTTCAGCCACACACTGTCCTCCTAGGTCTCTCCTCCACCTCCTCCTGCCTGTCTGCCTCCTCACTCCTGCACCGGCTCTTCCCCCGTTTCCTGCCTGCTTCACTCTCTACTTTAATCTCCTTTCTCCAATCTCTCTTGTTTTCCTTTTTCCCTTCCTAACACTCACGCTTCCCTTTTTAAAGTGGGATGAGGTGCAGCTATGGCAATCACAGCTCCAGTGAGGGACACGGGTGATCCTGCACATGTGCACAAAGTGCAGGGCCGTTCACTCCCACATCTCGCGCCAAAGCCGCTTAGACCACACTACCATTATGTGAATTTCCCATTGGGATTAATAAAGTATCTATCTATCTATCTATCTATCTATCTATCTATCTATCTATCTATCTATCTATCTATCTATCTATCTATCTATCTATCTATCTATCTATCTATCTATCTATCTATCTATCTATCACGCCCCACCCAAAGAAGTGTTATTTATGTATTTAAAACCTGCCAAGCAGTTGCAGACCTCAGTTAACCACAGATACATGGAAGCAAATCAGCTGTTTGAGCAACAATAAATGGTAACCCATTCTCTGTCTCTTGTGTATTGCACTTCTAAGCGACTGTGTCAGCACACATTAACTGTAATCCTGCTCTGCCTTTGGTATTTGGGTCACAATTAGCCTCTTCATGCACTACAGAAACTGTTTAACATGGCACAGTCCTTGCTGCATGCCCTATCTTCTGCCCACATATTAACTGAAACACTCTTTCTAAACCCATTCTATGTTTATATTAAATAGGGGAGCCGCATCTTTCTTGTGTTCAAACACTGTTTGGCTGCAGGTTAACAACGTTGGTTCTTTACAATAATAATAACAATAATACAATCTATCTTAGTCAATTCAGTCTTATACACCGATCAGCCACGACATTAAAACCACTTACATAATATTGTGTAGCTCTCTTTCGTGCCGCTAAACCCATTGAGGCTTAAACTCTACAAGACCTCCAAAGGTGTCCTGCAATATCTGCCACCAAAATTTTAGCAGCTGATCCTGATAGTTGTTAGTTCCATGGATTGGACTTGTTTTACCAGCACATCCCACAGATTCCCAATTGGATTGAGTTTTGGAGAATTTGGAGTTAAAGCCAACACCTTGAACTCTTTCTCATGTTCCTCAAACCATTCCTGAACAATTTTTGCAGTGTGACAAGGTGCATTATTGTACTGAATTGCACTGCGATCAGGGAAAACTTTTCCCATGAAGTAGTCTACATGGTCTGCAACAATCTTTGGGTAGGCAGTGTGATGGAACCAGGAGTTTCAGCGAGCCCCAAACACGAACACACAGTGACTCCAGGGTTCAAATAATGAAAGTTTTATTAAACCACTTCTTTCACAAAGTTGCAAAAATCACAAAGACACAAGTTTTCTCTCTCCACAATACCTTCCTCTCATTAACACCGCACTGCCCTCTTCCAACTAAGTGTTGCTCCATGTCCTCCCAGCTCCAACTCGCCTGGATAAGGATGTGTGGTCACTTTTATTACAGACCCGGTAGTATTTCCGTTACCAAGGTGATCGCCTGATGGAATCACTTTTGGGTAATGTGAAAGTCCATTATAACAGGGAGCTTGCCTCCCTGCAGCGCCCTCTTGCGACACCCAGTGACCCAGGGCATGCTGAGAGATGTATCCAGCAGACCTGCTGGTTTCCCACTGAGCACTGATATACAGGGTTAGCCATCTAGCGTGCTGGGAGAGTAAAAATTCCCCAGAGACATATTCTCTTTTCAGTGGGCTGTCCGTCCATTCTTTTTTGGTCCTTCCTTCTGGGTCTGATCCCTTTCGGGATGCCTATCTGTCTGTTAGGAGGCTCCCATCCAGGTAAGGAACCATACCTTCTTCTGGCAGGGATGCCTGTCCAGCCCATGTGGTATCTACGGCAGTAAGTGTCAACATCTACATAAATGCCAGGTCCCAAGGTTTTTCAGCAGAACATCACCCACAGCATCACACTGCCTCCATCGACTTGCCTTCTTCCCACAGTGCATCCTGCTGCCATCTCTTCCTTAAGTAAAATGATGCACACAAACCTGGCTGTCCACATGATCTGAAAAAAGCGATTCATCAGACCAGGGAGCATTCTTCCATTGCTCTGTGGTCCAGTTCTGATGCTCACATACCCACTGTAGGTGTTTTCGGTGGTGGACAGGGATCAGCAATGGCACACACAACCCCATATGCAGCAATCTATGATGCACTGTGTGTTCTGACACTTTTCTCTCATGGACAGCAATACATTCTTCTGCAACTAGTCCTGGACCAGACCAACTAGCCTTCGCTCCCCATGCACATGAATGAGCCTTTGGGGCCTATGACCCAGTTGCCACCTCTACAGTTATCCTTCCTTGCACCACTTTTGGTAGGTACAAACCTCTACATACTGGGAACACCCTAAAAGACATACAGTTTTGTAGATGCTCTGGGCCAGTCATCTAGCATTCACAATCTGGCCCTTGTCAAAGTTGCTCAGATCCTTACACCCATTTTTCCTGCTTCCAACATATCACCATTAAGAACTGACTGTTCACTTGCTGCCTAATATGTCCCACCCCTTGACAGGTAAAATTGTATAAAGTATGCTTACATAATTGCTTTCATTGTTCTTTCATTTCCAGAGGAGTGGTGTTTATTTGTACTTTTATGGCTAACTGACCTAAAGCAGCAGGAGAAGGATTGTGCTGTATGAGTTGCTTCATAATTTCAAAACCTTATACATTGCGATATGTATGAAATATCTCAATAAAAAAGAAACTGTCTCGAAAAATTTATTTGAATAAGCACACCAAAGTTCAATAAAATTGGTCCATGGGGACAAAGTTATTTCATGAGGATAGATGGACAGACTGACAAACATGGCTATCATAATACAGTAGATGCTTCTTGCACTAACAGTTGAATTACAGCTGTTCTCAAAACAGTTCTCAAAATAGATGAAAAACAGGAGCCAACTGAAAATGATACTAAGATACTGGGTGTGTTTGTAAGTGTGCTGCATCCTATTCAGGGCTGGTTAATGTCATCCCCATCAGAATCATAAGAACATCATGTATTTAGCTAAGGAAAAAAAATAATCAGCAAATCATCATTTCTCCAAGGTCAAACTAAGATTCATAACGTTTATTGAGCAGCATCTGCTGTCCTATGATTTACAGTCTGATTTTCCCATTGCCTGCTTTGGTGGCCTTGTGATGCTCCTACTTTAGATATTTTCCTTTTCTCAACAGAGTTTTTTCTGCTCGGAGTAATATCTGTGAGTTTATAAAAATGTATCGGTTAAACAGTTCTGTGTAACTGTTAAGTACTTGACGTTTGCCACTTAAGTATATACAACATTAGCACACTAGCAGGCTTAAAAATGTGTTTGCTTCTTATTTAATCACTAAGGTAGATCACAACAAGGTATGACACAAGCACTGTTTTAAAAAGGAGGTCATTAATATGTTTCTTTTGACTATAGGAAGAAAGCAAGGAAGTTAGAGGAATAATATTATAACAGTCTAACTCAATCCATTATAGCATAGAATTAAACATCTAACTTGAATGCTATGGTCTTACCTACCGTGTTTGAGGAAATTCTTTTCTGTGCTACAATAATTAAAAGAATCATCTAACTAACAAGGGCCAGCTTTATCATATGTATTGGCGAACTAGGTGGTCACCAAGGATGTCAAAGTTTTTAGGTGTTGGCATTTTGTTTTTTAAAGTAGACGTAGATGAGGGGGTGGCTTCAGGAGATCTTTGTCACTCATCCTTTGATATTCCCTCCTGCTACTCTTTGATACGACATCCATGTATGACTCCCATATATCTGCAAGTGAGACCACTCTCCCCTGTTCTTCTGTATGACATTCAGGAACAAGTTGTGTGAATCTTCAAGGGGGAATCCCCCATTCTGTCATTTAACATCTGTGTGTGGTTAATACGATCTTCAATAATATGCATAGCAATTGCCTTAAAGACTCTGTGGTTTAACAATACATTTTAATTTTTACCAATGGCAGCAAAAAACCCCTAGCCGGCCTTGTAGCTATTAATGATTGTGGGTGTGTGTGTAAGTGTGCTGCATCCTGTTTGAGGTTGGTTAACGTCTTCTCATTAATCTATGGCTCCGCTTAATAACATAAGAAATTTGACAAACAAGAGAAGAACATTTAGTCCATCAAGCTCATTTGTTTAGCCGATAGCTAAGCTGTCCTTATATCTTAGCGAGACTCTTCTTAAAGGTTTTCAAGGTTTTCGACTTCAACTACATGTCTCAGTAGTTTGTTCCAGATTCCCAAAACTCTTTGCATAAAGAAGTGTTTCCTGGTTTCAATACTAAAAGCACTTCCCCTTAATTTCTAACAATGTACTTCTAACAAGTACGTGATTCACCATTAAGCTAAAAGAAATCTGCTGAAGGTACTTTATGAACACCTTTGAGAATTTTGACTCTACCATGGAAGAATAGGTTCACAGAATGCTTGGAACGATTACCAAAGTCCTGGGCTTTATTCCAGGAATGGTCGCCTAATGGTTCGGTACTGAACATTAAAACACAAGGTCTCCTCTTCAGTTCCAAACCCATCCAACTTTATGACCCTGAGCCAGCCAGTTAATACAAAACCAGTCTTTACTTCAACTGTAAAAACACATGCAAACAAGCATAATATATGCTTATTTTATAAAACTGCTCACTAAAGGTGTCTGCTAAATAAAAAAATACTAATGACAAAAGTCACTTTTGGAAACCACATCATCACACCTTCTCCCAGTCCATGTACTCTGTGAATCTCAATTTTACAGCATTTTAAAGAGAGCAGAGACCCACTGTAATTACTCCTCACAAGTACGCCTACCCTGTGCCATACAAAATACAAAGGTTCATTATCTTTCTTTTGTCCTGACCAGGCTATGCACACTGGAAAATGAGCTTAATGGACTGAATGGTCTCCTCTAGATGGCCAAAGTTCTTATTTTATGAACAAATAGTAATGTTTATAATAACGCTAACATGGGGATTGCAGTTACTATAATTTATTCTAGGAGTGAAAAAGAGCCTCTTATTAGGTATTCTTCCCATTCCTCAGTTTGACATATAATTAATAAGAGAAGAGTCCTTTACTAAAAGCACCTGTATTCAAGGCTATCTTAAAAGAGATTTTGAAACTCCTAAAATGTGGCAAATTATCTGAAGTTTATAATCAGAAACTGTCACAAAAAGTACTTAGGTGGCATAACCAAGGCAGTGGTCATTAAACCACAATGCTGCCTCTGATTTACTGTGTGCCCCTCAGTCACTTCATCAACCTCTGGTCCAATTCTAAAAGGCTCCGCTGTTGATTTTTTTACTTGCCAGTCATCTCAACCTCAGGTTGGTATAGATTTTACTGGGAAATTAATATTTATAACTGGAGGATGTCTTTCTTAATGACCTATAAAGATTAGATCTATTTTGTTAAAATTATGTCCTATGAAGAAAAAATAATATTTATGTGTAGATATAAAAGTGACCTCTAATCCTGTCAAAGAATTCTTGACAAGATCTCATCTATGTTAAATGCTTCAGACAAAAACAGAAAAATATTTACGGTTCATGTTTTCTGCGGTCTCTAATGCAGAGCCATATCTAAATATAAAGGCATTTATGTCTACCCTTTTACAGTAAATGAAAAGATGATTTAAAAAAATTAAAACAGAATTTTGCAAATCTGTTTATTCTTGTATGGCACTGCTCTCTGCCAAAATCATGCAGTTTTTTGGTAGTCCTTCTTTGCTCAGAACTTTTGACCAACAAATGAGAAGGAAGGTGAGGTTTTTAATTCCAAAGTTCAATCCAACTGAATGTGAATTCTGTTTGTGTCCCATTCTGATTTTTCAGAAGTATTTATTAAACATTTTATAAAAAATGTTTTCTGCAAGTTGTGAGCGTAGGACTGGATAACTAGATTATGCAACATGAGATTTTCTTCATAGACGTTTTAGAATAATCAACTGCCACTGAAGCCTGCTGTATCAGAAACTTTATGACCTCATTCTTGATAATAAACATGAGATTTACACATTTTCTTTGCCATCTCTGCATGTCTTTTGAAGAACCTGAATTAAACAACATCATTTGCTTCCTTTTTTTCAGATAATCAGAAGAGTAGGTTGATTACTGCCCCCACCCTCGTGACACATCAATCATGTGATTTAAACAGATAGGAATAAAGGAGATTGGTCATATCTACATAACCCATAAACGCCTGTGTTTGTTAAACTATGGGCTGCAACCTAAATTGGGTTGTGGACAAGTTTGTGATGGGTCACCACATGATTGTATTGTAAAATTAGCCGAGTTCATCTAAGAAAGAATTATCTTCATGCCAGTCCCAAGCCTGGATAAATGTGAAAGGTTACGTCAGGAAGAACATCCGGTGTAAAATTTTGCCCAGATCAATATTCGGATGTTTGCTGATAACATTGTGATCTGTAGCAATAGTAGGGAGGAGGTTGAGGAGACCTTGAGTAAGTGGAGATATGCTCTAGAGAGGAGAGGAATGAAGGTCTGTAGGAACAAAACAGAATACATGTGTGTAAATGAGAGGGAGGTCAGTGGAATGGTGAGGATGCAAGGAGTAGAGTTGGTGAAGATGAATGAGTTTAAATAGTTGGGATCAACAGTACAGAGTAACAGGGATTGTGGAAGAGAGGCGAAAAAGAGAGTGCAGGCAGGGTGGAATGGGTGGAGAAGAGTGTCAGGAGTAATTTGTGACAGACAGGTATCAGCAAGAGTGAATGGGAAGGTCTACAGGATGGTAGTGAGACCAGCTATGTTATATGGGTTGGAGATGGTGGCACTGACCAGAAAGCAGGAGACAGAGCTAGAGGATGCAGTGTTAAAGATGTTAAGATTTGCACTGGGTGTGACGAGGATGGAAAGGATTAGAAATGAGTACAACAGAGGGTCAGCTCAAGTTGGACAGTTCGGAGACAAAGTCAGAGAGGTGAGATTGCGTTGGTTTGGACATGTGCAGAGGAGAGATGCTGAGTATATTGGGAAAAGAATGTTAAAGTTAGAGCTCCCAGGTAAGAGGAAAAGAGGAAGGCCTAAGAGAAGGTTTATGGATGTGGTGAGAGAGGACATGCAGGTGATGAATGTTGCAGAGCAAGATGTAGAGGATAGGAAGATATGGAACAAGATGATCCTCTGTTGGGTTGGCGCCCTGCCTGGGATTGGTTCCTGTCTTGCGCCCTGTGTTGGCTGGGATTGGCTCCAGCAGACCCCCGTGACCCTGTGTTCGGATTCGGTGGGTTGGAAAATGGATGGGTGGATGGATGATCCTCTGTGGCAACCCCTAACCCCTCTCGTGGAGGAACCCCAAAAAGTTTGATGTCTTGCATCCAGAAGAGCTGAACAGTCTATCATAAAATATTGAAGTAATTTTAATGAATTCATAAGTAATTCTTATGAATACAATAAAAGCAAAGATGGCGGGAATAACACAGGATCCAAACCAATATCAAATATTAAACAACAAATAATAAATAAATACATGAAAGTTGAATTCTGAATTAAAATAAGAAACACCAAGCAGGAAAAAAACAAAAAAAAACAAGAAAGCCATGAACAAATAACAGCCTGATAGACTCAAACACTGTGTCTCTGACATGGATATGAGCAACACTGGACCACCACAAGGAACAGACCTGATTCCTTTTCTTTATACTCTGTACACCTCCAACTAGCCATTTACAGCACGGTTAGAGCCAACCTAAAGACAGCCTTTAGAGAGGTTAAAATAGCCTACAAAAGGAAGATTGAGGACCACTTTGCCAAAAGTGACCCACTGCAGTTTTGGCAAGGCATTCAGCACATCATCAACCACAAAACCAGTAACCACATGGCTATTGATGTGTGTACCTCAGTGGCAGAGGAACTTAATTATTTCTTTGCTCGTTTTGAGATGGAAGGAGCAGAGACGGTCACGTCTAAGCCCCAGCAGACTCACCTAACCCACACCAGCCCTCAATGAGCAGACCTTGACAGTACAAGATCATGATATGAGGCGGGTGCTCAGAGTAGTCAATTCAAGAAAGGCTGCTGGCCCAGATGGTGTGACAGGACAGGTGCTGAAAGAATGTGTGGATCAACTCCTTGTGGTCTTCAAAAGGATCTTCAATCTCTCCCTGTCTAAGTCCATCTGTCCATCTTGCCTGAAGTGAACCACGATCATGGATCAATAAATATCAATGGAGACTGTGTGAAAAGAGTTACTGCTTTCAAGTTTTGGGTATACACATTGCAGAAGATCTCTTCCGGTCTACAAACATCACTGTGGCAGTCAAGAAGGCACAACAGAGTATCTACTTCCTGAGGATCCTCAGAAAAAACAACCTGAAGGAGAAACTACTGGTGTCCTTTTACCTCTGCTCCATTGAGAGTGTGCTGTCATACTGCATTTCTATGAGGTATGCCAGCAGTTCATTGGCAGACAAAAGAGCAGACAGGGTCCACATCAATGACAAATTGGACTGGTCTCAGAACACACAGGAACTAATCCAGAAAGGCCAGAGTATGCTCTTTCTACTTAGGAGACTGTGTTCCCTTAATGTGGGAAGTGACATTCTTCAGATCTTCTGCAACTTTGTGATATCCACAGCAATTTTCTATGCCGTGGTGTACTGGTCTGGTAACGTCACTTCCAGAGAGGTCCACCGAATCAACAAGCCAATTAAAAGGACAAGCTCAGTTATGGTATACACTGGATCCCCTGAAGGTTGTAGTAAAGGAAATGTATTTATTTGAAGAGCTTCTATAAAAAGGCAAACTTCCCCCCAAGGACAAATAGGGTGGAGTGGTGGCTCTGAGGCTAAGGATCTGCGCTGGTATCCCAAAGGTTGCCGGTTCAAATCCCCGTCACTGCCAAAGGAGATCCTACTCTGCTGGGCCCTTGAGCAACGCCCTTAACCTGTAATTGCTCCAGGTGCTCTGTACAATGGCTGACCCTGCGCTCTGACCCCAAGGGGTACGTGAAAACTAACTAAATTCCTAATACAAGAAATAGTATAAGGCGAAATAAAAGAACAAAAAAAAATAAAGGTTTATCTACCTGTCTATCTATCTATCTATCTATCTATCTATCTATCTATCTATCTATCTATCTATCTATCTATCTATCTATCTATCTATCTATCTACACTTACACGTACAAACATAAGTGTATATGTTACAATCACACATGATGATAAGGAACAATGAATAGGATAAGGCCAGATTTCGTTATCAGTTTTAGAGCCAGACACTGTAAGGACGTTGGCCATTCAATGACTGTTTGTTTGAAGTTCAGTTCAGATATAACAGATGTAACAATTTCACCCAGACTGTCACCTGATCTACACATTTGCCTCATTTAGGTGCAAACTCATCAAGTTTCTTCCATTTTTGCACGTCACATTAAGACCACAGTCTGCAATGAATCAGATAATTCTAGTACTAGTGAGCCGTATGTTAAATACGGCAATGTTAGGCGAAAAATACTTGTTGTGCATAGATCCATCACTGGAGTTTATTTCAATACAAAGCAGATTTGGTAAATTACTTTACTGATCATGAACCCTGAGTGGGATGGCGTACTTCAGAATTTACAGTTTTGTTTTAAATAGAATTCTGCATCTTACTTGCACCAAGCTTGCATATCCATTGATAATTAATGTTAATTCCATACTTCTTATTGTACATAAATTAATCTTTCCAAAATGGTGGGATAAAGAGGGCTTAAGAGAAAGCTGGTTGTGACACATTATTTTCAAATTGAAATATTGAATTGGGAACAACATAAGTGTACACACAACACATTATTGTCTTTTAAAAAGATTTTATAAATGTAATAAATTATTTTAACGCCTTTTCAGTTTTATAATAATTATTATAATTCCATGCTCTTTAAAAGGGGCATATATCCAAATATCTGGGATTTTACATTTAGTACATTTGGCAGTTCAGCACCAGTAGCCTCACAGCTAGTAGTGCTAAAATTGTAGGTCTGTTACAGTAGGAACCACTTTGTCAGCTTTTTTGAACTGAGCTGCATGTTAGATAATTTATTGATTCCAAGTGGAAATTACTGTGTTACACCAGCCTACACACAAAAACTAAAAAGAAGACACTGAAGTAAAAACAGAAAAATCAAATAATAAAACAAATATGTGCATAATTTATTTAAAATTCACACACGAAATGCCAGCATATCAGAGTCTAGCTTAAGGATATGTTATAAAGTCTGATAGCAGCTGGTTTGATAAGCGCTTCTTGAAACAGTGCTGTACACATTTGAAAAAGTGTGCCTCTTGGCGAGCACCATGATGGACCAATAGTCAGTGCTGATTTCCCACTGCTCCAAAGAAATGGATTTGGTTCCCAAACATGTTGCTACATAAAGACTACATGTTTCCCCTGTGTATGCAAGTATTTAAAATGTGTCTAAAACAGAATGAAGACTGAGAAAATTTTGGCAAAGCTTTGTGAATAAAATCAGCCAAAGCGATCAAAATTGAAATTGGAGGACTATTAAGAGTATTTAGAATTTACGAAAATAACTTCATCATTAATTTATGTACTTAGCTGTTTCTGGGGCTGCCTTATACTAATTTAACATATTCAAAGAAAAATATCTAGAATAATTTCAGAACTGGACAGCATTAATTACTTTGAAAATTGGCTTAATAAATTGCAGATTGTTATGTGACTGGAGTGAATAAGAGGCTTCATATAAACAGAATAAATATTTCTTCAATTTATTTGGCTTTAAAATTCATCAGTTCATCTGTTCTTACTTATTGCCATCTTTGCCACAGTTCATCTCCAACTGTAGTCCCAGTATACATCACTCCTCTCTTCCACCATCCAGTGTTTATATGCCCTTTGCTGCTCTCAGAACTGGTGAGGGTTAGGTGTGAAGCCAAGGTGTTAATGATGTATTAAAGGAAGTCTCAAAAGTATCCACGCAGCTGTGATGGTCTGGGTTGGCTCCATGAACCCTGACAGCTTGAACCCAGTACATGTAGATAACACGTCCAGGGATAAGCCGGGCTAATGTGGACACACACAATCAGCAAGAAGTGGTGCAAAGTGCTTCAGTACCTTATTTTGCAAACAATAAAGTCAAACAAGGGTGTGAATGGCGCAGTGCTTCATCCAGATAAATAAATAATAAAAAGAAGTGAGGTAGGTTAAAATAGGTGTAGGTTGAAAATCCAAGAAATAAATAAAATATATTCTATTAAAAATGAGGTCTTACACCAAGAGGAGATGTCCTTCCAACAGGTGTAGTGAACTCTCACGTGGGCTTGCACCCACCCCCACCCCCCCGTCTGCTGCCATTGCAAGACCTCCAGCGAGTGCTCACCCAGAGTGTTGGGTCACTCCTGCTCCTGAAGCTTTCAGCCACCGTGACCACATGACCCTCAAGCGCTGGCCATACACTGTTGAGTCCATCTCCCGACCGCCTGCCTCCATTTCACAACTACCTGGCTGCATCACAATCCTGCCCTGTACTTTCACTTCACTGATGCTTTAACCTCCATCTCTCCATCCTCTCAATCTTTTCTTTCTTTTCTCATCTTCCCCTACTTCTCTCACACAGACTCCCTTTAATCTCTTTGTGTGGCAAGGGGAAGCAAAGCTGCGTACACCTGATATTAGGGCGAAACACATGCCGTGTACTCTTTGTATTATTTGGCAGGTACTGTATCACTATCTATGATCTGCTTCTTGCAACTGAGAGGACGTGGCAGATGTTTGCTGACTGGCCGACCAACCACAAGCATTACCTGGTAAGTAACCATCCATTCAGACCTATGAACAGTATCTCATTTACAATCCATGGGAAGTCAATGAGGCAATTAGAACTAACTATGCTCTCAAGTGCAAATGTGATCAGCCCTAAGTATCCCATCAATCACCTCGGGGCTGCATGCACACACGCACATCCACGGAGTTTGAGCCACACTATTTATCTATTTACTTAAAAACACAGACACAGACCTCTCCCATCATAATAGCTGCCATGGAATACAATTTAAATGTATAGACACAACAATATGTGACCATTGAAAGGTCTTTTACTATTTTGCATTTCTTTAGAACACTTAAACAATCTAGATGAGAATAAGTCATTCAGCCCAACAAAGCTCTTCAGTCCTGTCCACTTAATTTCTCCAAAATAACATCAAATCTAGTTTTGAAGGTCTTTAAAGTCCTGCTGTCTACCACACTACTTGGTAAGTTATTCCATATGTCTATGGGTCTCTGTAAAGAAAACTTCCTAATGTTTGTGTGAAATTTACCCTTAACAAGTTTCCAACTGTGTCCCTGTGTTCTTGATGGTAACTTATTTTTAAGTAACAGCCTCGATCCTCTGGACTAATTCCCTTCATAATTTGAAATGCTTTAATCATGTCTCCTCTTAATGTTCTTTTTCTTAAACTGAAAAGGCTCAATTCTTTTAATCTCTTCTCATAACTCATTCCTTGTAATTCAGGAATAAGCCTAGTCGCCCATCTCTAGACTTTTTTCAGTCCTGCTATGTCCTTTTCATGTATAGACTCTGTCTATGAGAAACTGATTCTTTTATTTTAAACGACACAGGTTAAGTAAACCAGTGGTTTTCGAAATGTTTTAGATCAAGGACTACTTTGTCAAAGTCAAAGATGTGGAGGAACACTTATGGCCAACAGCCACTCATTACTGTAAATTCTGTGCATTACTATTATCACATTATTTTTTCTGCATGTGTTCATGTAAAAATTACAGGTGCAAAGAAGTAGAGTTATTAAATAAGGACAAAACTGTTTAATGGAAAGTACCAATTTAATTTAAGTGCCCAAGTTACTTCTGCTGTTATGAAAAAAACTCAGTACAAACTGACTCTGCTTCTCAGTCTCAGGTTAATTCTCATATTGCTACTCTATGAGCTACTCTGCTGGCTCAGAGTAAAGGATCAGAGCAGCAACAGCTGCTATAATTACAGTCCAGTCTCTCCTCTCCTTTCTATCCAAGATGCTGGAACTTACTATATCTAATCAAGTCTTATCATTTCTTCTACAGAACAGACTGCTTGATTCTAACCAAGCAGGATTCAAGAATGGCCACTCTACTGAGATGGCTCTACTTACTGTTGTTAATGCCAAGAGCTAGATTGTCCATTCTTCGTCTAGCTGTGATCTCTTTGAGAACCTCTCTATTGGTGGTTAAGCTGGGTTGAATTAAAGGTTTGGAATTAAAGCAAGTTCCAGTCAGTAAGCAGCCTTCTATTAGAAGTTCCCAGGGGACAATAAGATGGATAAGAGGTTACAGGTATCTAGTTTTGACATTTCTTCCTTTTTGTGAAAAGGCCCCAATATGGTAGTTGAGTGTTAAGGCAAACCTTAGTGTAAAGTGCACCCACTGTCACCAACCAAAATACATTTATACTTATGGTGGTCCATTGGATCACTACAATGATATTCTAGTTACTGTAGGAGGTGGCTGAGTTTGGTGTCACATACCTACAAATTTCACAGAAGAGGAAGTGTTTACATGATTGTTCAGCGAAAGATGGCTGCACTTGACTAGACTCTGCTGATGAAAGAACAGTTGTGCCTATCATTACTAGCTTTAACAGGGAAGTAAAAGGAGATAATGGTGTGTCAGACTCATTAACCAAAAATGGTGAAAGGAGGGCAAGTATTCATACAGGTATATATTTTGACTCATTTCTGCCACCAGCCATTTTGGAAGCACGGTGCCACATAATCATTATGAATTCTGTGTGCAGCATCTCTGTGTCTAATGTCATGTTTCTTTTGCGACTCTCAAGACCAGCACAGACACATCAAATATAAACTAAGTAAGCGGTGTGTCTGATAACACAATAAAACAGGTTGACTTCCTGGAATTCAATAAACTAAATTTTATATTTTGTGATCAATGGTAGAAATCTTTCTGCTATTAATTTAAAGTTCCGAGGAAAACTACCAGCAGGCACTGTCCCTATATGATGTCATACACTGGGGCTTGCACAAATGTGCAATGTAATGGCTACTGTGTGCTTAGAAATAAGTGCAATAGACTTAAATGTACTAGCATCTTTGAAGGTGACAAGATATAAACAAAATATAAACAAAATGGTAAAAATTAATTTCTCATAAACCAGCAGGAAAAATAGAATAATATGGAAAAGTAATGTAATCTGTATATATAAAAGTGAATGTACTGTATACTGTATATGTGTGTGTGTGTATGTTCCAGCATCACTTCCGAACGGCTGGAGCGATTTTCATGCAACTTGGTACATGTTTCTCATTGGTCGACTAAAAATACTGTAGGGTGAAATCAACCCTAACCCACCCCCTTCTGGATAGGGTCGGGGGTGTTCTTGTGGTCTTGTATGCATGTTATTATCCAGTTAGCACTCGGAATGAGCACCAGAGGGCGAACTGGTGGTGACTGCCAGCATTCTTCATGTTTGAGCATCACTTCGCCCCTGTTGCTTTTGAAATTAAATAGAGTTGGCTGGTTTCGAGTGTCAGTTGGATGATAACATACATACTAGTCCACAAGACAAAGCACATTAGTGAGTCTTCATTGTTTGTTAATTTATTTGTAAAGTTGTGTTTTTTTAAATTATATTTTTCTCAAACAATTAAAAAAAAAACACTTTATTTTCCTCCCGGGCAACACCAGGTATTTCAGCTATGTTAGCCAGTGTGCTTGTATAACTTGACTAAACACTGAAACAAACCCATAATCGCACTAACCCCTATAAAAATATATTTTTGTCATAAAAACAACAGCCACTTGTGGACCAGAAGAGGGCGCACCACCACCCAAACCCAACACAGACAGACATGAGACACAAGTTCTGGGCACAAATTTTTATTTTTTCCCATGGGAAATGCCTTCCCTCGTTTTCCCACATGTACAGCACAGTCACAGCACAAGTCCAACACTAAACCAGACACTTTCTTTTCTTTCCTTCTGTATCCGCCTCCATTCCTCCTGGCAAACTTCAGCTGCTGGCTTCTTTTATAAGGCACCCAGAAGTGCACCAGGTGCTTGTTGGTCTACTTCCGGCAGCACTTCCAGGTGTGTCGGAAGTGCTTCAGTCAAGGGCTCAGCAGCATCCCCTGGTGGTGCCCACGGAACCCAACCGGGCTACACCAAACTCCAGCTCCGATGGAGCCCTGTGTGAGTCCGAGGCACTGCTGCAACCCAGGAGGGCTGCCACCTAGTGCTCCGGGATATGTAGTGCTCTGGATATGCTCCCTACCCTGGTCCTTTCAGCGAAGAGGTGTCCTGGCCGTACACCACACACTATTTGTATAGCAAAAGCCTGACAGAGAATTCTGCACTCAGCTTGCTTACGCAGATACCAAATGGCACTCATGGCATCAGACTCCAATACACATTTTATTACAATACCTGTGGTGTGCAAAACAATACCACCATATAATGGTGCAGCACCAAAAAAGTAAATTAATATATGGAAACAGATATAGGCCAACTTTAAGTAATGGCCCCAAAACAACGCACCCAACCCAACTTTCTCCAAATACTGACACATTTATCTTCTATTTAAATATAATTGTATCACAGTAGGCCGGCAGTGTTATGCATTATAATCACTAATGGAAAAAAAGAATGCTTGCCACAGCTCCTAATTATCTATTTAACAGGACAATTTTACTGCACAAAATGTTAAATAACAGGTGTTCTCGATCAAGAATTCATAATTATTTAATGGATGCGGTGAATGTTTTAAAAATAAAGTGCTATAAAGTTAATCATAGGTAAGCTTTGAATAGATTTAATTTAAGCAACACACAATTGCTTCTAATTTGTCTGCCTGCCTTTCATTTTCGAGTAAATAATTGACTAGCCTGAAAAATGTGAAGGAAACCTACTTTTTGTTTCATAAGCACTTCTTGCTATAAACAGCTGTGTTGAATCTGCTAAGATGGTTTCTGCACTGTCTTGGTCTTTTTCAGTTTATGAGAATTAAAATGAGTCACAGAAAATATTTGCCTTTTTAACAGTGGTTCTAATATTCTTCTGTTTCTACTAAGCCATTATTGGTCATTATAATGTTTATTTATAACTCAGTTCTATAGTTAAATTAAAATGGAAAGATACCAAATAAATGAAGTGATGCTTCAAGGCTTACTTTCCTCCTTTTGATAAAACTGAATCATCAAATGGTTTGGAAAAATATGACTCAATTCCTGTCTCCTGAAACATTTAGAAATAATAGTGCTGGCGTACAACGAACGTCATAAACCATAAATATTATTAGCAATGTCAGTAAAATATTTTTAAAGCAGCTCTTCAGCTCAATTATCACTGCTTTTGTGGAGTTATCACTTTCTCTCTGTTCATGTGAGTTTTCTCAGTATATTCCTTGTTCCTCCTAAAACCGAGAGATAGGCAGGTTATGTTCCTTGCATTCAGCGGTTTGGGATGGCTGGGTGTTTGTATGTTATGAATTTGTAAAAGATACAATGTGCCATAAGGGCAGATAAGAAAATATGAAACAAAGGAGATGGAGTATTCTCAAGGCAGAATGGAGAAGGGAGTATTCAGAATGCCTGTCATCAAAGCACAACCCACAAGAATAGGGACAAGTGAAAAAGATACAAGCAGAGTCCTAACACTTGTATTATAACCTTACTTCACGAGTATTTTATAAATTATTGGTGTGCACATTAGCTTTGAGGTATTGTTTTTCAAACTTTTATGTAATTTCTGTTGATTTAGTTTATAATTGGTTAATTGCGTATTGCCCCTTTAAGTTTGTCTATGCTCCTTGTTCTTTATGGGTGGTTCCCCAAGAGGCGGGGCCATTCTGACATCATCACTTCTGATCTCGCCCTCTGGCAGTTATGACTCTGGTGTGCCAAAGGGTATTATGAGCATCTGAACTGACCAGGAGATAGGTCAGAGCCAAAAAGACTGTTAGAAAGGCAACGAAAATCAACGGGCAAAACAAAGAGCAACATCATACATGGAAATGAATTCAAAAACTGAAAATGAAATCCAATGATAGTGTTGTTTTCTTTATCCAACCAAGGAACAATTTCCAACAGATATGCTGCCATGTTTATACTCCAGTTGCTGTGATAAAAAAAAAAAACTTTCTAATGAATTCTATTTTAACAAAACAACAAATTAACTCAAAATGCACATATAAAAATGTTTCAGTGGCTATTTAAACCAGAGAAAAAAGACCTCACGCAGCTGTTCATTGAAGCTGCTGGAAGGAGGGTTTGGATTTTGCTCGCTTTTCTGGATTCTGTTTTCTAAATAATGTTTGGGATTTTTTGTTTGAGGACTGCTTTTTAGCCAAATCCTTATTGCTCTCTTGAGAATCTTTTGTATTATTTTTACTCTTTAATAAAACACTGATGCCCATTGTCAAGATATGCTTTGAGAGACTGGTACTGGGATATAGTGACTGAAATATTTCAAATAGTATAGGTCAATTGCATTTAACATATTGTCGCAACTGCTCCACAGGGGATACAGGTTCCTTTGCACCATATAAAATCCTGTCATACCTGGATAATAAAAATTGCTATGCAACAGTCCTGTTTATAAAGTACTGATCATCAAATCTGTTGCCATGTTTCTAGACTTGGGAGCTGGTAACTCCATTGTTATCTGGATTCTAGACATCACTTTGTTCATGCTGATCCTCAACACAGGCACTCCACAGGGTAGTGTGCTGAGCCTGCTATTGTAGTCTTTGTTCACCTATGACTGTATGGCCATACACAGCTCCAACGCCATTAAATTTGCTGATAACATTCACATGAACAATGATGAGCTGGCTTGCAGAGAAGAAATTTGCCTTCTGACACAGAGTTGCCACTATAATAATCTATTCCTTAATGTTGATAAAACAAAGAGAAGGAGCCTCATTTATAAAACTTTGAGTGATTTTGAGCATGAAAATACACATACACTAAAAACAGATTTTATAAATATATATTTTTTTTACGTACGTACATTTCCATTCAATTTCCCCTTTACAATCACAATCATCTTATAAATGGGCGTTCACGATCACAACTCAAACACCATCTGGTTGCCACTCTGAAACAGCCATATATGGACCATGCTTATAAATATTTACAATCATGATGTTGTAGACCCTCATTGGCTGGTTGCGCACCCCCGAACATGACGTATCCAGTAGTGTACGATAGAAGTTCTTGTCTCTAAGTTAGTTTACTGCACTTAAAGCTCCCATAAATGCTGAGAGCTCCAGCTCCACCATGTTTGAAATACAATAAATACATAAATAAAAGTCTGATCTTGGCAACGAAATGGATTGCTGGTCACCTGCAGAGTATGCATAGAGTTGGAAAAAATACATCTACGCTCTTTGATTTTGATCTGCAAATGGCATCTGTAATAGGAGATGCCTTTTAATGTGGTATTATGCCAGAGCAGTCGTGACGTTTGCCACTTGTATGTTAACAGAATGTAACTGCTTACAATTAAAAATTGCAGCTTCATTTCCTCTTGGTGTCCTTATTGCAATATGAGTACAGTAATGTGCTCCAATTACATTAGGAAAATCGGGCACAGCTGCAAATCGCCTTGTTATGTTGGTAACACTGGATGTAGCACTGGTTTAAGACTTTCAGTACAGCAGGCATGATGGAGTAAAGCTTGGCAGAGATCCCTGACTTGTCGACCAGTTCCCTGAAAAGCGACAGCAGTTAGTCTAAACTGACAAAAAAAAAAAACTTCATTTAGTGTGAATAAACAGCTTTGGCGCTTTTAAAAGGGAACTAAATAAAAAATATATTAGTCAGGTCAACGCAAATTATGATAACAGTTTGGTTATATGAATCATTATGTGTGTGAGTCGTCATTTGGGTATGGTTTACTTGAATTTCCTTACTTGATCATTTCCCAGTTTCTCCAAAATGTTGTGTATACATGGGTTAGAGTTGCCATAAATATGTGCACGTTCCCCCAAGTTTTATTTTATAAATTCTGACATTTGAATAGGAAGATGCATATTCTCATTTCAAACTTAATTTTGTGCATATGCAAGTTTTATAAATGAGGCCCAGTCGTCATAAAGCAGGAGGCAGGTAAAAGTCCCATCTACACTGGCGGTGTTCTGTGGAGATGGTCACCAGCTTTAAGTTTCTTGGAGTGGCCATCAGTCATGAACTGAAGTGGATATAATCAGGGGCTGATCTGCTATGAAACTAACGAAATTTAAGCTTCAGGGCTCCTAATCCTGAAGGGGCCTCAGAAGCGACTTTAGTCTACATTGTATAAAAGTGTTCGGTGTCTGCTACATAAGAAGTGTTTTTTAAAAAAATAATAAAAATAATAATATAGTTTAACTCATTACAAAATGATAGGTAAAATAAAAATGAAAAGGTTATTAAAGTAACATGTAGGTTAGCTGTAAACAAAAAAACTTTAAATTAAGGAGGTTTCATTCTAAATACATTTAATGTAAGATAATTATAAATAATATAAAACAATATTAACATTTATGGCAAAAATTAAAATTATTTATATTTGGCTGCATGTAATTGAAAAATTTAAAGCATATTTTGTTGCTTGCAATCATTGTAAAAGAAAACATTGGTAGCCTTTTATTTATGTGAATAATCCTATAAAACCTTAAAATATATTTACAATAAATAATAACAATTTTACCTATAGTAAAATTAAAACACAGAAAGAATGAAAGGATAATAAAAATACCTTCTTTGGAAAATACAAACAGTAGATGACGTGTTTTGACAAAAAAGGGCGGCCATTAAAAAGGCCACCACATGAATTACATAAGCATTGCAAATACCTTTTCAACATGATAGCACTCATGATAGTAATCCACACAATAATTTTTTTCAATAAAGTTTTCATAAGGATACAATATTTTAATTACCCCAACTTAAAAATAAATGTTATATTTAGAAAAAGATAGGTAAGTAATAAAGATAAAATAATATTAGATAAGCCTAAGCCTATTGCTTTCACGAACAGTGGTTATGCAGACCTCATTGCTAATTGTGAAGGGGCCTTCATAACAGTTTCACCTTCAGGGTCCCAAAAATGTAGTTCCGCCACTTGGCATAATATGTTTTGGCTATAGCCACAGAGGCTTTCCAATACTTTTACTTCATTAGATGTTGTCACGCACGCACGCACGCACGCATACATAGGGAGCCACGTAAAGACCCGACAAGCAACGTAACATATCGTGCCAGGGGATAAAGGCGGGGTACTAACCTTTCTTTCTTTTATTTCCACAGAAAGACAGAAACAACGCCGGCATAACTTTGCCCAATTCCCTACACCACGCGCTACCACTTCCGCATTCCATCCCTTCCTCTGGTCCCCTCCTGATGACGTCATGGCTCCCATACAGCACCTTGGTTCCTTCCCAGCTTTCCATTCATCAGTTTCCGGTCCCACCCCATAAATGGTCCCATCATCATATGCATCTCTGCCTGTTGTAATGAAAGGAACTCATATCACTCACCGCATTTTTTGTTTTGTTGCAGAAACTGTACAGTATACGGGGCCATAAACATCTAACCTTTATACAACTTTTGTGTTTATTACAATGTCAATGGAAAGCCTGGATATTTCTGTTTATGTGCACCAACTTCTACACATACACAGTAGAGTCCATCCTCACTGACTAAGTATCATCCTAATATGGTGCCTGGCAAACTTAGTTCAGCAAAGCACTAGTGAGGGTGGTGAAGACAACAAAGAATATTAATGGCACATTGCCTTAGAAATACAAACAGCAGTATTAAGGAGTCTAGCCATCTTTGTCAGTCGCATTTCAACATCCCATGTTCAGGTAAATGGTTTAGGATCATTAGCACTCATACTAGTGGGCTCAGAGACAGATGTTATCCACAGTTTGCTCAAACTCTACTCCTAGTGACTTGTTCTTGTACATGTTGTACACACAGCACTGTATACATGTTGCATTCTGTAACTTTGGTTTTATTAGTTGTCTTTTTTATGTCTGTTGTTGGTATTGCTTTACTGTCACTAGTCTGGGGAAGCACAGATATAAGAATCCCATTGTGCTATTAACACATAACAATAAAACTATTCTGACTGCTTCTTCATTCATGAAAGTCATTTTTAAAATCTATCATAATCATTAAGGTAGTCCAAATATAAAACATGGTTAGTATTATTTAGAGAATGGCTGTAACATCTTCCCAAGGGGAAGATTTAGAAGAATTTTGAAAGTAACAGGGACAGCAGGTAGTCCATTTTACCTAATCTGTTTTCCTAAATACAGATGGTGGAATTAAGTGAGCCAAGAAGAGCATTTGAAATTGTTCCACTGAAGTAAATCTGTTTAATATAACAAGAAAAAAGCGTCAAGTGAGATTCTTTCAAAAGGCTATTCTGGGTGTCAGTTACTGCTTTCAAATTATTCATTAGTCATGTAACCACTTTCATTTAGAATCCATATAAGTTAGGTACTAAGCCACAAATCATTGTTGTTCTACTTGCTAGGCTGAATGATAGATAGATAGATAGATAGATAGATAGATAGATAGATAGATAGATAGATAGATAGATAGATAGATAACTAATGATGGATAGAGAACTAATGATGGATAGATAGATTTGAAGGAAAAAAAAGTATTTAATGTAAAATATATATACTAGGGGTTCCCCCTGCTCACTTCGCTCACCAGGAATTTCACATCTCTGCCGCTCATGAAGAGGGGGGCTTGAATGCACCCCAAGGAGATGTGGTTGCTCCTCCGAAACCCCCTCTTAAACGGTGATACAATGGGAAACAAAAATTTTTTTTTTACCTCCTCTTTGCTCGATCAGCTGCTGGCATGCTGCTGCTGCTGTGCCACTTGATCTGCATCTCGTGCAGCGCTTCAAACAGTAAAAAGCTTGTACAGCAGCTGTCCTACTCTTTGTCTTTTATTTCCGGCCCCGGGCGTGGTTAAATCTCTTGGCTCAAAGTCTTGTCTCACAGGATGTGAGTTCTTGATATTTTTTAGTATATAATTTAAAAACGGAATAAGACTCTGAAAACCTAACAACATCACTTTAAAGTTCGATACCAAACATATATATTTTAAAATAAGCCCGATTTAAAGCGTCACAAAAAATGTGACATAAAAACGTCACCGTTGCACTTTTAGGCTTAGGATTTTATATATATAGAGTAGATTTTAGTGATTTACCTTCAACACCTTTTATTGCTGCTGTACAGGAAAGATTGCGTCAGTTTACTTCACAACATCTCACATTTTGCATCCACAGTCTTATGTTTTGCTTAATTTTAAGGTTATGTTTAGCTTTTAAATGTGTAAAATATATGTAGTGCACTTCTGAATAGTCCCCAAAGAGTGCATTCCAATATCAACATTACAGAAATAATTAAAAAAAAATGTGAGAATAATATAATTGCACATATTACTCATTATCTATCCAAGCAGCAAAAACCACTCTGGCTATGATCACCAAACCTTAATTATGGAGAAAGTCTTCCATGTTCTTTGATCTAACAGGGAGGCTGAATCAGCTTTACCTGTTCAGCCTATTCTTGGGCTTCATCAAATCAAGGCCTAGTTTAGACCCAGGGAGGGAGAGGGGGCAACCACCATGAGAAGTCTAGAAAGAGATATTGTATTGATTTACTCAGAGTTATTCTTTAGTATCGCAGGAAACTTCTATCTGAACTAAACAAAATTTGTTCCAAGTACACAACTGTTGCTGCTTCTTCTCTTAACCTGTGGAAGACTTTTGAGTGGATAAACTGCAGTTACTCTGCAACATTCTATTGAATGAGAGTTTGGCCCTGTCTGTCAGACTCTGTCTATAGTTATTCCCAGCTTCAAATGGGGGGGGGGGTTAGTATGTATAAATGAATAAAAGTGAACAAAAAAACACTAACTTTTACAAGTCCTATAAATGTAAAATGGCTGTTATAGACACAAATCAAATGTATGTGATTACTGTATAATATTAACAATAAGAGCAGCTCACTACTGAAAACTGTAAATACAGGAGGCAGTCAGGATTGAACTGGTGGACTCTTAATTACAAATCAGCAATTCTTACCGCTACGCCATAGAAGTTTATGCCTACATTATATTTTTATTGTAGACCAGGCTGGTGTGTAGTCATTAATCTGTGTCAATGTGCAAGGACCTCATGTATAACCCCATGCATAGCATTCACATTAAAACATGGCATACTGACAAAACTGGAAATGTACATAGGCACAAAAAAATTCAGATGCATAAAACTGCGTACACCAAGCAACAAAAGGCAAGAGATGGAGTAATACTGTGTGGTGGAGACACTCAAAAATAAAAAAAAAATGGTCAAATATCAAAGTTGACGTGAAAAAGTGAGTCACAGTCCATAGTTTCAGACAACATTACAAAAGTTGACCCCTGTGCCAACATGATCCCAGGCGGTAATGGTGCTGCTGTGCCCAGCACATCTTTCGCCACTGGCTACACACAAACCTCTGCCTCAGAAACTGCTTAGTGACCATCTGGCTGTGTGCTGATGGCTGCTGTTCTGGAGTCACAAAATTCAACAGTGGATGCTGTAAGAAATGTGGTCAAAGAACTAAGGAATATAATAGATGTAGTATGTGATATTGACTAAAAACTAAATGAATTGTTTAAAAAATAAGGCTGCATCTGATTACTGTATTATTGAATTCTGCTAATTACATTCAAATGAAGCTGTAATGCTGTCCGATTTGGCTCATCATTTGTTGGGTCAGGTTCATCATAATGTATCTCTTCAGGTACCAGCAAGCCATGATTGTGTGCCACATTATGCCGCATGCTACTTGCTTGCACAATGTGACACACTTTCTGTGGACTATAGAGCAATGGTTGGAAAATGCACCTGTGACAATATGGAGTTGCCATTTTTGTAGGCTGTCCTGCTATAGATGATATAATGCCAGCTCATTCTTTTGATGATTCATCCCAGGCTAATTTAACTTGTCCAGCACCATTGCAGTAATAATGTTCGTGTAGTTGACCGCTCCGACTGCTCTCTTCTAATTCTTTCACTTGTGATGTCCTTTAACAATGCTAAAGCAGCTATGGTATTTGGCCAATCCATACACCATTATACTGTTATAGAATGAATACAATTAAATTTGTAAACTCTATGCCATTAATTTCAGTGTATTTGGTAAATCTTGAGCCATTAATTCGAATCTAAAAAAGAAAGGAACACCACACTGAAACAGTAGCTCTGCTTTGATGCCAAGTACCACCCATATGCAAAACCAAGCAGAAACTTGCATACACACAGTGTGAGGAAACCTGAAAATGTGCGTGGCTTTACGCCAAGTTTAGTTGTTATACGTCTTGAAGTGAGCATTAAAATGGGTGTAAACATCATTTCTGTGCATACACACCGTTTATACGTGAGGACCAAGGTCTTTATAGCTTATAGATTTGCTGCCCAGTAATAAAATTGAAAGTTAGGTAGTGCCATGATCCCTTCTGCTTTACTTCATTGTAGAGTTTCCCTTTGCCTGCATGGATGTTTCGAATTTCAAAAAAATGAGGTTATAATTACAGTATACCCTGAACATTCACGGGGGTTATGTTTCTAGAGCACCCGTGAATTGTGAAAACCCGCGAATTTTGGATGTGGTTAAAAAAATGCCTATTTTTATAGTTTAAACCCTAAATATGCTCCCAAACACTTTAATTTCAAACTCAGCTTAATACATTACCTAAAATTAAAGAATATAAAAGTAAGCCTGTATACTGTACTGCTATGTCTCCCGCAATGCTAGAATGTAAAATACTGATGTTACCACTATATGTACTGTAATTCATGCAAGCACGTTTTCATTGCCAGAAGCCTTAGAAGGTGCAGGGCGTTTCGGCGGCATCTTGGGGCTTTAACCCTTAAAATGCCACATGCTTGGGGGTTAATTCATCCCTAGACACCAAATACTTTTTTGCTGCACTTTTTAAGTAAACGTCACAATTCACAAAGAAAAAGTGAAATTTTAATGGAACACATTTTTTTCATGCAAAGAGCATCATAATTACTGTAATACTGATAATTTTACACACTGCTAATGAACTATAAAAACTATTTAAAATACTACTGGAACAATATGTACAAGATGCAACTGACACCATGGATGAAATTCAGTAAATCACTGAGTCAACTGCACTTAAACTGGCTGCATGCAAGCACACAGAGGTAAGTGCTGATGCTGGCAGGCAAGTCTAGTGCAGAGGCTCAATCCCAGGGACAGTGAGGCTGCAGTGCTGCAGGGTGTCATGCTTGGGTCACAGAATTGCACAGAAACACAGGAGATTGTAGAGACAGGAACTTTATTCAAACACTTCAAACAAACGTGTCTCTTTCAGAAGTAAAACAAGCTCAGTATACAGTTAGTTCTCGATTAAAGAATAGACAAACATCATAGGGGAGCACAACAGAGCAGAACCCCCAACAGGATCAGAGGATGTCTAAGGGAGGAGAAAGAAAGAAAGCAATCAGCCAAAAAGAACAGATGCTCTTCAGGCTTTTAAGTAAGCGTAGCATTGCACAAGAAGCATATCACGTGACAGAGCAGCCGCAAGTAAGGCCAGCAAGTAAGGAAGCAATTTGAAGGTAGTCTATCAGCGTTTTTGAAGAGGGTTTTTTTGAGGAGTGTCCGTGTCGTCTAGAGGTATGTTCAGCCCCCCTGCTCACAAGGGGCTGGCAGTGGCCATAAGCTGGCTGCTCAATGAATGTACGGCACTGACTGATCAGTTCCTGTGTGCTCGTAAATGGCACTGGGAAACGATTATAGCCGGTTGTGGCGGTTTAAGGGGTAAGAGGAACAAAATGGAAAACATAAGAACACTCAGCTGGAGATGCATCACAGTAAATCAGCAGCAAGGAGAAATGAATAATGCTGTAACGGTCCGGTGCCGCTAAGATTCACACCATCAAGAAGATGGCGATTTATTTATTTTTATGGTGGAGATTCCAGGGACACATCCAGCCTTGGCCTGACCCGCACGCACTCACAAACAGAGACAAAAACAAAGCAAACTGGTAATCAAACAGCAAATAAAGAATGTAATGAAAACAAATGAAATAAATGAAAACAACAATACCACCCCTGTTCCCCTTATGGCAATTACACATTAAATAAAACAAAGCACAAACAAAACACACAGTAAATCATGAAAAATGTTCATGAAAAACGTCAATGGATGAAATGTAATGGTGAAAATAGATAGTCCAGAGATCAGCACGTTGAATGGGCATGTAAAGATAGTCCTACTGCTAGTTCCTGAAATGGTGAAGACAGGTGGTCGGGTTCAGGAGCACTCCTTTCTTTGCAGAATGGCCATGAATCCACTTATAGTCCTCATGTACACAAGGAAATGGCAGACAGCACACAATCCAGACGCCAACCACAAAACGATCCAGGGCAAAACGAATAAGTACAGGTAACCTAACAGAAGGCAGACAGGCAGGAACTTGAAACACAAATTACAAATTTTTTTTTTTTGCTTTTGGTTACCAGCCCTCTTTTTAAAAGCCGTGCTGACATCCTTTGTCCCCAACAGCCCCAGCATCCTCAGCAGAAGACCAATCAGAGCCACTACAGGGACCGCTGGGAGTTGCAGTTTCAAATTCTATTGGCTACTTTCACCATCCCAAGCCGCGTTTTCCTCTACAGTTGCTTCCTGTTCTCTCTACATTACAGTATTGCCACGAAAAAACTCAAAAAAAATTGGAGGATATTTGTGGTTTCCGCTAACAATTATTAAATAGGTTCTAAGGAAAAATCCGCGAATGACTGAGGCCGTGAACTCTGAACTACAACTTCACTGGGGTCTACTGTAAATTTCAAAATACATTGTTCTAAACAATCTCTGTCTTGAAAATAAAAGCTACTTTGGTAAATTATATTAAGTACATAATCTGATTTGTATCTTCCTACCGAAACTTGGCATAGTAAATCTGACACTCTTCCTTTAGCCGAGGCAGCACCAAATGGTTTTACATTGCTTCATAAAGAGGAGGTGGCCTTGGATAATTCTGAGAGATTAACTGTAAACTGCTTCTAAAAATTTAGATCCTTTGAGGCACTCATAATAGATATTAAAATAGATTCTATTAACCACCAAGGCCATATTTATCATTCCATTGATTGGTAAGCTTTTATCACATTTAGCTATAAGTTTTGCTCATGTAGTGTTGATGGGGAGTTTTATTATCCACTTAAATAATGAAATTGACATTTTAATCATATGTTTTACTCATCCATTAAACACGGTAGGGTTTTGCCAGATTGTCAATGGCCTAACTAAATGTTATATGCACTCACTAGATCTAATTATTACTTATTACTTATTGCCAGAGACCCTGCTGGCTAGAGTATTTGTTTTCCTCTCCTTCGTGGTCTAATGGTAATAGCTTAATGATAATGTTACTAATTTATGTTATGCCACCTTCTTAATAATACTTGTGACTCTCAGATTTTGTTTTCTGTTTGTAAGGATGAAGAGCTCAGCAGCTTTATTGACTGCTTAAATGGCTGATAATGTATTACATAGATTTTAAGAGAAAAATTTAGGATGTGGAGTTAGTAGCGACAGTAATAGGAGTCATGGTTCAAAACCAGCACCAAAGCTAGAATAAGAAAAAAATGAATAATCAAAACATCAAAGCCATAATCATCAAAAGACCTCAAGTTATGTACAAAGTGCTAATATGCAAGGATGGAATGAAGGACATAAGTAGGGGATAAAGCACTAATACAGGAAACAATGAAACACAAGCAGAAAATTCTGGAATAAGGTTACCAATAATAGAAGTCTTAATAATGGAAGACTGAGAAATAGGAATTTATTCATTAATTTTCTGAATATGCTTACTTCACTTCAGGATTAAAGGGAACTCATGAGGAACAGAAATCTACCAAAGTTTTTAAGACCATTTTATGTGACATTCTGATAATGAGAAAAAGTGACTGCTTCCAAACAAGAAATTTAATTCAAGAACTCTAAAGAAGCGTATCCCTGCAACTGCAGTATATATATACATATATATATATATGTATATTGTGTTTTGAAAAAGAATTGCTTCATTTTGCAAATGTGTTGTGTTATTTTGTAATAATTATTGCATTATTTGCAGTGAGGATGTTATCATCAATTATGTGTGTGCTCTGAATAACTGTGACAGCTAGAGATGGAGAGATTTAGGATGGGCATAGTGTGCAATCAATTGATGACATCTGAACAGACATATAAGTATATAACTAAAGAATCTGTTTAGTTCTAATCTAGTTATTAATTACAGCTATTTTGAAACAATGTGGTCTGGTGGCACAGAAGCTAGCGCTCATACCTTGAATGTTCGGGGGCTGACGTTGGGGATGGAAAAAGGGGGTGAATGTTATTTACTCCACACTACATGAAAGACTAAATTATTTTTACTAATAGAGAATTATTACTGACACATTTCCATTGTTCAAAATCTTGCCTATATATTGAGTATACGCATGAAGGGAGAGGTTAAGCACGCACATAGCATACAATCAAGTGACATGAATGGCAAGAACATGCATACCCTGGTGCCATAAGTCAGGATTGCTGGCTCTGTGATACTGCTCTGGCTATGTTAAAATATCGGTACTAAACTTTCTAAACTTTAATCTAATTAAAAGTAAATGTATGCCTGTAACCTTTGTTCAGTGATTGTAACTCATTTTTAAGTTATATGCTTTCTTACTGTATCCTCTCCCTCCACATGCATGCCCAATGTTACCAGCAGCAGCAGCAGGTTGCTTCTTGCCTTACATCCAGTGCTGCTGCAGTGATCACTGCCTCTATGTGACCCTAAACTGGGCCAAATAAATCTACTCCTCAGCACGTGCAGAATTAAAATAGAACTGCTGGGCACTGTAATCTTAGAATGTGTGGAATACTATTGCGTAGTTGCCATATTTTTTACCACTTATAATTTTTTGCAACATATTTCTCGAAAGAATAATCTTGAAGCCAATATTGTGAAATGTACCTTCTGTATACCTTTTTCTAAACTGTGTATACATAACATGACATTTATCAACCTTCTTAATCGACCTCAGGATTGTGAGGGGCCACCGCCTATGCTGGCACAATAGGCACAAAGAAGAAAACCGCATTGGAGATAATGCCAGTCCACTGCAGGCAGCACAACCAAGTACACACATACTATATGCACACAGGGCCAATTTGAAATCTTCAGTTAACCAACCAAAATGTCTTTGGGTACAATGGTGGAAAACTGGAGTACCTGAAGGGAAACCCATGCAAAAAGAGGAAGAATGAGCAAACAACAGACAATGATCAGGCTTGGGACAGGAACCCAGGGTGTTGAATTCATTAGGTGGCAGCAGTATACATTGCTCTACCTTGATGCTGTGATGCCTCATAATAATGATAATAATAGTAATAATAATAATAATAATAGTAATAATACATTTTATTTATATACCGCCTTTCCTCTGCCAATATGTCCTTGGTACACCCTCAAATCCATGGCAGTAGTTCATGACTGGGGCTAACGGTGGAGACAACAGATACACAGATGGTGAAATAAAATAATAAAAACACAGTGTAGTTTCATCATGAAATGTAACACAGGCCCTAATAACACACTAGAATCCATCCATCCATCCATTTTCCAACCCGCTATATTCCTAACTACAGGGTCACGGGGGTCTGCTGGAGCCAATCCCAGCCAACACAGGGCACAAGGCAGGAAGCAATCCTGGGCAGGGTGCCAACCCACTGCAGGACCACACTAGAATTAATATCACAAAAAAAAAAAAGAAAAGCAAAATGTTTACAAACAAAAGAAAACAAATCCTTTCTCCTTCCTCCAATTTCTAAATCAAGAAAAAAAGGACTTTTTCAAAAAAAAAACAAACTACTATTTACAAAAGCAACAAGTTCAACAAATCCCCCTACTGCAATGATCTAGGGTTTGACTCTCATTCCTCAAATCCCCTTTGCTCCTGGTGTGAGTGCTCTCCCTGCTGCCAGCAAAAAAATACCTCTCAGGTGTTTCATGCCTCTTTATTGCAGAACCATGTACCGATCCAGGAAACAACGTGACGTTGTCTCTACTACATCTCCACTGACCTGGATCTGTGCATACTCCAGAGCCTCTGCACCCTAAGCATGATGCCTTGCCATTTTTTTTTTTTGTTTTGTTTTTGGAGCTCTACCTACACGGCCTCATTCTAACGAGTTATTTGCAACTGACCATCACCTCAAAAGTAAACTGATGACACGGCCTGTCACAGGTGCCCTCAAAAGTATTTACATGAAAATGTACTTGCTATAGATATGTTACGTCAGAGAGCCCCTTCAAGAATCAAAATAAGATCATTGTGAAACTTGGTCATACGTCTTTTTGTAGAGATGCCAAATTCTTGATGAACACACTTACATCTCTTTTTTAATGATTTCATGCTTTTAATATTTGTCAGATGTGCAAAAAAAAACCAAAAAAACAAAGAAACACTGCTGGGGCTCCTTCATACCTACGGCAGTGTGTCTTTGTAATGACTCATCATGACTGCTCTTTTATCTTTAGCCAAGTCAGAAGTTTTCTTCTTTTTTTGAAATTCTGATGTTATTTGATGGGGTGCGGGGTTGTTATGTGTTTGTTATTACTATATACAGAGGTGGGTAGTAACAAGTTACATTTACTCAGTTATATTTACTTCAGTAACTTTTTAAAAAAATTGTACTTCTAAGAGTAGTTTTACTGCACCATACTTTTTACTTTTACTTGAGTACATTTGTGAAGAAGAAACACTGAATTTCCCATTGGGATTAATAAAGTATCTATCTATCTATCTATCTACTCTTACTCCACTACATTGGGCAACGCTCGAATTGTTACTTTTTTTCCATTATATACACTATATATATTTGCCAGAGAGAAATTGTCAGTGGATCTACTGCTTGACTGTTTCACCAATCAGATGTAGCAACAATAATCACATGACTACGTTTCACCAATCAGACGTAGCAACAATAATCACATGACTCCGTTTCACCAATCAGACATAGCCATGCAGTCACATGACCACACACAAACTTCCTGCATCTGCAGCCTGTGAGAGACTTTTTAGTCATGCGGGGCTCCTGTTCACTGCTAAACGGTCACAGCTTCACTGCAAGAACCTTGAGAGCCAACTCCTGCTGAGGCTTAACCATCACTTCACTGAGTGAAGAACAAGCAGGTTTTAACCAAACATGCACAGACACAGACAGTCAAGATAGTGAGATTTCTTGTACGTGCACAAGCTGCCTTGTTCTAATGCTATTTTCTATCAGCTGTGCCATTTGGAGGGCGATTGTGTGACGATGCCGGTACCCTACAGACTCTTTTCTTTGATTACCCCTTCTTTTATTTGTGCCGACCTGTATATACACTCCCGTCTCCGTGGGCCTTAATAACACGCCTCAGAAAGCCATTGAAGCAATTGAGAATGCTTGAACCCACACGTGCAGGTGTGACTCGTTCCAACTACCTCATTAACTCCTCGCGGTTGTGCAATTGCGCCTACGGAGAGTGACACGGCTTTATGGATTTCAAACTGGCCTTTTTTTTTTTTTTTTTTTTGAAGCTGCGGACCTGCTACACCACAAAGTGAATATGCAGTATTATATTGTCAATGTACAGTATATCTTGTCACTGTAAATAGTTTTCACTGTTCAAACATACATGTTACCTACTGTAGGTATTGGCTTCAAAAGCTTTGTTGTGAAAAACTGAGATTTGGAACTTGTGTTATTTGTGCATCTTTATTTTGTAAATATGTTATTTATTTGTACCCATTTTTTATTTTATTATTTGGAAATAACAGAATTTGCCCATTATTTTATATTTTTGTCTGTCTTATTACAACATAATGTATTACAACATAATTTATTATGTTCAAACAATTACTCAGTACTTGAGTAATCTTTTCACCAAATACTTTTTTACTCTCACTTGAGTAATTTTTTGGATGACTACTTTTTACTTCTACTTGAGTAATATTATTTTGAAGTAACGTTACTCTTACTTGAGTACAATTTTTGGCTACTCTACCCACCTCTGACTATATATTTCTTGAGCTTTTTTAAAAAGCTAAATTTCCCATTTTGGACAAAAAATACTATCACTCTAGCTATCAAAAAGCTTCTTCACACAGGTAAAAAGTTGAAAACTGCTTGAAGTAGATCATAGTGTATTCTTTTCTTACTGAAATCCATAAAATATTAGAAGACGCTGCACTGAAGTTTGACTCTGGAGCTTCAATCGTTGTGTTTTCTTGTCAGTTGTGCTTTTTTCTTGTAGACTGGGTAAATTCTGGGAATTGGGTGAGACGCAACAAAAGGGCTCCTACCCCAGTCATATATTTTTTCAAAAGCAGAGAAAGGTTCATGCTGATAATTAATTATATGTTTTCCATAGAATCTGAAAAAGAAATAGAAATGTATCCATATTTCCACTTTAAAAGTACAGTATTTATTTAAAATCTTGTTCTTTTCTTAGAGTTAATTTTGGGCCCTTTTGGGAATTCAAGGTGTTAACACGCTAATAAATATTGTTCTGTCTGCACTGCACTGTGAAAAAGGCAGATTCTGAAGATTCAACACAAGCACCTGCACCAGGCCATGGGAGAACATTTCTGCGAAATAGAAGCAGGATTATGAGCCAAAGATAAATCGAACTAAAAAAGAAATCTAATATGCAAACCAAACTCATAGTCAAAGAGAGCTGCCTAAATTGATTTTTCATAACTAAATTGTTTTTAAACCCTTGGACATCAAGATAGCACTTAATTATCTTTTAAATGCAGGAAATGATAATTCAGAATGTCACCTGACAAGTGTCATGTGACAAGTGATGGGCATAATAACCTGTCAATTATAAGGATGTGGCCATTCAGTCAGCCACAAAATGGCGACGAGCATCCAAAAAACAGGGCACAAAATTGATCCATATGAATAGTGATAAAAATAACAACCATGAAATTAAATCAAAAGTAAAATACATGTACATGAATTCATTATACATGGTCCAAAAGCAAAATGATAACAAATATCTGCTAGGCAGACCATTTTCACCAACCATTTTGTGCCTTCAAGAATATCAGAAAAAATAGCTTACCCAACTTATCCACTGGTTTGGCATCCATGGTTTTAACCCACCACAGTTTGAAAAATAATTTAAAAAAACTTCCAGAATATTTGAAATTCTTGCATCCAGAGCTGCCCTCTAAAAACACACAGGAAACAACATGTGCAGGCTGATGCTGCTGAGGCACAGGGTACCCAAGCCCAGCCAACCACCAGTCCCGATGTATCAGCCTTTGTGTTCACTTTGTGTGCGCAATCATCTTTATGCTTTTATGTCTCGATCATCCCCAGTTTTTGCACATTTATAAGGGGTCGTGGAAACCTATATTTTCTAAAGATAACTGGTATTATCTCTTACAGTTTAATCAGTAAAGCTTTCCTCCTTGACAGTCAAATGACATGAATTATGTCATATTGTCAAACTATAATAGAGTGTTGCTTTGAAAAATTATCTGTAAACACAGCTATAGCAAGAAGTTCTTTCTTGTTGCGTGAGGATTTAAAACAAGAACTTCTGTTTTGAGGAATCACTGGGACATTATGACATAATGGCCTTTCTCTTTGATGAGTGTAACAAAGCCATTATTAAGCCATTAAGGGGGCAACATCAATGCAAATTGCACATCGATGGCTCATGACAAAGCACAGGACTAACAAATAAGCGTGGTGTTGCATATGAATATCTTTGGCAGTTCTTTTTAACAACAAGCTACCAAGCTTTGCCTGCAGTATCGGTTAACCTTAAAAATAAAATGCTGGATATGACGGGATTGCAGTCCTACACCTGTGCAAGCAGCCTGTGAAAGCGGCTTCCTGCCCTGTGCATGTTTCAATAACTTATACTGAGGATCTGTTTGCCGTCAGTAGTGGATATCAGATGTTAAAAATGAGGAAAATATAGAGAATATTCAAGCTGGTGTAACCTCAAGGTAAAATTGAAATATTAAGCTAATTTCGTAGTTGAAGCAATACAGAATGTTTCTTTGCTCTAAAATAGATGTCTGCAAATTCACCAATATTTTTCAATCGAAGATTTTCAACATTTAAAACTGTGTACAGCGTGACCTTTTCAAGGTATCTCAGTGAAAATTGAACTGTCACAACCAATTTCCTTGAAGAATAAGCACACCACATTTCAACAAAATTGGTCCACAAGAGGCCAAATTGTTTAATATGGAAAGACAGAAAGACAGACAGGGAGAGAGAAGTGGCTATCGCAATAGGTGCTTTGTACATTATATGCAAATACACCTTAAAAGATAAGCACCAATATGTCAAGTGGCCAAAAACACTGGAAACCCTAATGACGTTACCATTTGTCAATCTTAATTAGGAAAAAAGGCCCTACTCCTGCCTAATTTTGGGTAAGGGTCAGCAGAAAACAAAATAATAAAACGTCCTGATAATATTATATACTACGCTGGATGGAAAACACTTCCCTAATAGGCATATACACTACCGTGCTATAAACAAAACAAATCAAAACAATAAGATCTAAAAGTTCAAAAATGCCAGAAACAGTCAAAAATCAGTAAAATATAACTAGCAAAAAGTTCTTTGAATAAGATTGTTGTGTAGGTGTGCTTTTTATAGGGAGAAAAATGAGCATTACCATGTAAAATCACACAATAACCACTTAACCAAGCCCCCACAACATCCTTTGGTCCCAAAACAATGTAAGACTGATAACCAGACAATGCAATAAAAAAGCCATAAATCAGCAGAGAATATGCTTCATCAGCTGTGAATCCTGAGAAGTAATTTAATCATCCTCTTTTAATGTTAGCAGAAAAGTTAAACAACTTTTTCTCTTTGGTTTACTCTAAATCATTTAAAGTGTATAAATCTGTGGTCTCAGCTCTGATGACAGCAAGACCTTACATTTGTCCTCGCCCGATTGGAAAAAAAGGCTCCACACATCCACACTCCACTCCTTTCTTAGCCCCTTCTACTTTATGTCATTTTGTCTCTGGCACCTCCTGCCTTTGTGTTTTTTTTATGCTATGCTTACTGAGTAAGAGGGGTCAGGGGCAAATGGTACAAAGAGGAAAGGAATAATGTCTTAATTAATAGCAAAACAAAACACCAAAATTACTTAATTTATGAGAGAACCTAAAGCTAAGTAAAAATGCCATAGAAGACCCCCCCCCCCCCGCCCCCGCCACCCTATTCTACATCACTGCTGTAGAATAGAAACCGTAAATATGCAATCAAATATCATTATCAAAGTAAAAATGTCAGCCTGGCTTGTAAAATAGTAACTGTCTGCTCTGGCACCATATTTTCCCTATATAATGGGTAGAACACAAAGGATAGGGGTAATACATCTAAGGCATCAACAGCTCCAAAGTGCTTATTGCTATTGTGTGTTTTAATCATTTAGCAAGATCACGATATGTTGAAACTGCAGATATTTTTTATGACTGGAGAACCAACAGGCTAAGTGACTCCAAGGTTACACAGTGAGACACTTTGGTCTGACACCTCAGGGGATTAAAACCGCCTTAGCCACTTTAATAGGCACTTTTATAGGTGTGGAGTGGTGGCTCTGAGGCTAGGGATCTGCACTGGCAATCGGAAGGTTGCTGGTTCGAATCCCGTAAATGCCAAAAGATACTCTGCTCTGTTGGGCCCTTGAGCAAGGCCCGTAAACCTGCAATTGCTAAGCGCTTTGAGTAGTGAGAAAAGCGCTATATAAATGCAAAGAATTATTATTATTTAATAAGCAATAGTAAGAAATGTACTGTATGTTAGCTAATTCTTTTCTTGTGTCCAAGAGCCAAGAACCAGCTGGGTGATAAGATAAAGGACTGCCTTCAACATAGTGTCAGAACCTCGATAACTTGCGAGGCTTCATAGAGGATGGGATTCTACTGCTGACAGGACCAGCACAACTTAAGCTTTGATCTGTTGTACTTAAAATTACTTTTACCAACAGATGGCATTTGGACCACAAGTAACATGAACACACCTGAACAAATGACATAAATATTGATGTACTGTTGTGGTAGGGTCCTAGGTTGACCCTACTTCCCCCTTTTAATAATTTTTGTTATGTACACCTTTCCCCAACAAGCAGTGCCTAATCTTAACACTAGAATCCCTGAAGCCTATGAAAAAAGTCGTAATCCTGGGCCACCTTGAATTCCTTTGCATATCCCTATTAGCATCTTTTGTTTTGCAAATGTGTCGATCGGCACAAGCAGCAAGCAGCCTGCTATCCCATCCCCCCACCACCACAGCTCAAGTTGGACAAGAAGTTCTCCCAGCTCAAGTCTGTTTATCTGGTTGTTTGGTACCTGGAGCTGTATAGGGTAAATAATATATCGTTATTTGGAACACATGCATTTCATGTGTGTTCTGTGTCTGCAACGATCTGAGTAAATGTAGGATGACAGGAAATGCAATAAATGTTGAATACATTGCTAAAATAGAAACTTTTTTCATATTATAGTAGGCCTACTAATGACAAAATGTTGACATGAAGTGTATAATGTGTGAAGACTGAAGTCCAAATACCAAATAAACACTTTCACAAAAGGTACACGTATAACAAAACAAGTGTACTTTTATTCAAGAATTATAACCAAAGAAAAGAAATCAGGTTAGAGTAGGAGGCTGACATGGCTGGTGCAGTGGTAAGAACTGCTGACTCATAACCAAAAGGTTGTCGGTTCGATTCTGGCTTCTTCCTAGATTTATCATTTTGAGTAGTGAGCTGCTCCTATTGCTACTATTATAGAATAAAAACATACATTTGAGTCTGTAGCAGCCAGTGTTAATTTCTGGTACTTGTAAAGGTTAGTGTTTTTTTTTATTTAGTTTTATTCTCTCAGTCACTTTCACGCTCCCCCCAATCTGACACTGTTGCTTTCAAATAAAGACATGCTATAACAGAGGTGAACTCAGATGAGGATGAGGCTTCTACATTGGAGAAAAAGAACAGAAGCCCTCCCATCATGAAACGCCCATTCACATATAAAAACAATGGAGCTGCACCAGGCGTAAAGGCGAAATGAATGAATACATCTATATTGCCTACCCCACCATTTAGATGTAGCAACAGGTTGGGTGTCGTCCTGCTAGTCAATCTGCCACAAACATGTCTTTCAACGAAACAGCAGGACCTACAGAGCTCTTCAAGGTATCATGGAAAGTTCTGTTTGCAATTATGTTTTTTCATGGTCTTTATATGAAAAACATTTATATGTTACTTATATAAACACTACCGTCACAGTTTACATAACTGATCATTTCCTAAGTAAGGAGTGGCATTGCACATGTACTTTGTCAGCTTGCCTGTGTCAATCAAACACAGGAAACTCTGCAGTCTACTCTGACTTTACGCTGTAGGAAGATAAGTAAATAATTATGGCTAAACAACATTCGATGTTGCATTTCCTGTCATTCTACATTTACCACATTATGAAACGCATGCGTTCCAAATAGCGATGAATTATTTACCCTATACAACTCCAGGTATCTCACGTCCAGATAAATAGACTTGAGCTCTAAGAATCTTCTGTATGACTTGAGCTGCGGAGATGGGGGGATGGGATAGCAGGCTGCTTGCTGCTTGTGCTGATCGACATATTTGCAAAACAAAAGACACTAATGGAGATGTGTGAAGGAATTCAAGGTGGCCCAGGATTATGACTTTTTTCGTAGGCTTCAGGGATTCTAGTGTTAAGGATATCGCCTAATATTTTAAAGCCAAGAGGCTTGGTTAGCCTTCTTGAGTACAGTTAATATAAAAACAAAAGTAAAGGTGAAATGTCCTGGTTAGCCAACTTAATCTTAAAAAGCCAAGAGGCCTGGTCAGCCTGCTTGAACACCTTATGAAAAAAAGAGCTTGAACATATAAAGTGTAATATTCTTGGAAAGGAACAGGTTTCAAAATTACACCATCACTGAGAAAGGAGTTAAGTGCAGGGACATGCACCAGTAACATTAATAAGTTCCTAGGTAGGCCCAAGTTAAACAACTACAGCTCCTCTGGGATGCAAGGGATGTCAGGGTCGGACCCCTAAACCTGTAAGAGTTAAGCGTCCCAATGAGGATTGCCATTCTGTTCAACAATGACAGAAGCTACATGCTCATAAACAGAGCCCATGGATAAGAGACCCCCTGAAGCATTCTACCTTCTTGAGGTAGGAGTCGGATGGTGGAGAGTGCAATCACCTCGCCTTTGTGCAGGTGGGTGTGTGTTGGGTGGGGATTACAAGGGTACATGCCTTGAGAAGTGTTTGTCCCTCAATTCCCAAAGCTAACTATTCCTAACCCTAATCCCATACTCTTATTACACTGCTAGGTAATGAAGTTCAGCACTTCCTCCTTCCTTTTACATCTGTCACCCAACACATTTAAGTAACGGAGCCAGCAGGAGGAACATTTACACTTTTACTAAGCATTATTCAAATTGTGATGTGTGGGTCACAGAGAGAAGGAGGTGAGTCCAGGTTTCCAAAAAAACAGCTTTGTTGTTGTAAAGACAGGAACATCCATTCCTCCATCCATTTTCCAACCTGCTGAATCCGAACACAGGGTCATGGGGGTCTGCTGGAGCCAATCCCAGCCAACACAGGGCACAAGGCAGGAACCAATCCCGGACAGGGCACCAATCCACCTCAGGACACACACACACCCACACACCAAGCACACACTAGGGCCAATTTTTAGAATCGCCAATCCGCCTAACCTTCTCAAAGCATTTACTCAAATGGTAGCTGTCACACAGCATAGCATGCAAGCAGTAACAATGATGTCATTCTGCATTATCTCCCATCACAGATCAAAAGAACAGATAGCCTTCTTGTACAAAAGAGGAGATAGAAAGTGAGTACAAGGCTAGGTCAACGGCCAGTTTTAAATGATCCACACAACCTATGGGCTACAGACACATCAATCTTTGTGCTACAGACACGTTATGCGGCGAGCCTGCGAATTAGCAGTTACACTGACAGTGGGCAACCAATCCCTTACTGCATTAAAAGAGTTTTACCACACAGTGTATTTGGTGTGTTGTTGTGGTGTCAAATATCTCACCCCTCCCCCCCCCCAGCTTTGTTCACACTGGTGTGGATGAAGCGACAGTCTAAGCCGGGCTCAGCCAGATGTGAGAGGGTGTCAGTTTTGACGTGCACAGAACTGGTAGTGAACATGGAAATAAAATGGCTGCAAGCTAATAATCCACCTCATGAAGCAGGAATGTGTATCCTTCTGCCTGTAGAGCCACTGGAGTTGAGCATGGTCAGTCACCAGGATAAATTGCCTACCCCACAAGTAGTAGCGGAGCGCCTCTACCACCCATTTGATTGCCAAACATTCTTTCTCAATGGTCGAGTATTTACATTCCCATGAAAGCAATATCCTGCTCAGAAATGTGAATGGATGTTCCTGCTCCATTGATGCATTTAGAGCTCATACATTTCGGCCATTAGAGTCAGGAGGCTCTAGTGAGGCATGTTTATATAACTCTGAAACAGGGATTGTAAGAAGCACTGTTGTGCTGTCATCCAAAGTTCATAAACCTAAAATCATATTTCCAAAATCAGCTGTTTTAGCTCATACTTCTGACTTCATAAATGAGAGCCAACAACCTAGCATGTTTGTATAATTTAGAAACAGCATTTGTACTTAGACTTATAATATAGCAGAGCTAATTACACTTTCTTCTTAAACTAATTATCAAACATGCAGGTCATTCTTAAGCATTCACCAATACTTTAGTTGACAAAGCACATGCTGTGTTGACATAAAAATAAAACATCTTTGTAAAATAAAACACCTTAAAGCAGCTTTGTAAAAGGTCTATTTTTAAACATCATAAGTAAAGTCCTTTTCTTTCTTGAAATGTTTTGCTCATTTCTCCAAAAAGTTGGGAAGCATACATCGGAGGACGTAACATGCATTGCCTGCAGATTCTTATAAATTGGTCACTACCTGTTTTAAAATGAGAGTTGCTCAGAAAAAGAAGTATGTAGTAAAGATAAATGCTTACTAATTTGTGATTACCAAGCAAATGTGGTGACGTATGACATACGTATGGTCCTGCAAGGCATACACATAAAGACAATCATGGTATGATAGCAGTCTTAATACTAGAATCCCTGAAGCCTACAAAAAAAACTCATAATCCTGGCCCACCTTAAATTCCTTTGCAGCTCTTCATCATTGTAAATGTGCCGATCAGCACAAGCAGCAAGCAGACTGCTGTTCCATCCCCCCTACCAATGGAGTGCAACTCGGGCAAAAAGCTCTCCCAGCTGAAGCCTTGTTTATCTGGGTGTGAGGTGCCTGGAGTTGTATTGGGTAAACAATATATTGTTACTTGGAACACATGCATTTCATGTGTGTTCCGTGTCTACAAAGATCTATGCAAGTGTAAGACGAAGATTTTGCGCAGATTTGTGCCTTCCGTTTTTCTGAAACGTGGCTTAATTTGGATCTACCAGCCAATGTTGTTCAAATGGCAGGATATTAGTTATTCAGAGTGAACTAAAACAGTGGACTTTGTGGAAAGTCACAAGGTGGCAGTGTGTACATGTTTATAAACAACAGCGGGTGCAGTCTTTTTCCTCTGCTTGTCACTAATTACAAGCTATTCTGTGTACCCAGGGAATTTCATTCTGTTATAGTGGTTGGTATTTACATTCCTTCTGATGTGAATGCTCATTTGGCACAACAGTTGTTAGCTGATAACGTTCATCATTTGAAAAATAACTTCCCCAGTATTGTCCTTTTCTTTATAGGTAACTTGAAAGACGATCTGCCCAGATATCACCAACTGATCAACCGTGAAGATGTGTGTCTCTCTAAGAAGACCATTGTGAGATACAACAGTGACAAACCGCGGTTCACCAAAGAGCTGAGGGTTCTCAGAGGTGCTAAGGACCTAGCATACAAGTCTGGGAACAGGAATGAATATTGACCTGCACGGTGGCAGTTTAATAAAGCTTTGAGAGATGCAAAAGCCACTTATAAAGATCAGCTGGAGAAAAGCTTTAGCTGTAACAGCCAGGCAGTGTGGAGTTCTGTGAAAAAACTTAAAAATTGCAGGGAGACATGCTGCCAAGCCTTATCCTCCCACATTTTGGCTAATCAACTAAATGGGTTTTATTGCCAGTTTGAAAAGAACATGAGTCCCTGCTTGGACTCTGCTTTCTATACTAACAGTCCCCCACTTTCCCACAACCATGTCAGTGTCCAATTCACCCTCTTCAACTTCCCTTCCCCCAAGTCATTCCTCTCCGCACCATCCTACAAAAACTTTTCAGGAAACAGTTTATTAGGAAAGCAGCTGATCCTGATGGAGTCTCACCTGGTACTCTTAGACATTGTGCAGACCGGTTAGCACCTGTCTTCACTGACATTTTCAACACCTCCCTGCAGCTGGGCAAAGTTCTGGACTGCTATATTGTAGACACTATTATTCCAGTTCTGAAGAAGGATAACATTTCTGAACTTAATGGCTATAGGCCAGTTGCTTCGACCTTGGTGGTTATGAGAATACTCAAACATCTTATGTTTTCATACCTAAAGTCCATTAATGATCCTCTCCTTGATTCACTTCAGTTTGCATATAGGGCATATTGTTCAGTGGAGGATGCAGTTAATTTATGCCTCTACTATATTCTTCACCACCTGGACTTGCCTAACACCTATGTGAGAGTCCTGTTTATAGATTTCTGCACAACCTTCAATACCATTGTTCCAGAGTGGCTTCAGAATAAACTAATCCAGTTAGGTGTACCCTATCGTGTCTTCCAGTGGTTTCTTCACAGGCAGTAAGCAGTATACAATGTTGGGCCTTTATATGTTGGATCCAATGTCAATTAGCTTAGGATACCCAAAGGCTGTGTTCTTTCACCCCTCCCGTTTTAACTTTATTTAAATGACTAGATCCATTGACAAATCTGTAAAAATTTGCAGATGACACAACCGTAATGGGTCTCATCTCCAATAATGACATGTCTTCCTATCAAAGAAAGGTGGGCTGTCTTGTAGAATAGTGTACTTGTAACAACTTGGAGCTCAATGCTTTTAAGACAGTGGAAATGGTGATTGATTTCTGCCAACAAGTCACTAACTGTCCACCTTTGCAAATTAATGGCCAGGCTGTGTCTTTGGTTCTGTCATTCACTAATACATTAAAATGGCACAAGTACATAACCTCCATCATCAAGAAAGCCAGGCAGAGAGCGTTCTTCCTTTGCCAGCTTAAGAAGCTTGGCATATCAAAGCATATATTGTTAAATTTGTACTCAGCCACCATTGAGAGTATTGTGACCTCCATCACCGTTTGGTTTCCTTCTGCCTCCTCTCTTTCTAAGACTTGGTTGCAGCAGGTTTGTTGTTGATTTGTCCAGGTGAGAAAATCATTTGCTGTTGTCTCCAAACATTAAAAGATCTGTTCATCACCAGAGCGAAAAAGAGTACAGGAAAGATTGCAGCTGACTCCACTCACCCCAGGAGCCATCTGTTCATGAAATTACCATTGCAGAGGTGAAGGTCTAATGAGATCCAAACTGCACACCATCTCCGCAGCTTCTTTCCTCAGGTTATTCAGAATCCTAAATAAGCTTACATAGGTTTACTCCTGTTTTTGCAACTTATAACTGGTAACTGTGCTGTTTGTCTATTCATTAATACTTTATACTTGCTCAACTTGTACTATGTGATATCTATGTTATTTTGAACAGTTTTTCTATTTATTTGAATTAACTATTGACATTTGTAATTGTTTTGATCCAGAAATTGATGTATTTATATACTGGTTTGCACAGTGTGAGGTTAATGGTGGGTTGAAATTGTGTTGGTGATGTCTTGTATCTCATGTTTTGCACCTTACCAAAGTCCATTCTAGTACGTTTCACATGGTAGCAATAAAGTGATTCTGATACTGATTGTGAATGTCAGAATCTGATTCTGATTCTGACATTGTACATATAATTATTATTAATACCCAAAATGGAGTCTAAACACACATAAATTTAATGTTACATGATTGTCAAAATATGCATTTTCCTCAACTTTATCTTAAAAAACTATCTATGTTTCATTCCCCATTTATTTTAATCCTGCTTGTGAAATTCATCACAAATAATGCGGTCTTTTTACATTTAGAAAATATACATATAGTGCGTACTATCATTATGGACAGTCATCTCCACTAACAGGATTGTTATGGCTACACTAACGTACAGTAAGTAAAAGCATGAAAGTGATTCAGTTATTGTATACATCTCTACTCCATCTAGTGGATGGAAAAGATATTGTGTAAAGAAATCAGAGCCTCAGACAGACGACAGCCCCAAACTTTCACTGGAAGTTCTTGAGCTCCATGTAGTATAGGAGGAAAATTCCACACATTTATCTATTTTCAAAGTCCTCATTTCCTATTCATTCAGCATTGGAGCACAGTCCTCCGTTATCGGATGCGAAAGTGTTATCAGTGCTTGTAAACACTTTTGTTCACGTTCACAACATTCCCACACCACTGGCGTACCAATGGATTGTGCAGATTGTGCAAAGCACAAGGGCTAACGAACTTGGGGGGCCCACTCGGGGCCATATAGATTTAAAACTAATTTTTAATGACTAAAACAGTGGTTTCAGTCTCAAGGCAGTAGCTTCAACATTCAAGGTCTTGTTACCATCAACTCAGACCTCGATGGCTGACGACGAATTGTATGCGGCCCACCAATCTTCTCATTGAAATCTATAGCACGACATTTCACTATCGTTTTGCACTCAAGTGTTGTCAATACCTATATGTTTTCAATCCATCCTCTCAACCAAGGTGACCGTTTTTGAAGTAACCGAACTTTTGCTGATAGATCACTGTGCACTGCTGTCTACTTTCAGTGACGTTTGCACTTACGTGTTACTGCTGATTATACCAGTGACTGTTGTTGTGAGTGAACAATCCATCAAAAATTACCTCAGAAGCACCATGTTGCAAGACAGACTTAATGGCTTGACTACTCTCAATCAAGTACTTACAGGTAATATCAGTGCAATCCCCTAAGCTTCAGTGTACGTCATCAACCCAGTGAACAAGCACTAATTTGGCAGCCTTAACACTAGAATTACCAGATCCTTCTATAACAGTGCCAGCGTATATTCAAACCCAAACTGACACTGTTCATTTTCAAATAATATTTCATTAGTGCGATGATGTTTTCTGATTAATTTTATACCCAATGTCCCATATATTTGTCTCTTTCTTTTTTCTCTGTGCTGCAAGAACCGTGCATGCCTTGCACAGTACATGTACGTTGATCCTGCTGCACTGAATAAGCTCACGCCTTCTGGTGCACGATATCGACGCAGCATGGAGAAAAAAAGAAAGAGAATGTCCAGTTCCATTGCCTCAAAACACCACTCACATCCACATTTATTCCCAGTTTCAAATAAAAACTAACAGCGTCAGATCCCTAGGGCGATGTATGTATGGTGATTGTGACTGAGACAATAAAAGTGAAAAAAATGGTAACTTTTACGAGTACAGTACTATAAATGTACACTGTCTGTTACAAATGCAAACCAAATGTGTGTGTGTACTGTATAATATTAACCGTACTGAAAACAGCAAATACAGGAGACAGTCAGGCTCGAACCGGGGACTCTTGATTACAAGTCGGCAAATCTTACGCTATGCCACGGAGGCTGTTCTAGTGTCCTTGAGCCTTTTGTGAAAGTGTTTATTTGATCTTTGGACTTCAGGCTTCACACATTCTATAGTTTATGCCTACATTTTGTAACATTTATTACTAAAATATGAAAAAGTTTCTGTTTTAACAATGTGTTTACACAGATTACTGTAGAAACAGAACACACATGAAATGCATGTGTTCCAAATAATGATCTATTATTTCCACTCTAAAACTCCAGCAGTTCTCTCACTCCCAGATAATCAAACAAGGCATGAGCTGGGAAAACTTAGTGAACGTTCTGCGATGGTGGGGGATGGAATAGCCGGCTGCTTGCTGCTTGTCTTAATTGGCACATTTACAGGACAAAAGATGCTGACGGAGAAGTGCAAATGGATTTAAGGTGGGTCGGATTTACGAGTTTTCTCGTAGACTCTGGTAATTCTAGTGTTAAATATAGGAAACTGACTTCATGACTGACAGAGTGTTAAAAACTGAAGTGGAACACCCATTTGAGGAAGAAGAGAATTTCCAGTAGTAACTACTGGGTTCCTTACATATCATAAAAAGCCATGGGCCTTGCTTGGCGGGGGATGAAGCCTGTCTTCTTAACCATGAGTACAAAAGTTCATCTATGAAAAGCTGACTTCATTTCTCTGTAGTCCCGACATTTAGACTATTGAGAAAGTTAAAGTCCAGGCTCTGATTGTATATTGCATTTCAGATCCTTGGACATTCCCAGATCACAAGCTGGAAACGCAACTCACTGTATATTTCAGCACAGTTTCTTCTTTTGTTCTTTCTGAATTTCACCGTGTTGTGGTCAAGGAGACTGTTTCTTGGATAGGAACAAAAATAGTGCCAGTGAATCTGAAATTAATGAGTGAATCAACAGCAATGCAGTTTGAAAATGAACAGGGAGTTTTTATTGCATTAAAGAAAGAAAGAAAGAAAGAAAGAAAGAAAGAAAGAAAGAAAGAAAGAAAGAAAGAACGAACAGCAGGGGGCTTGCAACAATAACAATCTAACATTTGCCTATATTTGCCTTAAGCAGCTTTTGGTTATTTTGTGTTGCTCCCTTCCTTGGTGTCTCGGTATGAACTGTGCAGTGTGGTGTTCATTCAAAGATTCGGTCATCCACTGAAGTCAAAGGGGTCAGAATTAGTGCTGGGCGGTATACCGGTTCATACCGAAAACCGTTTTTTATTTTTTTTATGATATGGATTTTTCTTATACCGCAACACCGGTTTAAATTGCTTAAACGACGTTCGGAACGTGGCGCAGCGGGAAACTGTTCAAGTGGGGACCTTTTTCACTGCTACACTGCTAAACACAGATTTGTTGCACTAGGGCTCTTTTTCACTGCTACACCACCAAATAGTGGGCGGTAGCATAGGAATGCTGCGTGGTGAAAATGGACAGAGAGCCTGGAGATACTTTAGTTTTAAAAGGTCAGATGTGTAAATACTGTTTCTATACTACTGGATAATACTGCAAGCCAAGTTGTACTTGTTTTATTTGTTAATACAGTGTAATGTACCTGGGTACTGTGTAATAGTGTGACGACATGACCCCGTCATAAGTTATATAGCACATGAAATGCTTTGTGTTAAGTGATTCTTAAACTGACTTCTTCTTGCACTAAGAGGAGGCGCCGGCAGCAATCGCCGCACAGAATACGTTCACTTCATGATCTTCCTGCTCGCTGAACATTTAGAATGCTAAGATAAATACTTGATATAATTTTCATGGTGCAATGCATTAAAGCATGCATTAATCATATGGGGGCACGGCGGCGTGCCTGCCTTGCATTTGCATGTTTTTCTGGTGGGTTTACTCGGCTCTTCAGTTTCCTTTCAAAGTCATGTAGCATGTGGGGTTTTGTTGTGCTATATTGACCCTGCTAGTGTATGTTTTGCTTGTATTCATCCTTCGATGGGCGCAACTCTGAATGGATGGCATAATTAAACATGTATAACGAAGATATTTTTAAAGTTCTGAACACTCCGTGGGCTAAGTTTATAACTAGTTTTAATTTCACAAAGACGCTTATCGTGTGGTGATTGGTTATGTGGAGAAAGAAAAAGGATGGATAGGAACTGGGGTTTTGGAACGTTAGATAGAGACAGCACGCGTGCAATAAAGAAAGCCCGCTCAGAAGAACATGCATTGAATTCTGTGTTCGTGTCTCCGACCACCAGATCACAAACCCAACATTTACACAATATTTAAGTTAAACCTGTGCGATAGCTATTCATACATCCAGTTTTTTGGAGCCTCGTCACACCTGCCATAAAGGTCTTTACACTGAACTTACACCTGGGGACCCCTTACTGCCAGGGAGCAGCACTACCGCCTCACTACCGTGCTTGTTTAATACCTGCTTTAATGCATTTCATCATGAAAATGATATCAAGTATTTATCTTAGCATTCTAAATTTTTAGAGAGCAGGAATACCGTGAAATGAATGGATTCTGTGCGGTGATTGCTGCCTCCTTTTAGTGCATAGGAAGTCAGTTTAAGAAGCATAGTGATTAACAACTGGGTCGGGGAACACAACACAAAGCATTTAATGTGCTGCATTAACTTATGACGGGGTTTGAGAAAATCAAGTAAATTAAACATTGATTTTAGGATGAAGTTTAGTTTATGACATTCTACTTTAATTATGAAGTAAACTATGAAAATAAAGTGGAAATGTCGAGAATAAAGTCAGCATGTCGACTTTATTCTTGACATATACCGGTAGCTTGTTTTTTTTCCTTCCCTCTTTACTGTATTTTTTTTTTCTTCACCGTGGCCCTAATGCACTTCCGTAGGGCTATACCACAATTAGCATTATACAGTAAATGCAAGTTGCAGTTATTTTATTTATGTATATAGCTTAGCTTGAAGCAAGGTCCATATTAATGCAGTTTGCCTAAATGATGGTACAGTTGGTAAGGATGTCATCACAAAGTTGTACTTGTTTTATTTTATTTTATTTTAATTTGGTGAATACTGTGTAATGCACCTGGGCTTGAAGTCTTGAAGTAATAGTGCAGCTATCAGTAATAATACTATTATTTATTTTATTGTTATTATTTGTTTAAATATTATGCAGTTTATTAATGGTAAAGTTGTTGAAAAAGTCACTTCAACGTGTCAGTGGACAGAGATAGTTAACATTAACAAAGTGTAGTTGGTTCACAAAAAATATTTACTATTTATTACTTTTCTAAGACATGTTCAGTGCAATACAAGTTTTGACAAGCACCTCTGGATATTTTACTAAGTCTAAATGCCTCTTTGGATGGTTGAAAATATGTTGTCAAAATCATAGTTTAAGTTTTTGCAAAATTTGTTCAATAAAAAGGTTCTGTATTTTGACTGCAACTGTCATGCAATGTGATTCCTTCTCTTCATTAGTGTCACCCCCTTGAAAACTATCACTTTATGGGTCCATGCAAACCTGTATTAATACTTGTGTGCACATTAAAATGTTTTTTTATACAATGTACAATTCTCATAACAGTCTAACAGGTTATTCTTAGCCAGTCTACTGCAGTAATTGCAGTGGAAAATGTGGTTAACATCCACTCATGCATGGGGAAAAAAATACCGTCGAATACCGTGAAACCGGGATAATTTAGAAAAATACCGTGATATAGAATTTTGGTCATACCGCCCACCCCTAGTCAGAATCCATCTGAACTGAACTGGACACAAACTAGGAACCAGTCCTACACAAAGTGCTCATCATCATAATCAAATATTTTAAACAGATTTCTATTTTTTATTTCATAATTATTCTATATGCAGGCTTTCAGTGCTTCTTCTTAACCAATCCAGTCTTAGGTAGCTGTTGCTGGACTGGTGTTACTATTATAGCTGGTGACACCATGGTGTCTGTTAAGCAGATGCAAATGTAATTTATCTTTAGTTAACAAGAAATTCTGTTTCAATGCATATTCTATCTTGAAAAAAGACCCTTTACATGACTGTGCTGTTAAATTTCAAACAAATAGCCCTGGGGGAGTATTACTGTATTCCGATAGCGTATGCAGAAGTTTACTTATGCGGGTTTGTACTGAAGATGAAAATACATTCTCAAGAACTATCTAAACATCTAAACATCAAAAGGACAAAGTCTTCTGTAACAAAGTATTTATGCAGAGAAGAATGTGTGAAAATAAAACTTAAAACTGAATTACAGCAAAAAAGAAAACAAAAGTGAGCATCAAGGTTTCCCGTTTTCCATTTCAAGAACACCAAATGTGTTATATTTGGAAATATCTGTGCTGTACACATTTCTGTAATTGTTGCAAAATGCCCTGTGATTTTTATTATTATTATTTTCTCTAAGTCCATCATTGTGAATATTGTACAGTCACCGGGGAAAGCAGACCAGAATACACTGGAGAAACGTTGGGGAACCAGCCAGTTCACCCCTATTAATTACCGTATATGCTCACGTATAAGTCAGGTCCTGAAACCTGAAAAATAGATCATAAAATCAGACCAAGACTTATACGCCTGTTCAAAAATGTGACACTTTATTTTTTTTAACATCTTCTTGCCTCCTCCAATCTCGCATCAGTTTCTCAGACACATCGAATTTTGTTGCAGCAGCACAGTTACCAATTTCTTTTGCTACTTTAATGATGTTTAATTTAAAACCAGCTTCATATTTTCTTCTGATTGAACGCTCCATCGTAGAAAAGGGATGCTCTTACGATAAAGGTGTATGAGGATGTGAGATACAAAAAACACAAAACCGTGCAAACGTTGCTTCGGAATAGTTTGGGTATTACCGTGTGGTTACATAGGCACGATAGAGAGAGGTTAGGAGTACACACTGATACAGCGTATTGCAGCCCCCACATAGAAAAAAAAGGCAGTGTGCTCCGTGGTTACTCTCTCAGGTGGGCGTTAGCATATCATAATCTCTTGGACCAATAGCATGAGTTTTCCACATTTGACTTATACGATCGACTTTATAAAATACCAGAAATTATACTGTAAAATGAAGTCCCGACTTATCCACGGGAGAACTTATCAACGAGTATATATGGTATTAAAATGAAAATTATATCCACTCGGGCACACAAAAAGAAATTAAATGGGCTTCATTCAGTGGTAAACATATCAAGGGATTGTTAGAGTTCTGTCCTCCTTGATTGCTGGGTCAAGTGTTGGAGCATCTGGGTGTTGTGGTGTCATCCTTAGGCAGCTTTTTGATTCTACAGGGGAAAGAGAAGATATTGTTAGCACCAGTGCCCCCTCTTGTTCTGGGGTGGTACTGTTTACCTCCTCACGGCCTGGAAGGTGGTCCCCAGGTGCACAATACATTGATAGATAGAACTTATTTGTTCCTTGGGTAAATGTGGCTTTTTTTCAGAAGCACTTTAAATGAATAAATCCATATATAGTAGATAAGTACTGTAAATAAATATACTTACAAACTTTGGTCTGAACAAAGAAGAAAACTGAAAGAAAAAATACAGATTCTAATTCTACTTTATTCAGTATATCGTCATGGATGAGCAGCATTTAGCATGCTCAGAATTCAAGCACAAATCCATACACATGCATCCTGTGCCAAGTTATAAATGCCATTAAGCATAATATGCACATGTTTGGGATGCATAAGGAAAAACATGGTGCTCGGTGAAAACCTACTGAGACACAGCAAGTACTGTACATTATATTTTACAAAGAGATCGCTTGAACTTGGAATCAAACCTGGGGTCTGTGTATCTGTGACCCCTTTGTTACACTGTACCACTAATGCTATATTTTGGCACAGTGGTTTTATCATTACAGAAAAAAATGAGTGTACATGAAAAATACAGGTTTCGAGTACCAAATGTTACGTTCATACGTTGTGAGATTTTTTAACTCTTTTGAGACTCTACCCAACAGGGTGACACACCTAAACGCAATTGACGTGTCTGTTGAGGGCTGCTTGTCCTTCTCCGAGGCATCTGCAGGTTTGCAGCACCATAGCGGAAACTGCAAGCTCACCACCTCCTCGAGCAATGTGTTTGTTGCCTGACTGGTGATGCAGGGAACACTCTAACTTGGCCACTGACCTGGCCCCGCCCTGCTGTGTCTGAGTAGAGTACAGATTGGTAAATCCCGCTTCCATAAATAACCTTGCTGTTCCTGTTTCGAGTTGAATAAAGTTGGTTTTCCTGAAGTCCTTAGACTCGGCCTCGTCTTTTGGGTGCAAGACATCGACTCACACGTCACAACATAATAATAAAAAGATCCTGTTAGATTTTATAAATATAAAACATAGTAGTATTTGTTTAACTGCACTAAGCAGACAAACCATAATGATGAATGGTATAAAAAATCTGCTTTTCTTATTATCAGTTTACTTCATTTTTCTAGCTTATTCATTACCATATTTACAAATTCTAATTATCAGATGGCCTGTTACAAAAACCTAATCCAGCAAACTGGCAGGATTAGATAAATAGTAAACTTAATTTTCCTTTTTATGTCAATATGTGCGCCTGATGCATTTGCACAGATTGGAGTGAACATTTGGAATTAAGCAAAAGTGCTGCAGCAAACAAATTGAAAGCATCACAAATTTTAAACCTGTTTCTGTTTGCTCTGCTATGTCATTGGCCATAGTTTGCCCACTTTCTCAACCAAATACATTTAAATTACTTTCTTTCACATCCAAATTACTTTTCAACTTGCAGGTCTGTTTTGGCTTGGTCTTCTCGTTTGGAAGCAAGGGCACACTTTTCTTATCTCAGTCATAATTTAAGGTTTTTTTAAGTGCAAATAAATTATTTTTGTTAGATACAATGTGTTCAGAAAGTATTCAGACCCCTTCACTTCCCCCACATTTTATTATTTTGTAGATTTTATTTTAAATGGATTGTAACTGCGTTTACCCAAAATTACCAAAGTTATGCAGCTTTAGTTTGATTCATGGGATTCTGGTGTAAAAGCCAGCCCTGACACAGACAGACGCAGGACACAAGTTCAAAGCACACAGGTCTTTTATTTCCTTTTCTTCCCTCGTGGAGAACGTCTTCCCACGAGTACACAACACAGTCCCAAACACAATACCACACTATAGTAATTCTTTTCTCTTCCTTTTCTCCACCACTCCTCTCCAGCAAGCTTTGTCTCCCTCCTCCCGACTCTGGATCCCAGGGTAGTGGCTGCTGGCTCCTTTTATAATGCACCCGGAAGAGCTCCAGGTGCTTGAAGACCTAATTCCGGCAGCACTTCCGGGTGTTGTCGAAGAGCTGTTCTGTAGGGCTCAGCAGCAGCTACAGCACCCCCTGGCGGCACCCACAGATCCCAACAGGACTGTATCAAACTCCAGCTCCAATGAAGCCCTGTGGAAGTCCTAGGCACCGCCGCAACCCAGGGGGGCTGCCATCTAGCGTTCTGGGGGAGATACTGTCCTGGCCAGGCTTGCTCCCCCGGTCCATACAGTGAAGAGGTGTCCCGGCCGGACAAGGACCCCGGCCGTCTGTGACACTGGCAATAGCCTGAGGTTTTGAAATGATTCAACAGACAAAATATCTTAATATTTTAAAACATTAGTAAAAATTCAAAGTAAAAATTTGAATTTTACACAAAATAGAGAAAAAATTATATAGCAAAGAAAATAATGTTCTTGTTTAAGAAAAGCTCTTTGGCCACTGTACCAAAACTTCAGTATTCCTCAGCTGAGATGGGAGAATCTGTTGGAAGGATGACCATCTCAGTGGCTAGAAAGGAGCTACTCTTGAGTAAAAGGCATATCACAGTTTAAAGGAATCTAAGAGCACGAGAAAATTGGTTCTCTGGTCTTGGGAAACAAAAACTGAACACAATATGTGGTGAAGACCAAACTCTGCTCATCACCTGCCTAATTCCATCCCTGCAGTGAAGCAGGAGGGTGGCAGCATCATACACTGGTGGATTTGGCTTCTCAGCAGTAGGAAGAGAGAGAATTGAGGGAAGGATAAATTCAGCCAAATACAGAGAGGTCCTTGAAGAAAATCTGCTCCAAGGTGGACGCAGACTCGGACTGGGGCAATAACTCAACTTTCAGCACAAGAATGATCTGAAGCATACATCCAGAACCAGAGCTGGCCAATCCATTAGGTGACATAGGTGAAAGTCGCACTGCGGACAATGATGGGGAACCACCTCCAGGGTGTAGAAGTAGGATACTATTGACTGTGGTATGTACACAAAGGGGCTGTGTTTCTAATTCTGAAGGTATGGCTGCTGTGAATGCTGAGGGGAATCTCCACCTGCACCTGATATTGATAATACTAAGTAGGCACTGTTACCTGCTGGGCACCATTTATTAAAGTAAAGGTGGATGAGCTCTGTACACCAAGAACTGTGCGCTCCTTGTAGTCCATGGAATATACATTTGTGCCATTGAAGAGGAGTGCATTATAAACACCAAGGGGGGAACACCCCCACAGGTCATCAAAGCCTAATAATATTGACTATTCTCTGTGGACAACAAGGTATGACGTGTGTCAACACCGTCTAGGGTTCCAAATGGCCTTTGATGAGCCAACAGTTGCCAAGACAGCAGTCCCTGACTATCCTTGAGTGGTACAGGCAAAGCCCAGACCTAATCCCCATAGAAAATCTGTGGAGGGATGTGACACCCCGGGTATGGACCCTGTTGTATAATTCCTGACTTGAGGAGATCGAGCAACCAGGGAATGGAGTAAGAAGGACTGAAAAAGACTAATCAATAACAGGAGTACGTTTTATTGCTGCAGTGTCCATACTATTTTACAAGCAAAAGTCTTGCAAAAAATATTTACAAACTCCAATGCAAAGACACTTGCAAAAAGAAAAATGAGTACAGGCGTTACTTATAATATTTACAGTGGTTTCCAAATCAAAGTGAACAAAATAAAACAAAACAAATCTTCCACCTCCTTCGTCCAGCTAGAAAACAGATCACAAAGGACAAGCTGAAATCAATCAAACCAAAATGGAAAAACTAAGGATCTACTATATACACAAAATACAATACGTATGTCCACCACTCAGTTAAATAAATCAGTAGCACAGATCTACATTAAAGCCGAAAGACCTGGTCAAAAGACGACCTCTGGTGTTCGGAACATGGTGTTATATTGCCTTCTGACCACCCAATCCGCCTTTACGTTTCCCACAGACTTCCAATAAACAGTCACGCCGGGATGTACACCATTCAACAGCACCTGCTCAAGTACAGTCCACCCTATTTAAATGTTTCTACTTTCTTGCGCGTGCGCCTACCTACCCGTCTGTCTTGGTGACATGTGGGCTCCCCGTTCAGCCTCTGTTAAGTAAGTACTGTTTTACTTTCTCCCGCTTTTACTTCTATGCTTTGCCACATGGGTGAATTCCCTTTGCCAGCAACTTTAAAACTGACATTTCTATCCTTCTGACCTGTTTCTCTGAGTTTAAATATTGCACACTCGCCCTCTCTCCTGCAGTGGTTACAGAAGTGCGCCTCCGTAAGCACCTGTAGGCCTCCTGGCAGCTCTTCGAGCATCCCAATGCTCAAACCGCTGCTAAAACTTTGTACCGCTGCCATGTTAATCTGTGTAGGGGCGCTAAAATAGGTAAATGAAAACTTCTTTTCTTTAACATTTTTTTTTGCCAAATGCCCATGACAAGCCAAGTGGCTTTACCTCTTTATTTGCATTATTTAAAGCCACTGAACTTGGCTTATCACAAGAGACCTAAAGATGGCGGGGCAGTTTATGGATTCTTCCCATCCAGTCCCTGACTGTCTTTGAATTGCCCAGGCAAACTGCAGACCTGAACCTCATAGAACGTCTGTGGCAAAACCTAAAGATGGCAGTTTATGGATGCTTCCCAGCCAATTGGCTGGATCTTGAAAGAATCTGCCAGGAAAAAATGGGATAATGGTACTGGGTTAATGGTTTGTTTTTGATATTCAAAAAATTTGCAACCTCTGTGAAAACATGTTGTTCCTGTTGCCATTATGGGTTATTGAGTGTAGATCGATGGGTCAAAAATAGCAAATGTATCCATTTAAATTTAAACCTACAACATAGTAAAGTGTGCAGAAAGTTTAGGGGTCTGAATACTTTCTAAATCCACTCTATTTGTATCTCTTTGTTAATTTTGAAAATGTTATTAATTTTTATCATATCCATCCATCCATTGTCCAACCCACTATATCTTAACTACATGGTCACGGGGGTCTGCTGGAGCCAATCCCAGCCAACACAGGGCGCAAGGCAGGAAACAAACCCCAGGCAGGGTGCCAGACCACCACAGGGCGCACACACACGCGCGCACACACTAGGGACAATTTAGAATTGGCAATGCACCTAACCTGCATGTCTTTGGACTGTGGGAGGAAACCCATGCAGATGCGTGGAGAACATGCAAACTTGACGCAGGGAGGACCCGGGTCTCTTAAGTGCAAGGCAGCAGCGCTACCCACTGTGCCACCATGCCGCCCAATTTTTATCATAATGTTTTGTTATTATTATGCCACCATTTTATGGGGTTTCTGCCTCTTGCTTGGTGGCAAAGGCACCAACAAAACCAGTCACTTGATATATAACATCATTGTGTGCAGTCTATTTAAGATGACGTCCAAGATTCTGGATTGTTTGAGAAAACTTTGTTGTATGTTTACCTGTTATTTAACAGTTGTTTTTCTGTAGTCTGAAGGGCTGATTTAGAACAGAAGTAGATTTGAATTTGTTTACTTCTGGATTAAATTAATATAATAAGGGAAAATCAACAAACAATAACATAACATCATATAACATGAGATTCTGAATTTAGGATAATGGAGATGTTAGAAACTATTTTGGCAGAAACCAACCTTGCACAGGATGCCCCTCAGTTTTTTACTTACCTTGGCAGTGACATTCATGTCTCTGGTGACTCTTCCTATGAAGTCAGTAGACGGATTGGGAGATCATTGGGTGTCATGAGGTCGCTGGAAAGGGGTATGTGGTGCTCCCAATATCTGTGCAAAAGGACGAAGGTCCAAGTCTTTAAAGTCCTGGTGCTTCCTGTCTTGCTATATGGTTGTGAGACATGGATGGTATCCAGTGACCTGAGATGAAGACTGGACTCCTTCAGTACTGTTTCTCTGTGGAAAATCCTTTGGGTACAGTTGGTTTGACTTTGTGTCAAATGAATGATTGCCCATGGAATCCTGAATGAGGCACATTACCTGCATTGTGAGGGAGCGTCAGTTACGGTACTACGGCCATGAGGCGTGATTCCCCGAATGTGATCTAGCTCACAGTATCCTCATTGTTGGGGACTCGAGTGGCTGGACCAGGCCAAGGGGTTGCCCACGTAACACCTGGCTGCAGCAGATAGGTGGTCATTTCCGGAGGGTGGGACTGGACCACATGTCTGCCTGGGGGGTTGCCAACCGGAATCCTGAGCTGTTTTGTCGTGTGGTGGGTGCGGCAACGCGCTGTACCAGTGCATACTCCACAACTTGACTTGACTTGATTCATGTTATGCCAGTCATGAAAAATATGAAACAGTCTGAATACCCATATTGGGAACACTCGCCACCCGTCTTCTTTCCCCCACTTCCCACTGGTAAAATGTCTTATGGAGCTGACTGGGAGGTGTGTGTTTGTTTACTTTAGAAACAAAATAAGATGTATTTTTCTCAAAGATAGACAAATAAAAAAAATAAAAAATCAACTTTTCAGAGTATAAAACATTTAGCTAACTGTGATCATAGTCAGAACAGAAATGCAAAAGTCATCCACTATGAAAATCAGATTTAATAACTAGAGCCAAAACAAAAAGGTGAAAATCAACTGGAGACATTAGGGCGAGAGTGAGAAGCAGAATATCAAATCCTACACTTTCCATTCACTGCTTGACATAGCTGTATTGTAAATGATCAACTCGTATCGGGAGGGTGGTCCCTAGCAACCAACTAAGGTTACATAGCAGCTCATTGTCTGTTTGCAGTGGCTTTCAGTTAAAGGATGTGATACAGTAAGAAATGAAATGAACAATAATGTAGAACCTTTTTATGCATAGAAATGAAACACATACTGTACACGAAGTTAAAGTTTGAAAATGAAACTTTCAACATATAGAGCTCTCATAAACAAAAAAACATCTTCAAATTGAAAAATAAATTCTAAGCAGATAAAAACAGGTTTCCCCATTTTCAAATGTTTGGATGTTTGAGTGAAATGTGTTAAAGGTATGGGGAGAAAACTCCATGCAGACGGTGACTGTTTGCTGGATCCATGAGACAATAATGCTGCTCATTGTGCAACCAAGCCATCACAGAGACAGTCAGACTGATTTAGTCATCTTGTATGAAGAAATCTGCCATGACGCAAGCAGTGCAGGGCATTGTGGGAGAGCTGTTGCACTTTATTGAGATTCTTTCAGTTTGACTTTGCTTCATGTTAGGTGTACCACAGGGTGATGTCATCTCACGCTGGGTCTTCATTTCTCTTTTTGAACTCCTGTTCACCATCATTTCAATGTCTGCTTTTAAAAGAGGACAGCAGGCTTAAGCCAGTGAGAGATGAAAGAAATCTTTAGTGGCAGTTCTGAAATGTGAGCCAAGCAGCTAACAGGACACAGTATTGAGGTTGATGTGATTAAAAAATATGGTTTGTTCTAATTTGACCTGCATATCATGCTAGCTGAAGTACCCAACAAGGACCAGGTATATTTGTACACTGTTTTATGGTCAGTCAGTCAGTCATTGTCCAACTCGCTATATCTTAACACAGGGTCACGGGGGTCTGCTGGATCCAATCCCAGCCAGCACAGGGCGCAAGGCATGAACAAATCCCGGGAAGGGTGCCAGCCTACCACAGGGCACACATACACACACACCAAGCACACACTAGGGACAATTTAGGAATGCCAATTCACCTAACCTACATGTCTTTGGATGGTGGGAGGAAACCAGAGCAATTAATGTGTTTTTTTAAATGAAGACTCCACTAATGACCTCACTCCATGTTGACTGTTCTCAGCTTATCTGTACTCTGTCTCCTGCAGGTTACCCAACCTGAGATCTGGTTTTGTAGGTTACCTCTGATGCCTACAGCTTCTAGTTTCAGAATGAATCTTTGGTGTGGGACTGTATCAAGGGCTTTTAGAAAGTCTAAGTAAATTATGATGTATGCTTTGTTTTTGTCAGCTACTCCCTATTTTAGGGTCAATACACCCTAAAAGATTGTTTTGGCAGGACCTTCCGCTCATAAACCCATGCTGGCTGTTATTTAGTAAATTATTTTCATGTAGGTAATTTTCAAATTTATTTCTTATCATAGTTTCCATAAGAGAATGTGGACACTGCACACCTAGGCAGAGGATTTGAACCAAGGATACTGATGCTTGATGCAACAGTGCTGGCCACTGTGCCAATGTGCACTTAAAGAGTTACTTGGTTTGGAGGAATAAGGAGTCTTCAAGTAGTGTTTTGGTGCATTTCTTTGCATTCATCATTAAGATAACATTCTCAAACCTGTTGTGAGACATGGAGCCTATCATGGCAGAACTGGTGTGCAAGGTAGGATGTGGCCGTAAACTTGACTTCACACAAACATCTGCACTCATACTCACTTGTGGCCAATTTAGAACTACTGATAAACCCAATGTACACATCTTTGGGGATGTGCGATGAAATCTGGACTATCAGGAGAATAAACACATGCAGATATGAGGTGAACGTGTATACTGCATGAAGCTAATGATCCGAAACTGAGTCAGTGAGGCAGCAGTGTAAACCACTATGCCGCCTTCTTGATTACGATGTACTGTAAACTGAAGGCACTGCCACAACCTCTCAATGTGCACTCTACCATCAATACAACAATACATTAATTTATCTAATCCAGTTTCAAGTTTGTGTGACCCACAACCTATTGCAAAGCATTGGGCTCAAGTTGAGAACCAGTTCTCAATCCACTCACGTAACATTAACTCATTAAACCAGCGGTGGCGAACTCCAGGCCTGGAGTGCCACAGTGGCTGCAGGTTTTCATTCTAACCCTTTTCCTAATCAGTGACCAGTTTTCACTGCTAATTAACTTTTTCCCCATCACTTTAATAGCCCTGTTAGAAGCGTTCAGCCCTCTGATTTGATTAATGTCTTCATTAAATGACAGCCACGCAGAAATGAGATGTGAAACGAGCTAACAGATGACCAGCTAAACTGGGACTACAAACTCCAACCAATTTCACTCCAATCACTTTCTTAATGAGAAGCCAATCTGTGCTGTTAATTAAACCCGTCATTTAATTCCATGGCTTGTTGCTGCTCTCATTCTGCCACAGCACACATTTCAAAAACTGTTGTTTTTCTGTTCTTTCTAAGAGCACCGTCAAAATGTTTGGTGACCTGAGAGATCAACCTTACCAAGACCATCACCTCTCTAATTTCAGATATTGTGTAATGGGCAGCAGGGGAGCTGGTCATGTGGTGGCTTGTTTTGTGTCTCATTATTGTTTGGCTGCTAACTAAAGAAAAAGAAACAACTATGGGGCCTGAGTAAAGTTAATTAAAAGAAGTAATCAGCAGCAAAAACTGGTCACTAATTAAGAAGATGGTAAGAATGAAAACCTGCAGCCACTGCGGCACTCCAGGCCTGGAGTTTGCCACCTCTGCATTAAACACTAGGCGGACAATACAATCAAATTTGTGAAAACAGATTTCTATTTTTCACCTTGTCCCATTAGTTCTTGCTCCCAACTATTTCTACTAAAGCCAATATTTTAAGAATCTTCATAAATAAAAAATTTGGAACAACTTGATTACTGTTTGGGTTGTGATCTTAAATGAGGTTTCTTCCTGGTAAGATGCATATTTTGATGTTTACTGTTTTTATAATTTAGCTCTAAATAAATCATTGAACTATTTTAATGCTTTTTGGCCTGGATTTGTAAACGTGCTACTCTTAAGTCATCAGATTCACTGTATAATACAACGGTATGTCTCACGCTACAAATATTACCTCAGGATTCACTGTGCTTGTCCATTGGGTCATTACAACATAGCCATCATCTGATGTCTTGTGATACTACAGGAAGATCATTAGAGGTGTGTGGGCTCTCAGTGATTCAGTAAGCAATGGCAGGTACAGGTAAGAATCCTGGCAGGTTAGGGTCATACAAATTCATAGAGCTTTTTGTCCCCTTATATTTTAGATTTCAGAAGATATGTTATCCTACCATCTTGCATCACACTTGCTCTTCAGATGTTCTTGTATTATAGATTCACATTAATGCAAAATACAGTCCATGTACAGGGAATGAACAAAATGATGGAAACACCACGTGAAAAACACAGTTACAATGGCAGCTGCAGAAGGTAGTCATGTTATGTTGATTGCCTCAAAATATGTCAGCAATAAAAGAGGCCTGGCAATTATCATTTTGATATGTCACTTTGAAAAGTAACATAAGGCAGCTAGCAATTCCAAAGAGGCCAAACAGTCAGTTCCAAAATTGCAGGTACAAGGGGAACAGCTCTCAAAAATAATGACAGTATACACAAAACATGAATAAACTTCAGCGGCAAAGAGGAACAGCAGAGTTGCTAAATTGCACAAAAGTATGGCATCAAAAATGAGCATGAAATTGGACAAGCACCTCGGTGACCCAATATTAACAAAAAATGTACATCGTGACCTACACAAAAGTGGAGGGTATGGCAGAGCTGCCATTAAGAAACTGCTTGTATCCAGGGCCAGTACACTAAGACATATAACTTGGTGCAAGTCTGGCGAGTCATCTTTCAGCCTAATTCCTATTCACAGATGAATTTATTTGTTTAATGCAGTGTTATCAAATACTAATCTCAGAGGGGAAATTGTCTTTTCGCATGACCTTTGAAGGTCAGAGCACAGGGTCAGCCATTTTACATCACCCCTGGAGCAATTTTCAGGTTTAGGATGCCTTCAACCTGCACTGTCTTTTACCAGCTGTAATGATATGGGCTGCCATTTTTGGAATTCATGAAGTTTGATGATTGCCTTGTGAAGATGTATGAAGGGCAAGGGATATGAGGATCTTAATGCATGATTCCCCCTCTATTTCTGGAGGATAATTCCTCAATACATGCTGCTAATCTAAGGAGTGAGGGTATGAAGAGCAGGATGAACTGTCTTCCAGGGCCTCTCCAATGACCAGATCACTGAATGTTCAAGGGAGGATCTGGACTGCAGAGTTATGAAGTCGATTGTCACCTTTTCCAACCGTCAATGAACGAAATTACTTCTAGAAGAATACTGCAATATCCCACCCTGCACAGACCAAAACTTATGTAACATCATATCAAGAAGGACTAAAGTGTTTCTGAATGCAACGCTGGTCATCTTCCTTAATAAGTCCTTGATGTGTATCCATTGTAACATAAGCACAAGTAAGCCTCTATGGGTCAAATGTATCCTGCTCATTTGGCCCAGAAACATCCTTTAAGGGAGCAGTAAATATAAAAATGAAACAGCTGACAGAAATGGAACAGTTTTCAGCCAGAAGACCCATTTCAAATCACGAATTCCAGTTGGTTTGTCCACAGCCGCCATGTTTTATTGTGCCAGTGACCAAATGATGATGTGCATACAAGCACACTTTTCAGTTCCTACCCAACCCAGGTACACGTTTGCCAAGCCTTCTCTGCTTAATGCAATAAATTACACAGACACAGTTTCTTTTATTTGACAAAATTTGCAGTCTTAAAGTCTGACCTATAAAAAAACTAAAGAATTAAACAAAAAGTAAATATAGCCATTGTGAGTCAAACAAAGTCTACTGTCATAGCTCAGTTATTGAACAGGTGGATTTAATGTTTAATTTTTAAAAACGCATATTCGTATTCACAAGCACTTCATAATTTACAAAAAATAGAGTTCCTTTATATTTCTTGTCTTTTTCACTTTTTTCTCTTGCTTTCTCAATGTTTTCATGATTAAGCAGCATACCACTCCTGCTAGCACTTAAATGGAGCAAATAAATGAAAAAGCCATATAAGCGAACTAAGACATTTTCTTGTACATGCAGGTTTTGTTGATTTCCAACGGAAGTATGTACTATACCTTGTATAAATAAAGGTTGTCAAAAAATGGAGTATTTTGTAAAGACATACAAAAACCTGTACACAGTATCTTCAAATATCCACAGAACACAGTTTGTGTCGTCAATGTCCACATGCACAGGTTTAAAGCTTAAAACCTTTTGTGTCTGAATGGTCTACAAAAGTCCATACTTCAGCTTTATCTATTCTGTGGATTTCAGAGTTCAGACATTAACGTATGTTGGGATTTCCTTTGAGATCTTGTCAGCTTGTGGTGAAATGCATCCTAAAAGGAAACAAAATAAACAAGAAAAAATGAGGAAAAATGCATTTTTTACGTTTAACCTTTCTTTAGTCCTACCTATCAAGTTATCTATTGGAGCCTCCAGATTTTATTTCACCCCTCACTAAGAATAAAACGTTCCAAAATGTACTTTAGAATTGTGTTGCTTTTTCTGATTTATGCATTAAAATCAATGTAAATATACCTTATGGGTCCAGCATACATCTGCCAGAGTTGTCTAAAATTACTGAAATCAATATCAAAAGTCAATTTAGTGAAAATACAGTGTTTTAAAAATCGATCAATGAAGGAATCAACCAATCCTTCTTTTCCTAATTTGCAATTCACATTCAAACTCCTCCATTAATTTACTTTTAGCAAATCAATTTTGCTAAGTAACAAATCATAATACCTTTCAAATATTCCAGACACGAATCAAGGTAACCTGGCACCGTTAGAATTATTTTGACATGTATCATTAATTTGATAGGTTCAAAAAAAGAGCACATCTGTAGGTTTTTCTTGGCAGTTATTTTCCATCGATGTTTCTATTATTCTAAATGGACGATGCTCTCAATGCAAAACAATGCACTACAGTATTTTCTGGGTCATTAAGACAGCCAAACTGAAACTAAAAATGCAGCCAAGAATCAATTTATTCTGAAACACAACCCCTTCCAGTGGTACATTTCTTCTTCAAATGGTTGTTTAGAAAGAGGCAGGTTTTTCTTCAGCAAGTTTTCTGCCTTATTAAAATATTCAACAACTCTGAATAACATTTAGAAGTTTCAGGTTAAGTTTGTGCATAAAAGTACCAGTTTAATTCTTACTTATTACCTGCCTAACAATCATTTTTTATTTTTTAAAACGTAAAGATTATCACCAGAGTGGCAGTGGTTAGTACTGCTGCCTAAGAGGTGCAGAAGAATGGGAGTAAACTGTAGTACAGTCAGACTCTTTTGGACTTTGCTTGCGTTTTCTCTGAATGTTTCCTTCTCTTTGTTTCTCCTGTTGTCCTCCCACATCTTAAAAATAAAGATGGTAAAAATGACCAACTGAATGTGCCTTTGTGTGTGTATCATGCCTGCGAAGAACTGCTAACCCCATCTAAGGTTTTTCCAGCCTTGTACTCAGTGTTTCCAGGAAAGAAAAGGCAACACTGTGCTTGGATAGGTGGTGTTGTGATGTGAGATTTTACATATAACTTAGGAATGGGTCTGTTTGAATTTTACGACAGGATTTGGGGGATGTGTCTTAAACCAGTTTGCCGAGTGTTTCTTTGCTAAAGTCATTTCTACCCCCCCTGCAAGTAGGCTAAGGTGTACTTTAACATATGGTTTGGGGGCAGGTGTTAAGATGTTCTATTCCCCCATTGGTCTGAGGTATGGCTGTTTGGAATTGGCTTGTCTCAGAGGCCTTTAAGTACCATGATGTCCTATTGGCTGTTGGGGTTGGACAGAACATCTATAAATGTATGTGTTTAACCTCACAATCTCTCTCTTGCTAACCTGTGATGATGTAGAAGTATCTCTCTCTTACTAACCAAAATCTGAAAGAAGCATCTCTTGCTAACCTGTGATGATGAAGACAACACAATGAAGAGCACAGCTCAGCAGCCATTTTGAACAGACATGCGGCTGAAAGCTGAGCACCAATGATGCCTTAACTAGAGACATTTAAGTAATTCCAAGTCTGTGTGCCGCCTGAACTACATATCACCATTGAATCAGGTTGTATGGTTGCCAGTATTCAAATGTACTTTGCATTTTGTTATTATTTATGAATATTATCAGTAATACATTATTTTATGTGTAATTTAACTCCTGCTTGTCTTTTTACTCTGCTCCTTAGGGACAAGCTGACAGAGATGGGAGTAGATTCATTTAAATCATTTTTGATTCATCTATCATGCTGAGAAGATTTCTCATGACTTATCTGTATTCTTTGGTATAAACTCTACATTGATTGCTAAGTTGTGAGTTGGACTGTGGTATCTCTGTGCTATGTTAGTTGTTTTGTTTCCCTTTAAGTTCCATTCTCCTCCATTAATTTCAAAGCAATGCCCCTTAACTCGTCATAACTCTTCATTAAAAATGTCATAGCTTGGAAAGCTCAAGATTTTTCTTATAATGTATATTTGATTTTGAGCATACACATTGTACCAAATAAAATAATTACACTTTTTGCAGATGTATATACAGTGGTGTGAAAAACTATTTGCCCCCTTCCTGATTTTTTATTCTTTTGCATGTTTGTCACACAAAATGTTTCTGATCATCAAACACATTTAACCATTAGTCAAATATAACACAAGTAAACACAAAATGCAGTTTGTAAATGGTGGTTTTTATTATTTAGGGAGAAAAAAAAAATCCAAACCTACATGGCCCTGTGTGAAAAAGTAATTGCCCCCTGAACCTAATAACTGGTTGGGCCACCCTTAGCAGCAATAACTGCAATCAAGCGTTTGAGATAACTTGCAATGAGTCTTTTACAGCGCTCTGGAGGAATTTTGGCCCACTCATCTTTGCAAAATTGTTGTAATTCAGCTTTATTTGAGGGTTTTTCTAGCATGAACCGCCTTTTTAAGGTCATGCCATAGCATCTCAATTGGATTCAGGTCAGGACTTTGACTAGGCCACTCCAAAGTCTTCATTTTGTTTTTCTTCAGCCATTCAGAGGTGGATTTGCTGGTGTGTTTTGGGTCATTGTCCTGTTGCAGCACCCAAGATCGCTTCAGCTTGAGTTGACGAACAGATGGCCGGACATTCTCCTTCAGGATTTTTTGGTAGACAGTAGAATTCATGGTTCCATCTATCACAGCAAGCCTTCCAGGTCCTGAAGCAGCAAAACAACCCCAGACCATCACACTACCACCACCATATTTTACTGTTGGTATGATGTTCTTTTTCTGAAATGCTGTGTTCCTTTTACGCCAGATGTAACGGGACATTTGCCTTCCAAAGAGTTCAACTTTTGACTCATCAGTCCACAAGGTATTTTCCCAAAAGTCTTGGCAATCATTGAGATGTTTCTTAGCAAAATTGAGACGAGCCCTAATGTTCTTTTTGCTTAACAGTGGTTTGCGTCTTGGAAATCTGCCATGCAGGCCGTTTTTGCCCAGTCTCTTTCTTATGGTGGAGTCGTGAACACTGACCTTAATTGAGGCAAGTGAGGCCTGTAGTTCTTTAGACGTTGTCTTGGGGTCTTTTGTGACCTCTCGGATGAGTCGTCTCTGCGCTCTTGGGGTAATTTTGGTCGGCCGGCCACTCCTGGGAAGGTTCACCACTGTTCCATGTTTTTGCCATTTGTGGATAATGGCTCTCACTGTGGTTCGCTGGAGTCCCAAAGCTTTAGAAATGGCTTTATAACCTTTACCAGACTGATAGATCTCAATTACTTCTGTTCTCATTTGTTCCTGAATTTCTTTGGATCTTGGCATGATGTCTAGCTTTTGAGGTGCTTTTGGTCTACTTCTCTGTGTCAGGCAGCTCCTATTTAAGTGATTTCTTGATTGAAACAGGTGTGGCAGTAATCAGGCCTGGGGGTGGCTACGGAAATTGAACTCAGGTGTGATACACCACAGTTAGGTTATTTTTTTAACAAGGGGGCAATTACTTTTTCACACAGGATTTTTTTTTTGGATTTTTTTTCTCCCTAAATAATAAACACCATCATTTAAAAACTGCATTTTGTGTTTACTTGTGTTATATTTGACTAATGGTTAAATGTGTTTGATGATCAGAAACATTTTGTGTGACAAACATGCAAAAGAATAAGAAATCAGGAAGGGGGCAAATAGTTTTTCACACCACTGTAAATATTTAAATATTTTTATCACTGGCCTACAAGTTGTGCAGGCTGAGTTCATGTCTTTGTCTAATAATTACTCTGAAATCCTGTGTTTGTTTGTTATCTTCTGTAAGGAGTAACTCTTCCCTATTATTCCTGGGCTTTTATCACTTACATACAGCGTTAAACAGACAGGCTATTCTGCATCATTTCACTTCAAAAGTTAATAATACTGAGTGCAATGGAAAGAATGCCTTATTATAACTTTAGAAAAATCTAGACAAGAATAGGCCATTAAGTCCAACAAAGCTCACCAGTCCTATCCATTTAATTCTTCCAAAATAACATCAGGTCTAGTTTTGAAAGTCCCTAAAGTCTTACTGTCTACCACACTACTTGGTAGCTTATTCCATGTGTCTGTGGTTCTCTGTATAAAGAAAAATGTCCTAATGTTTGTGTGAAATTTACACTTAACAAGTTTCTAGCTGTATTCCCATGTTCTTGATGAGCTCATTTTAAAGTAACAATCTTGATCCACTGTACTAATTCCCTTCATAATTTTAAACACTTCAATCATGTTACCTCTTAATCTTCTTTTGTTTCAACTGAAAAGGCTCAGCTCTTTTAATCTTTCCTCATAATTCATTCCTTGTAGCCCTGTTGCCTAGTCGCTCTTCTCTAGAGTTCTTCCAGTGCCACTATGTTCTTTTTTGTGGCCCGGAGACAAAGACTGCACTCATGACTCCAGGTGAGGTCTAACCAGTGCATTATAAATCTTAAGCCTAACCTCCTTGGACTTGTACTCCACACATCGTGCTATATCACCTAACATTCTACTAGCTTTCTTAATGGCTTCTGGACATGGTCTGGCAGTTGACAGCATAGAGTCCACTACAGCTTCTAAGTCCTTCTCATAAGGTGTACTTTTAATTTTCAGACCTCCCATTGTCTATTCAAACCCAACATTTTTACTTCCTATGTGTATTACTTTACATTTACTGACATTAAATTTCATCTGCCACAAATCTACCCAAGCCTGTATGCTGTCCAGGTCCCTGTGTAAAAATTAAACAGATTCTAGATTATCTGCCAATCCACCTATCTTGGTATCATCTGCAAACTTAACCAGCTTGTTACATATATACAGTACCTATCCAAATAATTTATATATATTAAAAATAGCAGAGGCCCTAGCACTGACCCCTGAGAGACATCACTCTGAATGTCAGCCAATTCTGATAAGGTTCCTTGCACAATGACTATCTGCTTCTTGTGTCCAAGCCAATTTTGCACCAACTACACCTAAACATTCAGTTTTTGGGAAACACTGCGCAAAAAACATGAGTCAAAATACTCAAATAACAGCTTACATTTAAGGTAGTTCTACTCACTGATGATGGAGAGTGGTGGTGGGTTGCATGTCGATTATCATGTGCAAATAAGAATTTCACTGTACTCTGCACATGGGACAACAACGACTATAAATATATTGTACTTCACTGTTGTTTGTGCTCCACATGTATCCAATGAAAGTTTTGATTAGGTTTGGTTACTTTTATGGTCAAATAAAAGTTTTCATCTTTTACTTCATGTACTTTGTATTTTCATTGGCTGTTGTCAGGATTCGCCATTATTATTTGTCTGAACTATTTTTAAGAAAGACTGCTTTCTTCTGAGAATAAATATTTAGAAATATGAATGAGGAAATGTAAAAATGCTGCTGTCTATCTGAACTGTTATTAATGGATTGGCCGTTTTGACTGATTTTTCATCATGCCTTTCATCTGCTCTTATTTGATACTGAATACTTACCTGTACTAAAAGCACACTCTAATCTTTTTCCCAATACCAAAAAACAAAATAAACTATCCATCCATCCATCCATTTTCCAACCCGCTGAATCCAAACACAGGGTCACGGGGGTCTGCTGGAGCCAATCCCAGCCAACACAGGGCACAAGGCAGGAAGCAATCCCGGGCAGGGTGCCAACCCACCGCAGGACACACACTCGCACACCAAGCACACACTAGGGCCAATTTAGAATCGCCAATCCACCTAACCTGCATGTCTTTGGACTGTGGGAAGAAACCGGAGCGCCCGGAGGAAACCCACGCAGACACGGGGAGAACATGCAAACTCCATGCAGGGAGGACCCGGGAAGCGAACCCGGGTCCCTAGGTCTCTCAACTGCGAGGCAACAGCGCTACCCACTGCGCCACCGTGCCGCCCAAAATAAACTATCACAATTGAAAATTAACTTGCTTTGAACCAATAGTTTTGTTTTCCATAGTTGTAGTTAACTTGTACAAGAAAAGGAAAGTTTTTGTTGGCCTGTTTTGAAATTTTGCTAATTGGGCAATTTTTGTACATTAGAAGAATGCTCTGTAAATGGCAAACTCCTTCAGTACAAAACGTGTATATTTAAATTCTAAACTCTTCAAAATGAGACAGACAGTATGATCGAATGGCCAGATTTTTTCGGAACATGAACTTGCAAAAGCTTTGAATCTAAGTAAAAACACACATGAGCTATTGGAGTGTTTAATGGGTGCTGGACTAAGGATGGATGAAGGAAAGATGGAGGTTTTTATGCCATCACTTACTACATATCCAATTTCTTTTTCTATAATGGAGGTGAAGTCACCAAAAGACACACAAGGACACTCGGCTCCAATGTTCCAGGGTCCACTCTTTCCATTTCAATAGAATATAAATCAATATCCCACCAGAAGTTCAGTCACAAACCAACTTGCAGAAAGGATGGAGCTCCTAGCTGATCCAAACCTTAATTGTTTTGTAACTGGTGCTCTGTACCTATCTGATCATTTTTATTCTTTTGCTGGTCTCTGGACATCCAGGACATTAAATGGGTTATCCACAGGGACCCCAACACTTTCTTGATGTATTTTATAGTACATATTCAAAGGATATCTAAGCATACAGTATATACTGCAGTAATTTGCTTGCACTAAGTTCTGTCAGTCAGCATTATTCAAAGAAGGATATCAGTTCATATATCCAACCTGAATTTTCATTTTAGGGTTCTATGGAGAGAGAACCAAAATCATTGAACAGGAAACATCTACTAAGACAAATGCCAATCCATTGCAGGGTATAGGCATATACACATTCACACTGACTCACACTGCTACAATCTGGAGACATCAGGAAACCTAACCTGCATGTCTTTGAGATGTTGGAGAAAAACCACCTGGGCAAAATAAGAGCAAACAAAACGTCACACAAACAGTGAGCAGGTCAAGTACTGAAACCATGTTGATGCAGTCAATCAGTAGCACCATGGAACAATTAGTTTATGGTGAAAGTAATAACTTGTGTAAGGCTGAACTTGACATTAAGCAGAAATGTTTTACTAGACAAGATATATTGTGAGTCAATAATTACTTTTCAGACAAATTCATGTGTGAAAAACTGATTTGATAGAAGCTGTAACTGAAGTATAGCAGCTCCTGGCTTTGTTAATGCTAATCTGTTTTGCTTTGCTCTTGATTGCATTGTTAACTGTTTAGATTTAATATATGTTCTATTCAAAATGCACATATTATATATCTTATGAATTATTATTATTATTGTAGTTATTAATGACAAGGCTTCTTTGTTCTATCCAACAGTGAGGTTGATTTTTCTACAATGACATGAACAACATCAAGTGACACAGGTAAAATTTGTGCTGTAAATGGCAACTAACTGACAAAATGTATAAAGGCACTACTTCACCATGGGACCTGCTTTTCAAGACACACACACACACAAATTTGTGCATGCGAGAGAGACACACACACACACGCAAGACAGAGAGGGCTGGCCACATAAGGCCGAGGAGGCAGTTAAAGAATGCACCGGCTAATTCGAGCATTGTTTTAACCTCATTGTAATTAATGAAGACTTTTTTCTATTGGATTTTAACCTCCACTTCACTTCTGTTTACAGCGATCGGTTCGTAGCGTGCATTGTTGCAATGTCACTTTTCTTGGTTGTTTATTAAATTATGGCTTTTTCAAATGTTCATTTTTTTCCCTGTGCTTAAAACTCATTAAAAAAAGTGTTTTTAGCGAGCGGTTCGTAGCGCTATAGCACAAACTCTTGCAATGTTAGTTTTCTCTGTTGTTCAAGGTTTTCTCAGTGTTATTCAATGTTTTTACATTAAGTTTACTATTACACTGTGCATTCTATGGTATAATTAACTATATTTGTGCTTAAAAATCTTAAAAAAAAATATATTTACATAAAGTTCGTACGGTCTGGAATGGATTAATTGTATTTACATACAATCCATCCATCCATCCATCTTCCAACCCGCTGAATCCAAACACAGGGTCACGGGGGGTCTGCTGGAGCCAATCCCAGCCAACACTGGGCACAAGGCCGGAACCAATCCCGGGCAGGGTGCCAACCCACCGCAGACATACAATCCTATGTGTTAAAAAAATGAGGCAGTTGCTACTTTAGATGACATGCCACTTTTATTGTGGCTGTTATTTCAACTTTATGAGTGTTGATGAAATCATTTGGAGCAGTGCACTGGCTGATGGGAATAGTAGTCCCCATGCTGGTATTTGCACATGGTTGCACATAGGACAATATATATTAAATACATTTCTTACTGGATCATTTATGGGAAATTGAGTACACTCATAGCCACAGTCCTTGGTAAGCACTTGCTAAACGCATCATTTTTGTGCATCACTGAAATTTCCTCCTTTCACTTTCCTTCTTCAGGTGGCCTTCACTTCCATACACCTGTATGTCCCTGTTCAATTGCTTTCAAGGTTGTGGTGAAATGGGTTATTGTGGTGGTATTACATGTGTTTAGGTCTTTCATTGTTTCTGTTGTTTTCTAGTTGTTATGTGTTTTATTTTTTTATGTATTTTCTGTTATGTTTAGAATTATGTTCCGTCTCTTTAAATGTACAGTATGTTACATGTTCTTTGTGGGTGGAACCCCAAGAGGCGGGGCCACCTGTCAGTCTCTGTTTGGAAACTAACCTATAAAAGCCATGGAGACCGGCAGTTCAAGAATAAATGATTGTAATTGTTATTGTGAGTATTACTGTTTCTTGGTTTGGATTAAGATTTTCTGAATTTATTTGCTTTGTCTAAGGGTTCGGATTCCTGGATTGTGATTTTTGTGAATTGTTCAATGTTGATTGACACTTTAATGCCTCTGTTTACTGTTTTTTTACTTACTGTTTTTTTCTTACTGTACTTTTTACTTCTGTTTTTTAGGGTATTTTGCAAATAAGTCTTATTTTTGCAAAGATTCTTTTCATAGTCTATCTTTCCAAAGCAAAGTTTTACTGTTTCTCCTTCTTTTGGAAGGCTCTTTTTGATTTTTGTGTGGCCTGAAGCAGGCCTGTGGGGTTACTGGAGTGAGGCCTAATCCAGGCTTGTGAAGGGTTTTGGATGCCTCACACCTTTTCTGACTTTTCTGTCTTCATCACAGTCCCATTCACTAAAAGCATTATTAACAACAAATTTCAACAACAACAAAAAAAAGTTTGGCTAATTTTCTTTTTTCTAATGTTACTAAATTTCAGTGAAATCGGTCAAAGCAGGAGTATTTTGTTTTTCTATTGTATTACCTTTTTCTCTAAATCTACTCTCTCTCTCTCTCTCTCTCTCTATATATATATATATATATATATATATATATATCTATATATATAAAATCCTAAGCCTGAAAGTGCAAGGATTTTGTGCAACAATTTTATGTAATGTTTTTTGTCACGCTTTAAATAGGATTATTTTAAAACCTACATAAGATATGTTTGGTATCATTCTTTTCAGAATTTATTGAACTTTAATGTGATGTGGTTAGATGTTTAGATTCTTATTCTGTTTTTAAATTATAAACCAAAATATCAAGAAAGACATGGGGCGGCCTACTAGGCCACAACTGGGGGTTGGGCACCTAAGGCCCCAGGGGCCTTGTACTATATCTTTAAATACAATCACCAGAGTGGCTCAGCTGCAGGATAGATATAGGCCCAGCACCCGCCCCCGGGTTTGGCAAGCGAAGTGAGCAATGGGCGGAGCCTCCTAGTATTGATATATCAAAATGCCCTTTCTTAGTAGATACTCACTGGCCTAGATATACCATCCTGCCAATTTTCAGCTTTTTAGTTTAATGGGAAATTGTGTTTTTCTTAATAAGTGAGTGAGTGAGTCAGTCAGTCGACTTTGAACTATATACAGTATATAGATGTCATTAGTCTAGCAAGGGGCACTAACCTTGTGAATCCCAAAGCCCCACTGCATTGACAGGACTCTGAACTGTAAAAATGGTGCCATCCTTCAGATGAGACATAAAACCGAGGACCTGTCTCTCTGTGGTCATAAAAAATCCTTGGACATCCCTTATAAAGAGCAAAGTGTATCCCAATGCCCAGGCTAAATTGCCTTCCCTGGCCTTGTCATTCTGGCCCCCTAATCATCCCCTCTCTCTAACTGGCTCTCTTTCACGACTTTCACAACACCTAATAGATAATGTGTGGTGAGTGTAGTGGGCCAAAAATGGCTGCTGTCGCATCATCCAGGTGGATGATACACATTAGTGATGGTTGAATTGGCTCCCCACTCACTATTGAAAGCTCTTTGAGTAGTTAGAAAAGCACTATATAAATGTAAAGAATTATTATATACAATTGTTTTCTTTGAAAGGTATATACAGATCAAAATGATCATATATTGTACTGTACTGTATATATTATAATACATTTGTCAGGAATATGTTTTAAACAATGAGTAATAAAAAAAACTGTGACATTTCTTACAAAAAGGAAGTTATTTGTAAAGAATTCAGCCATTCTTTAGCTGTAATTTGAATCTTCTTTGCTTTTTCATTATGACAGTGCAACCCTTAACATTTTGATGAAGTTAAAATAACCCTTGAACATACAAAAAAAATGTAATTTCATTTTGCTAGAATTATAACATGGGACAATTTGTGAATGAGGGAGTTTTATTCTTGCATGCATACTCTTTGGTTGAACTCATTATTTTGTAACACATCTTGCCCCTTTGCCATTGCTTCTAATTGGAGATATGAGTTTTATACTATGAAGATTTACACAGCATGAAAAAACTATAATGAATAACAAAATGACAAGTAGGACCCTGAAAATAATTAAGTTTGCAGAAGCAGAAATAAAGTTGCTCCATGCAAAATGTTTGTATGCTTTAACACTTGCTGGGTACAGTGTAACAGTTTTAATTAGTAAGCTTTAGAAACTCCTTTGAGCTACAGAGCTGTCAAAATATCTGGCAATCGTGTAACTGATTTTCAAGTTACCATCAGCAATTAGCAGAGCATTTTCTGAAAAATGAAAAAATTTACCTATTGCCCGTGTATCTAATTCTTCATCCAGTATCTCCAGTGAAGTCGCCAAGTCTCTCTGTGTATTTGGAGTGCTTTCACTGGGACTAACTGGACTGATCATTTCCTGTTCTTTTTCATTCTGCATTTGTGCATAGACATTGATGCCAGGGATCTTCCTTGAGAAGAGACAAAACACAGTTATGGATAAATATCACAAGGTTTTGCATGCTATTACAACACATTTACTGTATCATTGCTGGTAGCAGGGAAGAGAGACTGAATAGTAAAGGATATTGCAATACTTCTGAAAAGAAAAATGCATTAAATTATTATTAAAAATACAATTAAACACTCACAAACTGAGGGGCCACTTTATTAGGTCTACCTGTTCTAGCAACAGAAGTGACAGCTCTGTCAGTGTAGACACTGCTGTTTAAAAGAAATACTCAACTATTAAGTCTGTGTGTGCGAGGTTGTATAGGCACCAGACTATCAGGAAGTACGGTCCTGCTGAAGTTTTCAAGAAATGGATTACCAACCTAATAACATCCAGCCATAAGCATTTCTGTAATAAGAAACAGATGGTTGATGAGAAAACAACCCAAAAGAGGTTGAAATGACTTGAACAATGTGTGAGAGTTGTGATTGAATGAGATGGGATATCAAGAGAAGGGTATCTCTAGATTGACACAAGCCAGGGCTAGGCCAGAAAAGAAGCAAGCAGGAGAGAGAGAGAGTGAGTAAGAAATACATTGATAGCAGGAAAGGTCTGGCACATGCCATGGGTAGAATATGGTAAGGGTTGCAGGCAGTGGCAATATCATAAGCATGAGGGAAAGAGTGGGCCTGGTTAGAGACATGAACTTGCATTCAATAGAGATATTTAGTCCTCTGGTGGAAGAAAGAGTGAGACCAGCAAGGAATCCTCAGGGACTGCAATGCCTTCTAGCCTATTCTGGGTACATGATCCGAGAATGTAACTTATATGACAATACTTTCTCTGTTTAAAATAGGAGACATTAAGGGTGCTGCCCTTGGAGTCCCTGCCCTTTAAGGGCAATAATAATCTCAAAGTTGCAGGGACACAAGCCACCAGCCTTGTGTCCATTGTACAAATATTGAGTGCTTCTTCCCAGAGGTCATTCCTGGGCTTGACAAAAAGTAATCTGCAAGATCAGTATTAATGCTACTTTATGGCTAGAGGGTTTTTGTACATAGAGTTGGGAGGATTGTGTGTCAAACATGGCCAGTGGGATAAAGAGGCACCAGGATATGGAGAAAGAAATAGAAAGAGAGAGTGAAGTCGGAGGTGAAAGACAGTATTCGGTGCAGTACTGTGCTTGGCAAATGGGTGAGCCACCTCACCAGATAGAGAAGGTGCAAGACCTATGTAATTTAGGTGTAGAAGTTTTTATTGTTTTAACTTTTGATGCACTTTATCCTACTTTGTGTGTTTACTCCTCCAAGTGATTACTTTTCTTCACCCAATGCTCCCTGGATGCAGAAAGTTGCCACGAGGTTCACCACCTAGCACAAGCTTAACAGATGGGGTATAATCAGCCAATGCATTGTTAGGGCACCCTGGAGTTAACATGGATCAGCTGTTCCCTGCCATATTTATAAAAATGGCCACTCGGTATATATATTCGCAACATTTTTACTTTACTATAACTGCTATTGTTATTTCCCAGCCCACCCACATGTTGTCACATTGATTAAAGGCTTATTGTGTTTGCAGCATGGAGGTGTGACTATGTGTGTGTCTATGGCAAGCTGAAATAACACAGAGGTATTTCAAAATGAATTTCAGATATCTTAAATGCAGTTCACATCTTAAGACATCTGAAATTCATTTACAGATATCTCAAAATATGTTCATTTACATTTTAAGATAGTGGCAGTATATTATGAGATATCTCCTATGCATTTCAAGATCTCAGAATAACTGTGTCCATTTCAAGATATCTAAGTAACATATTGAAATATCTCAAATTGATCTTGCATGCATTTTAAGATCATTTCCTTTAAAATTACATATTCAATGGGACTCCTGTCTATTTTAAATTATCTCGAAATGAAGAAATAGAGCAAGTCAAATTAACATTCAGAGATATTTCAAAGTGTATTTAAGATCTCTGGAAATACATTTAAGATATCTAAAAACGTATTACTGATAATCTGAAAGTGCATCTGTTTCGAAATATTTGAAATGTGGGGTGGAGTGGTGGCTCTGAGGCTAAGGATCTGTGCTGGCATCCAGAAGGTTGCCGGTTCGAATCCCCATCACTGCCAAAAGAGATCCTACTCTGCTGGGCCCTTGAGCAAGACCCTTAACCTGTAATTGCTCCAGGGGCGCTGTACAATGGCTGACCCTGCACTCTGACCCCAAGGGGTATGTGAAAACTAACAAATTCCTAATACAAGAAATTGTATAAGGTGAAATAAAGAACAAAAAAAAATGTATTTTAAGATATCTCAAATGCAATTCAAGATATCTTGAGATAAGCTCTTGTGCATTTTGATATATCTCAGATACTTTTCGAGATCTTAAAATTAGGGTTACATGTTATACTGGATCTGGAAAAACACCAAAACCCCAAATTTTAAAATTGTACTGTACCAGCATTTCAGGATTTTCATTGCCTGAAGTAAACATATGTTTTCCTCACAATCACCCAACCCTTCTTCAACTCCCCATTCCCTCGACACTCACCACTAATATATACTGTACATGGAAAACATACATTCAATAGACTTCACAAAAATGAAACTACAGGCTTCGGCGCAATCAGGACTTCCTGGTGGAACCCTCCCCACCTCACCCCAAAAAACACATTGATTCAAGACAATTGAGACTTCACTGGGGACCCTCCCAAATTATGGCTTAGATGATTGCACACATCATGTCTTCACGCTATGAAGAGGGAAATGGTGCATAGTGGGTCTAGATAGTGTTTTGGAGTTATCCATTTTATTCTTCAGAACTGTTCCGGTAGCAGTGCTAATGTCCAAAAGTTGGTATCAATACAGAAGTCGAAAATTTAGTACTGATCCAACAGTACTTAAAATACATTTGTAGGCTTTTTGAGACATCTAATAGGTGTTTTCAGATATCTCAAACTAATTTCCTATGCATTTCAGTATATCTCAAATACATTTCAAGTTATCTCAAAATCACTTCCTATAAAATGTTCTGTTCTTTAAAAACTGTCTATTTTAAGATATCTCAAAATGAATTGCAGATATCTCAAAACTCATGGTAACTTATTTCAAGATTTTTTGAATTACATTTGAGAGTAATTTCAAGATATCAGAACATATTTTGGAGATTTATTATGCATACTTGCAATTCAAATATCTTGAAATATTTTTTTTCAGATATCTGTAATTCTTTTTGAGATAGCTTAAATGTATTTCCAGATTGCAGCTTGAGATATTTCTAAACATTAGTTTGGCTTTCCATAGTGTGTCACTAAACTTTTGTGCTGTGCATTGGACTGAAGACATATAAAAAGTAGCTCAAACGTTACCAAAAATACCAAACAGGCATAAATTGAAAGTGATCAAGTCTTATTGCAGTATTGGATCACCATTAACCAAAAAAAGTTAGTAAATCTGTCTCTGCTCAAGATAAAAAATCTGATGCATTGCTCTGGTAAGTCAATTTTTTCTGAGAGAGTGATTGCTATGGAACCCGCTATTTTTAAAATAACAGACTTAACATCTAAATATCTAAAAAAAAAGGCTTGTTACTGTATCTTTGTAGTGCATGAGAAAAATCTGCTTCATCCACCCAATCCCCAGATTTAACTCTGGCAGTAACAGTGAATCAAAAATTTATATGTGGCATCTAACATTTTATTTCAAGTTCACTTTTCATTTTTACTTTCTTACAATGATTTACTTAACATATCAGTATGTCATCAGGAAACAGAAAGCCAGCCTGTGGACTTTCTCTGCTGATTTGCCAATTAATAATCCCAGGAAGAAACTAGCGAGCATTATAAGCCAAATTTAATAATGCCATACACATACTGAGAATTGTTCATGCAGTCATTCTTTCTTTGTGTGAACCCGTCTATTTCATTATAGACTTATGGTGTCAATCCAGGCAGCTGTTTGTTGCAAGGCAGGAATGAATTCTGGATAGGACACCTATCTGGTACATGATAAACTAATATTCACTTACCCACCCACCCACTCATAAACTCACTCTTTCAATCCAGGCCATTTTAGCATTACTACATTAACCCTCCATTTTAGGAGGAAACCCACTTGAACAAAGGAAGAATGTGTAGCTTCTGCAAAGAAACCACCCTGGAAATCAAACTGGTTTCTGTGCAATGTAAGGACTGCAATGCTACTCCCAGTTTTAATTCATAAAGTCAATGAAATTGTTTCCATAAAGATACTACTCGTGGGCTCCATACAGTTAACTGTTATGCTAAAGGATTAGTTTCTTGACATTGCAACCATATTATATACTGTATCTATCCATTCACCTCTTTATCAAACTTGCTCAATGCAGTTCAAGGTCTCATAGCAACTGGAGCCCATCCAGGGTGCAAAGCAGGGACAGGATGCCAGTCCATTTTAAGGCAAATGTCAAGTGTATAGTTGAAACGGCTGACTCCTTACCCAGCCGGCAGCCACATTACCAGGACCTGTGGCCTGGATAAATTACTAAATTGAACCTACTTATACTAAGCCGTACCTCTGACAAATAATATTTTCCCCTCAATCAATGGTTAAACACGAACAAACAAAAGCAGATATGTAAAATAAGTGTATAAATATATTAAATAAAACACAATGACAAAAGCAATAAAACAAATCTATATATGTATATCCCTCCACCAACAGTAGTAAAGTGAAAACACCACAAATAACAAACCCTCCATTGCCCCTGCAACGTATAACAAACACAAAACACCAATAATAACAATGGATAAATACTGAAATGACAATGAACGTGAGATTGAGTCAGGTTAAATCACTGTCCAGAATACGGATGACTGATCAGAAGAAAAAATGGTTGCGTTTGAATCTCCTGAATAAAAATGGAACAATCTCATCTCTCTATGTATGGTGGATAATAATGTTCAACGCCGAGGTTTATGACAATGATTGAGCTGTCGTGAATCTGACGGAATGAGAAGCAAACTGGGAACAAAGCGTGATGTGAATAATGGCAGAAAATGATGATCTGTTGTCAGTAATGAAATCTCCGTCTCTCTCCTTCCTCCTCCTCTTTCCCTCCTGATGGTTTAAATAATAATGAGCCGGATGTAACTGGTAAAATCCTGGTCCTGACGTGTCCAGGGGGTCGCTGCCTCCCCGCAACACCCTTCCCCGTTTCTTATTACGGGGACGACATTCAAACAGACACACATTAGTTTAAACGTGGTGCTGAGACGAGACGAGACACGACTGGGTGCAACACTATAAACAGCAATACCTATGTGGCCCTGCTACATAGTAATACGTAAATTATATACATTTCAAGGAAATCTTAAGCAGATGGTGTAAAATGAGATGTTTAAACGTCTAATGAAGTTATTCTGACATTTTCAATAACTCTTACTACAGTAAGATATAAAAATAATACATATCATTCATATATCTGTATTTTTAACCAACTTGCCAAACAATATGTTGGTAGCACTGGGAACAAAACTAAATCCTGATAGAGTTACATAAATAGTCTTGTGGGGCCAGATGTGACCCTCAAGTGAGAATACACATTTCGAGACAACCTGTTAAAAAGTGTGTAGTGAACAGTAGTGAAATCTTACACTGCAAGGCTACATCTACAGAGCTTCTTTCTAAAATAACTGCATCCAATTTCTCCAGTCTGTGCATTTTAAATTGCCACAGGGGTTTCAGGGACAGAGCAAAAGAAACTGAACAAAAGACTTGACGCTGACAGAAAATAAGCTAAAATTGCTGTTACCCATTCTGGAGCTCAGTAGCACAAGGCCACTGAATCTTAAAAATTATTTGAACAGTGTAACGAGCTCTGCGACTGCAGGGGATTGACACACATACTTAGACAACCGCAGCTAATGGGCTCTACATCTTGGAGAAGTGCCTCTGTCTGCTACGATATCTTTCTGTCATTTTCACTGTTACATCACTATATCATATAACAACAGTACATAGAGTTTAGATAAGCATTGTGTCCTGTGATATACAATGTGTTAAAATGCTGTGGCCATTTTATAATGGCAGTTTTCAATTTCCAATTAGACGATTAGCTATTTGTTTAGACTTGCAGTTAGAAGGTGGATTTTGTACAGCCTCATCTCTGCATCTTCTGCTGTTGTTAGGCAGATGTGTTGACTTGGGTGTTTTGAGTACTGAAATCTAAATTTCCTGAGGCTCTTCCTTACCAGCTCTCTTAACGGAAGTCTTTTTGATGGAGTGTGACATACCGTTTACTTCAAATGCATATTTTGCTGTTCATATTGTCTTGAATATACCTGACAATTCTGTCAAGCTTACATCAACTCCTACACTATTGTCGTAGCGCTGAACAAAGGGGAGCACGCACAGCATCTGTGACAACATTTCATTCATATTTACCATTCGTCCATTGATGCCTTCGAATGCCAATGTATAATCTGATGTTACAGAAAGGTTTTTTCCTTACTTCAGGTTATGTTTATTTTTAAAACATGCAATGTACTCTTTGCACATGCAACACACTTTTATATGTCTATAGGGTTTTTTAGGAGACTTTTTGACTGTAGAGAGTTCATTATAATCAGAAACTTGCCGTCTTTCGGATCAGGCTAATGAGAGCACCTCTGATCTTTGCAGTTCAAAATCACTACCCTTACTTTGAGCGCTGCCTTTATGAAGCTTTGATTGGTTTAGAAATGTGACACTCAGTAAGGTGTCTAATTGTTCCCACTCAGTTTTAAGCAAAATGCACTCATGGCTGTTTTCAGATGCGTATATTATACATCTGGTTTCAGTAAGACTAGGGCACATACATACCCACTTACTGGGCTAACTTAGAGTTGCCATTCAATCTATTACTCAGATCTTTAGGATGTTGGAGAAAATGCACCTGGGAACCTGGAGAGATAAACGTGAAGTCCTGGAGAAAATATGCAGACTCTACCCAGATAGCGACTGGGCATGGGTATAAACTAAGGACTCTGAACTATGAGGCAACAGCCTAAGAACTGTCAAATACAAACTAATTTTATGACAAACCATTATTAACGCACTGCATGATAACGTGCAGTGAGTACACTTGACTTGAACTCTAATAGTTTTCATACTCTTTCTCTGTACGTTTAGCATTCATTTGCTCAGAGGTTGATGCGCTTGCTGCTTCCTGAGCAGCTCTTCTTTTCTCCACTCTAACGGCCCGCTTCTTCTCTTCTTTCATCAGCATCTTTTCATGTTAAAACCGATTAAGTCAGTGTTTTTGTTGCAATTACTTAGTACATTTTCTTAAATTGTTCACTTAAGTCTTCAATCTGCCTCAAGAATGATTTAAGATATGAAGAGGTAGGGGAAGTGACGACGAAGGTGGTAGGGAATGAGAACGGTGCCCATACACATGTGCCGCATGGCCGCCCTGCTTGCTGCTGCCAAGAGTTGATTCTACAATAAAATAAAAATAAAAAGAGGAATAACCTTGGAGGTCAAGCATCACCCCGAAAGCGGACAGTAGACATCACGTAGTATATGTGTACCAAATTTCAGGTCAATAGTTCAAACGGTATGCAAGCTACAGGTGATTTAAAATCCTGGACAGACAAACAGACAGCCACGGTAGCGTATTATATAAGAAGATAATATGACTTCAGTTTTTTTATTTTTTTTATTTATCTCACTGGAGTTCATGTGATATCACATCATGACTTTATCCAGTATTACCTTCATACATACAGTAAGTATTAAGTAACTTTTACAATGTACATCCTTCCACGTGTCCATTTTCTGAACCCACTTACTACAGGGTCATGGATTACCAGCGTATATCCCAGTACCATCGAGTACAAGGAAGAGGGCCGATTTATACTTAGCTAATTCAGTGTTATATTAGCCTAACACGCAGACCTTTGGGACATATCTGGTAAAAATCCCACCTGTATACATGAGTTTGATGCTAGCTCCATACAGCCTTTCATCAGCCTGAATACTGAATACAGGTCAATGGAGATGAGAAGCAGCAGCACTAACAGTTCTGCCACTGAAATAAAATTTAATTTATCTGCTCTTCCTCCAAATGCCCCTTCGCAACTTAAGAAGCCATTTAACGGTTTTTAGTCCAACAGTCTAGAAAGCAATGCAGACAGCTGAACTACAAAGAACACTTGTTGTTCAAGCATTTCATACTCTCAAGAGCAGCACTGGAAAATGTTAGTCTTCTTGATAAATGTCTTTCTTTTTCATGTCTTTAGAAAACAGACTTCCCAAGACATTGCTGATCAATAATTAAAATGCTAATTCCATGTTCAGACATAACCTGAATAAAACCACAAAAAGTAAAAACCCAACTGTTTATTAAACCGAATGTAAGCCCTTGGGTTGCGGGCGCCCATTGGAATTATGCCTCAAAGTCGGCGTCCCTTTTAAAGTTTCAAGCTGATATTTCCCTTGTCCATTTGCCAGAGTGTTGTCTGACAAGCTTGTCTAATGTTTCAATCTTTAAAGAAAGCTCTTTATATTTCAGTGCAAAAACAGTCTGTACCATATTGAATGGGGTTGACATATTTTCCAAAATGTTTCTCCCCCATTCCCTGTATGTAGCTTTGTACGTGCATTTTAGGTTATTGAATTTAGGTTTACGCTCTCAAGGATGGTTTGATTCACAAATTTGTATGCCTTAGGCAATCTGCTCTTCATGTAGTTTCTCAATTCTCAGAATGTACACTGCAGGTCATGAGTACAGCATCAGCATAAAATGAAAATGCAGAATACTGCTAGCATGGTTAGTTTACTATTTTATAGAAATATCAAGGAGTATTGATCTTGCAAAAAGTAAGACACATGTCATAAGTGTCTGTCAAAAATGTGGGACGTGTCATATCTTTCAGTCTCAGGGGAAGACCAGTTCATGTACTACCTCAGTAATTTTACTAAACATGTGCTTTGTTAGTAGTTCTCTTACACGATACAGATTATATGGAGCAAAATATACTTCTCAGATGCGTCATCACTATCAGAATTTGAAAATATGGCCTTTATATCTACCCAATCATCCATTCATTCATGTTGAAATATGCTTAAATTTAGCATCACAGGGCACGGAGCCCAACAATGCAGGCTTTGGGTCTATGAAATCCACAGAAGCCCAGAGGAAGCCGATTGTCCTTATTGATGTGTGCTGTGTCTGCAGCAGCATCCACATCATATGTGCAGTTTTGTTCTTGCACATTTCTTTATTTTCCCTGCTATACCAAGTAGGATGCTACATTTCTAAAATGTCACCAGTGATTGCATTATGGTATAAGATTTATTAACACCATGCCTCTAAATAAGGTTCATGACTGATTGGCTTACAGAAACCATCCATTCCTTTTCTAACCTGCTAATCCATTTCAGAATGATCCAAAACCTACTAAACACAAGACAGGAGAGAACCCTGGACAGGACAGTTGTTCTTCACAGGGAATTCTCGCACACCCAAAGTCACTCATACCTGGCCACTTTTGAGTTGATAGCTGACATAACATGAATATATTTGGGAGGAAAGGCATAGAAGCAGAAGAAAAGATTGCCAGAGTTATGTAATCCAGCTCAGGTTGTGCAAATGCAAGCATTGACAGCAACTTGAGAGACAGAGAGAGAGAGAGAGGGAGGCTGGGAGCATGTACTGATACAGCGCGTTGCCACACCCAAGTGCAGATGGGCAATGGGCAACACCTAAGCACAGCACTAGTTTGAATGTAATGGAACAGTGTGAGATTGGCTGAAGTGACAATCCTGCCACCAACCCACAACTTTTCCCTGCAAGTTGGATGCAGATTAACGTCATATGCAGGACAGAGCAACTGCAGGTTAAGGGCCTTTCTCAGGGGCCCAACAAAGTGGAATCACTTCTGGCACTTATGGGATATGAACCAGTAACCTTCCGATTGCCGGCACAAATCCCTAGCCTCTGAGCCTCCACTCCACCACTAAGCGGGCAGCAACAGAGTCAGAATTAAAATCCAGGACTGAACCACAATGACAGTGACTCCTAATTTTGAAAATTTGTACTTCATATTTTAAAAGCAGTTTGTCACAATCATTCAGATCAATAAAGAAAGGTCACCTGTTACTTCCATTACATTGTGATATGTGCTAAGGTTCAATGGGCTTCAGGTAGGAACCAACTCTGAATGGACATGAATCCATCACAGGGGCACACAAAGATACACATCAACACCAGCTCATTCACCTATCCATCCATCTGCTGAACCCATTCATCTATCCATTTTCTAACCTGCTCATCCATTGCAAGGTTGCAGCATGTACTAAACCCACTTAATACAAATGTAAGGTGTGAGGTGCATGTCCATCAGATGCATCCATCGATCCATTCACTTTATTTCCTCTTAATCCAAGTACAGGGTTGCTACAGCCCATCCTTACACCATCTGAACTTCATAACGGGTCACAATTAAACACTAACACACACGCACGCACACACACAAACACACTGATATTAAACCAATTAATGTAAAACACACATCTATGGCATGAAAACTCAGTCAATACAGGAAGAACACACAAGTTCCACAACATTAAATCAAGCTTCACATTATTGTTTGGTAGCAGTATATCCCAACAAATAAACTTTATTTTATATATTATGAAGTGCATCAGCATTGGGTGTATTTTACAGTTTTAGGTCCAACTAAAAATACTGGGAAGGATTTGGTTGTAACACTGCCTTTAACTCAATTGTCCGAGTATGCTCTAGAATGCAGAAAAGCTTGCCGGAGGACTACTGACATCATTTCCTGTCTGGACTCTGTTAGTTCCTCCCCTTTTATTTTCAGTGTTAGATAGATAGATAGATAGATAGATACTTTATTAATCCCAAGGGGAAATTCACAGACATAAGTTACATAACCCATCTCCACAGGAAGTCGGATGTCACTCTGGACCTGGCTTCTGACCAGACAGGATTGTGCCTGGAAGGAAATCATTTCAAGGCTCTGAGAAGCTGTCAAGACATCACTAATGATGCATTCAACCTTTTTTACATTTCTTTTTGATTTTTCACCACTATACACTAAATGGAGTAACCTAATCTCAATGAGCCAGACTTATAATATATACATGTGGAGACAAACACAAGTGCATTTTGCTTAAAATTAGGTGGGGGCTATTAGACTGCTCACTTATTGTCACGTTTGTAATATAATCCAATGCCTCATGAAGATGGTGTTCAAAATAGGAGCGTAGATTTTAAGATGCAAAGGTTAATTGTGCTCTTGTCAACTTGGTCCAACAGAGTGCATGCTTCTATGCAAGCTATGAGCTGTCTAAAAGACCCTAATTAAACATATAAACATGTTGATCATGTGCAGATAGCACAATATATGTGTTAAAAGTAAACATAACCTGTTGCAATGGAAAAATCTTTGCGTAACATCAGATTGAACATTGGCATTTTAAGACATCAGTGGACTAGTGGTGGAAGTGCATGATACGTTGTTGCAGGTGCAGTGTCTGCTCTTGTTGTTCAGTTACAATGACAATGATAGTGTAGGAGTTGATGTAAGGTTGAAAGAATTGTTCTTGAAAATATGAATTGCAAGATATGCATTTGAAGTAAATGATGTGTCACTCTCCATCAATTGTAGTAATGTACATGTAGTAAAATAATGTATAATCACAACAAATGTAGATTTCAGTACTCAAAATACACAAATCAGTAATGTGCCTAACAAAACAATGTGATATCCGGGTTGCTCACAGCTGGCATACTCCTCGTGAACCCAAGATATTGATAGAGGTATTCAGAGGATGGACTGGGCAATATAAAACACAGACACAGCACAAGATGGCGCAAAGTGCTTACTGCTTTTATTTTCCAACAAAAGTGCTCAAAAATCAAAATTTCAGTGTAGTCTTTCCAAATAAATGATCCAGAATAAACTCAGTGTATTAATTAAATAATAATTCCAATAAATAGGGTAAAATCAAAGAGTAAAACAGAGTCAGGACCTGTCCATAAAAACAATCATTAGCCGCAGTGCATAACTTCCAACCCATGTCTCTTCTCTGTTCACCCATTAAGGTCCATTGGTAAGCACAGTCATCCTTTGATCTGGCTCATGTCCCTGCTGACATCCCTCACCATTTAGTGGGGAACCCCGAATGCCCCATCCCCTTCCTTGCCATTCTGCGGGAGTCACTTAGAGCGGATGGTCACTCCTGTTCCTTGGGCACTTAGCGGGAGCGATCCCTCTCCATGGGCACTGTTCACTAATTTCACCCAGGGTGTCATTTAAGACTGCTTGGCTTCTCACTACAGCACACACTGCACAATCCTACTTCTGCTTTTCTTTCTTTCTTTCCTTTTAACTGCCCACCTGGACTCTTTCTTGATCTCTCTCTTTTTTCTCCCTGTTCTATCTCCCTACTCAGACTCCTTTATATTCAAACAGGCATAGATGTCTGAATTACAGTCCACAGGGCACTAATAAGGAAACCACCTGAGCCACACGAATCTTCAAGTGTATGTATATCCAGCCAATCTCCTCATCAATTCCCATTCAGCTGCACCCCCCCAAGCCATGGACTCCTTAATACACTTTATCACACACCAGTCAAGCAAGAATACTGCATTCTGACTGCATGTCCAAAGGAGTAACTAAAGGAAGTTAACATTACTTTCTAACTAGAAATGCAAACAGCCCATGCCAGAATATAGCTCACAGCGCTTTAACACGGAGTATATACTGTCACACACATGCTCATGGGAGACAGTTTACAGGCTCAAATACTTGTTGTTTGCTGCCGGACCAGGCAGTGGTGCTATCCTCTAACCTTTTCTCCTTTTCCCTTGCAGAACAACAGAAGATACCTCAGCCTAATTCCTCTTCTGGCCCTCAGAAGTTTCCTTCCAATATTGTGACTTCCTCATCCACCCCTCAAGATCCCACCTTACCCTGATGTCATTTCCTCTTCTAGTTCCCAGCATTCCACCTCATGATCTACATCACATTCTAAACCCATCCCTTCCTGTCTGTTATACCTATATTTCAGCCATGATGTAACCTTTTGTCAGTTCTGCCTGGGGCTCATGTCTGTAAAGACTGGCACTTGCATTTGCATTTTCTTCAGTATACAGTGTGGATCCCCAAACCTTTTTCATTGTCATACCACAGTACTTATCTAAAACCTTTTTGTTGTTGTTTTTGCCATAAGTGATGCTGTAGTCAAAATAACAGAAAGATATCGTAACAGATAGAAGCACTTCTCAAACGTGTGGTGCCAAGGAGCTGCATTAGACTATATTTGTGTGTGTGCCGGTCTGTCTGACTATTCTGTCACTGCGCTCACTGCAACATAAAAAATAATCATTAAGCTTCAGGTACCTTGTGCAGTTGAGCTCCTGAACTGATAACAGCTTATTTACCTTTGTATTTTCTCTCAGTTTCAAGTCATTTGTTCAGTTTCTTTTGCTCTCTCCGTAAAACCCTAGTGGTTTAAAGTGCATGGACTAGAGGAATTGTGCACAGGTTTTAATGAAGAAACTCTGTGGGCATAGCCTTTGCTGGAGTGGATCTCACTGCTATTTACTACAAACTTTTTATTAAGTTGTCCTCAGTTGTATATTCTCATTTGAGTATCACATCATGAGATTAGGGTAACCTGTGGTGGCCCACCTTCATCTGTTTCCTCTATTTTCTTTGACAATACACTACCATTTCTGTTTATTAAACACCATGTCAATATGCTCATCACAGTATAATTCTTTGCTTATTTTATTTACAACTTGGTGATGGGCAGGTAAAGCGTTTCAGTAGGTGTGAGACATTGAATTACTGCTGGTTTACAGTTCAGATCAGTAGCTTCCAGGCTGGACTGCCACAGATATACAGTATATTATTATTATGATTTTAACAGCTACAGTGAGAAATTAGAGGGAAATCCATGCTAATAATCATATTTTTTATAAATCCCATATGATATATTCCCTAAATGCAATGAAATAGGAGAAACTACTTGGTCTGGGAAGGGAGGAGTGGGAAAAGAGGCTGCACAGGATGGTTAAGGACTTTAATGATCCTCTTTGCATTTGTTTGCCTTTGTTTGGTTCTGTTTGTCCTGTGCAGAAAGCAGCTGGGTGCCAATAACATTCAGTGCTGCCTTCATCATCATCTGCACTACTTCACGATTTTGAACCGAGCAGGTGCCATAACAAGATGTGATGCATCCAGTGAAGATAAACCAATTAAATCACTTTATGGGTCAGGAATATCTTCTGAAGTCCTAGGCCTTTCTCCCCAGAACTCCCACTGGAGGCTTCACGTATCACTGTAGTACACCCTCATGTGCATAATATACATTTCCTTATTCTTATCGTTTTAGTGACAGATATGTTCTGAGATTTTTCAAGAAAGGAAGACAAGTTAAGGTAAGGTAGTTTTATTCACTAATCATGGTGCCGGAAAAGTGTTGCATGTTGATTAGCACGTGCAAATAAGAATTTCACTGTACTCTGAACATGTGACAAGAACGACCGTATAAATATACAAGAAAGAAGAACTTTATTCGGCTTTATGAAATAGTCACTGGCCGCGTGAATGGTGACCATCCAGACTAGATTATTATTATTATTTTTGGAAGCTCATGATTAAACACATTTTAATTAAATTCACAAGGCATTGCTAAAATGAAATGACCTATTTTAAGAAAAGTAGCTAGAATTACACAAATTCATTGGCTGAAACAAACAAAAGCAGAGCATGCAATCAATACAAATTTCTAAAAAAATACAAATCCAGACAATGAAAAAATAGTATAAAGGACACACATACTGAAAAAAAACAGTATCTGGAAGGCATCCATGCCATCCATAGAAAACAAAAATCCGAACAGATATAAATATTTTGACAGACTGAGGTTATTTGAGACTCAGTCAAAATGAGCCTGGCTTAGTATACACAGGTGGCACAGTAGTGTAGTGCCGGACATCTCTGCTTTGCAGCTTTATTCTGGAATGGAGTGCCTTCTGTTAGGAGTTTGCATGGAGTTATGCATCCACTCTTCATTAAAAGGTTACACACATCAAAGTATAATACAGGAAAGCAGCAGAATTTAACATAGCCTTTCAAGTGACACTTGGATTTTGGTTCTTTCACATTGTATATAAAATACATTTTATTTTAATTTTTTACTTTGTTCAGATTTCAATATGGGGTTTTCCAGATTGTGGCCACATTTTTTCTATCTATACAATTGTTACATATTCTACATTGAATAAATTACCAGGTAGTGTGGAAGAAACTAGGACTTTAGGGAGCTTGAAAACTTCACTGTGTGTTATTTTGGAGAAATGAGGCGGGTAACATTGATAAGTTTTGGTCGGCCGAATGCCCATTCTTGTCAAAATGTTTCTAAAGTTCTGATACTTACCTGAAAAAATGTAAGTAGTAGTAGCAGTAGCAGAAGACCATACATCTGATCAAGCATCTGGTAATTAATGTCACTATGTATGAGATCATTTACACAAACACATAGTTTTAAAAGGAAGTGTTTTAATAAACAATGTTTTACTATGTAAATACGCAATTAACCATGCACTGCTTATGCATGTGTCAAACTAATCATGTATGGCTAAATTGTAATGTTTTAAATAAAGTTTACAGATTATGATTTTACAATAATTCCTCAAATAAGATGCTTGGATAGCCTGCCCCACACTTCTCCCTCCTTCAATAATTAACCAAATCACCTGTTTTTGAGGTTTTGGTGGAATACTGGAGTTAGATAGAAACATTATGAGACATTGTGACAACATAAGGGCTTGGTGAAAGGTAATTCTACCCCGAGTCAAGGGTTGGCGCTGTTGCCTAATGCTTCTCCTCCTTTCTCAACAGATTTGGATGACCAGCAATGACATCTTTTAAGGGTTCTGGTCCCTTCTCTGGCTTCCTCTTATCAACTTGGAGCAGTCTAATTTTTTTGACTCGCCTATAGAAAGACATCTTTTTTTTTTCTCTCAATTATTTTTCATCAGAAATATGATGTTTGCCTTACAGTGCAGACAGATTCATAAGCTCTCTGTGAAGATGATAGGCTTTGACAAAAATAGCTAACCAAGCTCAGTTAACCTGTAAAGGCTCTTCCAAAAGCCTTGCTCATGCTATACAGTGTTTGTTACCCATTTATGTTCTTCTTCACTCAGCCATTAAACAAAAATGGCTTCATTTCATGGTACAGGTTGATTGTCTTTGAAGAAATAAAATGTCTTGTATTGATCTTTTGATTGAGCCCTTTGTTAGATAAACAAAGTTGCCATAAATATCGATTCTAATAGTGGTAAATTAAGTATTCTGTACTGAAGTGAGCAACCTACTTTCAGAACTTTGGCCCCAAATTTCTTAATGAAAAAAATTGAATGAATGCAAAAATCTAAAAACTGACTTTGCATTTGTTTTCCATGAAACACAACCTATTTTTGCTGAATTTCCACCAGTACTAATAATCATGTGGACTATTAATGCACCTACATTTCTTCATGGCTTGCTTGATACTGGCACTTTATGTAGAACTAGCGTCAACCTGGGAACACCTCGAGAAGACCATGGTAGTGACATTATCGAGTGGGTGTACATGCACACACACACGCGGGTTAAGGTCAATACTTCGATTAAGGCAGAAACCCAGTTTCTTAAAAAATTTGAGTTCATTCACATGTGCAAGTAATCTTCTGGAGTTCTCCTTTGCCCAAACACTCAACATCACTAAACTGCACAAAGAGGAGTTAAATGTTATCATCACCCAACGTGAATCTGAAAATAAGCATGACGACTGTAATAATTTTCTTGTCTTTTATAAATATATTTAGTTAAACTGACGATTTATTTATAGGTTTCTGTTACCAGACTGCACACAGTAAACTCTTGTCTGCTTAGCTATGTGGTTGAGCCCTGCAAAGGATCGATCTGGTATGTGTGCTTCTTTCCTTCCATCTAGTGCTGCTGGAATAATAATAACACTGGTATTTTTACTCTACAAAGATTAAGAATTTTGTTGGTTACTCATTACTTCAGAAAGTAATTGGACTTCTTATTGCATGTTACTTTTTATGCATTACTGGTCTCAAAATTGTGTTGCTGAATTTAGCACCGTGCATTCAGCTCATCGACATAAATGTAGTGATTTTTGAAATACTGGGACAGATAATTTCATCCAGGAGAATGAATAATGTGATTGTCTTAACATTTGCCTCTGGAATTTCTCTTGTGGATGTTTCCACCTGTGGCTGCTGAAAGCATTTACGAAGCAAATACATGCGCAGGCTGACAGAGTGCAACGGACATAGGCAGATAGTAACCTGGGTAAAGGTTTACATGGCCACATAATCGGGTTATTCACGGAGAAATCTGCCTCTGCTAATCAAGTTTCTCCAGAGGCCAATAACTGGTTTCTCAAACTGGAATAAGGGTTTACACTGCATTTTAGAAATCTGGTGTCTGAATAATTGGGTTATTGAAGCACATATAAATGTGCCAATTGTAACTGAGTGGTTTTAACCTGCATCATTATGCAGATAAAAAGACTTTATTTGAAGCATTCTCTACATGCTGTTTATCACCTCCCATTTATGTTTTTTGTATATGTTTTGTGCTGCTGTGGTATAGCGGGTCCACAGCTCATGTCATGCCAGTTTTAAAATAAATAATCTCCTCACTTGCTGCTTAGTGAGGGGGCATGGTGTGTGTGCCCGAGCGGTTCTTGGGTACTTCATGATGCAGGAGATTCTCACTTAAGTGCACAGATGAGGAGTTGTCCGCACCTGGAATTGTTCCCGGGAGCTGCTTATTGCCAAAGCTGATCCACATCCCCGTAATAAATAGAAGCGCGATGTGGCTAGCTTGGGGGTAGGGGAAAGAGAAAGAAAGAGACTGAGGTTGCATGGAAGAAGGCGGCAGGAAGTAGTGAGGAGAAAGCATGAGAGAGATAGAGAGAGCGCTCGTAGGCAGCTGGACAGTGAGCCCTAGCGGGGTGTCTGGCCGACACCTAGGGCAGCTGGTAGTGGTCGCTCCCGCTGAGCACTGTGAGGAGAGGGAGTGACCAGAAGAAGGATGGCTCGCTGCCGACGACTGGATTCCCCAACGTCAGCATTCTGGCCATTGGGGGAAGCCAAGTCTCGGTCTAGAGGGAGCGGAACCGAAGCCAGGGATCGGGAAACCTCCAGACCAGTCAAATGGACAGTAGGTCAGCTGCAGTTATGGTGACTCCCCTGTTGCAAAGCCCGATGGGAAAAGCAGGTTGAGCCGCCAGGTAGAAAGAAGGCACTGTGCTCTGTGTTTTTAAAAAAGGACAGCTTCCAGCCGTTGTTTTAACCTAGTTTTAAAGGATTATTTTTTGCTCCTATTGGATTTTAACATCCACTTTTACCACGTTTCAAGTTTACTGCATTATTTATTTATTGAAACTGTGATGCACTGCACTATTCATTTGGACACTGTTTTGATTTGTTGTTTAAAATAAAACCACTTGACACTTTCATACCATCCCCTTGTGTCATTGTTATGCCTCACTGCCAAGCTCATCGGTGACATTACCGACGGTGTCAGGTTCAAGAGCTCCCTGAAGCTGCATGGGAACCTGGAGCGAACCCAATACAGTATTTAAACAAAATTAAGTACAAAGTATTCTGAACCCAAAGCAAAGTGTAAAAGCACATATTAGGGGCTGAATGGAACTCACAAACATCAATTCATCACAAAGTGCTATAGATAGATAGATACTATATAAGAAATATAGATAGTTTTATGTAGTGTCTGGATGGTGAGACAAAGCTGTACTTGAAACACTCTTGCTGTACAAACTGTTTATAACCTCCCACTTATGTTGGTTGTACATGTTCGGTATTACTCAATATATCTGACATAAAAAGTAAGAAAAATGTCTACAAAGAATTATCATCAAATTTTACACAGCAATACAATACAATACAATGAAGCATCTTTTTCAATGCGAATAAACTCTCATTTGCCACAGATTATACGGCAACTTTGTTACTGAATGTGAAGCCGAAGTGTCTTTTTTAGTATAATCTGACTGCCATAATCACTGAATGTGTCACCTGCTCGACTTCCGTGGGTTGAATTTGACAAAAAGCTTTGACAAATGATGCTGTGCAGCTCAAAACAGAAACAGTACAAAATCAAAAGCTTGAATTTGAGCAGCAGCATACTGTTCTGAAAATTAACAGTTTCAGAAAGAAGACTTTGCAAGGACAGATAATTTTGTCAATTTGCATTTTATTTTAATGAAAGCCCCATCGAGATATACATGCTCTATATTTGCCTAGTTCAGATCATGCTTTTGTGTCAGTTTTTGCTGATATAGTACCACTGCACCAAGCACAGTGTGTGTTATCTTTTGGAAGCTGGAAGAGACCAACTTTTAACAGGATACCATTCCACTACAGGGCACAGTGAGACACAGACCCACTCTCAATGTCAACGGGCCGGTTTAGAATTATCAGATAACCTAATTTGCATCAAGTAACCCAATATGTCATTGAGCACCCAGAGAAATGGGCACCGGTGAGCATGGGGAAGGCACACAAACTCCTGAGGACAGAAATGAGTCCCCTCAAACTGTGAGACAGCAGTGCTAAGAACTACACTACATTGCCACCTGTAGTGAAATGTATAATTTTTCTTTCTTTAATTATAGTCACTTTTTAAGCTGCTTGATATAACTAGTCTATATTGCTGATGTTCTTGTCATGTGCATTTAGACATAGACGCCAGCTTCCCCATTACCTTGTTCTACAAATGGTGGTTTAGAATATAGATTGGGAGGATATATGGATGCATTTTGACAGCGCTGGGTATGAAAGTCATTATTCAGTACAAAATATAAATGAAAAATTTCAGTTTTCACAATACTCGATAGATAGATAGATAGATAGATAGATAGATAGATAGATAGATAGATAGATAGATAGATAGATAGATAGATAGATAGATAGATAGATAGATACTTTATTAATCCCAATGGGAAATTCACATTCTTCAGCAGCAGCATACTGATACAATAAATAATATTAAAGAATGATAATAATGCAGGTGAAAAACAGACAATAACTATGTATAATGTTAAATGTTAACGTTTACCCCCCCGGATGGAATTAAACAGTCGCATAGTTTGGGGGAGGAACGATCTCCTCAATCTGTCAGTGGAGCAGGACAGCGACAGCAGTCTGTCGCTGAAGCTGCTCTTCTGTCTGGAGATGATACTATTAAGTGGATGCAGTGGATTCTCCATAATTGATAGGAGCCTGCTGAGCGCCCTATAATATAATATAATATATAATAATATAATATATAATAATATAATATATATAATATAATATAATATATAATATAATATTAATATAATAATAATATATAATAGCACAGAGGAAGACAAGTTTACATATTTGGAATCAAGGAAGGCTTTTAGACCATTTTTTATGGGACACTTAATTTTATCACAGCAACATTCCGGAATATTAAGGGCACATTACCTTTTAAACTTGTAAATGACAAACACAGCTAAACCCACAAATACGACAGAGAGCAACATCATCATTGCAGAGCCACTGTGTCCTTCACTGATGTCCACAAGAGGAGCTTGGAGAAGAGAAGAATGACAAATTATGTACTGAGTCTGACAATACACATTACTTCAAAAACAAATCACTTTCATCATGTGTACATAGCTAACTGTCATGTACATTTTGACTTATTATTATAACAGATATTTCCAGCATTTTACAATATATGCAAACTCATGGGCATTAGATGGGCTTTGATTACAAAAAGTTGAATTATAAAATACATACATACAAGGGGTTATGTAAAAAAAACTGGAATCTGCACCTGACGCGCAATCTCAACTTAATTGCGAATTTCACCGCTAGGTGTGGCAGGCATACTTACAGTATTCTGGGGCAGTCTGCCAAGTGGCGTTGCTCTGTATTGTTCGTACAGCATTCCATGTCGGTTTTTCTTGGTGCTTATTAAACATGTTCTGAGATTTTTGTGATGGGTGATCATAAAGAACAGCGAGTGTTAATGTTGCTTTTTCTTAGGGAAAACAGCTGCTGAAACTGTAGTGATGCTTGAAACTGCTTTTATAGAGGAAGCTTTAAGTGAAACACAGGTCTACGAGTGGTTTTCGCTTTTCAAACAAGGAGAAATATCACTTGAAGACCAACCAAAATGTGGCCGACCTTCCATAATTAGGAATGGCGAAAATCTTGAAAAAGTTTGCAGCGCGATTTACAGAGATCGTCGTCAGACTATTCAAGAGATTTCCGAATTGACTTGTGTGTCTTGGAGTTCTTGCCACCTTCCCTACTCGCCTGATCTTGCTTCATGCGACTTTTTCTCATTCCCGTGTATGACTGTGGACATGAGATGAAAACTTGTGCCCATTCATACGCGCTGTATGTATGATTGTATCTCACAGATAATAAATCATGTATACAATACAAGGAAATTGTGTAAAGATCAGGGTAAGTCATGCCCTCACAAAACTTGGGGAAGAAATGGAATCATTTCCTGTATATCTTGTTTTCTTTTTTGGTGCAGACAATGTAATTTCTAAACAAATCTATACTGAATAACTTTTTAAGGTTAGATAGCACAATAGTAGGTTGAAAGGTAATGGCTTATTCAGTCTTACCTAAATTAGAGTAGACATTGTACATAACTGACTGTACTAAACAAAGAATTTTAAACTCCACAAACTAGAAAGGTTTGATCTTGAAGTGGAAAAAAATTACAGCTGTGCAAAATTATTACAAATTATAAACACTGATTATTTCAAGGTGACTTGTATGGGTATAAAAACCATACTTACCTGCTGATAAATGAGCAGCGTAGACATTGATCTGAACGCCTGGCCTTAGTGTGAACTGCACTAAATTTTGATTTAGGGCATTTAGCAGAATCTCTGAAAGCTTAAAAATATTATTATAATTAGATGATCAATATTGGATCTAACAAGTCAAGTTAGCACAAGTCACGCTTTAGCATATATTAGTGTTAAAGCCAACCTAGAAAATTAAGACATGCAGCATATTTCACATGAACAATACCAATGTTACATTATTCATTCAATTAAATATACAGTACTGCTCACACCCAAGCATGGAGGTATCCTAGTGCTTTAAATTTAAAATTTAACTAATATAAATGAAATGATTTGTTTTTTGATAGCACAGCATTACAAGAAGGAAAACCTAAACAGATTTGAGCTTAAATTGAGAGATCTATTTTTAAACCATTTATCAATTGCCTCATGATTTAATAATTTCATTAAATGCCATTAACATTTAAGATGCAATATTATGTTATTTTACATGACTTAAGAATATAGTAGAGACCCAAAGCTTATAAGGACTATCCACACATAAGCTCAATATATATATATATAGTGGAAGAAGACGCTATATGGCGCCTGACCCGACGCAGATTGGACACGGGAGGCACGTGTGAAATACAAAGACTTTTGTTTATCTTTAGCTGGAGGGCACGTCTTCCCCGTAATCCCCCCAGCTACAACACAGTCCCAAGCACTAGTAACCACCAGTACAGTACAAACACTTTCTTTTCCTTGGCACCACCACTCCTCCCTAGCAACCTTGTCCTCCTCCACCCGACTCTGGCCCCTGAGTGGTGGTCCCTGGCTCCTTTTATAGTTCACCCAGAAGTGCTCCAGGTGTTTGATCACCGAGTTCCGGCGGCACTTCCAGGTGTGATGAATCTGTTGCCCACACAGGCTCAGGAGTCCTAAACACAGCACCCCCTGGCGGTACCTGCGGGACCCAACAGGGCTGCCCCCAACTCCAATTCCCAGGGAGCCCTGTGGGAAACCCAGGCACTACTCCAGCCCAGGGGGGCGGCCATCTAGCGTCCAGGGGGAGGTATTGCAGTGTCCAGGGCTGCTCCCCCTGAATATAGTGTGCAGGGGCGTCCCGGCTGGGCATGGACACCAACTGCCTACCACAATATATATATAAATACGTATATAGATAAGTATAACGTGGACAAGATGTGGTCAAACTTGTTTGTACCCCTCCATGAAAAAAGAAGAACCCACAATTGTCTCTGAAATAACTAGAAACTGACAAAAGTAACTGGCACCCATCATTGTTTGTTAAATAAAGAATAAACAATTAGACTTTGCTTTAGAGTCTTGATTCAAAAGAACTTTCAGATAATAACACAAATCAAAATGGCAAAGACAAAAATATTGGGACCCTTACTCTAATATTTTGTTGCATGTCCTTTAGAGAGAATCTCTGCAAACAAGCAATTCCTGCAGCTCACAATGAGACTTCTGCACCTGTCAAAGTTTTTTGGCCTGAGCTGTTTTTTGAAGCGGGCTTCTCCAGACTGCATGATTCAGTTCTGAGATAGACTTTTCAGACACTGGGCAGTGTGTTTCGCTCCAGAATATCTCGGAAGTCATGAGATTTCATTGTTCCCTGCACAGACAGGCAGATGCAGCAAAGTAGCTCCAAAACATAGCTAAGTCTCCTCTATATTTCACAGTAGGTATCGTATTCTTTTTTTGGAAGATTCATTTTTTGTATGTGGACATAGAGCTGATGTACCAAAAAGCTCCAGTTATACCACATCTGTCTAAAAGACATTCTCCCAGAAGCATTGTGGCTTATCAATATGCATTTTAGCAAATTCCATTCTAGCTTTTTTATGTTCTTCTTTCAGCAGGGGAATCCTACGTGGACTTCCTCCACTGAGCCCATGGTCACTCATAAAGTGATGCATAGTGCGATTGGACACTGATGAACCTTGGCCTTGGAGTTCAGCCTGTATCTCTTTGGAAGTTGCCTTTGGCTTTTTGTCTACCATTGTCACTCTGGGTGGCACGGTGGCGCAGTGGGTAGCGCTGCTGCCTCGCAGTTGGGAGACCTGGGGACCCGGGTTCGCTTCCCGGGTCCTCCCTGCGTGGAGTTTGCATGTTCTCCCCGTGTCTGCGTGGGTTTCCTCCGGGCGCTCCGGTTTCCTCCCACAGTCCAAAGACATGCAGGTTAGGTGGATTGGCGATTCTAAATTGGCCCTAGTGTGTGCTTGCTGTGTGTTTGTGTGTGTCCTGCGGTGGGTTGGCACCCTACCCGGGATTGGTTCCTGCCTTGTGCCCTGTGTTGGCTGGGATTGGCTCCAGCAGACCCCCGTGACCCTGTGTTCGGATTCAGCGGGTTGGAATATGGATGGATGGATGGATTGTCACTCTCCTTCTGCCCATTCTGTAATCAATTTTGCTCTCGTGTCCGCATACAGGAAAGTTGGTTACAGTCCCATGAATCTGAAACTTCTTCATAATATTTGCAGCTGCTGTTACACAAACATCAAGTTGCTTGAAGACCATCTTACAGTCTTTGCTTTTAACATGCTTGCCTATAATTTTCTTTCTGATTTCCTCAGACAACTCTCTCCTTTGCTTTCTCTGGTCTGTGTTGTGTGTGGGACTGCAGAGTGACTACTTTTCTCCATTTAAATAGGACGGATGACTGATTGCATGACTAGAGATATGTGTGATATGAATAAAAGAAAACACTCATGCGCTCGGGAGACAACTTAAGGGATCATCAAGTAGTAATTCCACCCGAGTCTAGGGTTGCCCTGGGCCTACTTCTTCCACCCCAGCTACCGCCATCATGAGTCACTCTAGATCTGGACTCCTATCTATAAGGATGACTTTTGCTGAGACTTATAAATATTTTTTGTTTTTGTCATCAAAAATACAGAGTTCACCTTCACAGTACCCCAACAATTTACCTCTCTGTGTTTTTCTTAATACAGTATATATAAAAGTATAAAATGCATGGGCTATTACATTGTTCTCTCTTTAAAGTCCTATTCCTAAATTAATTTAATTTCAGTTACATACAGAATGTTTCCTGATATATGCCATTAAAATTTGCCTTATGCAACTCTAATAAAATGTATGTAGATAGATAGATAGATAGATAGATAGATAGATAGATAGATAGATAGATAGATAGATAGATAGATAGATAGATAGATAGATACTTTATTAATCCCCAAGGGGAAATTCACATACTCCAGCAGCAGCATACTGATAAGACAATATTAATTAAAGAGTGATAAAAATGCAGTGCAAGTTAAAAAATGCAAGGTGGAGAGTGCGAGGCAGGTATAACACTCAATAACATTGTATAATGTTTACATTTACCCCCACCAACCCCGGGGCTACTGAAGAGTCGCATAGTATGGGGGAGGAACAATCTCCTCAGTCTGTCAGAGAAGCAGGACAGTGACACCAGTCTATCGCTGAAGCTGCTCCTCTGTTTGGAGATGATACTGTTCAGTGGATGCAGTGGATTCTCCATAATTGACAGGAGCCTGCTCAGTGCCCGTCGCTCTGCCACAGATGTCAAACTGTCCAGCTTTGTGCCTACAATAGAGCCTGCCTTCCTCACTAGTTTGTTCAGGTGTGAGTTGTCCCTCTTCTTTATGCTGCCTCCCTAACACACCACCGCGTAGAAGAGGGTGCTCGTCACAACCGTCTGATAGAACATCTGCAGCATCTTATTGCAGATGTTGAAGGACGCCAGCCTTCTAAGGAAGTATAGTCAGGTCTGTCCTCTCTTGCACAGAGCATCAGTATTGGCAGTCCAGTCCAGTTTATCATCCAGCTGCACTCACAGGTATTTATAGGTCTGCATCCTCTGCAACACAGTCACCTCTGATAATCACGGGGTCCATGAGGGGCCTGGTCCTCCTAAAATCCACCACCAGCTCCTTGGTTTTGCTGGTGTTCAGGTGTAGGTGGTTTGAGTCGCACCATTTAACAAAGTCATTGATTAGGTTCCTATACTCCTCCTCCTGCCCACTCCTGATGCAGCCCATGATAGCAGTGTCGTCAGCGAACTATTGCACGTGGCAGGACTCCGAGTTGTATTGGAAGTCTGATGTATATAGGCTGAACAGGACCGGAGAAAGTACAGTACCCTGTGGTGCTCCAGTGCTGCTGACCACAGTGTCCGACCTGCAGTTCCTGAGACGTCTGGGCTGTAAGATAGTTCATGATCCATGCCACAAGGTATGAATCTACTCCCATCTCTGTCAGCTTGTCCCTAAGGAGCAGAGGTTGGATGGTGTTGAAGGCGCTAGAGAAGTCCAGAAACATAATTCTTACTGCACCACTGCTTCTGTCCAAGTGGGAGAGGGATCGGTGTAGCATGTAGATGATGGCATCCTCCGTTCCCACCTTCTCCTGGTATGCGAGCTGCAGATAGTCGAGGGTCGAGGGCGTGGTGGACCTGTGGCCTCAGGTGGTGAAGCAGCAGCCGCTCCATGGTCTTCATCACATGTGATGTCAGGGCTACAGGCCTGAAGTCATTCAGCTCACTAGGACGTGATACCTTTGGGACTGGGGTGATGCAAGATGTTTTCCAAAGCCTCGGGACTCTCCCCTGTAACAGGTTGAAGATGCGCTGTAGAGGACTCCACAGCTCCAACGCGATGACCTTCAACAATCGTGGCGATACTCAATCTGGACCCACTGTTTTGCTGGCACGAAGTCTCCTCAGCTCTCTGCTTACCTGGGCTGCTGTAATTGTGGGTTGGGGATTATTATGAGGCTGCAGCCTGCAGTTATTACGACAGAGGTCTGTGTTTATGATAAACCATAGTAATGCAATAGTTTATCTTTGTTATTGTGTATTTGTTGGCTTGATTCTCACAAAAATAATTTTGAAATACAGTCATATGAAAAGGTTTGGGAACCCCTCTCAGCCTGCATAATAATTTACTCTACTTTCAACAAAAAAAGATAACAGTGGTATGTCTTTCATTTCCTAGGTACTGGGAGTGTTTTCCGTAAGATTTTTAGTGAAGCATTATTTAGTTTTATGAAATTAAATCAAATGTGAAAAACTGGCTGTGCCAAAATTTGGGTACCCTTGTAATTTTGCTGATTTGAATGCATGTCACTACTCAATACTGATTACTTGCAACACCAAATTGGTTGGATTAGCTCGATAAGCCTTGAACTTCATAGACAGGTGTGTCCAATCATGAGAAAAGGTATTTAAGGTGGTCAATTGCAAGTTGTGCTTCCCTTTGACTCTCCTCTGAAGAATGACAGCATGGGATCCTCAAAGCAACTCTCAAAAGATCTGACAACAAAGTTTGTTCAGTATCATGGTTTAGGGGAAGGCTACAAAAAGCTACCTCAGAGGATTAAACTGTCAGTTTCAACTGTAAGCAATGTAAACAGGAAATGGAAGACCACAGGCACAGTTGCTGTTAAACCCAGCAGGTCTGGGAGGCCAAGAAAAATACACGAGCGGCATATGCGCAGGATTGTGACAATGGTTACAGACAACCCACAGATCACCTCCAAAGACCTGCAAGAACATCTTGCTGCAGATGGTGTATCTGTACATTGTTCTACAATTCAGCACAATTTGTACAAAGAACATCTGTATGGCAGGGTGATGAGAAAGAAGCCCTTTCTGCACTCACGCCACAAACAGAGTCGCTTGTTGTATGCAAATGCTCATTTAGACAAGCCAGATTCATTTTGGAACAAAGTGCTTTGGACTGATGAGACAAAAATTGAGTTATTTACTCATAACAAAAAGCGGTTTGCATGGTGGAAGAAGAACACCGCATTCCAAGAAAAACACCTGCTACTTGCTGTCAAATTTGGTGGAGGTTCCATCATGCTGTAGGGCTGTGTGGCTAGTTCAAGGACTGGGGCCCTTGTTAAAGTTGAGGGTCGGATGAATTCAACCCAATATCAACAAATTCTTCGAGATAATGTTCAAGCATCAGTCACAAAGTTGAAGTTACGCAGGGGCTGGATATTCCAACAAGACAATGACCCAAAACACAGTTCAAAATCTACAAAGGCATTCATGCAGAGGGAGAAGTACAATGTTCTAGAATGGCCATCACAGTCCCCTCACTTGAATATCATCAAAAATCTATGGGATGATTTGAAGCAGGCTGTCCATGCTCGGCAGCCATCACATTTAACTGAACTGGAGAGATTTTATATGGAAGAATGGTCAAAAATACCTCCATCCAGAATCCACACAGTCATCAAAGGCTATAGGAGGCGTCTAGAGGCTGTTATATTTGCAAAAGGAGGCTCAAATAAGTATTGATGTAATATCTCTGTTGGGGTGCCCAAATTTATGCACCTGTCTAATTTTGTTATGATGCATATTGCATATTTTCTGTTAATCCAATAAATTTAATGTCACTGCTGAAAAACTACTGTTTCCATAAGGCATGTCATATATTAAAAGGAAGTTGCTACTTTGAAAGCTCAGCCAATGAGAAACAAAAATCCAAAGAATTAAGAGGGGTTCCCAGACTTTTTCATATGACTGTAATTGGTCGCAAAAAGTGATGATTGTAGCTATTACTAAAAAAATGAATTTGTAGCAAAACATAGAGTTTCAGCTCACAAAAAAGTGTAAAATACAAATTGTTCAACTACAAACAAAATTTGCACAATTAGCACACATATTTTATCTCAACTGAAACCTTCTTCTACATGTAAAAAAATACAGTACAATTAATAATGGTGCAGAGGTTGGAAAGTGGGTAGGCAGCAGGATTTCTTTGCTGCTAAAATCCATTGGCCCTCATGTGTGACTGCTGATGAGTCTCTGGAATAATCCTATCTTGGATCGGCTCGCAGAGTTGTGTAAAGTGAGCGCAGATCGTGTTACCTCTGAGCACAACTGAGTCATGGAAGGCAGAACTGGCTGTGTGACTGTACAGACAGACACTGCATGAGGCACATGAGTGGGCATGGACCTTCATGGAAGAAGCAATGGAAGACCAAGGCAGTTCTGGAGAGTGGACAAGGACAATACAGACCTTTTGGCTGCAAAATAACACTTTGGGAGCAATGTTTCTTGCTTTTCATTCCAAATCCTTTAAAAACCCCTGAAATCTCATTATAGTGAGTTTTGCATTTTGCAATTGTGAAATCACCTACAAAATAAACTTCGCAAAACTATATACAAAACTAAACTCTGCTTTTTCGCTCATCACTAGTAACAAATGTATACATAACATTAATCATTTAATACCTCAAAAATGGTAAATGGAGATTATTTTTGACCTGAACAATAGATGATCAATTTCACTTGCAATACCACATGAATTAAGAATTAGTTCAGTGCATTGGCTACACTTTGAATTCCTTTTGTTTGCAACATTAATGGATACTGTACTAGAGGTGTGTTACCTGGTCAACATGTGCTGCATTCCTCTCTGGTTTTCCTTCTGTGATTTCTTTATCTGGTAAAACAAAGAATTCTGCAGCTGTTGGCAAACCTGGTAATACTGACACCAATAGCTGTTTTTCTGCGATGCCAGTGGCCTGAAAATTTAAGGGAGTACAAAATTAATGAATGCTGTAAAAACCATTGGAAAGGCTGCAGTGAAGCTTGAAATACCTTCCATGAAAGTGCCTGTTTTCTGAATCTTCTCAATCAAATTTAGTTTCATGGGCTGCTGTATGAGGACACACACTCAAAGATGTCAGTCAGCCTAAATTGTACATGTTTGTGATGTGGGGTAGGAAACCAGAATACCCAGAACAAAAACAATGTGTACATGGAGAAGGTGCACACATGGCCACAGATAGCGGACCATCACGGTGTTCAAGCCTAGTCTGCTTGATCTGAGACACAGCAGTGCCAACCGCTCTGCAGCTGTTTGCAGTTTTATTGCAAGGAAAAAAGAGGAAAAGTAATTTAATGCACTGAAATGTAATTTATCTGTGAAAATTGTGTATGGCAGTAAATTTTATTTTAAAGCTTTGACAGTGCAGTTTAATGCAGAGTTAGAATAACAGACAAATAAAACTGCTTTATCCCTTTGCTTTTTCAAATAATCTTAATCCAATTTCATCTGAAGAAATTAAAGAAAACTGACTTTATAAGATACAGAAAAATTTTGAGCTGTCATCATGTTAGCGATAAATGAAATGAAAGCAAGACTGAGCAATAGCAATTCAAAAATCTTCATTTATAACATGTACAAATATGAAAGTGTGGTGTATTATATTCTCTTGGTTATAGTTAACCCTGTTGTTAAAATAGCAAAAGTGCACATTAGGAACAGAAGCAGCATTTTCTTGGTTTTAAAAATCTGCTCAAGTCAATTTAAAGCACTTGAATAAAAGGTGTCATTTTGCTTGGCTTTTCTCTACAAGCACTTGAATATAAACTTTGTTGGCCTATGTAGTAAATGTATTTTAAACTAAAAGAATTAAATTTTAATCAATTATAAAAATGATTGTACAAATGTACAATTTTAAAACTAATTCTTCATTTTGTAATAGAAAACACTAACCAAGGATTCATTGTTAAAATGTAATAATTAATTGGTATTGGCTAATTTTTATATTTTTTCCTTTTTCTTTCTTCATCTTGTAAAACACTTTGAAGTACATCATTTGTATGAAAACATGCTATATAAATAAATGTTGCTGTTGTAATAAAAATACAATCACAATTACACCCATCCATCAATCTTAATTTAATGTAGTTTGTAGTCTTACGTCACAAATATGACCCAGAATTAATAAGGAAAAGGATGAATGGAAGGGTTTTTCATACTTTTAAAAATTTTAGAAAACAAAGAGCAAAACATTAGAATTAGTGTAAGCCTCCTAATTTTAGGTGCTCTTAAGAAATGAAATGATTTACTTCATGAGGTAGACGTTTCATAATAAACAAAAACAATTGTGTAAGATACTAAATATTAAAATATGTGCTTCAGTTTACATGTATAAAATTTAAATAGTCTGTGCTGTAGTGAGTAAATGATGAGTAAAGATTTCAGAGCATCTTCACATCCTAAAGTGTGGCCACAGACTCCATCAACTTTGTTTGAGCATAGAAATAGTTACTACCCTTTAACTCCACTTTGAACCTTGCCAAAATGTAACGACTTGATCTTACCATACAATTATAACATACTTTAGCATTGTCAGACATGTGTAAACAAAATAAGGGTCGCAGGAAGCAGGGACCTACCCTGGCAACATTAGGTGCAAGGATTAAACATGGGATGCTAGGGATCACACTTAGATAAGGTCAGTTTAGAACAGTCAATTATGCTAACAAGCATGTTTTTGGGGAAGTGGGACTAACACCGGTGTAACCTGGGAAATACAATGCCAACATAAGGAAAACAGATAAACTGCACAGAAACAATGACTGGGCATGATGTTCAAAGTCATGAACAGTATACACTGATCATCCATAATATTAACACTACATGCCTAATATTATATAGGAACCCAGCAATAGGGGATGCACAAACCAGTGTGTTTCTTCGTGCCGGTCCCAAGCCCAGATAAATGGGGAGGGTTAAGTCAGGAAGGGTGTAAAATTTTGCCAGATCAATATGTGGACAACAATAGAGATTTCCATACCAGATCGTGGCCCAGGTTAACAACGGCCACCACCAGTACTTTTAGCCAACAGGGTGCTGGCGGAAATTGGGCTACTCTTGGCTGAAGAAGAGAGGGGAGATGTGTTAGAGGCAGGAGGAGAGGAGGAAGGTAAAGAGAATCGACCTGAACTTTGAATGTTGGCAGTATGACTGGTAAGGGGAGAGAGTTAGTTGATATGATGAAGAGAAGGAAGGTTGATATATTGTGTGTGCAAGAGACTAAATGGAAGGGGAGTAAGGCCAGGTGGATTAGAGGTGGATTCAAATGGGGTAGGGATTATTCTGAAGGAACAACATGTCAAGAGTGTTTTGGAAGTGAAAACAGTGTCAGACAGAGTAATGATTATGAAACTGGAAACTGAAGGTGTGATGATAAATGTTGTTAGTGCATATGCCCCATAAGCTGGGTGCGCAATTAATGAGAAAGAAGATTTCTATAGTGAGTTAGATGAAGTGATGAACAGTGTACCCAAAGGACAGAGAGTGGTTATTGAAGCAGTTTTCAACGGGCATGTTGGTGAAGGGAATAGAGGAGACAAGGAGGTGATGGGTAGGTATGGTGTCAAGGAGAGGAGTGAAGAAGGTCAGATGACAGTGGATTTTGCGTAAAGGATGGGCATGGCTGTGGTGAATACGTATTTTAAGAAGAGAGAGGAACATAGGGTGACATACAAGAGTGGAGGAAGATGCACACAGGTAGATTATATCCTATGCAGAAGGGTCAATCTGAAGGAGATTGAAGACTACAAAGTAGTGGCAGGGGAAAGTGTTGTTAGGCAGCATAGAATGGTGGTCTGTAGGATGACGTTGGAGATCAAGAAGAGGAGGAGAGTGAGGGCAGAGCCAAGGATCAAATGGTGGAAGTTGAAAAAGGAAGACTGCAAGGTTGAGTTCAGGGAGGAAGTAAGACAGGCACTGGGTGGCAGTGAAGAGTTACCAGACAGCACCGCTACTACAGCAGATGTAGTAAGGGCGACAGCAAGAAGGGTGCTTGGTTTGTCATCTGGACAAAGGAAGGAGGAAAAGGAAACCTGGTGGTGGAATGAGGAAATACAGGAGAGTATACAGAGGAAGAGGATGGCAAAGAAGAACTGGGATAGTCCGAGAGATGCAGAAAGTAAACAGGTGTACAAGGAGATAAGGCATAAGGTGAAGAGAGAGGTGGTGAAGGCTAAAGAAAAGGCGTATGATGAGTTGTATGAGAGGTTGGACACTAAGGAGGGAGAAAATGACCTAAACCGATTGGCTAGACTGAGGGACTGAGCTGGGAAAGATGTGCAGCAGATTAGGGTGATAAAGGATAAAGAAGGAAATGTACCCACAAGCAAGGAGAGGGTGTTGAACAGATGGAAAGAGTACTTTGAGAGGCTGATGAATGAAGAGAATGAGAGAGAGAGAGAAGGTTGGATGATGTGTAGATAGTGAATCAGGAAGTGCAACGGATTAGCAAGGAGGAAGTAAGGACAGCTATGAAGAGGATGAAGAAAGGAAAGGCTGTTGGTCCAGATGACATTCCTGTGGAAGCATGGAGGTGTTTAGGAGAGATAGCAGTGGAGCTTTTAACCAGATTGTTTAATGGAATCTTGGAAAGTGAGAAGATGCCTAAGGAGTGGAGAAGAAGTGTACTGGCACCGATTTTTAAGAATAAGGAGGATGTGCAGAGTTATAGTAACTACAGGGGGATAAAATTGATGAGCCACAGCATGAAGTTATAGGAAAGAGTAGTGGAATATAGGTTGAGAAGGGAGGTGATGATTACAGAGCAGCAGTAGGGTTTCATGCCAGTAAAGAGCACCACAGATGCGATGTTTGGTCTAGGGTGTTGATGGAGAAGTATAGAGAAGGCCAGAAGGAGATGCATTGTGTCTTTGTGGACCTGGAGAAAGCATATGACAGGGTGCCTCGAGAGGAGTTGTGGTACATTATGAGGAAGTCGGGAGTGGCAGAGAAGTATGTAAGAGTTGTACAAGATATGTACAAAGGAAGTGTAACAGTGGTGAGGTCTGTGGTAGGAGTGACAGATGCATTCAACGTGGAGGTAAGGATTACATCAGGGATTGGCTCTGAGCCCTTTCTTATTGGCAATGGTAATGGACAGGTTGACTGAGGAGATTAGACAGGAGTCCCCATGGCCTATGATAAATTAGCTGAAGACATTGTGATCTTTAGCAAGAGTAGGGAGCAGGTTGAGGAGACCCTGGAGAGGTGTAGATATGCTCTAGAGAGGAGAGGAATGAAGGTCAGTAGGAACAAGACAGAATACATGTGTGTGAATGAGAGGAAGGTCAGTGGAATAGTGAGGATGCAGGGAGTTGGCAAAGGAGGATGAGTTCAAATACTTGGGATCAACAATACAGAGTGATGGGGATTGTGGAAGAGATGTGACAAAGACAGTGCAGGCAGGGTGGAATGGGTGAAGAAGAGTGTCAGGAGTGATTTTTGACAGATGGGTATCAGCAAGAGGGAAAGGGAAGGTCTACAGGACAATAGTAAGACCAGCTATATTATATGGGTTGGAGATGGTGGCACTGATCAAAAAACAGGAGACAGAGCTGGAGGTGGCAGGGTTAAAGATTTTCATTGGGTGTGACGAGGATGGACAGGATTAGAAACGAGTACATTAGAGGGTCAGCTCAAGTTGGATGGTTTAGAGACAAAGTCAGAGAGGCGAGATTGCGCGGGTTTGGACATGTGCAGAGGAGAGATGATGGGTATATTAGGAAAAGGATGCTAAGGATAGAGCTGCCAAGCAAGAGGAAAAGAGGAAGGCCTAAAAGAAGGTTTATGGATGTGGTGAGAGAGGACATACAGGTGATGGATGTGGCAGAGTAAGATGCAGAGGACAGGATGATATGGAGAAAGATGGTCCGCTGTGGCAACCTCTAATGGGAGCAGCCAAAAGAAGAAGATGAAGAAGCCTAATATTATGTAGGACCCCCTCATTCCTACAAAACACTTCTGACCTTTTGAGGCATGGACTCCTTAAGACCTCTGAAGGTGTCCTGTGGTATCTGGCAGCAAGACATTAGCAGCAGATCCTTTAAGGGCTGAAAGGTGTGAAGTGGGGCCCCCATGGATCGGACTTGCTTTTCCAGCACATCCTACAGTTACTCAATTGGACTGAGATCTGGGGAAGTCAACACCTTGAACTCTTTGCTGTGTTCCTCAACCCATTCCTGAACAATTTTTGCAACATGGCAGGTCATATTATCCTGCTGAAGGGGACCACTGTCATCAGCAAATGCTGTTGCAATGAAGGGATGTATGTGGTCTGCAACAATCTTTAGGTAAGTGGAACATGTCAAAGTCACATTCACATGACTGCCAGGGCCCAAGGTTTCCCAGAAAAACATTGCACAGAGAATAGCACTGATTCCTAGGGCTAGGGCATTCTACTGCAATCTCTTCCACAGGTAAATGATACACACAAACACAGCCGTCCACATGAGCTAAAAGAAAACATGATTCATCAGACCTGGCTACCTTCTTCGATTGCTCCATGGTTTGGTTCAGATGCTTACATGCCCATTGTAGGCACTTTGGCAGTGGATGAATATCAGCATGTGTACTCTGATTGGTCTGCTGCCACACAACCCCACATGCAGAAAGCTGCAATGCACTGTGTGTTCTGACACCTTAGTCTCATGGTCAGCATTTCTTTTTTCAGCAGTTTTTGCTACAGTAACTCCTCTGTGGGATTGGTCCAGATGGGATAGCCTTCTCTACCCATGCATATCAAGGACCGCTGGGCACTCATGACTTTGTCTCTGTTTCACCTGGCTGTCCTTCCTTAGACCACTTTTGGTAGGTACTAACAACTGCATACTTGAACACTCCATAAGACTTTCTGTGTTGGAGATACTCTGACCCAGTTGCCTAGCCATCACAATTTGGCCCTTATTAAAGTTGCTCAGATCCTTACACTTGCCCATTATTTCTGCTTTCAACACATCACCTTCATGAACTGACTCTTCACTTGGTCACCTAATATATTCCACCCCATTGATAGGTGCCATTGGAATGAGATATTCAGAGTTATTCACTTTACCTGTCAGTGGTTTTAAAGTTGTGGCTGATCAGTGTATGTCAGACAGCATATCTGATCACTACACCACCATGCTGTTCTCTGTACAATCATGGCCCTATTAATAAATTTTGGAAATGAGCATAATAATGTTGAGGAATAACTTCTCTGTTAATGAAACCTGAAATACTTAAACACTAATCACAGTTGTTTATAAATCAGACATCATCATAAAAAGTGTCTGCAATGCTCAACACAATTAAAAGATTGACTTAGACATTGAAATTCATTGACAGCCATTTACATACTTGCACTAAGGAGTTCTTGATGACTCTACTGATATCTTGTCTCCACTCCACAACATCAGGATTGTACTCATCCAGATTAGATGAAAAGGCCAGAAGATGAGATCTAAAATATTCTTGAAAATAGAGAATTGGTTTGGTATTCTTTTTTCCATTCAATAACATCAGCTAACATCAATGCAAACTTGATTTTAATTTGCATGAACATTTAAGTTATTAAATTAATTGTTTCAATAAATAGACAATAACCACACACAAGTTAACGGGTCACCTTTGGCATGACTTGCAGCACATATAATTGGGTAAAATACGGGGTGATTCTAATGGGTGGGGCCCCGAGATATGATGTATTACTGTCATAATAATGAAGTAATCCAAACGGAATAAAGATCACAGTATTCCTGGATAAATGTACAAAAAACTGAGGCATGGCGCTGTTTTTGACTTATTTGTGAATGAACTGGATGACTGTGAGATCAGTGAAGATTATTTAAAACTTTGTTCCCCGGGCCTATCATCTCGGTTCTATTCAATAAGGGTGCACTCAAAAAGGCGAGCTTCAAAAAGGCGACCTCAATTGGCCGCAGCGAATAAAGGCAAATGCAACTATGTGCAATGCCACGTAGAAATTTTTATTATTATCTATCTATTATTATCTAAATTATCTACGAACGCCTTTATTTGCCGAGCTCAATTGAGATCGCCCTTTTGAAGCTCGCCTTTATTTATGCGCGCCTTTATTCGCCGCCCCCAATTGAGGTCGCCCTTTAGAAGCTCGCCTTTTTGTGCGCACCCTTATTGAAGGATACCATCATCTCTGGATTTCTCCCTTTAGGTAGTGCTGAAAGGAAAAGTGTATAAGAACAAGCCTCATACACTGGAACAATTACAGGGAAACATTGAACAGGAATTTGGTGCCATCACCCCTACAATCATACCTTGCCAATATGGAGCGGCGTGTCGATCTGTGTTTGCAAGAAGGCGACCATTTCCAACACCGAATGTGATTGGATCATTTACATATCTATCAAGGTATTCACTGTATTTGTATCGTTTCTATTGCTTCATTATTATGGGCCCTGCCCATTAGGATCTCCCTGTAGTAGAGTCCCCTGCCCCATCCGTCTTTTAAATGACAATGTTTAACATTTTTTGCTATATTGGTTAAAATCGCTGAGAAATAACAGACATTAAATAAACAAATAAAAATAGCATGAGTAAAATTTTCTCACATCATCCTCATCCCCTTACTTTTTTTTTGATTGGCATGAACAAGTTCTCCCCATTGTAAAAATATATACTGGGTGGCGCACAAAAAACCGAACCATCTCCGACTCTAACGTTGACATACGTTTCTTAGCCCATATACGAAACGAAAGACATGCAATACAAAAATCCAACTGCAATTGTTTGAAGGAGCCATGTGCAATAAAATACAAGATTTCCTTGTTGTCGTCGTTCATTTCTTGGACACAAGTCATTCTGTACGGCTTCATTTGTAGTGAATGCAACACACGTTAACAAGACCTGCACGAAACATTCACTTGTTGTGCCAATTACGTGTCGATTTCCTAGGGCTTCTGGCCATCCGTTCCTGAATATCTGCTACGGCTGCAGGTGTACGAACGGACGGGGCCTGATTCTTTTTGTAGTTTGCAACTGACCCAGTCTTACGCCACTTCTTCACCAACTGCTCTTTGCTGGTGGGTTTATGCCAGGAAACTTCTGTGCGAAAATGACCTGCGTTTCCTTAAAAGAACCGGTAGACACATACGCCTTCACTATTCCAATCCTCTGTTGCAGAGAATGCATCTTCCGGATCTCTTTCACGCATGTCTGTACCCATTGGCTCACAGCTTTCTTACTAATGCACAGTTGGGGCTGCTAACCCGTCGCAACAATGAGGCTCTGCAATCGCAACAGCACCTGCCTGTATAATAGCTCGAGCCAGCCAGTCTGAGATAGTTCAGTTTTTCATGCGCCACCCTGTACTTTATATCATTTTCATCATTTAAAAAAAACAGTATATTTCACCACTTGTTTGGCTGATTTTACTTAGTACATGCCATTTTAACTCATTCCTCTTTCTTCCAACCAAATGAAAAAATAAAAATGTACTTATTGTGCCTACTTTTTCAGTGTGTTATGAAATCATTCAGTCAATTGAGATGGCTGTTTAAAGTTTATTAATCATTTTAGAGCCTCTAAATTGAAAGAAAACTAGCTGATATACAAAGAACAATTACTGGTGACTGGTTGATTGATCGATTGAGCTGTTGCCTTATGTTACTGTTATGGAACCTGTTCTAGAACCATACTGAGATTAAAGGCAATAGCAGCACATACAAAACTTAAAGTGATGAATCTAAACAATACGAATAACGACAGTAATAAGAACAACAAAATTTCAACTGTGACCAATAATAAGTATTCACTGTTTAAAAACTGAAGCAAAGGGTTAGAATCACAAAATTTATAATTAGACTTTTGAACATTTGTGATTGTCATCGCAATTGGGTACATGTTGATTTGATCTGTCAGGCTTCTGTGGTTCCTGGAATAACATCAAAGTTGTTGACCCAAGACTGTGTTTCACCTAAAATTAATCAGTTGTGGCCATTTTATTAAAGGTATACACCACACTGGGAGTTTTGTTACTCAAGAAATTTGATGTTAACATTTATTTTGCACAGGAACATCTCTGGAAAAACTTTTTACTACTATTACATCATTTTGCCATTTTATTTATGTTCGCATTTTTTGTTATCCTGTATCTTTCTCCAGAAAGAGCCGGGTTTGCACTGTGTGTAACATCATCGGAGTGACTATATAAGGGTCGGCCTGTGCATCCTGTAGTTATTCAAGATTTATATAAACTTCAGCTTTACTTCAAGAAAAGCCAACAGAATCAACAAGCTAATTAAATGGCTGCTTCAGTTATTGGACACACTCTTGATCCACTAGAGGCAGAAGAAGATGAGGTGGAGAGAATGTAGACAAAACAGATGGCCATTTTGAACAATGCTGCAAATATTCTTGCTGACACACTATCAATGAGTAATCTGAGTCTATGATTTATTCAGCAGAAGTGTGTCATGTCTATCTATTTATCTGGTCCTTAGTGCCACAAAAGGTGTCAAATCAAAGAATAAAAGTTTTACTTTATATGAAATTAACCATCAGAGCAAATGATGTATAAGGTAAATTTAATTTTAAATTTTAAACCTACGGTAAGTAGTATAATTTATACAACAAAATAGTTTAATTAATCAAATTCAAGGAAACAGAGTCAACGCAGTGTTTTGAAATACAAAAACCTTACTTTCACATACAAATATTGTATTAAGTAGAATGAGGTATACTGAATGGATGCTTTCCTGCTGGTTCTATTAACTTTTATTTAGGCTGAATGCTACATTCATTGGTTTTCTCAGTAGAAATTAAAAGGCAGAAGTAAAAGACTCTTTATTGGAGCCAAAAGCAACAGCCACCTAATTCAACTTACTGAAGACATTCCCTATAGTAATGCTGCCACGGATGAATGAAAAAGCAAAATGATCTCACCATGTACTGCAACCCGTTTTTTATCTTGGAGCAGTGTGTCCCCCGACGAGACTTGCACTGTGACAGTGTTAATTCCTTCTCTTGAAAAAGTGAAGGAGATACTTCCCTCCAGGGTGATTATAGGCTGGAAATAGAAAATAACCATTGGATCTTTTGAGATTTCCCTATGAGCTCAAGTTCCACTGTTCACTATTTAGCCTTATTTACTTTACATGAGTAATACCAAACAGAATTTCTAAGATCATTTAATAATAGCAATCCACAGAGAAATATAAAAATTCATTAAAATGAAATATGAAATAGTGCAGACATATTTAACCTTATTCCGTTATTTAAGATTTTGTGACTTTTCTATTTGACCTTTCCTTTCTCATAGGATAGCTTAATTTAGTCACAATTCTTATTAACTGCTTAAAAATGATCACATATCACCTATTTAGGAAATTTATATTGAATATATTTGTAGCAATTTGGCACAAACATGAAGAATGCCTAGAGTATGTCTGAAAATTACCAAGACATCAGTATATACACTAAAACATTATTATAAATGGTGCAGGATATGTAACGGTTAATTTTAAATTTAGTTTATTAGTGAAGTTAACTGTAATCTTACAACATCATTTGGATATAATTACTGAAACGGGGAGGTTATTTCAATATGTAAGTTTGTAGTGGCCCGATTTCAAATACTATACTGTTAGATGCTGTTCTTTCCTCAGGCAACTTTAATATATAAAACAGCAACTTGAACATACTCATCAATTTTTTTTTAATAAAATGGTCAGTCCAAAAACTTAATGTCACTTGGGGCAGAATCATTCGAAGAATGGAGAAGATAACTCAGAAATAGATATTAAATTAGGAGTCTAACTGATCTGTTTCTGAGGTAACTTTAACTTCCTAAATTAAAAGTAACAAGTCAAAGATAAGGATTATTCTGAAGGACATCAAACCAGCTTTATTTCCTACATTTAGCAGGACACAGACCTCACTAAGCCCCCGACTGAAACATGCTACAGTATGATGCGAAACAGTCAAAAAAAATTAGTGCTGACTCAACAAAAGGTGCAATATCCTCCAACTTTCTAGGCAACGCATCAAAATACTAGTGGAGAAGAGATACAGATTAAGCTGTGGCCGTCTGGCTAGTTTCTGTAATTATTCTGCTATGCTCATAATGTATGATTTTTCAATCAATTCTGGGTACAACAGGGGCTACAACCCATTGACCTTCACGTTCACAGTAAATGTAAGCCATTCTTATTGTATGCATGCACTCACACATACCTACCATAGTAAAAAATCTAACTTTCAAAGCTGTGAAAACATACCAGTACAACTATGTGTGAACAGAAATGCCTCATAACGATTCAGGTTAATGGGTACATAATATATTTAGAATATGTCCTAACTATGACTTAGTATTTCATATTAATTTATTTTTCTGTAGTGTCTGACAAACATACATCTAGAAAAAGCAGGAACGTTTCTCACTATGGCCATTTTATCCCTACCCTATATCTAACTCTGCTGTATATTCTTGGTTAACTTATTGCCTTCACTGCACTTCACTACTTTTACTTCATTGTACTTCAATATTTCAGTCTTTTTCTGGGCAAAGAAGACTCAGAAAAATAGTCCAACCATCAGGGATTAGTTGCTAATAATATTAATACTGTGCTATTATCCTTGATGTTTGCATACAGAGTAGTCAGTTGGTCAGCACCTATATATATATATATATATATATATATATATATATATATATATATATATATATATACATACACACACACACACACACACACACACACACACACACACACACTTTGAAGTCCCGCGAGACTTCTTGTACTTACAAACAATTCCTCATAGACACTTTAACATTCCACGAGACAAAGAAAAGGACAGCTGCTGTACAGGCTTTTAAATAATCGACGCACATCACGCAACTCGGTAGCAGCTAGCAGCAAATCCTACCTTAGCGTGCATTTAGCCCCCCCTTCACAACGCGAGCGTCAGAGACGCGAAATGGCTACAGTGAAGTGCACTCCTGGGGGTGGGGGTTGTGGGGTGGGCAAGCAAAGCGAGTAGGGGGCACAGCCCCCTAGTGTATATATATATATATATATATATATATATATATATATATATATATATATATATATATATATATATATACAGTAATCCCTCCTCCAACGCGGGGGTTGCGTCCCAGAGCCACCCGCGAAATAAGAAAATCCGCGAAGTACAAACTATATGTTTATATGGTTATTTTTATACTGTCATGCTTGGGTCACAGATTTGTGCAGAAACACAGGAAGTTGTAGAGAGAAAGGAACGTTATTCAAACACTGCAAACAAACATTTGTCTCTTTTTCATAAGTTTAAACTGTGCTCCATGACAAGACAGAGATGACAGTTCTGTCTCACAATTAAAAGAATGCAAACATATCTTCCTCTTCAACGGAGTGCGCGTCAGAGAGAGAAAAGCAAACAAATCAAATAGGGCTGTTTTAAGTATGCGAAGCACCGCCTGTACAAAGCTGTTGAAGGCGGCAGCTCACACCCCCTCCGTCAGGAGCAGGGAGAGAGAGAGAGCCAGAGAAAAACAAAGTCAAAAATCAATACGTGCCCTTTGAGCTTTTAAGTATGCGAAGCACAGTGCAGCATGTCGCTTCAGGAAGCAGATGCACACAGAAGGTAGCAACGTGAAGATAATCTTTCAGCATTTTTAGACGAGCGTCCCTATCGTCTAGGTGTGCGAACAGCCCCCCTGCTCACACCCCCCTACATCAGCGCCAGAGAGAGAGAGAGAGAGAAAGTAAGTTGGGTAGCTTCTCAGCCATCTGCCAATAGCGTCCCTTGTATGAAATCAACTGGGCAAACCAACTGAGGAAGCATGTACCAGAAATTAAAAGACCCATTGTCCTCAGAAATCCGCGAACCAGCAAAAAATCCGCGATATATATTTAAATATGCTTACATATAAAATCCGCGATAGAATGAAGCCGCGAAAGGCGAAGCGCGATATAGCGAGGGATCACTATATATATATATATATATATATATATATATATATATATATATATGGAGATACTTATGAGGTCCTATGCTCTTTCTCACCCATGCCAGTCTGCTGACTAAATCTCAGTCTAGACTCTTGCCATGCGTGGCTCCTCATTGGTGAAATGATCTGCTCACCTCCAATTAAAATTGTGACTCCCTCAATGTGTTTAAGAAGCATTTGAAGTCTCTCTTGTTTAACAAATTTCTGTCTGATTTTAGCTGTTATGTTTTTGCAGCCAGGAAAATGTAAATAGCTTGTATTTTATTCTGAGCTCTTCACTTGTGGTGATCAATTTTGTACCCTTCTCCTGTAACAATTGATCTTCAACAGTCCCCCAGGCAGATGCTTACTCGATTATGTTGACCTCTTTTTAAGCCATTTAAAAAGGCTTAAAGGCATCAGGTAAGAAAATAAATGTAAATATAAATTATACTTTGCTGTCTACTTTGAGCTACATCATTTGTATAGAAATGTGCTATATAAATAAATATTGTTGTTGTTGTTGTCATTGTTAAGGAAATCTTAACAGTGCAGGTCAGGGGGGTATTTTCCGTACATCGCTTAAATCATCCGAGATCAGGTGCCTCATCTTGGATAAGTTAATGCCGTTGACACTCATCCGGGACAGGTTGGTTTTTCAAACGCAGCCATGTATTAGATTAGTTGAGCTGGATCTAATCATACGAGATGAATGCGCATGCCCGCGCTGAGTGAAAAGCCCATATATATTGAGTCTAGAAAACATGATCAGCAAGTCTTTGTTAGGCTGTAACAAAATGACGAAAGAACAGGCGCATTTTTTTTTTCACACACGCGGCGCAAGACCTTTTATTCGAAGGACATGAAGAATTTTAAGATTTAATATGCACAAGGGGTAACACTGCAAAAGCAGCCCAGACCAGAAAAGACGGCTGGCAAAAAGTGGCCGTCAAACTAAACGCTAAGTAGTGTGCATTGTACTTACTGAATGCAGCGTTTCATTTCCTATGTGTCAGATTAATTATTATTTAATATGTCATAATTCCAGATCAAACGTGAGCACAAGGAGAACATGGGAACAGGTTAAAGTGAAGTACAAGAATATAGTTCAAACTGGTAAATATTGGTATATAACTATTTAAAGAATTGTTGACATAAAGAATCATATATAATATAAAAAACATTAATTTTAAAGCTAATAAGGAGGCAGACAAGCAAAAAACAGGTGGAGGTCCACGCGGTCCAGACCTAACCCCTGCAGAAGAGTTGGCTCTCCAGCAAAATGCCCATCTCCCTGTTTCTGAGGGCATTCCAGGGGGAAGCTCCTCCTCAGAACCAGTGGCAGGGTGCAGTGGTCACTTCATTTCAGGTAAAGGATGGTCATTGCATATATTTGTCCTCCATGTGTGCCATAGGTATGTTCCATATAGCCCTCTTTTTTGTTGGGTCAGTTGCAGGGAATGTCCTATCCCTTGAACCTTTGTTGACCAATGAGATATTGACGAAGGTCAAATATTTGATGAAGACACTGTGTCTGATTATTCATCAGGAGGAGAGGTACATTTTCCAAATAATGTTTGATCAAACTCCACTCTGATCAGTCCCATGTGCCCCAATCACATTTGGAAATCCTGGTAATGAGAATGTTAGGCTGATTGAGATTCTTTATGGAACTGTGGGTGTTTTAGCCTGTGTATTACCTACCTGCAATGGCATGATACGCCTCTTTTATTGTCTGCACATGCAGGTGTCCAGGAAACACAATGAAAACCCGAAGGAAATGTTTTAGAGCCAAGCAGACTTTACGAATTGCCTGGCAAACTGCACTTTTCGATAGATGTTCCACATTGCCTACAGTATATAAAAAAGTGCCGCTTGCAAGAAACCTCAAAGCAATGCATACTGTCTGTGTGGTTGTGAGAGCTCGACTTCGCCGAGTTTGACTTTGAATATACGGAGCTAATAAATCTTTGAGGTACAATATTCCCCCTCGGCTAAAGCGGTATCTTTCGTACAGAATTTCCTCCAGGAGCAATAAAGGATCTTGCCAATCGCACAAAACCCTCTCTGTATGAAATTCTCTTCGTATAATTTGTTCACCAATATCAATTGGTCGCTCATTTATGAACGGCGAAGCCATGACTGGATGACTTCCACGCACCGTCACTGATCACGTGTGTAAACTAATCCTTGTTTACGTAGAACAAACCTGCTCCGTGCAGGTTTGCGGATTAGGATGTGTTGCTATGACAACACTTCCAGCAAGAGTTTCGAAAAACCAACAGATCCAGGATCAGGCCAAATCGTCAACAATTACATCCGGCTAAGCGAGTAATCCATGTACGAAAAATACCCCCCAGATCAAGGGGCATGCACTGGTAAGGTGCATTGCCACACCCACCACATGATGAAACAACTCGGGATCCTGGTTGGCAACCCCCCAGGCAGACAGGCGGTTCAGTCCCACCCTCTAGAAATTACCTTCTCTCTGCCACAAACTGGTGTTATGTGGGCGTCCCCTTTTTCCTTGTCCAGCTACTTGGGTCCTTAACAGTGAGGATCCTGTGAATTGGATCACCCTCAGGGAACTACATCACATGGCCATAGTGCTGTAACTAACGCTCACTCACAATGCAGGTAATGTACTTCATTCGGGACTCCATGAGCAACCGCTCATTTGACACAAAGTCAAACTAGCGGTACTAAAGGATTCTCCGAATAGACACAGTACTGAAGGAGTCCAGTCTTCATCTCAGGTCACTAGATAGCATCCATGCCTCGCAACCATATAGCAAAACAGGAAGCACCAGGACTCTATAGACTTGGACTTTCGTCCTTTTGAATAGATATCGAGAGTACCACACACCCCTTTCCAGCGACCTCATGACCTCTCATGCTCTGTGCACAGTCAAATAATTTGTAAACTTGTCATTACGGTGACACAATTGTCTTATGCTCATCCTCTCCCTAAAATTGCTCATGAACAGCTTGCTGCTCGATGGCTTTTTTGTATCCTGGTTGCTTGTATTAGTAATTTTTAACATGCTAATGTGAAGGGAAGCTTGGCTAACAAATATTTCAACAATGAACTCTGATTTTCTCTTTAACACAAGACCCTCGAAAAATATCCATTTATGGTAAACGAGTACCCGTCTGAACCAAATTCGATAAAATTCTAAAAAAATTACAATATTCATTAAAATGATGACCTTTTTCTGCCACCAATATGAAAGGTTTGAATACAATACAACAGTACAGAACAGAAAGAGATGCAGTGTCCTATAAAATATGCAGGCACTTTCTATGAAATACACACTAGTGGGCAAACCATACTGTATGAAATAAACTGTGTGGCGCAACCTATTATAATATAAGGCTTGCCTCAGGCTTAAACAAAAGCAAACTTTGCAGTCCCTGGCTCATGTGGCCGGTTACGCTTTATTTATTATCTTTTACAATAACTAGTTATGTAAATTTCCTAATAGGTGATTTTAACTTTAATGTAGATAATCAGTGAGACTTGAAAGCTACATAATGTATGAATAGTTTAATAGCTTTTGACCTTACTCAACACATCACCCAGTCTGTACATAAAGTGGGCCACACATTAGATGTGGTCATGTCTTGTGGACTTAGAATTGATGTGACTCAGCTAGTGAATATTGGTATATCTGGTCATTACTGTATTGTCTTTAATGTAACAGTACTACTTACTAGGACTGATGAGAAATGCATTTTTAAGAGTCGTTTTTGGAGCTACAGATGTCTCTTCATTTTCTAACATTATAAATAATCTTTAATCTAGTATCTACTATAATATAGCCTGCAACATAAATACAACATAATGTCGAAAATTTCAGGAGTTTGGAAACTTCTAAAGGAATACTCTAAGGCTGACTAAAAATGTATGACGAAATGCTAAAGACTCACAATAACAAATATAATATCTCACTTTGATCTGAGAGACAGTCCTGTTTCTCCAAAATGACAAACAACAGTTTGGGAAATCCAAGAAAAGTATTTTCATCCATCAACTGCTTTTTGCACCTGACTGTTGAATGGACGCTTAAACCATCAGTGGCCAAATGTGAAGGTATTCACAGCATCTTCATGGATGAATTATATAATATAAAATGTAGTACAAGTAATCCCTCCTCCATCGCGGGGGTTGCGTTCCAGAGCCACCCGCGAAATAAGAAAATCCACGAAGTAGAAACCATATGTTTATATGGTTATTTTTATATTGTCATGCTTGGGTCACAGATTTGCGCAGAAACACAGGAGGTTGTAGAGAGACAGGAACGTTATTCAAACACTGCAAACAAACATTTGTCTCTTTTTCAAAAGTTTAAACTGTGCTCCATGACAAGACAGAGATGACAGTTCTGTCTCACAATTAAAAGAATGCAAACATATCTTCCTCTTCAAAGGAAACAGAGAGGAAAGCAAACAAATCAATAGGGCTGTTTGGCTTTAAGTATGCGAAGCACCGCCAGTACAAAGCTGTTGAAGGCGGCAGCTCACACCCCCTCTGTCAGGAGAAGGGAGAGAGAGAGAGAAAAACAAAGTCAAAAATCAAAACGTGCCCTTTGAGCTTTTAAGTATGCAAAGCACCGTGCAGCATGCTTAAAAGCTGCACACAGAAGGTAGCAATGTGAAGATAATATTTCAGCATTTTTAGACGAGCGTCCATATCGTCTAGGTGTGCGAACAGCCCCCCTGCTCACACCCCCTACGTCAGGATCACAGATACTCAGCGCAAGAGAGAGAGAAAGAAAAGTAAGTTGGGTAGCTTCTCAGCCATCTGCCAATCGTGTCCCTTGTATGAAATCAACTGGGCAAACCAACTGAGGAAGCATGTACCAGAAATTAAAAGACCCATTGTCCTCAGAAATCCGCGAACCAGCAAAAAATCCGCGATATATATTTAAATATGCTTACATATAAAATCCGCGATAGAGTGAAGCCGCGAAAGGCGAAGCGCGATATACAGTAGCAAGGGATCACTGTATAGCAAAGACCTCAAACACAAACCCAACTGAACCTAAATGTAGTGAACACAGTCAGCTAAACATTTTAACTAAAATAAACATAACTGATCTTCCACATATGTCCTTGATCCAGTCCCTGTAGTCTTTTTTGAACACGTCTCTGATTCGCTGATCGACAGTGTATTTGATACAGTTAATTGTTCATTGCCCATTTTTCCTGATTCTCTAAAAACTGCTGTGGTTAAGCCACAACAACAAAAAAAAAGATCTTGACATTTCGGTCTTGAGCAATTTTAGACCTACCTCTAACCTGAGTAAAATTTCAGAGAAAAAGTAGTTTTTAACGATTAAATGATTACTTGAATAACAATTCTATGCCATGTAAGAACCACTCATTTTCAGAGCAAATTGTAGTAACAAAACTTCTATTGTTAATGTAGCTGAAAACATATGGTTAAATGCTCATTCAAATATGTGTTCTAATAGACAGAGTACAGCATTTGGTACGACTGATCACGGCCTTAGTGTTGACTATCTTACCTGTTTGGCAGTGTTTTGAGTTGGTTTCATTCTTATATCATAGGAACAAAATTCTTTGTTAGCTGTTGCAATTATTCATCAGAGATCCACAATATGATGTATGGTGTGCCACAGGGGTCTACAGTATTGTGGGTCCCTTATTATTCTCAATCTACATGCTCCTATTAGACCTGATCATTTTGAAACATAAATTGAATTGCCATAGCTATGCAGATGACACACAGATTTATTTATTGATATTCCTGATGACCCTGAGGCACTAAATCCTCAGACCCACTGTCCTACAAGCATTATTGAATAGATGAGCTGCGGTGGGTTGGCACCCTGCCCAGGATTGTTTCCTGCCTTGTGCCCTGTGTTGGCTGGGATTGGCTCCAGCAGACCGCCGTGACCCTGTGTTCGGATTCAGCGGGTTGGAAAATGGATGGATGGATACTTTAAATTGTAGATAAAGCTCTAAACTCTAGCACCTTGTTACTGTATATTTTGAACTGCTTGTCCCCCTACATTCCTAATTGTAATCATAGATCCTCTAACACTGACTTGCTGGGGTCTCATTTATGAAGCTTGCGTACACACAAAGACAGACGTGAAATGTGCATATACAACTTCTCACGCAAACATTGGGATTTATAAAAGAAAACTTGACAGTGGAATTGTCACTGTCCTGCTCCACTGACAGACTGAGAAGATCGTTCCTCCCCCAAACTATGCGACTCTTCAGTTCCACCCGGGGGGGTAAACGTTAACATTATACAAAGTTATTGTCTGTTTTTACCTGCACTATTATCAATCTTTAATTTAACATTGTTTTTTGTATCAGTATGCTGCTGCTGGAGTATGTGAATTTCCTCTTGGGATTAATAAAATATCTATCTATCTATCTATCTATCTATCTATCTATCTATCTATCTATCTATCTATCTATCTATCTATCTATCTATCTATCTATCTATCTATCTATCTATCTATCTATCTATCTATCTAGTTTAATAAAACGCTTAAGAGAAAAATGTGACAGACTGAAAATGGTCCGTTTTAGGCTTCAAATCATTTGGATGATATCCTTGGAAAGGAAAAAATCAACAGTATAAGAACCTAACATTCCTGACAAGCAAGCCATAAAATTAAATAAAGCCTGAGATTGCCAGAGATTGGTTTGTAATTAAGATGCTTAATTATTATTGTTTAATTGGATTGGAACGAAAACCTGTAGCCACTGCAGCCCTCCAGGACCAACTTTGCCCACTCCTGCCTTATGGCATCGCTCTGAAGAACCACTTTGGCACCTTTATTTTTAAGAAGGTTCTGTCCACTCTGGCCACCAACTGGCAAGTTTTGTTATTAAGCTGTACATTTTGACTCTCTGCTTTTATAAATAATCATGTTTTAGTTTTTCACTTCTTTTGTAACTCTGATTACACTGTAAAGCACTATGAGCTACTTTTATCTGTGAAGACGTGTTATATAAATAACTGTTGTCATTGTTGTCAGGCTATGGTTGTGCAGTAATCACTCAGCCAATACCTACTGATGTTAATTTTGATAAATCTGTCAATGCACATCCTTACTGTTTTTTTTTTTTAGGTTTTCTAAGTCAGTCACAAAAATTCAATTTTAAGTCCATAAGAAGTGATAGGTTCTCATGCACTAAATAGATTCTCTGCTTGCCATGATCCCAGTATTTTGGCTTCCCCACCAACTCATCATTCAGACCCACCCACTTTGTAATTTCTGTCTTGTTCCTTCTTTGAAAAATATACTGATATTTCAAAAAGTATTTATACCCCTTTACTTTCTGCACACTTTCCCTTATTGTGAATTTAATTTTAACCTGATAAATTTGTCATTTTTGCCCACCAATCTACACTCAATAAGCCAAAATGTCAAAGTGAAAGCATATTTTCGGAAAGGTTTGGAGTAAAAATTAAAACCTCTCATTTATATAAGTTTTCATGCCCTTTGTTGTGGCACTCCACATTGTGGTCAAGTGCATCCGATTTGCTTTAATTCTCCTAGAGATGTGTCTAGAACTTGTTTGGAGTCCATCTGTGGTAAACTGAATTGTTTAGCCATCCTTTGGAAAGAAACAAACCTTTGCGTATAACATTTCATAAAATCAAACCATGAAGTGCAAGAAACTCTCTGCAGACTTCTGTGATCAGAATGTGGTGTAGCATAGATCATGGCAGTGGTAAAAAAATTTTTTTAAGCTTTGTGTGTTCACAGATGCTGGAACCACCAGGACTCTTTATAAAGTTGACTATTTGGCCAAATTGAGTACTGGAGCAAGAAGTGACCAAAAAACCAATGATTACTCTATAAGAGATTCAGAAGACCTCTGCTGAAAGAGAAGAACCTGTCAGAAGGGTGACCATCGCAGCAGCATTCTTGAGTAAACAGCACATGACAGCCTACTTGGCGTTTGCCTTACGGATTTTAATGGACTCTGAGAGTATGATGAAAAAACATTCTCTGGTCTGATGAGACATCAATTCAACTCTTTGGACAGAATTCCAAGCACTATGTCTGGCAAAGGCCAGGCACTGCTCATCACTTGCTTCATATCATCCCTGCAGTGAAGCATGGTGGTGGCAGCATGATGTTATGAGGCTGCTTCTCAGCAGCAGGAACAGGGAGACTAATGAGTATTGAGGGAAGGATGAATGTAGCCAAATACAGAGAACTCATGGAGGAAAGTTTGCTCCAGAATGCACACGATCTAAGATGGTTCACCTTTCAGCACCCAAAGCATACAGCCAAGACAAAGCTGGAGTGTCTTCAGGAAAAGTCAATGACTGTTTCTAAGTTGGCCAGCCAAAGCCCAGACTTAAACCCCATAGAACATCTGTGGAGAGACCTGAAGATAGCAGTTGACAGATGCTTCCCATTGAGTCTAATGAAGCTTGAGAGGTTCTGCCAGGAAGAATGGGATACTGTATGCCCAAAACCAGGTGTGCAAAGCTTGTAGAGACTTACCCAAAAAGACTTGGAGCTGTAAGCAGAGCCAAATGGGCCTGTACACAGTACTAAATACATGGTCTGAGTATCTATAGAAATAAGATACTTGAGTTTTGATTTTTAACAAATTTTCAAACCTTTCTGAAAACATGTTTTTACTTTGTCATTATAAATTATTGAATGCAGATTAATGGGCAAAAATTGCAAATTTATCCATTTAAAATGAAATCCACAACACTGTAATTTGTGCAGAAAGAGAAAGGGGTGTGAATATTTTCAAAATCCACTGTATATTTTTCACTGCACTGCACTTCTGATCTCTAAAATCACTGAAATTGTTAAGTGTTTCTGAAGAATAATGTAACATATCATAAACCAACCATGCGGACAGTTGGCTTTACAGGTAGTGTGATGCTTACTGAAACCAAGGGTATAGTGTGAGGCAGAAAAAAAAAATCAAAGAATAGTACAAATTAGGCAGCTAATGTAAAATAAAAAAAAAAGTTGGTTTTACTCCACCACAAGTTCAGTTCACAAGGATAGGCATGCGAATTGTGAAAATGATTGCTTTCAAAAATGTACTTGAGTCCAGTTAATACACAGAAAATCATAACCACACAGTAAATTAACCCACATTATCACACTCCAGAAAAAGAAATCCTCACAACAAGGGCACTTATTCAGTTATAGGGTAATCTAGCAGCTCTGGCTCTTAAAAATATCTACACTGCTCCAACTTTATAGCCAAAAAGTGAGGCCCAACAATGCTAATCCTCCAGTTGGCTCTACTCTCACTTAACACTCCTCAATCAATTGACTCCACCTTATGTTCAGTGAACTAGGGGTGGGCAGATCAGTCCAAAAATTGATAGTACTGATAGCAACTTTGGTATCGGATTGACACTAGCATGATGGGATAGATACTTTAGTTTCAGTTTTTCTTCTCTACTTTCAGTACATTGCTCACTTTCATCAAAAAGTATACATATCTGCTGCAAAAACCACTCCTTTCACTTCTTGAATGCACACTTTGTTCCTCCTCCTCTTCTGCTCTGCTGTGTTTTGTTATCGTGCTGTCACATGACTTAGCGGTACTGAGCAGAGCACTGCGGAGTGCAGACACCAAGTTTTATGCTGCAGTGATTGAGACCATGATATCACGACAGAGAGAAAGAGGAGTGCTGTGTGGAGATATTTTAAGGTTGTAAATGAAAACATTGCAAACTGCAGTCTGTGTAGGAGGGCTACTCGCTACTGTGGCAACACCATGAATTTATACAAACACAAGAAAAACCATGAAAAGGAGAAGTCCGAGCTGCAAAAGAAATGAATGGAGAAGGAGGAGGAGGAAGAGGGAAATCCTTCAGACAGACCAAGACCCCAGGTACTGGCAGAGTCCTTTCAGAGAAGCAAAGAATATCCAGGTAGTTTATATACTGTAGTGGGGAAAACTGTATTTTAGTCATATCCATGGATTAAAGTACTTTTAAATTTCATCATTTCATATTGTTTACCTCTCCTCGGCTTCATGCATCTTTGAAAAAAAACATTTGAGTATTTTAATTCCTGTATGGAGTAGAAAGAAATTAGAAACACTTGACATTGTGTCTGTATAGCAAAAGATTTGCCTGCAGCTTGTCGGTGGAAGCTGGTGCAGTGGCGCTAACTAGCAGTAATAAAAGGCAGCTGGATCAAAACACAGCACGGGGGTTCAGAAGCAATTCAGAATGACTTGGAAGCAGCAGACTAGGAGATAACATATTGTTTCAGAGGACATAGTATTAGCAGATGTATTTTCTTGCTGAAAGTGTGACTGTGACTGGTTTTGAATGTTGGTTTTGGCAGGCAGGAAAAAGTATCTGTATCAGCATTGGCATTGGGAATACTGATCCTCTATTTACATAGTATCGGATCAATACCAAATTTTGCAGTATCACACACCACTACCGCACACTTTACATAGAGATTTCAGTTATTCCCCCTGCCTATCCGAACTAGACTTGAACCTAGACTCCGAACAAGACTCTGAGCCTAGGCTCAACCATCTGCTGAAGTGAAATCTGACCGCACTCATTAAATTTATTTTCACCTGTACACACAGTACGGCAGCCCGTAATTAATTAACAAAAATTCACAAACTGAAATAAGCTAAATAAATCAAACTAAATATACATTAAATATACTGTAAAAGAAATCAAACCTTCCTGAAGTTGTTGCTATCCCCATGCAATCAATGTGACTCTGTCCATTAGCTGGTGAATGCCTGCAGGTCATTTTTAGAAATTTTTTAAATTTGTGGGGGGACCCTATTTCTACGCATACTTTGTGTACCTATAAATCTGCCTCTGAGAGTTACAGTTCAGTTAGCCAGTTTGCTCGACTTCTCATAATAACACAAGATAACAGACAAAATAAAATTTCTTTTTAAATATTTTTGCCTATATATTTGTGTGTGTATTATACACAGCAATACATAGCACAGTACTATGCAAAATTGACATTTTTTTTTATTTACATTAACACTATATTTGGGCTTCTGTTTTTACACATTGCCAGCAACATGTACTGTACATTGAATAATTTCTTTTTCTTCAATTATACTCTTGAATAAAAGCACAATTGTTTCTTATACCTTTTGTGAAACTGTTTATTTGATATTTGGCCTTCAGTCTTCACACAATATACACTTCACGTCAGCATTTTGTCATTATTACTATAACACGAAAAAAATTTCTGTTTTAGTTGTGTTCAACATTTCTTGCCTCGCATTTCCTGTCACCCCACATTTACACAAATCCCTATAGACATGGAATACACATGAAATGTATGTGTTCCAAATAATGATATACTGTATTATTTACCCGATACAACACCAGGCACCTCACACCCAGATAAACAGACTTGAGCTATGAAAATTCTACATCTGACTTCAGTTGCCTCAGTGGGGGATCAATAAGCAGGCTCTGTGCTGCTTGTGCTGACTGAGACATTTGCAAAACAGATGCTGATGAGGAGGTGCGAGGGAATTTAAGGTGGCCCGGCATTACAAAAGTTTCGTAGGCTTCAGGGATTCTAGTGTTAAACAGATCTGATATTTAAAATAATACCTTTGTAAAACAATCACATTTATATTATTAAAGTAATGAATCATTTACTGACCTCAGTGTAGTTACCAAGCCACCAAATGTAGGTGACTGTGCCCACTTGGCTGGGTGACAGGACCACTGTTAGGTTTACCTCTTTGTTCTTAATAGCAACAAATGGAGCAGAAAGATGAACATGATCCAGGCGGCCTTAAAAACAGCAATGAAGAAACTTCACTTAATATATCAATGTTGATCAATATAGAAACAACACTGCACTGAACAGAAAAAAGAACACCATGAAAGAATATGCATTGGAAGTATTGAGCAAGAATAAGGTCCAGCACCTAAACACATGCCTAAATAATTATTGCATGAATGAAAAGAAATAAGAAATATCAGAAATTAAAAAAGAAATTCATGTTAAAAGATGGCAGCACGGTGGCGCAGTGGAAGCGCTGCTGCCTCACAGTTAGGAGACCCGGGTTCGCTTCCCAGGTCCTCCCTGCTTGGAGTTTGCATGTTCTCCTCATGTCTGCATGGGTTTCCTCCAGGTACTCCGGTTTCTTCCCACAGTCCAAAGACATGCAGGTTAGGTACATTGGCGATTCTAAATTGTCCCTAGTGTGTGCTTGGTGCGTGTGTGTGCTCCCTGTGGTGGGCTGGTACCCTGCCCAGGGTTTGTTTCCTGCCTTGTGCCCTGTGTTGGCTGGGATTGGCTCCTGTGACCCTGTAGTTAGGATATAGCGGGTTGGATGATGGATGGAGGTTAAAAGATGAACTTTTGGAAACTTCTTTCCATTTCCTGTTTTTGACATGGATTCAGACTAAAGTTTTAATGAAGCCAAAAGACATTTTTATCTCCACCTTCATGATTTGTATAAAAATGCTTACCTTCTCAGTGACCTAAAATCTTCATTGTGCTTTTTACATTATTTGAAATGTCTGCATTACATTTTCAAATTTTGTTCTTAAATGTCATCAGTTTTCTAAAAGCTTAAGTTTTCCATTTTCAGTAATACATTAGGAATAACTTTTGCCATAAGGAGCAGATTGTTAAGAGTCCAACTCGGCAGATTTGTCACATTGATATTTCATTACTTTCTAAATTTCAAAATGTACAGAATAGAAAATAGAACTTATGAAAGAACATCTGAGAAGATAAGTGTTATGACACTAAGATCTACAGAAACTGTGGTGCTCATAAGTAGAACTACAGTGTAATTGTACACTATTTATTACATCCTTTGTGATTCTAGGAGAAGTGAACCTTCTTAAAGTTATATTTTGTTTTTTTAGTACAAGCAAAATACAGTTTTTAAAAATTACTTGGGGTATAAATTTTTATTTTGGTTCATGATATTCATGATGGGCGGCACGGTGGCGCAGTGGGTAGCGCTGCTGCCTCGCAGTTGGGAGACCTGGGGACCCGGGTTCGCTTCCCGGGTCCTCCCTGCGTGGAGTTTGCATGTTCTCCCCGTGTCTGCGTGGGTTTCCTCCGGGCACTCCGGTTTCCTCCCACAGTCCAAAGACATGCAGGTTAGGTGGATTGGAGATTCTAAATTGTCCCTAGTGTGTGCTTGGTGTGTGGGTGTGTTTGTGTGTGTCCTGCGGTGGGTTGGCACCCTGCCCGGGATTGGTTCCTGCCTTGTGCCCTGTGTTGGCTGGGATTGGCTCCAGCAGGCCCCCGTGACCCTGTGTTCGGATTCAGCGGGTTGGAAAATGGATGGATGGATGGATATTCATGATTTTATGTGCCACTTTATTAAAAATCTGCATGTCTGCGGTAGGTGTTCACATAAGAGTGGTATTTCTGTGGTAAAAACACAAATTAATACATTTGAAAAGATTCAAAATTGATCGACATAACATCCCAGGCAAATTCCTCTTTATTCAGTTTATAAATGTATAAATGTTATGTTTAACATGTTTAATAGTTTGGTGCTATTCCTGTCAAGTTTGAGTATGATATTTTATTATTGCACTGAAATGTAACGTGCATTTTGAAAAAAATTACTTACATATGACATGCAGGTAGAGGACAGCATTGTCAGATCCTAAATTATTCTCAGCAACAGCAACCACTTTATAAATTCCCACATTCTTGTAATTATGTTTGATTCCATCTTCAATTGAACTCACATTAGAATAGGAAATAGCATTACCATCTCCAAAATCTAACATGATGCTCGTTCTGGGTCCTTCACCCTGAATAAATCACAAAAAATACTTAGTTATTGACATTAAGATAAGCCATTGAATGTACAAAATTAGGCATATTAAGAAAATGGAAGAATCCCTAAACAAAGTCTATCAATCTATCACCTGTCTGTAGTGCCCATCTAACACCCCGCCATCAGTTTTCCCTTTATCCACTGTATATGAGCAGTAGTCTGCCTGGGCTTCTATCCCCACCATCAAGTATAGGTTTTAAAGTGTTTGCTCAGCCAGTAAAGAGTTCTTAAAAGTCTCTAGAGAGGCCCATTAGAGTACGTATAAAAATGGAGTACACTCCACAATCCAGAGGAGGTTGGCCAGAGTAGCTACAAAGCAGTAAATCATAGCACTGTAAAAAGTGTACATCAAAAGAAAATTCCCCAGCAGCACTAAAGGAAAAAACTGAAAAACAGAAAGACTGGTTGGAAACCAGAAACATTCTCCCAGAATATTATAGGACTTGTTTTATGTGAACAGAGAGTCAGACAGACATGATGATGACAAAACGTGCTTTTCACATTTTACATGAATACATATAAAAAAGTGATTATCTGCTGGATTGACAATTTAGTGTTTTTGGTGTATTTGGTTTATTGAAAACCCATTATGCACTTATGTTGGGAAGAGAAAGTTACACCAATTAACAGGCATTAGTTTTCAGGGTGACTTCAAATAGTAGGAAAGAATAAAGTTTATTTTTTTGTAATAAACATTGTTGCAATAAACAATATTGCTAAGAAATAGTTACGAGTAGAAGCAGGCACAACCTACATGTAACATTGTCATCAACCTACTTAACTCTGTTGACAGCACTTTTTAATCACAGGCCTAGGAACTTTCAATGAGGTGCGATAATACGGTGTGACAATGGGACCTCAAAAACAGTGGGTGCACATAGAAAGTAAGCTTTTTAATAATATAATAAAATTTGTGTGGACATAGTTTAGTTCTTTCCTTCACACTGGAGAAAAAACAATATAAAACATACGTTAAATATACCTTTAGATTTTTTTTTCTAGTTCACTTGTGTGCTTTCTATAAAATGTTCTTTAGCTTTTCAGAGAAAGCATTCATGTATGAAAGTCAGGTGAAACTAAACTTGAGTTACATAATTACCCCCCATGTTGATAATCAACATGTTTTTTTGTCTTGCGTTTTGTATGGCTCAGGTCAAATCAGCAGTGTTAGGTGTGCTAAATGCTTCTGAATAAAGTAACTTTATTTTTATCTGCTGACAAGAATGTCAGATGCATTCTTTCTTTCAAGTATTTAAAAAAGAGGAAGTACAAATTGAAAATTCGTAGTAACTGCAAGGCTATATAAACTACAATATATTGTATGTACAATAACAAATTATGCATTAATATAATATTGGCCATTATATGAAGCCGCTTCAGTTAACCACAGTAACAGCACAGCAGTGGAACATCTAACTGTGCTAACATCCATCCATCCATCCATCCATCCATTATCCAACCCGCTATATCCTAACAACAGGGTCACAGGGGTCTGCTCGAGCCAATCCCAGCCAACACAGGGCGCAAGGCAGGAAACAAACCCCGGGCAGGGCACCAGCCCACCGCAGACTGTGCTAACAGCTAAGGCAAATAAATTAAAAAATATTATTACTATAATATACTATTAAAAATATTAGTTTAATCTTAGGCATTGTAAAATGAGTTTTGCTTATAATACATCTAAGGTCATTTATATTGTATGGCGAAAATACAAGGCATGTGCAATATAATGAATGAAAAAATGAATGTATGTTGTATAATATTTAGTGACTTGGATATTTTCTTATCTCAATTCCCTGACTTGTGCTTTTCACAGAGTTGCCTAGAAAGTTCTTTTGTCTTCATTGTGTAGGTGAGGTCACCATTGTTATACCCCACGCGTTCCTTCCACATACAGTAGCATTTATACTACAATCAATTGAAACCCCAGACGGGTGATCTCCATCGAACTGATTCTGTCACTTCTAATACCAATTGGCTACACCAGTGATGACTGAGGTGTGTGTAGGCAAAGGTTTTAAGTGTGCCACTGTGCTCTGTGAGGGCTATTCATACACATTATTTTATTTACAATAGGAATCCAACTGACAGGGTGAATCTGACAGGGAAATGAGATGAGTCAAATGTTACACAATGCTGAAGTGTTCAGGTGCCCTGTTTGGTAATGATCAATATTATGGCCAGAGTCGCTAGGGTTTCTGTCAGCTATTTCAGGGCTCCCCAAAATGGATACTGCCAGGCAAGCAACCTCTGCAGTAACCTAACCATGTTTGGAAGTTGTGTGTTCAAAGAGAAAGAATAAAAACTCGGACAACTGCACAGAACACCAGAGCTCACCTATGGATGAATGGAAGACATCTTCCTGCCAGTGCCTAGGACAAAATGCTTTCCTACACTCTCTGTTGAAGTTGGATTGCAGGAAATCCCGACTGTATAAAGCTTTGGCCAAGTATAGTTCTCAACTATTATATTATTGTGAGTGTTAAGCCAAAATTAAACAGAAGCTAAAGTATAATCTTTCATTAATGTTACTGATTCTTTCTTCCTTTTAGAGTCATTGCCATACCACTAGGGAAGGAGATAAAATAAATGTGTATATATATATATATATTGTGATGGATGGCCGGCCAACACACCCAGGACACTAGATGGCGACTTCCCTGCAGCTTAGAGGTGCCCCGGATTCTCGCAGGGCACTATGGGAGATGGAGTTCGACTTCACAGCCCTGCTGTGTACAGTGGGTGCCGCCAGGTGACGCTGCAGGGAGACACAGGGATTTTTGTTTCCCATATAGCCCGGAAGTACTCCCAAGTCATTGGGATGGAAGGACAGAAGTACTTCCGGGCTGAAGAAAATAAAAGTCTCCATCTGACCCGGAAGTGCTAATGAATCACATGGATGGAAAGACAGAAGCACTTCCGGGTCAAGACCTATATAAATGACTAGTGGAGACCCAGCAAGATAGCCGGAGTTGGGAGGGAGTGACAGAGCTGCTGGGAGGAGAGATTTGTGTATTGTTATTATAGTTATTGCCTGTTTATTGTGATGGAGGTGCTTTGGGGCACTAGAGAAAAGAAGTAAAAATGTTCTTAGTACTTTTAACCTATGTCCAGTGAGTTTGTCTGTTGGGGAAAAGGTGAGCAATAGTGCCACCTAGTTTCCACTTTGTGACTATATATATATATATAAATATATATATCCGCCCCGGCTCGCCAACCCCCGCTGGTGTATGGAGAAGTGGATGTACAATTTAAACAGATTGTTATTTTCAAGGGAATTGTTACATATGCATAATAGAACTAACTATTTCACATTACAGCGAGTAATTAACCATAGTAAAAAATAGTAAAACGTAATAAATTGAAAGAAAATTATGTTTCATGTTGCGTTACAGGTATTCGTTGTGATATACATTTTTGTTCTGTTTGGCTTTGAAATTAACATGCAAATACTTTTTAAACTTACACTTTCACTGTAAAACTTCAGTAAAAACAATATTTGGAATTCACTTTCTTCAATATTGCATTGAATTTTGATTCCGTGTTTGGACTTACATCATGACAACGCAACATATTACTGTCCATGAATGAATATCATTTCCTTCTCTCTAATAAATAAACCAACTTTTTCGAATGTTTGTCCCTGTGATTTGTTAATTGTAATAGCAAAAGCTATTCTAATGGGAAACTGTAAATGTTTTAATACAAATGGCAAATCAACATATCCTTTGGTGTCTAATGTTATCCACGGAATATGTACTACATTACCTTTCTGGTTGCCTGTTAAAATATTACCTGTTAGAATTGTTCGACCAATTTTCAATACTGCTAATCTTGTCCCATTGCATAGCCCATCACTCATACATAAATTACGCAGTAACATTATGATACATCCTTCTTTCAACAGTAATTCGGCCGATGGATGACCGGACGGTGTTAATGGTTATAGATATTCTAAGGGATATTGCAAGTTGATGTTTTCATCTTCTGCACCATCACCACCAACTTTTTCAGCATAGTCTATTGATGTGCATTTAACCAATTTGCCCTGTACCAGATCGACAATTTTCATGTTAATTTGTTTGATTTCATCATTTCTCGGTGCTAGGATTGCCCGTGTACTCATTTCTTCTGTTGATAACCCTTCAGGATAAACTTCTTCAGTAAGATTTGGACATAATAAGTCTTCTTTATTGTGAACTTAAAGTGAGGAAAACGTAAAAATATATAAGAGCTCAGAGTGGAAGAACCATGTCTGACAAAAGTATTCACGTGAATAAGACGTGAGAGGACTGTGGGTGTGGGCTGTTAACCACAAATGATTGAGAGGAGGGCAGACCCCCTCTACCAGCTTGAAAAATCTCTTGGCAATAGTGTCATCTTGTCTGAAGATTTTCTTTTATAGTATATATATATATATATATATATATATATATATATATATATATATATATATATATATATATATATATATAGGTTTAGTAAAGACCACAGTCACTGACAAAAATTTTCCTGGCAAGCGTGTGCCCCCTGCTGGATACAGTGTGTCATATTAAAGGGGATGTACAGTCATGTGATCAAATATTTTGTATTTTACAGTATATTTGTAATTTAGACCACTGTGCAGAAATTTTACACTTTGACATTAAAGAGACTTTTTCTGTTGATCAATGTCAAAAAGCCAAACTAAATCCACTATGATTCAAAGTTACATTAACAATAAAACATGAGACTTTCCATGGAGGTGAATATGTTTAATAGGCACTGTACTGTTTATTACAGTATAATTTAATTTTGTTTATATTGTAAAGTGTATGTGACTTTCTCTTTCTGTGAGTTTACCTTGACTTTGAAATGACACACATTTTACTTTGTCATTAATTAATTAAAGAAGTTATGCAACTTTCAGCTAAATTTAGCTAAACTGTATCATTTATTCTATCATCTTGGTAAAAAATAATTATAGTAATTAGAATCTGGTCCAACCAGTTCTTCTCAGGGAATTGTTGATCATGAGGAGGTAATTCTCGATTTAATAATGTATAAAACTAGCTGCATGTGGTCTTTGGGATAAAAAACAACCCGAAGACTCCCTAGCATTTTTACTATAATCGTGAACTTGGAGAGGCGTCAGCTAACTCTTAAGAATTGTATGGACTAACCTGTGCTTGCTGCCCCATTGGCTTTTGTAAGAAGACACTGGTGATATCATATCTTAGCCCAATTGCTGGCAAATGAGTCCTATTAATCTTTGCCTAGAAAAAAAAACTTCAGATAGACAATGTTTTTAGTGAAAACTTCAAGCCTTGCCCTCCGTTGCTAAGATGTTTCACTTACACATTGTTGAGCTGCGGGGATTGCTTCGTGTCGACATTGTATCTTTACATCTGTGTCGTTAGCCCAACATTGTTTTTGCGTGGTGGCATTTGTTGCACACAGGTCTTTTGTAGTAAGCACCAAAAAATGTAAAAGTGCATGCATGCACCATCTAGTGGCTGTAGTTGAGTTTGTGCATAGCAGACTGCTGCCATACACACACACACACACACACACACACACACACACACATACACAGGTCTTTCGTTTATACAGTATGTGTCTAATCAGAAACATTATGAGTTTGATCTTCAGTGTTGTACTACAGTGTAAAGTGTCAGTGCTACCAAAATATCTTTGTTGTAACAAAATTATGCAATTTGAAATAACATCATACCCAGAAGCTACTTTCAGGCTTCTCTTACCATTAGAGATGTCAAAAGCAAAGAACAAATACTACTAGAATTAGAAAAAGATTAAATAAGAATAGCTTTCAAAGGAGAATCATATGGAAATCCCACTGTGCATGAAGAAAACTTCTGCGTTGTTTAAATTTGCAAAATGTATTTTTATTAGCAGACTTCAGTTACAACGTTTATTATGATTTTCCACTCATAATGCCAAATGTCATTAACAAAAAGACTACGTTTGGCATTAAAACCTTATAGCTACCATCAAGCAAAGTTATGACATGAATGCCATGCAGTCACCAACTCTGTCATTAATTCTCCATCATATCAAAGTGTTCTGCCTGTGTATGAAATCATTTGGATGACAGCTTCATCTGAACTAAAAGTGGTTAAAGTAAAAGGAAAAGGAACCAGGACACTCAGGCTTGCATATGAGAAGCTCTGGGAGAAATTACAATGTTAAAAGGATCAAGTCAACATCCTGACCCAAACATTCAAAGGTGCTGTAAAAAAGTGATAGGTATACATAAAGACCCTGAACATTAGAGATTTAAAATAGTTATGTAAGGAAGTTCCTTAAGGTGACATGAACAACTTATACAATAATGTTTAATTCATTACCAGTGGTTACTGTATGAATGGATGTTTTCAGTTTTGCATGCATAAAGACTGAATGCTTAGATAAAGAGAATGAGAGGTGATTACAGGATACTGCTGCAATGATGGTGGAGGAGCCAGAGCTTATGTGCTATGCTATGCTGCACCAACTGAGCCATCACGCACCATGTCACAAGTCACAAGGCACCGTGCAATCCCTACATTAATGGATTGAAGGCCAGATGTCCACATGACCATCATCACCTAATTTCTTCCATGTTTAGCCTGAAAATCATGAGGACTGATTGAGATAATTTATGTTGGCTAGAATGCCCAATGGGGACTGGGTGCTCTTGTGTCCTTGGAACCCCTGCAGATTTTGTTGGGTTTTTTTTCTCCAGTTCTCTGTTTTTTGTTTTTTTTTTGTAGTTTTTTTTTTTTCTGTCCTCCTGGCCATCAGCCTTTACTTTATTCTTTGTTAATTAGTATTGCCTAATCTTATTTTTCTTTTTTCTTTCTTCATCTTGTAAAGCACTTTGAGCGACATTATTTGTATGAAAACATGCTAAATAAATAAATGTTGTTGTTGGCCTCATTTGTATGCACTGTATTAGATCTCTAAAAAAAGCTTTTAGTATGGAAACAATCACCCTATTGCACTCACAAGCCTCTCATTGATTTCTCCATAGTTGGAATTTGGGGAGTTTGTTGAGCCCATTGACAGTGACATTTGAAAGGCTCTAACAGGCTCTGGCAAACCATTTAAATACTCCTTAAGGGCAGGCAAGTATAAAGACAAAGCTGCACAGGAATGGTTCAGAATAGCAATGTTAATGTCATAGTGTTGTGCAAGTTCACACCTCGCAAGAGCAAAGTACAGTTCATACAGATTAAAATTAATAAATTCATGTTCATAGTTCACCATTTCAATTTTGAAGTAGTTCATGTTCAGTTCATTTTGTATTTTTTAAGAAGTGAGAATAAATGACCCATGAGTTTACTTTTTTCAATTTTGCATGCTTTATATTAGGCTATTGCAGTGTTCTTGAATAAAATACAATAATTATGAAGACTTTTTTATTTAAATATACTTTATTGAGTTATACCCAGCAACAAAAACGTATAACCATATATGCTAATATCCTCCCAGTCAAAAAAGAAACAAAAGAGGTGCAAGTATACATATAAATTACTGCTCTGTTTCCAACCGTGTGACACAAATGGTGACTGTAGAACCAGCATGTAGGTGAACTAACCAATTGCGCTGCCAGTCAAAATTCGCATCACATATTGCACGTTCAACTGGGAAAAATATAAAGTGGTCTTGTGAAGTACAATGCTCTCCTAAAAGCAAAAGCGGAGCTGCACTGCAAGCTTATGTCACCAGGAGTGCAGCTTAAGCACAAGCAGGCAGACGCAGACAGTGCCTTTTTGATTTTACGTTATTTTTTCCAAATACAAATAAATGTCAAAAATTTGTATGAAATAAATATTTGTAAAAATCAACTATTTGTGCTTATCCGAATATCAAATTCAGCTCAATTAAGGCAAAATGTTTAATCTGGACCTAAACCAGATCCAGAATGTCATATAAAACTGAACTAGCTCACGTTCACGTTCTTCACTTGCAAATACATTATGTTAAGTTCACTGTTCTTAGAAAAATGAGCTTGTTCAATGAACACGCTCTTTTGAACTAGATCATGCGCAACATTGGTCATAGAGTAAGAGTCTAGATCTCAGTCCAATTGAGAATTTGTGGCTGTTCACTCACAGTCCCTATGCAACCTGATAGCACTTCAGCAGTTTTGAAAAGAAGAATATTGAAACATGGGGTGTCTAGAAGTGCAAATCTGATAGAGACCTGAGCCCACTGACCCAAGGCTGTCATGGGAGCCAAAGATACCTTAATTTAAAAAGGGTGAATAATAATAAGATCAATTATTTTGTGTTTTATTTTTGTAATTTATTTAGATCACTTTGCAAAGATCTGTTTTCGGGTTTACATTAAAGAGTCTTTTTCTGTTTATTAATGTCAAAGAAGTCAGTTTAAATATACTGCGAATCAATTTTGTATAACAATAAAATGTGAAACCTTCCATGGGAATGAATACTTTTTAAAGGCACTGTATATGCTTCAGGAAGAGCTTCGATGGAACAATTACATTAAAGGCACAGCTATTATGAATAAAAAACATCCCAATACACATTAGATGCCTCAGCAGTGATTGTATTCACAGATAATGTGGAGTTATTTAGTCACTTCCAATCTGATAAGCAAACTAGAGCTGGTATAGGAAGTTCAAAAAGTGTTGTTGATGTTAGAGATTACTAATCCTTCAAAGTGCTTCATAGACACTGTGGACAGTTGCTACTCTGATGTGAGGCTTTTGATTTCTTAGCTAGCAATATTCTAGTAATATGATATTAATATTTTGGAGAGAAGGTAGGTGAATAAAGAGCAAATCCAGGAAGGACAGATTTGTAAGGGGGAAACCTGTTTATGAAAGGATCTTACGTTGAAATGTAAGTAGCTTAGAGAAGATGTTTTCTCACAGTGTGGTAACAAGTGAATGAAATCAAACATTGCATTCAAATTTGATTAGCCTCACAAAAAACACAACCTAATATTGGCAGAAGCATTTGTGTTGTGTTGTTATTCTAGGTGCAGTCTTATGGGTAAATCAGATTTCACTGTGTAACATAAGAGACAAGCCAATCGATGTTTCAAATCAAATCTTCAGTCCCTGTTCAGAACTCATTTCGATTATCGTAAATGTCCTGTGATTAACGTGCATTTCTGAGAGCAGCGTTAATTGTGCATTAACAAGGCAAAATACAGTATACTATAGGTGGGTGCAGGAATTATTAACATATCTTATTTACAGACTTGAGGTACACTGAAAAAATGATCAGAAAGAAGTTAACTTATACAATAATGGGAATGGTTGTGTGTGATGATTTTTTGAAAGAGTTGGGGTTATATTGATAAAACTTAAATCATAATGAACTCTGACATTGGAAGACAAAAAGAAGCATGAGGCAGAAAGAGTATAGCTGCCAAGGAGAGAAGAGTGAAACAACCTAAAATACAAATTTTGGGAAGCATAATACCGTATATACTTGCGGATAAGTTCTCCTGCAAATAAGTTGGGCCTTGATTTTACCGTATAATTTTGGGTATTTTATAATGTCGGTCATATAGGTTGAATGCAGAAAACGCTATTGGTCCAAGAGATTATAATATGTTAATGCCCACATGAGAGTAACCGTGGAGCACACTGCCTTTTTTTTCTATGTATTGTGCCTGCGTGACCACACGGTAATACCCAAACTATTCCGAAGCGACGTTTGCACTGTTTTGTGTTTTTTTGTATCTCACACCCTCATACACCTTTATCGTAAGAACATCGCTTATCTGCGATGGAGTGTTTGATCAGAAGAAAATATGAAGCTGGTTTTAAATTAAAAGTCGTTGACGTGGTGAAAGAAATTGGTAACTGCTCTGCTGCCACAAAATTCGATGTGTCTGAGAATCTAATGCGAGATTGGAGGAGGCAAGAAGATGTAAAAAAAAAAAAATTTAAGTGTCGCATTTTTGAACGGGCGTATAAGTCGGGGGCTGATTTTACGATCAGTTTTTCGGGTTTCAAGACCCGACTTATATGCAAGTATATACAGTGGTTTAAAGATGAAGTCTTAAGGAAATCAACTTATGCTCTTTGATTAGCCTTATACTTTACTCACACATCCAGGAGCTCTTCTTTAATGAAAGACAATCAATTTCTCATATTTATAGGTAAATTGTTTACATCCATGGTGGAAAACAAAGTTCTAGTGAACAGCTTACTAAAAAGACTTACCAAAAACCCATTTACGGTCAATCTAAAACAGTCTTGTGATTTGATGATGTTGGCCTTCATTTGATCCTGCTTTTTTCCATACTGTATATTGTAAAACAATATATTTACAGACATGGCTTAAAGAGTTAAGGGCAGGAACAAAGTGGTCATGTTCTCTTATAATTAAGGAAAAGTCCCTATTTCTAATAATTTTAGAAAAGTTACAAAACAACAATCTTGAAATTCAGCCATGAAAAATTATTGTATGTGTGGCTATGGTTTGTTCTTCTCTTCTGATACACCGATCTCTTGAAATTAGCTAAAAAATTAGCCAGACACTTAAAATCACAATAACATAAAGGACTGATGTCAAAAGATAGTATGATAACAGCTAATGAATTGCTATTAAAAATCAACTTATTAATCAATGATGATTATCAACAATAACAAAATGATGATCAGCAAAAGACAGTCAATATTTGTTAGTAATTTCAAACTAATAATTTCATATTTGAACAACAGACTTTTAGTTTTAAATTGTCAGCTCAGTTCATTAGAATTATGTTTCCACAGATCATTTCAACTTGACAATGCAAGTTTACAGGTCGATAGCAATTCAATGAGAACCCTAGCAAGTCACTTCCACTAAAGTGACTCAGTTTTAAAAACATGCAAGTTGTGGTTTTTATAAAAAAATATTATGTATAGTGGGCTGACATTGTGGCTCATTGGACTTGTAAGGCAGCTATACTAATCAGAGTCCTTGGATCACATCCCAGTCTGCTTTCTGATTGAATTTGCTTGTTTTTCTAGTTCCATGTTTTTTCATTAAAATAATTAGAGCTTATCCTCAGTCAAGTAGCAAATCAATAGCCACCTCGCATATCTCTCAAATCTCAGACTGGAACTTTTGGTTGGCATAACCATGTGGGAAGGCGATATGTCAAAAGTGTTAGTAGCCGGAGCAAAAAGTGAAAGCAGTCAAGGAGAACAAGAAAGTTATATGGAGACCAGAAAGATCGCTGATCAGGTAGTAGTGCCACATGCAGGAGAATGTCATGGATGGTACCAGGACCAATTTAAAGGTGACACTGGGGAAGGGTTAATGGGTTACACTAGCACTTACTGATTTGTCTGTTTTCCCAAAAACTAAGAAGAGCTCCTCTCTGGCTAGCCAAGGGCCCCTTTTTGTCCCCAGGACTCATCGCCCTAAAAATATCACCAGTGACACCTGTCATGTTTCAGCAAGGGTGTGTTCCCTGGCTTATGTTTATTTTCCTTTTCAGTGTCTTCTTTGTTTATTTTAAAGTAATATTTTTCTGATGTTTATTACATTTATGTATTCATGTTACTATTATTATGTTTATTTATTTACTAAGTATTTATTATGTGTTCTCCTTTGTTCCTTGTGTTTTATGTAGGGAACCCCCTGAGAGGTGCGGTCACTCTGATGTCACGCCTAGAGGACCACCCACAGACTTTATTTTTGAAGCTGGAATGACTTTAGTTGTTCATTGAAGTTATTACAGTGCAATTGTTAGTATTTGATATTTTTTGGGTTCTTGGATTTATTCACATCTCTTCATGGTTTTGATTATTAGATTACATTTTGGAACTTGTTTGCTCTTGATTACTTTTTAGGAAAATCCTTTTCATCTCGTTTTTCACTTTATGTCTATTTGTGCTGCTTTTTGTACTTTTATATAAAGATTTTGCTTTGGTCTTGTCCTTCCTAGCTATGGTTTTTATGGCTCCTTAGCCTAGAAGAGCCATATATATGCACTTTAGTACATTTTTGTAACGTTACAGATATCTTGAAATTTTGAAGCCTAAAATTCTTTCAGGCCCATGTAGGCAGAGGCCAACCAGTACAGAATTGGTGTCAGGCTACCTTAGGTGAGGCCTTTCCATGGGCAGGCTAGGAACAGTCCTGTTCTATTGGTCTTTCACAAGCATCACACCATTTTTGCCATAAGAGTGCACTGGATTCATGATGCCAGGGAATACAATACCATTTATTTTTCATTATTTTCCATCTTCAAAAATGGGTAATTAAATAAGTATTTCATTTTGGGAACCTCAACTATTTACTGTTGCTGTAGATCAATCCTTTACAAGTGCCAGTTAGATCAGAGTATTTGGCCATAGGCGTTGCTTGTTTGTTGTATTCACAGCATGCCTGGACACTTAACATGTTGGGTTAACAGTAAGGAAACTGCAATAGAAAAAGAGAAAATTCACAACGTTGTCTTCCGTATGATTTCTCTCGAGGATCCCTGCAATATTTTTGGCCTTTCTGTAAGGAATACAAGAATGGAAAGACTCTAAGATGTGTACAAGAGCTGTGGTTTATGCCGTGGATCTGTGACTGAGTACTAACTGATAAGGTTTTCAAACTTTGCACTAACCACATTTATACATTTGATGTTGCAAATAGTTATTTTGGTTTAAATGTGGAAAAATATGTAATGTTTAAGTTTCTATCTTGTAGACGTTGTAGTAACTTCTTTCACTTTGAGATTTAATAAGACATACAATTTGACCAGGAAGCATAAAACACTTGCATACAGCTACATTTGAAATAAAGTTTGATAATTTAAAGTAGGGGAAGATTCTGGAGACAAATGGCAGAGTAAAGATTTTAATATTATAACTTCTAGATTTTAAGACATATCTGCAGCAGCTTAATAAAGACTCAACAATTAAACATGGAAGATGGAAGTATATAAAAGAAGACCATAAGCAGCAGGTTTCGAGTTGGATTTTTCTTAGTGAGCTATCTAGTAACCCAAAGAGGACACAATGATTTTACAAGTGCACCTTAATGTTCAGCGCTGTTCTTTTCTGTCAGACTGTGAGATACAACATTTCTGCTTCAGTGCTTATTGTTTCAGCTACTTACCTCTTCAAGGAAGATGAGAAAAGTGACGTTCGTTCCCTGGGTAGCCGTCAACTTACTGTCACTTGTGACAAGGTGGAGACCCCTAGGCGGTCTGCTGGGGCACTGCTCTTTTTTGGCTGTGAATATTTCCTTTACTCCAGCTGTGCAATTATTAGAAACCACCTTCCGGTACCTGCCAGCCAAATGTATGCACTGGTTACACAAAAATCAATGCAAGATACCAGTCGCATGCAATCTGTAGATGTCTAATAATTAACACAATGTACTTTCTAATTCCCTAAACATGCTGCACAAGGTACTGAAATGCTTTACTTATTTATGCCAATGCCAATACTTATAGTCCTTCTCTGTTCAGTTTATCATTCAGCCTTAAACTATGTGCAATACAAAAAAAATGCATTAAAATGTATATCTAGAAAATATACAATCAATTTTACTGTAAGTATTCTATCAAACCAATCATAAAGCTGCTATAGATTCAAACATTATATCTATAGAGGATGAGAGGCAACACATCAGTATTAGTCCAAATAATTGAGAAGTACATTAGTGCTTTCATTGACTGATAAAGGAAAGCAAACCATTTTTTGACTAAAAAAAAAGTAATTAATGATATAAACAATCCACCAAAAACCTAAGTAGGAGAACATCCTGATGCAGTTCTTTCCTTACTAAGAATAAAGACGTGGACACTATATCGTATTAAAATTGATGTGCTTATTATAAATTATAAAATACACATTGAAATAATGAATAGGGAAGAATCGAAGTATGAGGGGAGGCAGACTGGAAATGAAAGCTCTGGTGCCTTTCTGAGTATTCCTGCACAGGTATTTGTCTTGTCTTTTTTGGAGTATTGTAACTTTAAAATCTCCCAAGTACAAAAAAAAACAAAAAAAAAACACTTCCTTCATATTTCCTCTATCTCTCTTTTTCAAAACTCTGTTATTTTATTCCTGCCAGACAGATATCACCCAAATTCTCCTCCTGACAATAGACTCAAGGAGACCACTGTGGTGATGTGGCTCCAAACACCTTTCCAGGTTTACTTCGGTCCAAGTTTTAGAAACACTTAATAATAATAATAATAATTCATTACATTTATATAGCACTTTTCTCAGTACTCAAAGCGCTATCCACACAGGGAGGAGCCAGGAAGCGAACCCACAATCTTCCACAGTCTCCTTACTGCAAAGCAGCAGCACTACCACTGCACCACCTGTGAGGACACTTCTCAAGTCAAGAGTTGACATTCTCTGAATAGAGCAAGACTAAACCAGCACTCCTACTAGTGGCCCCAGAGCCATCGGCGGCCTTTACAGGCGGATTCTTCAGGACAACTTTCCACTTTCTAGATTAATAGTCAGACATTCTGGATGTCTGTTGTCTGTTTGGTTTCCTACACTGTACCACTTTTTTTTTTCAAATACATCTGAAGGTATGCATGAAGAGCTAGCTGCCTTTTGCGGAAATAAATCATTTCACACTTCAAAGGTCTTTGCCATACAAAAGACAATTTGTTTTATTGCGGATTCCGTATGATCCTAAATCACGAACTGTTTTTAGTCTGTCATCCCATTGCCAGCTTGGCAATACTTTACAATACTCATTTTTCAAATGATTAAGATAAAATCTGGTTATTCCAAATTTGCATATTGCAATTACTGTAATGTCCGAACAGATATAGAAGATTGACATTAAAACACTGAAGCATGGTGTTCAAAATGAAATGCTACCACTGTTCTATAGACATCACCTCACACTGCCTATCAGGGATGAACAAATGGCAGAGAATCACAGGAAACTGGCTTATACATTATTTAGACCTTAAAACTTCTTACATTTTTAGATGTGTTTTTCTTTCTAAGCAAATTCAGAGTTACAATACTTGTTTAACCTGTACAAATGCACTTATACATTTAAGTACTGCTTAAGAGATAATGAATTGCACTATTTACCTCACAGTTGTGTAACATAAATCGTGTACTGCATCACATTCATTAAACACATCTATTAATATTCATGAGTGGCATGCTGGTGCAGTAATTAGAACTTTGGCCTTACAGCTTTGGAAAGTTGGGTTTGATTTATAATTTGTCACTACTGGTATGGAGTTTGTAGATTCTCAGCATGTCTGCTTGGATTTTCTCCTGCTCTTCCAAATTTCCCCAAATCCACAACACACAAATGTTAGATTAATTGGTGAATTTAAATTGACCTGATAGGAGTTGGGGTAGAGTAGGTGTGTGTATGACCCCACCAGGAGACAGTTAAATCTTTTATGTAAGGACCAGGAGAAATGCAAAATCAAAAAAGGAAGCTGAAATCAGAAACCAAAGTCAATATTATCTTTCAAATAAACTGGTAATTAAAAAAGTGAGAAGTCACAGATGAGAGCAAAAGATTGGAAAACAGGAAGATTAACAAAAAAATCTTTCATTAAAACTGGAGTGGGATCAAAAATTCAATTTGTTTAATTAATTTATTTATTTTTTCTCCTGGGTAGGGGTTGATTTGACTTGAACTTAGTTCTGTAAAATTTGACTTGCTTGTATGGAATGTTATTTGCTTTTAATAAATTCAAGAAAATGCCGAAAAAAAACAAAAGTTAAAAAGGTAATAGCAAGGATTCATTAACTGTCAACATTCAAAAACAACAGTCTTTCACACAGTGATTCAAGGCTAATCCCAAACCTTTAAACCTTGACCTAATGAGGTCAGTGTCATGACCTCTGCAAACACACATATTCGCAACCAGAGGACACATCATGGCAACAGAATCCACAAAATGGCGGCACTCAAGAAATAAGGCAAAATGGCATTATGGTAAAATGTAAATAAATTTTAAACTATGTTAAGGTTCAATAACTAGAAAAAAATCCTTGTAATGTGGAATGTCTGTGTGTCAAAACCCTATACTCTATACTGTATAATTAGCCAGAATTTCTGCTGGAAGTTACAAAATAAATTTTTGAAAACAAAAGATCCCATGAGTATAAGTGTGTCACGGTAAAATAATGACAGCCAGTAAAAATAGTCAGCACTGGCTAATGCCATGCAGTATATATACAAAATATATATATATATATATATATATATATATATATATATATATATATACAGTAATCCCTCGCTATATTGCGCTTCGACTTTCGCAGCTTCACTCTATCGCGGATTTTATATGTAAGCATATTTAAATATATATTGCGGATTTTTTGCTGGTTCGCGGATTTCTGCGGACAATGGGTCTTTTAATTTCTGGTACATGCTTCCTCAGTTGGTTTGCCCAGTTGATTTCATACAAGGGACGCTATTGGCAGATGGCTGAGAAGCTACCCAACCAGAGCGCGTATTACCTATTAAATAAAACTCCTCAAATATATTGTGAGCACGGTGGCTCTTCACACCCCTAGAGGATACGGCTGCTCCTCAAAAAAACGCTGAAAGATTACCTTCACATTGCTCTCTTCTTTGCTGGGCTTACATATGGCTGCTTTATCAAGCGATATGCTTCCTGCACGGTGCTTCGCATACTTAAAAGATCAAACAGCATGTATTGATTTTTACTTTTCTCTCTCTCTCTCTTGCTCTGATATTCTCTGCTCCTGACGGAGGGGGTGTGAGCAGGGGGGCTGTTCGCACACCTAGACGATACGGACGCTCGTCTAAAAATGCTGAAAGATTACCTTCACGTTGCTCCCTTCTGTGCAGCTGCTTTGTGAAGCGACATGCTGCACGGTGCTTCGCATACTTAAAAGCTCGAAGGGCATGTATTGATTTTTGATTGTTTGTTTTTATCTGTCTCTCTCTCTCTCTCTGACATTCTCTGCTCCTGACGGAGGGGGTGTGAGTTGCTGCCTTTCTTGCAACTGCTTTGTGCGGCGGTGCTTCACATACTTAAAAGCCAAACAGCCCTATTGATTTGTTTGCTTTTCTCTCTCTCTGACATTCTCTGCTCCTGACGCGTTCTCCTTTGAAGAGGAAGATATGTTTGCATTCTTTTAATTGTGAGACGGAACTGTCATCTCTGTCTTGTCATGGAGCACAGTTTAAACTTTTGAAAAAGAGACAAATGTTTGTTTGCAGTGTTTGAATAAAGTTCCTGTCTCTCTACAACCTCCTGTGTTTCTGTGCAAATCTGTGACCCAAGCATGACAATATAAAAATAACCATATAAACATTTGGTTTCTACTTCGCTGATTTTCACCTTTCGCGGGGGGTTCTAGAACGCAACCCCCGCGATCGAGGAGGGATTACTGTGTATGTATATATATATATATATATATATATATATATATATATATATATAATATTTATAGTTTATAGAAAACATTTTGTATATCAGTAATGTATGGTTAGAATATGGTTACTTTTACATAAACACAATACCTAGAGATGGTACCTGGTATTCATTGTAAACCATTCCTCACACTGCAAGGACTCATAAACAAAATCGTAGCTGGATACTAAGTGCACAGACTTAATAGTTTGAGAAACTCATTGCCATAGTAGCAGAACAAGACCAAATATTGTGTTATGTTGTGTTTATATATATATATAAATATATATATATATATATATCTTCTTATATAATACTCTACTGTGGCTGTCCATTTGTCTGTCCAGGATTTTAAATCACCTGTAGCTCGCAGACCATTTGACCTATAGACCTGAAATTTGGTACACATATACTACTTGACCTCTACTGTCTACTTTCGGGGTGATAATTGACCTCCAAGGTTATTCCTCTTTTTATTTTTATTTTTTTTTTTTGTAGAATCAACTCTCTGCAGTAAGAGCGCTGTTCTCATCCCTACCACCTTCGCCGTCACTTCCCCTACCTCTTTAAATCTTAAATCATTCTTGAAGCAGATTGAAGACTTAAGTGCCAGCTTAAGTGAAAAATGAAGAAAAACGTACCAAGTAACTGCAACACAAACACAATCAGTTTTAACACGAAAAAATGTCGGTGAAAGAAGAGAAGCAGTTGGCCACTAGGGTGGAGAAAAGAAGAGCTGCTCAGGAAGCAACAAGCGCGTTAACCTCTGAGCAAATGAATGCTAAACGTACAGAGAAAGAGGATGAAAACTAGAAATGCTCAAGTCAAGTGTATTCACTCCACGTTATCATGGTGTATATATATATATATATATATATATATATATATATATATAATATATATATATAAAATACCATATATATATATATATAAAATACCAGTAGTGGCGGCCTGCACGATAATGTGCAGTGAATACACTTGACTTATAGTTTTCATTCTCTTTCTCTGTACGTTTAGCATTCGTTTGCTCAGAGGTTGATGTGCTTGCTGCTTCCTGAGCAGTTCTTCTTTTCTCCACCCTAGCGGCCCGCTTCTTCTCTTCTTCCATCGGCATCTTTTTGCATCAAAACTGATTAAGTCAGTGTTTGTGTTGCAATTACTTGGTACGTTTTTCTTAATTTTTTACTTAAGCTGGCACTTGTCTTCAATCAGCCTCAAAAATGATTTAAGATATGAAGAGGTTGGGGAAGTGATGGCGAAGGTGGTAGGGATGAGAATATCACCCATATGCATGCGCCGCACGGCCGCCCTGCTGGCTGCTGCTGAGAGTTGATTCTACAATAAAGTAATAAGAGGAATAACCTTGGAGGTCAATCGTCACCCCAAAGGCGGATAGTAGATGTCACATAGTATATGTGAACCAAATTTCAGGTCAATAGGTGAAATGGTTTGCGAGCTACAGGGCATTTAAAATCCTGGACAGACAGACAGACAGCCACGGTAGCGTATTATATATAAGATATGCTAAGTAATATTGAATAGGTGGCATATTCTAGTGAATTAGCTGTAGACTCATTAGGGATTTTACTATTTCTTTTGTGCCAGATTTTTAGGATGACTTCGACGGATGTTGTTAAAATCAATATTATTACTCTGCAATAGCCCAATTTTCTATTCTAAGTGTGGTAAATTGTACAACCTTCATTAGTGCAGTTGATTTTAGTAACATTATAGTTGACAATATGGCTGTTGTTATTAAAAGTGGTATTATTTCATGGTTCCTACATTCATTTCTTAGCCCTGTTCTATATGAATTGTTAAACATCGCTAGATAAATGAACTGGTTAGTGTTAGGTAATATTTTTGCATTTTAACTGCTCTATGTTTCTAAGTTAATTTTGCATAAGCTTTTCTTCATTACATTACCCTTTTGTGTTTGGTGTACCTCAGTGTGTGGCATGTTAGAAGACAATGCTCGTCTTAATCTTGTAAGTAAAACAAGTATAAAATTTGTAATATTACAGTTTGTAGTGGTTAGGATGTGAAAATTTTCAAGTTACATTCAAGAAAGACAAATGTGCCTTTCTGGAAAGATAAGAAATACAAGTGTTGCTAAGAAATATGAAGTGTGAAAACCAAAGATCAGGTAACTGTGATCTCTCATTAAACTTTGGTACATAGTGTGTCAAAGGTCTCAGTCACAAATTGAATAGAAAAGAAGTGTTATCACATTTTAGCTCATTAAACTCAGATATAGCCTTGCTGTGGGAGACATACTGTATGTAAATATTAAAGATCAAATTAAGAAATCAATATTAAAAATTAAAGATCAGAATCAGAGGAGTAACTATATTAATTCATAAAGTAACTCCTTTTGTAGTCCCCTGAGATGATTTTTGAAATCCTGAAGAAGGGGCCTGAGTTGCCTCGAAAGCTTGCATATTGTAATCTTTTTAGTTAGCCAATAAAAGGTGTCATTTTGCTTGACTTTTCACTACATTCATAATAGCTAACATGGTACAATACCCTTGTACTACAGAAATAAATTTAAAAAAATAATAATTCCCAAAAATATCCAAAATAATCTTAAATAGAAGCAGATCTTGACAACAGTATGATTGACATTTTCAATATGCGTTTCTGTTCTTGATTGTCCCTTGTGCTCTAGTAAATGCCTAACTTTATTTTCCTTTTTTTTAAGATCATCTGCTGATTTTTAGTGATGCAGATTTATTTTGTGGAAAAGCCTTCAGATCAGCCAACTAATCTACAGTTAGGAAATCTACATTTTCTTTCACACTGTTGTTCACAGCTATAGGAACACCACTTTAATCTCTAGCTAAAATGTGATCTTGTGAGGATAGTTAATATGTGTAGAGGGTACCTGTGAAACAAAATACCAGACTAGTTAAGGCGTTAATGGAAATGTCAGATATGTCCTCACCCAGTACTGTTGAGAAAACTCTTCCCAGCTGTGCAGCTTCTAGCAATGGAAGATGGATTGAACCAGAAGGCCGGCAAACATTTCCCATCACTGCGGCGCTCATAACCATAATCACTGTGACAAAGGGAGAAAAAAAAAGGAAAAATTAATTGACCTTTGGAAAAGGTAGAGGAGGTGATGGAAAATTACTGTGACCTAAAACTAATTTCTCAACAAAATTCCATTAAATGCAAATGCTCAAGAATAACTTAATATAGAGAGGCATGCAGGTTATTTTGTCTGAAGATAGAAAGTACATCTAGGAGGATGGCGGTTTGAAAAGAAAGAGCAATAGACAGTGTAAGTATATGTGAAAAGGTGACTTTATGTATGGTAAAGACAACGTAAGTAGAGACTTGACCAAGGTCAGCTGCATTTTGACTTTGTTTGGAAAGCAAATTTGATATTGTTGCTGTTACATATCCAATTTGTAAATGTACTTTAGCAGGGTGAGGAGACATGGTGGGGGTACTGCTGCCTGACATGCCCCAAGTCCTAGTTGAAATCCCAGTCTAGGCACTGCGTATATTCATTTTGGGTATCCACATTAGGATGTGTAGTCAGACTGTGAATTGGGTCCTTATGTTCCACTTTAAAATTTTTTCCCTCTTGCTTATCAATTTTTACTTTCTTGTTATTCAAATGTATTATATATTTATAGATTTTGTAAGTATACTTGGACAAAGCCATATGCCTAATAAGTTTATTGCATTTATTTTTACACCTACTAATAATGACAATTTTTAAAACAATAATCCTCATCAAAATCTGCATTGGGTTTTGTGGCCATCATGGGGCACTCATGCTCCCCAAACACTCGACACAGCACAGGCTTAGACACAAGTCTCAATAAACAAAAGGATTTTATTGATGTGAAACTCTTCCTCAAGTAAGAGGTTCCCTCAACACAGTCACCAATACAAATCCAGCAGCACACAGCAATAAGTTTTCTTTGTCTTCTTCTTCTTGTCTCTCTCTCTCTGTCTTTCTCTGCCTCCTCTGCTCCTCCTGTCAAGCTTTGTCCTCCTCCTCCCAACACTGGCACCTGGAATAGAGGCAGGCAGCTCTTTTGACGTAATACCCGAAAGTATTTCTGGTGTTCCAATGGCTTGTCCCAGGAGCATGTCCAGTTAAGGCTGAAGCCTCAGAAAGTAGGGCTTGCTAGTCCCCACAGCACTGGCTGGTGGCACCCAAGGAACCCAACAGGCCTGAGTCAAAGAACTCCACATACCATGATGTCCTGTGGAAATCTGGGGTGCCGCGGCAACTCAGGGAGGCTGCCCTCTAGCAATATGGGGGAGACAATGTCCAGTGATGGGTATGTTTCCCAGCCGTCCCTCACAGTTTCCTCAGGACTTTAGTGTTTCTCTCAAATCACGGATATGTGAAAGTTAGACTGATTGACTGCTTTCAACTAATCAAGTGTAAGTGAGTGTGCAAGTGTGTGTACAAACTTTCTTGTCATTTAAATGTGGATGGTCACCTTAGATAGAAGCATCTGCCAAATACAAATATAGTCATTTGATAGGCAGTGCACATTTACCCTGTGTTTCTGCTTTTTTTTTTTTTGGGACCCTGTTGTTGCTGAGAATGCTGGGAACACACTCCTCACAACCATGAAAGGCATGAAGTAGGTTTGAAATAGAATAGATATGTGGACTATTTAGATTAATCCTCTATTACAATTTTTTTGGGAAAACTCAACAGGTCTTTAGACCACCCTTTCATGTATATAGCGCCATGCTACATTTTGGCTGACCCTGCATTCTGGCCTCCAAAGGTCATGTGAAAATACAGTTTCCCATTCGGGATTAATAAAGTCTTTCAAATCAAAAAGAAGAGTCTCAAAAATATAGTTCAAAACATATTTGTTAAAGCTCATATAATTACACCTAATATTGTAGTGTAAATTACATGTCCTTCCACTACCAATGAGATGATTAAAAAGTAAATTTCAGTGAAAATGACTGTGCCTCACTGACACAAAGTACACTGCAGTGTCGCCCTGACCCTCCTTTTTAACACAACTAACACATGTTTGGCCCAATTCACATCTGAATGACTCACACATTATATGACTCTATTGCCTAAAGGCTGTCATTTCAACAGCTCCATTAACTCACAGGTTCAGATGTGCATCACTTATGATGAAAAATGTGTTTCACGTTGCAGGAGCTCATTATTTGTTATTTTCAAATAGCTACACATCTGCTTTAAAAAATACTTTGTAATAGATTTTTTTAAGAAACGTAATAGTCATTGAGTACACATAGGAAACAAAAATGAAACTCAGGACATTAAAGAAGAACTGATTATGATGATTATTATTATTATGTTGAACTTCTTGCCTGTTTTGGGTGATCTCAGGCAAATCAAGACATCAACAAGATATTAAAGCAATTCACCCAAGCACCTTCTGAGGATGTGTGCAGTGCCTATAAGCTGTGATCTTCTGCACTATTTTTTTTAGTTCAAATGAAACCCTTCTGTTTCCTAATGCTTCTACTATTACTGGCACCATTCTTCTCCAGGCGTTCTACATCATGCTGATCTTGATTTCCAGGTGCCTGTACTTGTTTTGCTTCACTGTCTGTTACATTAAGGTATTCATGTCTTCACAAAAGCAGGGATGTCCTCTCTTTCCTGATGTGCATCACTATCTCAGGATGGTTGGCTGGTATTGTCTGGTCTGTAACTACGGGCAAGTATTACCTGATGGTGATTGTGTCATTGAGACTGACTACTTTGTCCAGGATGTGCTTTTAGTACTTGTCAGGTGCTTGTATCTCCTAGATACTTGCTCATGATCCAATGGATGTAACTAGCCACCTTGTTGTGTCTCTAGGTGTATTCAGATGGTGCAAGCATTCTGCAACCAGTGACTATTTGACTTACATGCACCTCTGCTTTATTACACATCCTGCACTTGCTGTCGACTCCCTGCTTTAAGATGTTCTTCTGGTGGTATCTGGTGTTGAATGCCTGGTCCTGGACTATGAAAATCAGTTTCTCATATGACACTGGAACTGCGTCAGACATGGAGGCTTCTTTGTTGATCACTGGTCTGTCAAGATCTTGGAAGAATGGTCGATGCAGGAGCTTGTTCTTCAGCAATTTGTTATTATTATTGCATCCATCCATCCATCCATTTTCCAACCCGCTGAATCCGAACATAGGGTCACGGGGGTCTGCTGGAGCCAATCCCAGCCACCAAAGGGCACAAGGCAGTGAACCAATCCTGGGCAGGGTGCCAACCCACCGCAGGACACACAAACACACCCACACACCAAGGACACACTAGGGCCAATTTAGAATCACCAATCCACCTAACCTGCATGTCTTTGGACTGTGGGAGGAAACCGGAGCGCCCAGAGGAAACCCACACAGACATGGGGAGAACATGCAAACTCCACGCAGGGTGGACCCGGGAAGCAAACCCGGATCTCCTAACTGCGAGGCAGCAGCGCTAACACTGCGCAACCGTGCATTCATTTGAAAGTTATAGTTGTAAAGACCATAAATATAGACATATTTGGCTTTATCTCTAAGAGCTTATAGTACTGGCGCCCTTCACTTCCACCTGAACTTTTTAAACTGTAGTTTTGTTGTTTATTGTGTACTACAGTAGATTCATACCCACATAAGTTTCAATGTGCAGGTTACACTGACTGAGAGTTATGAACTGGCCCTGTGTAAGAGAGCTTAGACTTACCAATTACCCCAGAATGCACCTCTTTAGGATATAGAGAGGCATGTACAGGTAAAATGAACAGCATACATAAAGTAGATGGGCTCAAGTAAGACATGATAAAATCACACAAATTATAGGCCCTTGATTCTGCTTTCATTTGACCTCAGGGTTAGTATAAAATACAATAAAAAGCAAATAAGAAAAACATTTCATAAGCAGAGAAAGTAAGTTTTGTAGTGGAAGAAACATGGTTCCACTTTTTTCACATTGGTAATGCAATTAATTAGTGACAAGATGGGCTGATGTTAATGAATTACAATAATTAGTACAAGATGCATTAGGCAGCACAGCACAGTTACTGTAAATTAATGCCTGATACAGGGAGGCTAATTATTCATACCAGGCACACTTTGAGTAATAAACTGCCTGTGAAGTGCAGTGGAGGATTTGTTTGGAATGCGTAATGAAATAAATTAGAGATCAAATGGAAATGAAAAATAAAAAAAAACAGCCAGTTCATTTCAAGTAAAGGGAATCAAGAGCACACCATATCATTGGGTTTCAAATGGCATTGGTGAGTGTACATTGGGCCTACAGTATACTTGTATTACAGTCCAAGTCTCTTAATACCTAACATACTGAGATTCATTTTTGGCAATCCACAGTTTATTGGGACATGTTCTCAAAGCAAGAGGAGGATATTTTTCTAATACAAGATTTAATCCCAACATCTAACTGTGTAATACTGAGCAAGACACTTTATTCTACATTCTTGCTTATCATGGCACCAGAGAGTGGAGAACTATTGCATGTTGGAAAGACATCCAATTAAGATTTTTACTGTACACCTGACAATACTAATACTGCTAGTACTGTTACTGCTAATAATGGGGTGCTGCTTCAATTGGCTACAAAACCTGAAGGGTTCCTCTGAATTAAGCATATTGGGTATTTGCTGTCTTAGTTTTATGACTCTGAAACTGAGTAAATGGGAATGCAAACATGTTCACTTTACAGTTAAACAGATATCCATTCTGGCAGGCATGGCCACACAGTGCTTTCCTTGTCTCACAGCTGCAGGTCTGAATGGTGCCCCAGACACTGTCTGTGTTGAGTTTGCTTGTTCTCCTATGGGCACTCAAGTTTCTTTTGGTATCATTTAAGTACAAGCATATTGTCATGTTCACAGGTTACAGCGAGATCCTTCAACTCAAAACTCATTTACATTGGATCAGTCCACCACATGATGGGCCTCTGGACTGGATACAAACCAGAGTATCTAGAAAAGACCCAAGTGAAAAGTGGTTAAACGCTCAAAATCCACACAAATGATACCCGCCCTAAGAATGAAGCTGGTATCAAAATGCTATGAAATAACAAATTACCTGCTATTCCACTCTGCTGCCTACATGTGCTAAATGGGATAAAACTCTGCACAAAACAAGATGAAATCTAGAATAAAATGCATTCTAAATTAGAAACAGTCAAGATGATTCACTGATTTGAAGCTGTACAAGGGACCCCTATACTACTTAAATTTTACAGATTGACATCTTAGAATTGTAAGAATTTAATGTATTTGATGCTCTGGCTCACCAAGACCATCTGGAAGATTAAGCTAGTTATGAAAAAGGATGGGTGGATTCAATGTATACTGCCATTAGGAAAAATCATTCTGTAAAATCCACCTTGCATGCAAAGTGACTTATACAGTAAATGACAAGTGTGCAGAAAAGTCTTCATAGTGACTTGCTCGGAGTATCAAAACCACTCAGTGTTGGAGTATGAACCCTATACAAATATGCATTGACCGCTAAGTGCCATTGTCTACAATTCCATACATACACACATTGTCAGATTCGCTTTATTCAGTTTAGGCTATGGGGGTCAGAAGCCAAAACCCTGAGCAACAGTTTCAAGGAAGGAAGCAACTCTGGGCAGAGGACCAGTCTACTTCTGTGCACACACAAACATCCACCCTAGGGCTGGCTCAGTGTCTCCAATTAACACAACTTGCATGTCTTTGAGGATGTGGGAGAAAAACCCATGCAGAAACAAGGAGAATAAGCTAACTACAGACATGGCTGAAAATATTGATACCTTTGCACAAAAAACTCAATGGTTTTCTTTGAACGAAGCTGAAATTGAGTGATGTATTTGGTATCCACATTTTATTTAACACTTAACAAAATAGAAACTTTGATTTTTATTTATGATGGATCATATTATTTCAAATAAGTAAATAAATGAAAATGGCTTGGACAAAAATGTTGGTACAAACTGCAACAAAATATCACAACATTGGCATATGCATCCTAAACAGTGTTTTTGAGTTAAAATGCTTATAATATATGCAAACAAAAAGGAATGAGGGCAACACTTAGATAAACACTGTGAAGATAGAAAGCAGAAGCAACTTTATATTCTAAAAGAACTTTCTAACTTGGCTGTTCTATTATAACTATATACTTCAATGTCTCTGTCACTCCATTACATGCCTTTCACAGCAGGATGTTTTATTAACATTTCATCATCAATCACATTTGGAAGGAATATTCCATGCACACAAGATGTCAGAAGCATACATATTTGATCATCACTTACCACTCAAAGTCAGACTGAGTGCAGAGGCATGGCTCTGATGTCATTGTCAGAGAATGCTCCCTTCCCATGATGCACCTGGCTGGTGGTTTAAGCTTTCTGTAAATTCTTTTCATCCCCATGATACAAGGATCACCCTGAAGAGAACAATTCAGTTTTTAGGACACCAATTAATCTTCTGTAACTATTGAATATTTAACTATGGAGGGCAAATTGTTAATAATTTATCATTTCAGCCACAATCAATTGATAAATAATTAAAATAGGTACATGAGAAAACATTGTGATGGAATGGATGATGACAACATAGTCACAGGCTCTGCATGACCTTGAAGTGGATAAGTGGGTTAGAAAATCAGTGGATGGATGGATCTGAAGAGGGTACACTTGTGGTCATAAGTTTACATACACTCATCATGGGCACGAATGTCATGGTAATTATGATCTTTCGATGATTTGTTTGAACTGTTCCTTTTCCTTTTGTTATCACTAGAATCTCTGAAGCCTACGAAAAAAGGCGTAATGCCAGGCCACCTTAAATTCCTTCACACCACTCCATTAGCATCTTTTGTTTTGTAAAGGTATCGATCAGCACAAGCAGCAAGCAGCCTGCTATCCCATCCCACCACTGATACAGCTGCTTTGGAGATCAGGCCCTTTAATGGCAACGGAAGGCTAAGGGGTGCAGGGATACCAGAGAATGCTAGATAGTTTGAGTCTGGAGTCCCTGAAGCAGTTGTAAGGACACCCTAAAACCTGAAAATGATTGCAGAGCTTGTTCAGAGGTGACTTAAGTCTGGACTTGGTAGATTAGTTTGTGGCAAAGGCTTACTGTAACTATTCAAAGGTAGAAAGGTCAGTGGTGAGAGAATAAAAGAGAAGATGAGATTGGAGGTGACAAGGAGAATAGTTTGATGAGGCATATAGACAAGTAATCAAAACCTATATAGTGAGGCCCAAAGAAGAATTAGGGTTTTTTTGATCACAAAATATAAAAAATAATTAAATTCATGTAAAAAATAATAAAGACTTATTGGAATGTATGTTAAGAAAATTAATTCAAATATAAATGATTGTACAGTTTGTGGTACAAATGTTCAGTTGTGCTAAGGCGAACACCTCCTAAAGATCCAGTACCTGGTTATGAAGGTGCCATGTCTGATAGTCTTCTTCGACACACCTTCTATTGAAAATTGATCTGTAATCTACTTTTACAAGCTGCCATTCTGACCGATGGCTAACATGTCCAAAGATCCTGTAATTAAAAAAAAGGAAATAGATATCATCACTCATCATGTCACAAAAGTAAACTTGTGCTGAAACTTTGTTTGAAATGTCACTTATTAGATTATTTAGGGTATATCATAGTTACTATATAATTTTCATCATATAACGATGATGTAATTAAATATGCCAAAAAAAAAATAAAAATAAACTATCCATCCATGTATTATCCAACCCGCTATATCCTAATTACAGGGTCACGGGGGTCTGCTGGAGCCAATCCCAGCCAACACAGGGCAGGAAACAAACCCCAGGCAGGGCACCAGCCCACCGCAGAAAATAAACCAATTAAATAAAAATAAACCAGAAAATAAAATTATTATTAAAAGGGCTAGGCAATGAGAAGTCAAGGAAAACAGTGTGGGGGCTTTAAACCAAAAAGACAGGACAAACAATCTGCCAAAACCATGGCCAAATCACCATTATAAGAAGCTCTTTTGTTAATCTTAAATAACGGTAATGTGAGGGTGGCATACATATCACTGTTTACAGTTATGTGGGGACAATGGACTGGTGTTGCCTAAAACAACATGGCGACGGCCTTAAAACAAATACTGCAAAATGATGTCAGCTGCTTCAAAATATTAATGCAAATTGGCAAATGATGATGTTAAATATTAAACAACAAAAATTACTAATTAATTAAAAATTTCAAAAATTCACATGAGAAAAAAGAATATGAATAAATACAAAAGACTTTATTATTACCTTTCTTATTGTTATTCAACTAACAATAGTGTACTTAGTGTAGTGTAGTATTTATTTATACCACTACTCGAATTACACATTAATAATACCTGATTAAACCAGAATAAAGCAGATAATTACTGAATAATTGCAGTGTACATTCAGAGCCTATACAAAATATTCACTCTATTGAAAGTTTTCACATTTTATTCTTATACCACATTGAAACACAGTGGATTTAATGTGGCATTTTTGAGATTCATCAACAGAAAAAGAATCTTTAATGTCAAAGTTAAAACCAATCTCTGCAAAGTGACACTAAATTAATTACAAATATAAAACACATTATGGTATGAACAACATGTTAGGGTATGGACAGTGTAAAACACTAAAGGATGATGCTTGTTGTGTGATAATTGTATCATTTATAACCTTTCAGTTGCATCCACATAATATTTTATTTTTTATTACTTGGAATAAACTAACTTCATTCTTTTACTAATTTAAATATATTTATCAGATTCAGTATTTTGTTTGCAGTCAGACGTACTGAGAATATTCATCTACTTACGTCTCTTTAGAATAATCAGACCATCTAGGCCTGAAATGAATCCAGCCTCTTTTCTTTTGACTTTTCCTATGACAATAGTTAAATATAGAGTGGAATTGTGGCACACTTATACAGTAATATCCTGCTTTTGAATCCTGTACTCTATCTGGCTGAAATATGTAAATTGTCACTATGATTTACTGGACTCATACCTCCCACACTAGACCTAAGTGCTCTAATGAAGCCTAGCAGCAATGTGAGACTAACCCAAAGTCAAGAAGCAGGCTAAAGGCCTGCACAGGCCAAACAGAAAAGGGGTCATGGCTTTGAAATTTCAAAAACTCAAAAGAGAGTGGCAAACCGTGACATGTTGTTGCCTACAATATCAATATTAAAGTTCCTTAAAATCTGAAGATTTATTTAAAAAATATAATCCCGAAACAAAAGCAAAGATGTATCAAAATGATGTGCCTAAAAGGCAACCTTTAAGCTAACATAACTAGTCTATAAACCAAAATCCTTAAACTAAAAGCCATAAAGAAAAAGAAAATGCTTACAAAGATGAAATTTGTAAATTCTTGAAAGAGCCAAATAACAAAAGAATTCAATAATTCTACAGTGGTCAGCTTGCTGTACCTTCTGCTAAACTTTAAATAGGGCTGGGAACGATCCCTGGCTACAGTGTCCAGGGGTCTGCCCCCTGAGCGTTATATACAGTGCAGAAGGCATATAATATAAATAAATAATAAACACACAATCAATATAATACTATGCTAATGAGAAGAAAAAATGAATAAATAAATCAAAAATCATAAATCAAATACAAACAGAAAGGAAACAAATATAGTCAATTGCATATGTAAAAAAATAATAATATTCAAAAGACAATAAAAAATAAACAAAAAGGAAAATCAGCTTGAGCCAGGGATGAAACTTTGGCTATAATATAACAACTGCATGTTCTCATGACAGTGTGTGCTTGTTCTACTTCTCTTCGCACATCCCTAAGATGTGTGTTAAGTTACTTGGTGACTCTAAATGGGTCCCATGTGGTTCTGTGCGCCCTGTGAACTGGTGCCTTGTCCACAGTACTGATTCCTGTTTCGCATCCACCCAACCCCAAACCCTGGTTTGGATTAAGTTAATTTAAGAATGTTGTGTGACTTTAATATGTATACTAAGATAAAACATTGTTGTTAGAAAGAGTATTTTGTAAGTTGTAGGTTTGGTTTGGACATGTGCAGAGGAGAGATGCTGAGTATACCGGGAGAAGGATGCTAAGCAGAGCTGCCATGCAAGAGAAAAAGAGAAAGGCCTAAGTGAAGGTTTATGGATGTGGTGAGAGAGGACATGCAGGTGATGGGTGTAACAGAACAAGATGTAGAGGACAGAAAGATATGGAAGAAGATGATCCGCTGTGGCGACCAGCCGAAAGAGGAAGAAGATTTTGTAAGTTGTAGGTTTATATAAAAAACAGCTGTGCTACTTGTTTAAGACTGGTTTTGATCCAAGTAATGAACAAAGACCTTATTTTTTATTAAATTCATGGGTTGAACATTTCATCTGGTAAAACAATATACACCTGATCCTATTTTCTTGTGGACGCCTTTCCCTTTTCTGATAGAGTCACTCATTTTTGCCACTTCCTCTCATCGTCACTCATCAAACTGACCACTCCTATAGTTGCATTGTTTTGCTGGGAAAATGTGGCGGTGGTTGTACCCACATTGGCTTGTTTAGCGACTCTAGCCTAGTTGTGTCAGGGCTTTGGTTTCAATTTATTGATATTTTCACTCATGAAGTTATCAGTCACTAGCATTACAGCTATAAATCTTTTTCATGTGCAAGAAAGGTCACTACCACGATGCTGTTGCTGACATATAACGTCAGACAACAGAATAGTACAATAAGACAAATTTTCTTATTTTTAGACCCTTATTTGTATTTTTATTTTATTTTTTACTTTTTCACCCTTCTTCTACATGTTTTGCCTATTTTAAATTTGTTCTTCTTAACCCTAGTATCCAGACAGATTTACAGATACACAGACACACACACAGACACTTGTGCTGTTATTAAGGTGGATGTATAATGATGTTCTGTTACCAGTGCTAATTTCATCACATACAACTGCTACCTATCCTGGTTTTCATTTAACGTTACAAACTAGAATTAGGAACCAAAAAATGACTATTGAACACGTTCTACTTTACAAGACAAGATCTTACTTTTGTATAAATTACACAGAAGAAGATTTAGAAGAAATAGTTATGTTAATTGTACTTTTTCTGTTTTTTACACTCCAGCTTGAATAATTATTACTTTTTCATCTCCCACCCTGAACTTGATTAAGCAGGTTTATGTTATGCTATGTATTTTCTCCCTTGTCTCAATTTAATGTTGCTTGTTATTGATCGAAGTTTCCAAGTCACATTGAACACTGACATCACCTCAAACTGCTATAAGTCCAGTAATCCATTATTGAATCCACTTAATCCAGTTCAGGGCTGCAGGCACCATGGTATTTGTTTAAAAATGAAATCAATTCAAAATTAAAAATGGTGTTGTGATAAGCAATGCTTCAACTACAGTTTTGTTGTTCACATGACACCACAGGCCAAAATCAATCACTGACTGCAGCGTCACTATGGAGTCACTGAAATAGCACCATGAGTTCAACATAATAAACAAGAACCAAGCAAGCTATGAAATGATATTGGCTGTTCGAAAAATTCTGAGATGAAATGGAATAGAAAACAAAACAGAAATGATGCTAAGTCTTTTCCCTGAAGTTATTGTAAGAGTGTTGCTAACACAGTTTTGGGAAAACAACCTAAAAAGTGGGGAATAATTGCACAGAATGTTCAATATTGATGTCTTTGCCTTTGCTTGTTGCAAAAAAAAGAGAAAATACCATCCAGTCCACAGTTATATATCTACAAAAAATGTCTTTGTGTTTTTCACATTTTATCTCTACTGTGACCAGTAAGGATCCATTCTGTAAAAACATTACACTGTGATGGCTGAGGTTTATTTTGTCTTATGGGAGGTAGAAGTTTGGGCACAAAAAACAAAAATTGTAACCAGGGCCATCTGAAAGGGGTGAGTGGGGCCCAGGGCGCGATGCTGAGTGTTTTAGGATTCTTGTCTGGATTGGTGGTGGCAGGGAGTAGAGATGAGATGATGAAATAGCTACCTGACCTGTCCAGTACGAACCTTCTTTTGTCTCACTGTCATCTTTATTGTTGAGCCATGTCCTTTTCTTCTTTGCTACTGGTTTTTATAACAAACCTTTCAAAAGACCCCAAAGTGCCAATTTTACATCACTCCTTGTCTGCTCTCTATTACTTTTCTCATAGCTGATGTAGTATTTTATGGTTGAGAGAATAAGAAGATCAAAACCAAAAGTACATATGTGAAAACAGCACAAAGATAAACTTTGAGTCCTTTTGAGTCTGGATAAGGATTTGAACTCATCATTTTATCCTGTCACGTTGATTACACATGGGTCATGACCTCAGAGGCCTCACCCCTAGCAACACTGGAAGGGGACCTAACGATGGAAATAAATAATAGCAGCATTTGAGAAACCAAAATCATACCAAGTCATGATGTTCTTGAGCTCAGTATTTTTTTGAACACAGTCATTTATGCCACAATACAAAATAAAATATAGATTATTATTAATGATGTGGTTAGTGTGGAAAGGTGGAGTGATGGCTGTGAGGCTAAGTATCTGTGCTGGTGTCTGGAAGGTTGCCAGTTCAAATCCCACTACTGCCAGAGGGGATCCTACTCTGCAGGGCCTTTGGGCAAGACCCTTAACCTGAAAATTGCTCCAGGGGTGCTGTGCATGGCTGACCATGCACTCTGACCTGCAAAGGTCATGTGAAAAGACAATTTCTCCTTGGGGATTAATACAGTGTACCAAAAAAAGAAATGATGTGATTCCAATTTTGAATAGTACATGAACTGTACCACTAATTTTAGATTTTATATTGAGTAAAACTAAGCTACGTGTGTTGGTTTATTAAAATGTTTACCCATGTAAGGATGTATGTGTATTTTCAAGCATGTGTAAGGAAGGATTCTAGCATTGTGCAGAGAGGGTTTTGCCCTTAAAGTTCAGAAAAACGTTTTTAGAATGTCAAAACTATAACTCAGAGTCAAAGAAGAATACAGGATATTTATTACCTGAAGATCTAACCAAATGAGTGCCTTTTTTTATGTTAAGGATCAATGAGAAGCCCCTCACCCTAAAATAAGATGGCACCATTGAAAAGGTACCATGTCACCATGGCAGTGTCTACAGACACAAAATGTGATTACTATACCAAAATTGTAAACAATAAACAAAAATATATAACTAAGAAAGCAAACATGGAAAATTTCAGAATAAATCTAAATGCTGTAGGTTTAATTCACAGAGGGTACTGGTGTTCACAAATTTAACAGTTGTTACGATTTCACTTAAATATACAGTAAGTAAGACACAGGAGAAATACATTCCAGTGCTCCTTACTACATTTTTCTATATACTACCAAATTATTTAGCATACTAGCAGTAGGGTTACCATCCATAAGAATTCATAGACTTCGCTAGTTTGCTGTAATTAGTGGCCAGATAAGAGCAGGGTTCATGATCTCTGCCAGCCTCTGACCACCGCCTGCAGTATCGGATGCCTACAACTACTTCCAGTGCAGTAAATGAAATGCATTTGTTTCAGAGTTTTTTCCTGTTATACTCACGTCATGATTAAAGTTTCATCGCCAGGTTCACCAAGCACACCATCTACAAATAGAGGGACTGATGTGAAGCTGTACTTTTTCCATAGCTTGCCTTCATCAAAACTGAGCCTATTGAAGACAAAATATGTTTTGTTAATAACTCCTTGCAACATATTTTAGAATAGATGCCATTTGCTAGGAGACACATGCTTTATCAATTTATTTTAATCCGTTAAATAATCTATAGATATACATAGAGCAACATGTAATTCATTAACCCAAACTCATCATAAAAACACAGTGATTTTAACTAAAATAAGGGAAACTGACAATTCACTTACTTTAAATTTATTAAGTTAGAAATAAAGTAAACATGGTTTTTGCATTGATTTGGATAAAAAAAATAAAACTTAATGAAGAAATAAAAAGATCAAATACCAAACATGTCGAATGGGTAGAGGAGTATGTTTAATGGCTACTAGAGCCCCTCCTTGATTTAGGTAAAGAACACTATGCTCCTCTTCAAAAATCTAAAGAAAGAGAAGAAAGTATTTTTAATTAGCAAACATTTGTAAATCTCCCTAAGTCCTGAAATATTACTAAACATTTTCTTCATTTTCTTTTAGTTAGACTATAATCATTAGAAATAACTAGAAATAATGACCATGAGGTCCGTTTTCTTTGATATCTCCAGCAAATGGTGTTTTGAAATCTGCTCCACATTTGCTTCATTCATTAATCCTAACTTAAATTTATTTGCACATTAAAATGAAATTATATTGTTATTTTAAAAAGATTTTAAAAAATCTAAATAATAATAGGTGTCAGGGATACTTAACCTTACAGTTCAAGAGTCCAGGGTTTGGTTGCTGGCCTGGTCACTGTGTGTTTCGTCTATGGTGACACCTGATGTTTTTTCACCTCATTTTCTTGGTCACATCCCAGAGATGCACTTGTTAGATTAATTGGTCAACTTAAATATTCTCTGCGAGTTTGAGTGAGTGAGTCTGTCCAAGTTAGAGAGTCTGATTCTGGCTCTCATTATCTAGATTATGCTAGTTTGATAAAGGTTGGATGAAAATATAACGTAATTAAGGTGACATAGTGGCACTCTGATTAGTGCCACTGGTTTAAGGTTGCAAACCCTAGTAAAGTCAATGCCTGCATGTTCTCTTGGGTCACCACAGGTTTTCACAAGTGTGTCAAACAAGTGTGTGTGTATGTACAGTATGTTGGTTATTTATAACATACTAGCTGTATAAGCCTGGGCTCCTAGAAACCATGGATTCTGGCACTTCAATCAATCAATTGCATCGGTTGTAAATTAGTGGCTAAGCAAGGTTCTCTTTTCTTGGCGGTTTCGTTTTGACAACGTGCACGCCTCCTTTGTCTATCAGCGTCTAAGTGAGTTTCTCTTTCCTCGGAGGTTTCGTTTTGCCGATGTGCTTTCTTCTCTTGTGTATTGACGGCTAAGCAAGTTTCTCTCTTTTCTTGGAAGTTTCACTTTGGTGACAGAGTTGCTTTCTTTGAGCTTCATGCTATAGCCTCACACTTCCGGGCCGGACAGACAGACACACACACTTCCACGTGTAGATGTTTATATATTAGATTGGTAGTCATTATGTGTGTATTAGAATGATATGCTTAACGTAGCGTGGCACATTTGTTGCTAGTCTTGGTGGCGGTCTCTTTAGATTTTATGCATTCTCCCATTGCTCATGTGAGTTTTACTTCTATATACTTGGGCTTTGTTCCACATTCCAAACATTGTGACTCATGAGAGTGTCCATGTACAATAATGTTCAATGAGATAGGACTGGTGCCCTGTCTGTGACTGGACCAGTTCCCACAGACCCAAACTGGTTATTGACTGAACTGTTACCGTATCTCAGGGGTGCTCAGCTCTGGTCCTGGAGGTCTACAGTGGCTGCAGCTTTTTGCTTTAACCATATTTTTAATTAGAACTCATTTATTTTCTATTAATGCAATGTTTTTTTGAAGCTTAGCTTTAGTTAACTCAGTTGTTACGATTCAAAACCCTTAGTTACCTACTTTTAGTTTTAAACAGCTGTATTCAGGTTTTAATTGTTGTCTGTTTTCTTAATCAGTTAATAATGAGGTACAAATGACAAAGGAGCCACCAGCTCCCCAACTAAGGTGCTTCCATTTAGACCTGTGTATATGCATCATGAGGAATCTGTGTTAATGTTTTGAAATAAATGAGAGAGATGGGAAGAGCCATAAGGTATAAATCTGGTCCGGACCACAAAATGTGGTCAGAAAAAAAAAATATCTATAACATGTCAATTATTAACCCACTTAATCTAGACCAGGGTTGCCGGGGGATGGCACCTATCCCAAATAGCATAGGAACAAACCCAGGGCAGGGCGCCAATCCATCACAGGATACCCACACTCACACCCACACACTTGGGCCAGTTTAGCATTGTCAATTCCCCAAACCTGCATGTCTCTAGACAGTGGGTGTGTGATAAATATTTGAAAAATGAAAGCACTAACAATCCAAATACTTAAATGCCAAGTTCTATTATCTACTATCCCTGGCTTCTAACTACAAAACTAGTTGGAATGAAAACCTGCAGCCACTGCGGACCACCAGGACTGCCCTGGATGTTTGACACTACAGGACTCCCGAGACGCTGATGCTGCCACTCTGTGTCTTTTTCATTCCTCACAGCAGTTTGATTTCTATCTGTATTTACCACCTTCCTGTGTTTTAACAAATTTGCAAATTTGCATGAGTTACTTTTATGCACATTTACAAAATAAAAGTCAATTTCTTACACTAGTAACTACAGTTATATAAACTCTTAAATAAATAACCCTTTTAAAAGAAAATAACATTAATTTTTCTTTGCATAAAATTAAAATCAGTACTCATTGAACACCTACATTAAATACATTTGTCTAAAAAAGCATTTGCATAGTTACATGCAAGCAGCAGAAACTCTCCTGATGATGCATGGGCCACAATTAAACAATATTAAGAATTATACAACTATGGGTCGTCCATTTGCACTTAGAGGGTATGACACACTGACCTGTCTCCATGTGTTTCCAGCATCAGACGTGATGAACATACTGACATTCCTGCTTGACAGCTCAGTCCCAACGTTACCTGGGAAGAGCACAGAAATCAATTAATGTCCATAAGAACAGATGTATTTATTAAATGCTCCACACAACATTTCATGGTGTAGCTTTTTCACCAGCAACTTTTCTTGTGTAATACCAAGTGATTTGTACCTGATGCCACTATGATCCCAGGTGCAGACTCTTTACTGGCAATGTTTCCAGAAGCGTATGGATTGTCAGACACTTGAAGGTGTAGGTGTAAAGAGCAATAGGGCTGCCAAAAACAAAAAGATAAATAGGAAAATCAGATGATAATTGGAAGACATTTATCACACACTCAAAGCTCATTACTCTCTCTGCGAGACTTTGTCGGCACATTGGCTTCCACTAATATCAGTTCCTTTTATTGTCCCCACTACAAACACATTTGTTCTTCGTTTCCTGTCACCCCCCTTTCAGAAAAACATTTCGTATAGTTCAAATTCGTGTACCAAAATGTATATTCCATCTGTAACAAATTTGGACTTATGCTTCACCATCTTTAAGCAAAGTAAAATCTTTTACAATATGCTAATGAATGTAACAATACTATATGTAAAAAAAGAACAACATACTAAACATCATAGTAAAAATGTTCAAAAAGTATAATTTTGAACACTTTATAATAATTTCAATAGAAAATAAACTGTCAGTCACAAGATGTAGTACAATAAAGGCTGTATGACTTGAGGCGTTCTGTATCCTCTTTGAAAATGGTGACAGTAAATAAAATCAAAATGTAAAGAAGAAGAAGAAAGGGTCTAATATTGGTAAATACAAATATTGTGAAAATATTGTGGAAAAAATATTTTAATATACTAGTCTACAGCATATGTAAAGCAGGCACTTTTTAACACATTCATGTTTCTTTATTAACTTGCATTAAAATGAACAGCAGGATTTGGCAAGAAAAAATTAAATTAAAACTTGATAGGATTTTCTGACTTAATGCTGCACTAATCCACTGTTTCATGTACATTTACATAATAAACTCATGAGAATTGACAAAAATCACCTTTTCTCCTTTCCTGTTCTATTTTGGAAAGACTAAGAATGAATTTTTTTTGCTAGGAGAGTTTTTCAGATGCATTATCTATCTATCTATCTATCTATCTATCTATCTATCTATCTATCTATCTATCTATCTATCTATCTATCTATCTATCTATCTATCTATCTATCTATCTGTCTATCTATCTACAGATGTAAAATAGTATAAAAAGTATTCACCCTCCTGGAAGTTTTTCCATTTTATCGTTACTCAATATTGAATGATAATAGATTTAATGTGTATTTTTTGACACCATCATGAGAAAAATACTATTTCAAGTCAAAATGAAAACGCATCTCTGCAAAGTGATCAAAATGAATTACAAATATAAAACACAAAATAATTGATCTCATACATAATATGACACTCCTAAATCATCACTGGTGCAGCCCATTGGTTCTGGAAGTCCCAGAATTAGTTCAATGGAGATCACCTGTCAGAGTTTCGCTTCATTGTAGTATAAATGCACCAGTATGTGGAAGGTCCAGCTCATGTTGAGTCAGTATGATGGCCTAACCTACCCATTGAAAACAAAGAGACACTCCAAGCAAATACATGACAATGAAAACATCCAAGTCACTGAGTATCTCTTGGAGTCCAGTTAAATCAAACATTAAGGAATGGAAAGAGTGTGGCACAGCAGGCCATCCACAAAAACCAAGTGATCATTCAAGAAGATGACTAGTGAGGGAGGCCACCAAAATACATACTAGGACTCTGAAGAAGTTACAAGCTACAGTCACTAAGAACCGATAGACTGCAAGAAATGACTGCTTTATGGGAGAGTGGAAAAAAGTAAGCCACTGTTAAAAAAAATGCTTGTAACATTTCATCTAGATATAGCCAGAAAGGATATGGGGGACTCCAACATCATCAGGAAGAAAGTTCTATGTTCTTATGAGAATAAAATTGAACCTTTTGGCCATCATATTAAAAACTATGTTTGGGATACTGCACATTATCAAAAAACATACCCTCTTCACCATAAGGATGGGAAAAGATTTGTTTTCCAGCAAGACTGTGAACCCAATCATAAAACCAAAGCTGTACAGGAATGACATAAAAACAAATTTATTAATATCCTGGAGAGACTGAATCAGAGTCCAGACCTCACTCCAATTGAGAATGTGTGGCTGCCCACTCACAATCAACATGCAAACTGACAGAGCCTGAGCTGTTTTTCAAAGAAGAATGGGAGAATGTGTCAGTGTCTAGATGTGTAAAACTAATAGAGAGAGAGAAATGGACACGCAGACTCAAGGCTGCCACGGCTGCCAAAAGGTGCACACTGACTTGAACAGGGTGAATACTTATGCAGTCATTTATTTTATGTTTCATATTTGTAATTATCTCAACCCACTTTAAGTATATCTGTTGTCACTTTGATATTAAAGGGCTTGTTTCTGTTGATCGGTGTCAAAAAAGCCAAAATAAATCCATTTATAAATTTCAAGGGGTTTGAATTTTATAGGCACTATGACTATAGACTTGTGACAGTAAATGAATTCAAAAAGAGTAAAAAAAAAGAAGAAAGGGTTCAATAGTGTTAAATATGCCTCTTGTAGAAAATATTATGGGACTTGAACAGGGTGAATACTTATGCAGTCATTTATTTTATGTTTCATATTTGTAATTATCTCAACCCACTTTAAGTATATCTGTTGTCACTTTGATATTAAAGGGCTTGTTTCTGTTGATCGGTGTCAAAAAAGCCAAAATAAATCCATTTATACATTTCAAGGGGTTTGAATTTTATAGGCACTATGACTATAGACTTGTGACAGTAAATGAATTCAAAAAGAGTAAAAAAAAAGAAGAAAGGGTTCAATAGTGTTAAATATGCCTCTTGTAGAAAATATTGTGGAAAAATGTCATAATACAGTAGCTCACATTATATGTAAAGTAGACACTTTTTAGCACATTCTTGTTTCTTTATTAGCTTGTATTAAAATGAACAGCAGGATTCAGCAAAAAAAAAAAAAAATTTAACTTGATAGGATTCCCTGACTTAATGCTACAGTAATCCAACGTTTCATGTAAATTTATTAATATATAACAAATTCAAGAGAATAGAAAAAATCTCCCTTTTCTTTTTCTTTCCTTTTTTGGGAAGGCTAAGTATTTAATTTTTTTACTAGCAATGTTTTTCAGAAACATATCTATCTATCTATCTATCTATCTATCTATCTATCTATCTATCTATCTATCTATCTATCTATCTATCTATCTATCTATCTATCATCAGTTATATAGAGCTATTCATATCTATCTCTTTATCTATCTATTGTGGACACCAGTGGTGTGTACAGTTGCCCTATCCCGACACAGACTGGCAGAGACATAAGTTCAATTAGAGCACACGTTTTTTATTCATGTGGGGAGCGCCATTTCCTTGTGCCCCACTGCACAGTACACAAGCACCAAATGCACAGTCCAACACAAAACCCTTTCATTCTTCTTCTTCGTCTTCCTCTGCCTCCACTCCTCTCCCAGCAAGCTTTATCCATCTCCTCCCGACTCTGGCTTCCCTATGTGAGACAGCTGGCTCCTTTTTAAGCCACACCCAGAAGCACTCCAGGTGGTTCTTTAGGGAGGTCTGGAATTGCTCCCAGGTGTGGCTGAAGTCCAAAGTAGTGCTCTGCAACTCCCACAGTCCCCACAGCTTGCAGCATCCATGGAACCTAACAAGGCTCTGCCGGCAAATAGTAATTCTCATATAGCCCTGTGGGAATCCAAGGCACATTTGCAAGCCAGGGGTGCTGCCAAGTAACAGTTCGGGGCAGATAGCACCCTTCGGAGGTCCTCTCCCCCTGTCCATCCATTTCGGAGGCATCCTGGCCAGGTAATGTCACCAGCCTCCATCGGTCATATTATCTATCTATCATCAGTTATATAGTACTATTCATATCTATCTATCTATCTATCTATCTATCTATCTATCTATCTATCTATCTATCTGCTGTGAAAATGTATTTGCCCCCTTCCTCTATTATTAGAACATTTTTGACACTGAATGTTTTCAGCCCTACAACCAAGGTCTTCTCACAGTGCCAGTTGATTTTGAATATCTTTGTTAATTCAATTAATGAAAGTTGGATATTCCCTGAATTTCTTATTCCACATCTTTTTACAGCATCAGTATTAACTATGTGAAAGTGATTTCACATCCACCATAAATCATGATTTGCTCTTATTCCTATCTTTCACAGATACAGAACATTTTGCTATTACCAGATAAATAAAACAAATAATAAATGGGGCAATACAAAGATCACACATCTATTGCACAAGTCAGCTAAATGTTTTTAGATGAGCTGTCAAAGGTAAGGGTCTGCTTCTGCTAATTGTGTTGACATCATCAGATTTGCAGTACGAGTATCTACGTTTTAGGGATCAAAGCGTTTATTCACAGCGATTACAGCGCCTTTTTCCAGAGACCACTATGCTGTATAGGATTGTGTTCTTAAGAAGCCACTGTTTTTCATTCTCATTTGAATATCTTAGTATGAATGTGCACTAATCCTAGCAGCAAATAACACATTTTAATAGTTTGGATGTCGCATACAGACAAAACCCAATTGCTTTGAGCAGTTCCATCAACTGTGACTAACTGCGAGGCTACAGAACACACTCAGGAAGACAACACTTTAAAGACCATTATAAAAATATAAAACATTGCATATATACAGAGCATTGCAAATAAACTGTTGCAAAGCTTTAATAATGGCCGAAACACTGCATAAGTCAACCCGAATGAACACCATTAAACTGTGAATGCTTAAAGTATGAGTATACATCCCTTAGAGCTCTGCTCTGTTCCACCTCATTAAAGCATTAAGCAATATCATAATAGGTTTGTGAAGGATACTTTGCCATCTTGAAATTTCTCTAACAATTGAACTGACAACCTGAGGAGAGATTAAATATGGTCCTTTGCTCTGTCTTACCTTCTTCCTTTATTATTTTATTTTATTTTTTTGACTGCAAAGATTTGTTATTGTTCTTATAGTTTTCTTTACATCATAATTTGCTTTTCCACATGTAACAGTAGGCTGGCTCAGCCAATATGTTTTTTCACATAGTGCTTATAAATCAGCCTGAAAATGAATGTTGTAATGACAAATGATTAAAATGACTCTGATGATTAAACTGGGTTGGGGTTTATGTGAACAGGTTGACACAAAGGCAATGCAACTACCAGAGTTAGGTAAATTTCAGGAGGAATGATTAAAAAGAATCTTTATTGGTTGGCATATATTTCCCAATCATACCTTATCAGGATTTACTAACCTTAAGGAATCACTTAAAGGGCAGCCTGTGGGCTACAGCAGGGTGGCATAAGCTAGCAGGTTTGCAATGAGGTATGTGGCTTCCATTTGTTATAGTTGATCTCCATAAATTTATATGTTCACAAATCAAGATTTAGAGACACTCATTTTAAAAGCTTTTTAATGTTCTGTTTGGGGCACTCAAGCTTTTCCCTCTTCATATGCAAGTGTATTGATATCTGATTTTGAAGCTCTATACACATTTACAGCATTATTTAAGTCAGCTTTTATTTTAATGTTTAATGTTGCAGACAAAATGGTTTTTTACAGTGTTTACTATGGGAAAAGTAAAGAATTATACAATATCTATGATACATTTATGCTTATATCTGGAACTGAAGAGGTCAATTTAACTGTTAAGTCCATTCTAATCATGTAATATGACACAAGTGGTATGCATCTTGGGATATAAGCTGAATATTTAATAGTGGCAAGCCTAAAAGTAGAATTGCCAGTAAAGAGGATCATAAAATAAGTTAACATAATGTGGAAATGTCATTGTTGTAGCTGACCTGCATGGTGGTGGTGTTGAAGACTATAAACAAAGGTGAATTAGTTATACAGGTTTGTGATACTTACTGGGCAAGAAATGACAATCACTCAGAATAGTTTTTGACCAGTTTTTCAACTTTTACTTTTAAAGGTACGATATGAGTGTGCCTGGGAGTATCAGGGAGAGCAGTACACATTAAATTACACCATGTTCCGAAACCATTCTTATGCCCTGTATCCCTAGAAAATGTTTGATTTATGTTTGTACCCCGTAAAACGTAACATCACATTTGAAGATGAGGAAGTCAAATTCCTAATTTTCAAACCACAAATTGAACCACATTCAACATTTCGGGTGAACAAATTGATAATAAACTTTGAACTCAGGTTGTAACATCCATCCATCCATCCATCCATCCATTATCCAACCTGCTATATCCTAACTGTATCCTATCCTAATATAATTTGAGCAATGTACCTTTATAAATCTCAAAAATATTGTAAATATGTCCTCCATTAAGGTTAGACACTTGATTGACGATTTGGTGGTTGGAGTATCTATCTATCTATCTAAATCAATGTTTGAGAGGTTTGGGTACTGGAGATCTCCAGGAAATAAATGAGTGCCGGTGCTCTGCTAAGCCAGGGGTCTGCAGGTTTTCATTCTAACCCTTTTCCTAATTAGTAACTTCTTTTTGCTGCTAGTTACCGTCTTTTGAATTAATTTTAATTGACTTGCTCTTGAAGACTCACACCCAGTAATTGTTTCTTTTTCCGTAATTAGCAGCCAAACAATAATGAGATACAAAATGAGCCAAAACATGACCAGCAAGCTGTGTCCATCATACAATATCTGAAAATAAAGAAAGATGAAGGTCTCAGGAATGTTGATCTGCTCAGGTCCTCAAAACACTTGAACAGTGCTCTTAAAAAAAAGAAAATCAACAATTTAAAAAATGTCTGCTATTGCACAATGAGAGCGGCAACAAGCTGTGGAACTAAAGAACGGGTTTAATTAACGACAAGCCTAATTAAGCAACTGGTTGAAGTGAACTTGGCATTTCAAGCCCTGACTCAGTTGGTCTTCTGTTAGCTCACTCATTTCACATTTCATTTCTGCCATTTAAGGCAGGAAATGAAGCAATTCAGAGGAACGATAAAAAAAATTCAGAGGAACAAATCTTCAAAAAACAAGCCAATTAAACTTAATTCAAAAGACATTAATTAGCAGCAAAAACAGGTCACTAATTAAGAAAAGGGTTAGTATGAAAACCTGCAGCCACTGTGGTCCTCCAGGACCAGAGTTGGGGACCCCTGTGCTAAGCAAAGAAACACAGTTGACGAGCTCTGTCCCCTGATAACAACTTCACTGCACTAGATAGATAGACAGAGTCAGCTTCATAAGTATAGGGACAGTGGCACAATTTTTATAAATTTGGCTCTGTACACCGCCACAATGTATATGAAACAAAACAATCAACATGTGATTGAAGTATAGATTTTCAGCTTTAATTCAAGGGGTTTTACAAAAATATTGTATGAGCTGTTTAGAAAAGATGGACATGTTTATACATGAGACCACTATTTTCAGGGGCTCAAAAAAATTGGACAAAATAACATAATCATACATTATACATGTTTATACATGATTGTTTTCAATATTTGGTTGAAAATCCTTTATTGTCAATGAATGCCTTAAGTCTGTAACACTGGGTTTCCACTCTACTGATGCTTTGCCAGTCCTTTACTGCAGCTGTCTTCAATTGCTGCTTGTTTGTTTTTGTGTTCAGCAAGTGAAATGCATGTCCAATTGGGTTAAGGTCAGTTGATTGATTAGGCCTTTGAAGAATATTCCACTTCTTTGCTCTGCAAAGCACTTGGTTTGCTTTCACAGTATGTTTTTTGCTCATTGTCTATCTGTATGGTGAAGCGTTGTCCTATCAGTTTTGAATCATTTGACTAAATCTGAGCAGATAGTACAGTCCTATATACATCAGAGTTCAATCTGCAACTTCTGCCAGCAGTCATATCATCAATAAACACTAGTAACAGACTCCTGTTTGCAACCATACATGATCATGCCAAAAACTCCCTGCACCATGTTTCACAGATGATATGGTATTCATTGGATCATGAGCCATTTTCTCTCTTCTCCGTACTCTTCTCTTTCCAACATTCTGGTATATATTGATCTTAGTTTCCTTTGCCCAAAGAAAATTGTTCCAGAACCAGACAGGATGTTCTGGTAAAGTCTAATCTGTCCTTCCAATGCTTGAGGTTTACCATTGGTTTGCAGCTTGTGGTAAACCCTCTGTCTTTACTTTCATGAATTTTCTCTTCATTGTAGACTTTGGCAATGATAGGCCTATCTTCCAGAGAGTGCTCTTGCTTTGGCTAAAAGTTGTGAAGTTGTGAAGGGGTTCTTTTTCACCAAGAACAGAATTCGGCAATCATCCAGCACAGTTGTCCTCTGTGGTTTTCCAGATCTCCTGGTGTTGCTGAGTTCTTCAGTGTGTTCCTTCTTTTTAAGAATATACCAAATGGATTATTTAACCACTCCTGGGGCCTCATGCATAATGTTGTGCATAGAATTCACACTAACACTTGGCGTACAGACAAGCGGAAATGTGTGTATGCACAAAAAAAATCCAGATGCATAAATTTGTGTGTACGCCAACTTCCACATTCTTCCACTCCATAAATCCCGGTCAGCATGAAATGTAACGCTCGTGTACGTGCCTGCGGTCCCACCCTAACGCCTCTTTGAATATGCAAATCAATATAAATAGCCCCTTATATTTTGCGTTTTGTGAAAAGACAATGGCAAAAGCATGAGGAAAAAGAAGAATTTCAGCGAATACCAAATAGAGGCAAGGAAAAATGTACTATTTGTTGGTTTAAGCAGTGATATAAACAACAAAAAGAAGCTGATCAAGTGACAGAGTGGCGGAGAAACTCGAAAGTTCAAGTTCAGAAAGTCGCACAGTGCCCGAAATAAATAAGAAGTGGTCAGATATCGAAGTCTGCATGAAAAGGTGAGTCGTAGCCCACCATCTGAGTGTCATATGGAAGCGTATTAGGATACAGAAAAAAAAAACTGGGACACAGTGTGAAAAAAGGTCAGAATTTCCACTTTAATCACGTAGTTTATTTTGTCATTAAAGCAGAACGTCATAAACTTTATCTTAAAATCATTTAATTTAATAGTTTCTCAAATCCCATCGTATCTAAGTGGCACATTAAATGCTTCGTATTCTATGTGTTATTCTACGTACATTTATGTGTGTGATTCACTACGTGCTTCTTAAACAGTCTTACGCCGACAGGACACAGAATACATTACATTCATGATGTTACAACTCTCTGAACAATTTAAAAACTAAGATGTATATTTAATATCATTTTAATGATGATAGAAATTAAAGCATGTATAAAACATTGAGGCACGTTGGTGCAGTGGTAGCGACGACCTGTTGCCCTTTCCAGAGATTGTTCCTGCCTCCCACAAGATGCTTGCTGCGCCGTGAGCGACCGTCAATAAAATAATTTATTGCAGCAGAACTGTTTGTTTTCTTTCTCCAAATAACCAACAGCCACACAATCAGCTATTTAATAAATGTCAAGCCATCTGTAAGCTTAGAACGCTGATTCTTCAAAACTTTTAAGGATCTTTGAAATATCTTCGTAGTACATGTTTAATTATTCTATCCATCTATCGTTCCAGGGTCACACCAGTCCCAGAAAGCATACAGCGCGAGGCAGGAACAATCCCTGAACGGGACACCAGCTCATCGCTACCACTGCCCACTGAGTCCTCTCATATTTAATCATTAACAATATACATTATTTAAATGAAGTTAAAAATTTATTTGTATAATGTAATATATATACTTTACTGCATTTCATCTTAAAAATGATATCAAGAGCTCCAAGAAGACAGAGCTTGGAAATCTAAATTGACTTAGAAGCCGACTAAAGGTTTAAACGCTAAAATAGTATTTTTACAGGAGACCCACTTACTAAGCAAGGATCAGTTCCGGCTGCAAAAGGACTGGACTGGCCAAGTGTTCCATTCTAGCTTTACAAAGAAAACTAGAGGAGTAGGAATCCTCATACATAGAACAGTATCATTTGTAGCATCAGATGTAGTATCTGATCCTGAAGGGAGATATGTGAAGGTCATGGGCAACTTATTTAACTGTAAAATGATTTTGATAAATGTTTATTCACCAAATTTCGATGATAAGGAATTCATGCAAAATGTATTTGCATCCATTCCCAATGTGAACACTCATAACATTATAATGGCTGGGGACTTTAATTGTGTTTTAAATCCACTCTTAGATAGGACTCCTGTCACAGGGGGGATGATCTCTAACACTGTAAAGACAATTACACAGTTTGTAACTGACCACAACTTATCAGACCCCTGGAGGTTTCTAAACCCAAACTCAAGAACATATTCTTTCTACTCACCAGTACATCATTGCTACTCAAGAATTGATTATTTCTTTATAGATAATAAATTCTTGCCTACGATTAAATCTTGCAAGTACGATGCTATTGTTATTTCCGACCATGCACCTCTGATCTTGAAGCTAAAGTCACTATGCCCCACACACACCTCGCAGATGGCATCTTAACCCGCTTCTATTAGTAGACGAGAACTTTACTGAATTTATATCCAAACAAATCAGTTTCTTCCTAGAGACAAATCTCTACCTTCAGAGGTTTCAGCAGGAATATTCTGGGAAACTTTAAAGACCTTCTTAAGAGGACAGATTATTTCATATCTTTCCCACAGGAATAAATTAGAAACCAAGAAAGTATCAGAACTAAAAATTAAAATAAATTAAAATTACTAGAGTAGATGAAGAACATGCCAGGTGTCCAAGCGAGGCTCTACATAGGAAAAGGCAGGCTCTGCATTCAGAACTCAACCTCTTGACAACTAAAGAAACTGAACAACTAATTTATAAATCCAGCCATCATTACTATGAACACGGAGAGAAACCTAATAAGCTTTTAGCTCAACAAATCCACAAGCAAGAAGTTCACAATGCAATCCCAGAAATCACCAACACGAATGAAAATGAAATCATTGACTATAAAAATATAATGCACACATGTAGAGACTACTATAAATCCTTATATTGTACTGAGTTTAAAGAAGACAACACACAATCTAATGCATTTCTGGATACATTACAGATGCTACAAATAGGTACTTTTAGTGCGGAGGAACTGGATAAACCTCTGGCGCTATCAGAATTACTAGATGCTATAAAGTAACTTCAAGGCGGGAAAGCAGCAGGCCCTGATAGCTACCCTGCAGAATTTTATAAGAAACTAGCAAAATACCCGCGCTTCACAGCGGAGAAGTAGTGTGTTAAAGAGGTTATGAAAAAAAAAGGAAACATTTTAAAAATAACGTAACATGATTGTCAAAGTAATTGTGTTGTCAATGTTATAAGTGTTGCTGTCTTTTATATATATATATATATATATATATATATATATATATATATATATATATATATATATATATATATAATATACACACACACACACACATAAACATATATATACATATACATATATATATACATATTTACACATATATATATATACATATACACATCCATATATATACATATATACATCCACATATATATATATATATATATTATATATATATATATATACACATATCAACATATATATACACACATACATAAACACACACACACATACATATATATATATATATATATATATATATATATATATATATACATATACATATATATACACACACAGACACATATATATACATATACACACACAGACACATATATATACATTAATATTTACATATCTACATATATACACATCTACATATATATACACATATATATACATATCTATATATATATATATCTATATATATAATATATATATATATATATATATATATATATCTATATATATATATATATCTATATATATATATATCTATATATATATATATATATATATATCTAGACATACATACATAGATAGATTGACACATATATATATACATATCTACATATATATATATATATATATGTAATTGTGTTGTCAATAGCCAGGTTTCCATCCAAGGAGTTTTTGCGAAAAAATATTTAGCGTTTCAAATTTTTTTACCAATATAGCTGATGGAAATGCTAATTATCGATAAAATGTTGTACATGTCGACATAATATTTTTCCGTTTAACTTTAGCGCATAAATTCCATATCGATACTTCAGATGTCGCAAAAACTACATTGGAAACAGTTTTTGTCGGAAAAAAGGGCTTTAACGCAAATAAATGTGTCACATTTTCATCACGTGCAATCAAAACGAGAATGGCGGAGCGGTTCGCATGGTCTGATGAAGACAGTTTTTTTTTTGATTAAACGTCGTTATTTTGTATTAATTCAAATTTCAGTTTTAATTAAAAACCTTAAGGGAAGCAGGTTAATTCAGTTGTTATCGCACTGTGAAGGGATGTTGAAAGGTAGGCTCACCTGTACAGATCCGATGCTGCAAACACAGCTGCATCATGGGCACTTCCAGGAGTGCCAAAGCAAATGTCTCGTATCATGCACCTGTCATCAACAAGGGCCTGGAGAACAATAGATGGCCACCATTTGTGATTAATGTAATCGCGGTAGCCTTCCGTCGGGGGAAGAATAGGCACATGCGTGCCATCCAGCGCACCGTAAATCTGTGGCACAAGATGCACCAAGGAATTGCGGTATGCAATTTCATTGGCCTCCGCTACAGTCGGAAGTCTGATATAACGCCGCATTAATTTTTCTTTAATAGCGGTGCACACAGCATATACACATCGATGGACGGTAGTTTTACTAACCCCCGAAAGTTTCTCCAACTACTCTATACTCGGCGCAGGTTGCCAGCTTGTAAAGGGCGATGGCAATCCGCTTTTGGGTTGGAACCGGTGGTCGGTGGCAACCTGTGATGGGCGCAACATCAGGACTGATGAATCCACACAACATCTCAAACGTCGGCCGTGTCATTATAAAATGTTGCAGCCAGAGATTTTCTGTTAAGTGTCTCTCCACCACCTCCTCCCAGAAGGTCTTATTCCGTCGTCTCTCCCATACCCGTGGGTTTCGTCGCACTGGGGTACTTTCTTCGAGCTCTAGGGCTATCAGACAAGCAACTGCTTCATTCTGCTGTCGTCTTCGGATATTATGTACAATTCCAATTATTTGTGAAACTGAAATAACAGTAAGCTGGTCTGAATAATCTCTCCATTTCTTTGTTTCTTTGTTTAGTGGAGGGGGTGTAACATGGAAAACAAAAGGTAGATAATTTGCGACATACACAAAATTATGTATGGAAACGGCTCAAGGGCAGATTTTTTTCGCGATACAACAAAAGTTATGCGACAGTTCGTTTTGGGGGGGGGGATGACGTCATCACGCACACCATTTTATCGATAAAAAGCCAGTTGGATGGAAACAGGCTGGAGACAGCAAATTTCGCACATTTTTTTTACGTATATTCTGTTTGTCGATAACAAAACGTCGCAAAAAACTGGATGGAAACTTAGCTATTGTTATGAGTGTTGCTGTCATATATATATATATATATATATATATGTATGTATATATATATATATATGTATGTATGTATATATATATATGTGTGTGTATATATATATATATATATATATATATATTATATGTATATATATGTGTGTGTGTGTGTATATATATATATACATATATGACAGCAACACTCATAACAATGACAACACAATTACATATATATATATATGTAGATATGTATATATATATGTGTCAATCTATCTATGTATGTATGTCTATATATATATATATATATATAGATATGTATATATATGTGTATATATATGTAGATGTGTATATATGTAGATATGTAAATATTTATGTATATATATGTGTCTGTGTGTGTATATGTATATGTATATCTGTATATGTATATATATATATAGGTTTGTGTGTGTATGTATATGTGTGTGTTTATGTATGTGTGTATATATATGTAGATATGTGTATATTTATGTATATATATGTGTCTGTGTGTGTATATGTATATGTATATATGTATATATATATATATATATATATATATATATATAGGTGTGTGTGTGTATGTATATGTGTGTGTTTATGTATGTGTGTATATATATATGTAGATATGTGTGTATATATATATATATATATATGTTTATATATGTGGATGTGTATATGTATATATATGTAGATATGTGTATATGTAGATATGTATATATATGTATATGTATATATATGTTTATGTGTGTGTGTATATATTATATATATATATATATATATATATATATATATATATATATATATATATATATATATATATATAAAAGACAGCAACACTTATAACAATGACAACACAATTACATTGACAATCATGTTATGTTATTTTTAAAATATTTCCTTTTTTTTTCCATAACCTCTTTAACACACTACTTCTCCGCTGCGAAGCGCGGGTATTTTGCTAGTATATATATATATACATACATATACACACATACATGCAGTTTCAATAACATAGAAATCAATATAAACAACATTAACATCATTATCATATGAGAATATGAAGTAATATATAAGAAGCACATTTCATATAAATATAAATTATTAAACAGTAAAATCTTCTTCTGTAATTTGCTATCGTGGCTATTCGTTTGTCTGTCCAGGATTTTAAATCACCTGTAGCTCGCAAACTGTTTCACCTATTGACTTGAAATCTGGTACACATATAGTACGTCACGTCTACTATCCGCTTTATGGGTGATGATTGTATTACTCTTTTTATCTTTATTTTATTTTATTGTAGAATCAACTCCTATCTGCGCACACCAGGGCGGCCGTGGGCGGATGCGTATGGTGTATTCACTCCATGTTATCGTGCATTGCGCTGTCACTGGTATTTTGATAAAAGAATTTGAACAACATATAAGAAGCGTATAAATTATTAAACAGTAAAACATTAACATTTAAGAAGTAAAGTTACATTAAGTACTACTGCAGTGTCTTCGGGTATACCTCATTTTTTGTTTGCCCATTACATGCTTAAATGTATACATTTTTTGGTGTACCTACCCGAGAACACGCGACATATAACCAAGCGTGGGAGAAGCATGGATTTTAAACACGCGTTGAGTTCATCTGCTGGTCTCCCTCGTGGAATAACTGGTAATGTTTGACTAAAATCTACAGCGAGTAAAACGACATTACCTCCTATTTTTTTTTTTATGATCTCTGAGATCTTGCTTTTTTCGGTTCAAGGCTTCATAAGTACTTTTATGTTCTATGGTGTACTTATCCCAAACCATCATCTTTGAATGTTGCAAGACTTTCGCCTTGTATGTAGATCGGGGTAATTACATTCATTGCATTCCTAGTCTGAATCACAATCTGATTGTATGGGTGGTTACCTGGCACTGTAGGGTTGCCACCCGTCCTTTAAAATACGGAATTGTCCCGCATTTGAGAATGAAATTGCGCGTCCCGTTTTGAATCAATACGGGACGGGATTTGTCCCGTATTTTTTTTATCATTTTTTTTAAAGCAGCGTCTCATGCAAATCATCCCACACGCATTTTATGAAGATGCCTCCTTTCCTACTTTTGATTGGGTAATACTTGATGTCATCGTTAGTTTGATTGGTCTTTTTAACTGTCCAGTGAGGAGGGCGGGTCTTTTAAGTAGAGTCTGCAAACTGTTGGCACTGAGATGTGGCACCCGCTGCAGTATGCGTCCCTTATTTTTTTGTATTAAAAGTGGTAACCCTACCTGGCAGGTAACACTTATGTTTGGTCATGAAGTCGTCTAAAATCCGCCACGTGCCCTCTTTTAATTGCGAGAAGCAGATATATATAGCCAAATTGTCGCGCTTCGTTGCGGCGAAGTACTGCTTTTAATTTTTTAAGAAGAAAAGAAAACCTTTTTAAACGGAGCGAAAATATACCAATAACAATTTGTTAAGGATCTGTTTTTTTGTGAACCTCGCTTTTCACAGCTGTCGCGCCACGGCGTGTGTTTCGTTTATTTGACAGTATGTAGATCGTGGTAATTACATTCATGGCATTCGTTTTCTGAATCACAATCTGACTGTATGGGTGGTTACCTGCCAGGTTACGCTTGTGGTTGGTCAGGAAGTCGCCTTACATCCGCCATGTGCCCTCTTTCTGTTCCCAGAAGCTGATCATAGAATGGTTTTAATAGTTTACTTGCAAATAATGCAAAGAGTATGCGACACGTGTTTCTCCGTAATTCTGGGCTCATCAGGCATACACACTCACTGCATCCCCTCTTGGGAATCGAATCTCTATCGTCAGCGCCAGAGTTGAAGCCCCTAACGTTGCGGTCAGCAAGTCGGCTAACATCCGCCATGTGCCGTCTTTCAGTTGCGAGAAGCAGATCATAGAATGGTTGAAACTGTTGCCCCTAACGTTGCGCCACGGCGTGTGGTTCGTTTATACCTCGTGTCTTCTCATTAAACTTTTATCTCGCGAATATGTTATTGCAATCCGCAGCGGGAGCGTTTCTATAAACTTAATTTAAACTTACGTTCTACACCGTGCTTTGTTTCCCTTATGAACATGCTTGTATGCTTCACTCGCTCCCTTCTCAATTGTTTAATGAATTTTTTGCTCTTCGCTGTTTGCGGCTCTTCCTTCATTTCTCCCTACTGCGTTCTTTTATCTCGCGAATATGTTATTGCAATCCTTAACGGGAGCGTTTCAATAAACTTAATTTAAACTTACGTTTTACACGGTGCTTTGTTTCCCTTATGAAGATGCTTGTATGCTTCACTCGCTCCCTTCTCAATTGTTTAATGAATTTTTTGTTCTTCGCTGTTTGCGGCTCTTACTTCATTTCTCCCTACTGCATTCACAGTCTTTTCACGTGATTACGTGGGAGGCGTGATGACGTGACACTCAACTCCGCCTCCCACGGCCATCAAGCTGCCGTCCATTACAGTATATTGTCAAAAAAGAGGTTCCAGTTATGACCATTACGCTTTGAATTTCGAAATGAAACCTGCCTAACTTTTGTAAGTAAGCTATAAGGAATCAGCCTGCCAAATTTTAGCCTTCCACCTACACGGGAAGTTGGACAATTAGTGATGAGTGAGTGAGTGAGTGAGTGAGTGAGTGAGTGAGTGAGTGAGTCAGTCAGTCAGTCAGTCAGTCAGTCAGTCAGTCAGTCAGTCAGTGAGTCAATGAGGGCTTTGCCTTTTATTAATTAGTATAGATTCTCCACTCAGATAGCTCCCCTCCTATTAGCAACATTTACAGAAGCTAGAGACAATCAAATTCTACCTCAAACTTTTCGCCAAGCATTAATCACTGTCTTTCCTAAACAAAACAAGGACTTATTACAATGTGCATCATGCAGACCAATTTCACTTCTGAATAATGATGTTAAGATACTCTCCAAAGTCCTAGCTAGAAGGATGGAGAAAGTGCTGCCTTCGGTAAAAGCACAAGATCAAGCTGGATTTATTAAAGGCCGACACTTAGCTTCCAATCTTCGACGCCTGTTTAATGTAATATACTCACCAACAAAGTCAAACACCCCAGAAATATTATTATCATTGGATGCAGAAAAAGCATTTGACATGATTGAATGGAAATACCTTTTCACTACATTGGAGAAATTTGGGTTTGGCCCGAACATTTGTGCATGGATCAAACTACTGTATACCAATCCAGAAGCTTCAGTTTGTATTAACAACATTTGTTCAGACTACTTTAATCTAGAATGTGGTACCAGACAAGGTGGCGGTCCACTGTCGAAATTCTTATCAGATAAAGGGGATTTTCAGAGAAGGACTGGAACAGAAAATTTCTCTATATGCAGATGATATGGTACTGTATATATCAGACCTACAAAATTCTGTGCCTGCAGTCTTAACAGCACTTACAGAATTTCAAAAGATCTCTGGTCTCAGAATTAATTTGAATAAAAGTGTGCTCTTTCCAGTGAATTCTCAAGCACACAATATTAGATTGGACACCTTCCCTTTTATCATCGCAGATCAGTTTAAATACCTAGGGGTAAACATCACAAGTAAACATAAAGCTCTTTATCAACAAAATTTTGCCGTCTGTATGGAAAAAATTAAGCAAGACTTGCATAGATGGTCAACCCTTCATCTCACTCTAGCTGGAAGAATTAACATTGTTAAGATGAATATTCTTCCTAAGCTGCTTTTTTATTTCAAAACATTCCAATATACATTAATAAATCATTTTTTAAGCAATTAGATTCAACAATAACCTTATTTATTTGGAACTCAAAACATCCACGTATCCAAAGAGCGACCCTACAAAGACCTAAGGCAGAAGGTGGCATGGCTCTACCCAACATTCAGTTTTACTCCTGGGCAGCAAACATACAAGCTATAAAAACCTGGACACAAACAGATAAACATACACAGGCCTGGTCTGCAATAGAAGTAAAATCCTCTTTATATTCCCTGCTTTGTGCCCCAATAAATGCAAGTTATTGGCAATATACTAATAACCCAATTGTGCTTCATTCACTCAGAATATGGAACCAATGTAGAAAGCATTTTAAGATGGAGAATCTTTTATCTGTGGCACCTCTGCAAGAGAACCACCTCTTTCAACCCTCGCAAACATATGCCGTTTATAATATCTGGAAAAGATTTGGGATTAAATTGCTTAGAGATCTTTATATAGACAACATCTTTGAATCCTATGAACAATTACGTTCCAAATTTAACTTTTCAGCCACACATTTCTTTCACTATCTTCAAATTAGGAACTTTGTTAAACAGAACCTGCCCGATTTTCCTCATCTTGCACCCACCTCCATGACGGAAAAATATTGCTCAATTTCAAGGACTTAGACGCCATCTCTGCAATATATAAAATTATCTTGCAGTCCCTCCCTTTTAAAGATCCAAGAGGACAATGGGAAAAAGATCTCTTAATCAATACATCGAAAAGGAGTGGAAAATAGCAATGCAGAGACTTCACTCGCGCTCCGTATGCGCAACACATACAATTATTCAACTCAAAATTATATATCGAGCACATATGTCTCGCCTAAAACTGTCCAAAATGTTTCCAGGGCTAGATCCAACCTGTGAATGCTGCAATCAAGTCCCAGCCTCACTGGGTCACATGTTTTGGGCCTGCACCAAATTAACATTATTTTGGACCAAAATTTTTAAGTTCCTTTCAGACAGCCTTGGTGTCACAATCACTCCTAACCCGTTAACAGCTGTGTCTGTTGTTCTTCCAGATGGGTTTAAAGTGGAGAAGGACAAACAAACTGCGATTGCATTCAGTACACTCTTGGCACGCAGACTTATTTTACAGCTCAGCTGCCGTAGAGCTGTGATTCCACACTTAAATAGACTGGGTTAAAATACTCAGAGTGGTGCACTAATAGTAACAATGCTGAAGTGGCTATGGTATTTGGAATAGTTTGGTCATTAGGTGCACAATTATATGGTTACAGGTTGATTACAATCAGATGCCTTGAGCTAAATAACGATATGCGGTTAATTTCAGGGTATTTGATAAAGCCATGTCAGAGATGTGAATCTAAAAAATAAAGGGAAACCACACAGGTACAGTAGCACTGCTTTGACACTGGGTGCCACCAGTTTGAAAAACCATGCGGAGAACTTGCATACTCAAGGGATTGACCTGGTGTGAGAATGTGTGTGGCTTCATGCCAAGTTTAGTTTTTATACATTGCGATGTGAGCGTGGAAATGGGCATACGCAACATTTTTGTGCATGCGCACCATTTATACATGAGGCCCCTGGTGTTTTTGCTATCTCTCTAAAGGGTGTTTCTGTTTCCTCAGTCTATTGAAGGACATACATGGACAGCTCTTTGCACATCATATTGTGAGCTCACAGTGACAGCATACAAATGTAAATTCCACACTTGGAATCAATTCCAGACCCTGTTTAATAGTTAATTAATTGCCTGATAGCAGTGTACAGAAAAGCCCCCTGAGATGCTTCTTAGCATGCCGTGGTGGAATGAGCCTGTGGCTAAAAGTGCTCTAAGAGAGTACCACCTAGAGAAGATGGAGGGGATTTTTCATGATGGCATGCAATTTGTCCTCCATTGTTTTTCCCACAACATCTTTAATGGTGTCCAAGGTTCATGCTGTGATGGAGTAGGATTTCTGATATGTTTCCTGATAAGTTCATTCAGGCATTGTGCTTTTTTTGAGCTCAAGATGATTTCCAAGTACACTGCAGCATAGAACACCACACTGGCTACTATCCACTGGTAGAACATATCCAGTAGTTTGCTGCACACATCAAAAGACCTGAGCCTCCTTAGGAAGTACAGTCTGCTCTGGTCCTTCTTGTACAGTGCCACTGTGCTGTCAGACTAGTCCAGTTTGTTGTTTATGTGAAACACCAGGTACTTGTAGCTCTGCACCACTTCCTCGTCCTCCCCCTGAATGGTGACTAGTCTCAGAGGTCCCTTGGCATGCCATAAGTCTTGACTTACTAATGTTGAGATTCAGGTTGTTGTCTCTGCACCTTAAAACAAAGCTGTCCACAACCGTTCTGTAGTCTGACTCATCTCCATTATTAATGCAGCCTATGATGGAGAAGTTGATCCTCTGCTTGATGGAAATGTAAAGCCACATGAGGCAGTCAAAACTATTGACTGATAGAGGGCAATATATGATTTTCACCGGGCCATCACACTCAGGGCTTTTGATGTAAACAGTAAATGTTCTATCAGCTCATCGTAGTCAGTGTATTGTTCTACACCACAGTCTACTGGAGAAAAGATGCACAATGCCTGAACAAACGTCTAAGGAAATCCTGTTCCATCACAGGGTAAACCCTGGACACACTGGGAGATATTGTGGAAAAGAGAATGATTGCAAAATTGGATGTTATAATGAAAAAAGCCCTCCATCCCTGCTAGGAGGTGCTCTCTTGTGGCACTTTTAGTCACAGGTTCATTCTACCATGGTGTGCTAAGAAGGGGTCTTTTCTACCCAAGCTATCGGGCAATGTTTCCTCTCAATGTGCTTGTTAAGTTAATTTTGAAATATCTGCACATTATCCATTTACTTATTTATTTATCATTTGATTGATTATCTATATTATCTGTCCTTTGAGTCTGTATCCTTGTTTTTTATGTTTCTGCTGCTGTAGGCATCTAAATTTCTCCTTGGGATTAAAAAAGTTTATCTAATCTACTCTAATATTGCTGTCTGTCGATCTGGAGTTATGCCCTCTTGCCAACCTCCATGTAGCTTTACAAAGGTTAGGCATATGCTGGCTCATCAGAACCCTCGTGGGCTGAGGGTATTTAGTTTGCTTCTGCCTGTATATCACTCTTATGATGGAGCCCTTGAATGTTTACCTACCTCAGAAGGAATATTCAACATCCATGATGGTGGACTCCAACTTATAATGAAATGATGTTGCAAGTACCAGTACAAAATGTCCTGTCTCTATTTAGTGCTACCTTTTCCTGCCTGTAACCTTCTTGTCCACCCTATCACCCATCTCAGTGTTTGAATGTTAAGGGCTGCCATCATCTTCTGGGGAGGACAGTCATCTTGCCTGTTGCTATTGAATTAAGAGTTGGCCTTCTAAAATCAATATTGGGAAAAGAAAGTAAGAAAATGGGGAGAGGAATGCTTATTTATTTATTTCATCTTTTGTTGTAATGGTATTGTGCTCACTGTGAAAAACATTTATTTTATGGGATGCACTTGGTGAAATAGCTAAGCTATCACCATATGATCTCGTGAACAAATGCAGTAAATGCATATAGGCTCTAAATACTCCAATACGTCTTCTAGCAACAGCTTTGTTAGCAGCCCAGATTTTGCAAAAATGAAAGCAATTCACTAGAGTTATTCTAACACTCATCACGCATCAAGACCGGAGCCAAATCATTTAAAAAAAAAAAAATTAAAAACTAGCACTAATGTATGGCCCAAAGATCCAACTTCTATTCTCTATTTCAACAGCATCCCTTTAAAATGAAACTGTCAATAAGGCAGTAATTAAATATGTCCTTTATCTCACTTTTTCCTTGACTGCAAGTGGCTTTTTGACCATATTGATTTGACCCTGTTAGTCAAGCATTATTACTTTGCTGGCTGACTGCGATTAGCATCCAGGATCAAATCAATCAGCAGCCTTCAAAGTGCCGTTAACTAATTAACAGAACCTCAAAAACAAACCGTTTACCTCTGTTTCACTACCACTGAGGTGTCAGTATTCTTTGAGGTGGAAGATTTGACTCATGTACAGTAAAATTCTTGGACAGCCTTATTACAGTCTAAAGCTTCACTTGGCAGAAAGCAGCGTTCCAGCTGTGAAACTAGGGATGCTTAACATTTCCCACTTAGGCTTTCAGCCACTGCTTATTATTCTGTCACTGTCTGAAGCATGAAGAGGGCGCAAAGGCAAGGTGAGCAGGCCACAGTGATCCTCACTGCTACTCTAATGTGCTCCATCGATAACCCCAAAATCATTTTATGACATTCATATCTGCTAAGGTATATTTACGATTTAAATGTGAGGCAGATTCTGTATGTGAATGGAAATAAGAATAATTTAACAAAACATAACATTCTGAAACCTGTTTAAGCAAATTCAGGGTCACCGACATCTGGAGGCTATGCTGGTAGCACTGGGTGCAATTCAATAACCAGTCCTGGATATGGCACCACCACACTCATGTTCATATCCACAGAGGGGAAACTTGGCATCAAAAATCAACCTAATCTATACAGTGCCTATAAAAACTGTTTACCCCCTTGGATGTTTTCACATTTTATTGTTATATAACAGTGAATCGCAGTGGATTTAATTTGGCGTATCATCAGAAAAAAAAACTCTTTAATGTCAAATTGAAAACAGATCCCTACAAAGTTGTCTAAAATTAATTAACATATAAAACACAAAATAAGTATTCACATTCTTTGTATCAGTATTTAGTAGATTTGGCAACCGTGACATGCACATGAACAGGTCTCTATCAGCTCTGCACATCTGGCTCTGAAATTTTTCCACAGTCTTCTTTGCAAACCTGCTCCAGCTCTGTCGGTGTGCATGTTGATTGTGAATTAACAGCCTTTTTCAGGTCAAGCCACAAATTCTCAGTTGGACTCGGAAACTCCAGGACAGTCACATTGCTGGTTTAAAATCATTCCTGTGTAACTCTGGCTTTATCCTTGGGGTCGTTGTCTTGGTGAAAAACAAATCCTCTTTCAAGATGCAAAATTCTTGCAGACCACATTGTGGTTTTCATGCTGAATTCATTTTACCCACACAAAGGCTTCCTGCTGCTGCAGACAAGCATAATAATGTGCAGTGCTCAAACATGGCATTTAGTCTGATGGCCAAAAAGCTCAGTTTTGCTTTTATTAGATCAAAGAACCTTCTTCCAGCAGAATCTCTCACGTACCTTTTGGCACAATATGTGCATTTTTTCTCTTTGCCACTCTTCCATAAAGCTATGACCAGTGAAGCACAGTTGATGTCTTCTCTGCAATCTCAACTGCTGTCGTTTGTAACTTCTTCAGAGCTCTCACGGGTCTTCTGTTGGTCTCTTGCATGATCACTCAGACTTATCGCTGTGCCATACTCTTTCCATTTCCTAATGATCGATTTAACTGGACTGCAAAGGATATTCAATAACTTGGAAAATGAACTTCTCTCCATTCCCTGACTTTTGCATTTCAATCACCTTTTCATGTAGCTGCTTGAAGTGTTCTTTTGTCTTTGTGTAGTTAGTCCACCTTACTGACTCATCGCAGGTTGGACCTTCCAGATATGGTGCATTTACTGCATACTTCAATCATCTGAAATCCCTGACAAGTGATATCCAAGTAATTATGTGACTTCTTAAACCAATTGTCTGCACTAGTGATGATTTACGTGTGTCATGTTAAAGAGGGTGAATACTGATGCCATTAATTATTTTGTATTTTATATATTTGTAATTAATTCAGAACCCTTTGCAAAGATCTGTTTTCACTTTGACATTAAAGAGTCTTTTTTTGTTGATCAGTGTCAAAAAAGCTAAAATTAACCCACTGTAATTCAATGTTGAATAGCAATAGAATTAGAAAACCTCTGTGTGGGGTGATGTTGGCAAAACCTTTTTATAGGTACTAGTATGTCATTAGTGATGTAGAAGGATAAGACATGAAAACACAGGGAGGGCATATAAACTCTGCACAATCAATGAATGACTATGGGATTTATATCCAGAATACAGAATCCGTGAAGCACCATTGATCATTGCTTTAATATGAAATCATGCAGATTATACCATTCAAATAGGGTGCAATAAACATGAAAAACACTTCAAAAGGAGAAACTCCTATGGCCTTGCAATCATATAGCCAATTAATCAGCTTTTATTTTTTTAATTCATAGAATATACCATCATGAAGTGCTTTATCAATGCAAGCAATATGTATAAGACATTTAAGTTACATGTTAACTGAATGCACTTAATAATAAGGTTAGAACAGCTGAATATTATTAATAATAATAATAATACATTTTATTTATATAGCGCCTTTCCCATGCTCAAGGCACTTATTACAATGGAGTATATGAACTAACTGAGAGGCAGAATGGCAAGAGTCAAGATCAATACGCTCATCACACAAGAATGTACTAAGCGTACAGTTATGGTCAACATGATTGAAATCTGAGGGAAAGGAGCTGTAATTTTAGAGAAATTTAAATGTTTTGGCATATGGAGCATCATGGGAAGACCAAAATGAATAAGTGCTCACCAAGATTTGCAAAACAGATCTTTAGAAATTTGAGAAAGCTGCTTTCAGAAAATCTTAGTTCTTTGCAACTTGGCAAGATACAAGTAACAATGATGAGTAATTTGGGTTGTTGAAATTGACAGAGGAAATCTGACCATAAACCAGTACTCTACAGATAGCCAGTGCAGTGAAGCCAGATGAGGGGATATGTGCTCAGTGTATTTGGTCCATTACTGGCAGCCACATTATGAAATTGTTGCAGTTGTAGACGGTTTAAGGAGGATAACAGTTAAGAGAACTGCATGAATCAAGTCAAGAATTAATGAAGCTTTCTGGAACAGAGGAGATGTGGAAGTGTCTGACTGTTTTAATACCTATCTTTGAATAATTGCACACAACCACACTAATGACGGGTTGGTTTGCCAAGGGTGCATGTCTTTGAAACACATGGAGGAAAACACTCAAGGATACTGAAGTTATAGAACATAGAAACTCAACACAGACTGTGAACATTTCAAAATTTAAACCCAAGATTTGGAAGCTGTGAGGCTAACTATCGTACCACTGTGAAACCCACTTTCCTGTTTTGCAGGTGCATTTGCCATAGACACCACATCTGGGAAACTTTGAGAATGTTTGGATAGCTTTTCAGCATTGTCCAGACCTACAGCAGCATCTGATTTTGGTTTTGAGAGACCTGTAATGATTTTTCTATAAACACCCGTTTAGAGACTTGAAGATGGAAGGTGATGGTTGTCTGATCCTGCAGCACACCTCAGCAGATAATGCTATTTTATTCTGTTGTAGCAGTGAACCCACGGTATTTAAATCACTCTAATTTGATGACGGGGTCTAACTGTAACCCGAGATGAATGGCATATGGCAAGGCATCCGTCATTAGCACTTTTATCTTGTCTATGTTGATTGTTAAGCAATATGGCAGGGCAACCTCCACAATATTGTACAAAATGTCCATGACCTCTGTGTTTTTATTTACAAAGATGGCACTGTCCTCAGCAAACAGAAGATCGCATACCACATTGTATTTTTTTCGCCTGCCATAGAATTGTCTGCTCTTTCTAGTTCAGTTATGATGTTAAAGAACAGTGGTGAGGTTACACAACATTGCCTGACACTCATTTTAACAGGGAATGCATCACATAGCTCAGATTGGACACACAAACAGCTGGTAGGGTCATGGTACATTTGTTTGAGTAAACGTATGGTTTTTGCTGGAATATGTTCTGCCTTGAGCACACTCTACAAGGCAGGCCAGTACATACTGTCGAAAGGTGCATGGAAGTCAATGAAAATGATCGTCATCTGCTTACCAGATTGAATTCTCTCTTCCTTAATCTACATGAGGGTAAAAATCCAGATTGTTCTTCTCAAAGTTTTCTCGTAATGCGTTAGGAGGTTTAAGTAGATAATGTGTGTAAAATTATCCCAGGATTGAGAGCAGGCTTATAAAATACCAGTTTTTGCGCTCACGACTGCCATCCCTTTTTTTGGAACTGGAGTGATTCTATCCAGCTTTCTAGATATAGGAATTTGATCTGTGCACCATATCTGACAGAGTAGTGCTTCATGGTGTTTGACTAGAAGCTCACCCCCTGCTTTGATCACCTCAGCAGTGATTCCATCTAACCAGGCTGCTTTGACATTTTTAAGTCTCTTTATTGCCAGCTTGATTTTCTTGATTAGCTGGCTGAATAATTTATAGGTGGTGGGTTAGCTGCTGGATCTTGCAGCATTTCCTAACTGTAAAGAATTCTTCCCACCTTTGCAACCATTCACTTGTTAATAGCACAAGTCACTTAATTGGGGGACAAGGTTTTACAAGAAACAGCCTTCCCTCCACTAACTGTTAAACTTGCTTAAACTAATTCATTGTAGCACAGGCTACAAACAAGAAACCATCATAAGGCACACCATGCCAAATTAGAGCCATCAGTGTAACCAATCCTGCAAATGTTTAGATGGCAGGAAGAAATACTAATAGTTTTAGTGATAAACTGCATTTCAGGGGTTCTCAAAGCCCACCTCACTTGAACATGCAGCATGGACAAACTCCTACATGTTACTGACTCATAGTCACAAATCATTTGCTTTTGTCATTCCTATGCAAATGTAATAGTTCTCTTGTAATCTGAGTGCCTGGTTAATCTAGTAATTAAAACATTTTATAATGCCTCATTTGTGTTTCCACTCTTACATGGACACATTTTGACCAGGAACTGCAAATGGCAGACAATGAGGAGGTGGGAGGTGCAAATGAGTAGTGGTGATGGAAACCAGGAGACAACACACTGTCAATGCGAGAGTCAGAAAATTAAAAGATGAAGTGAGCTATGTGCAAAATAAGTGTTAGCGGTATGAAAATGGCAACTCAGTTTCTGCCACTCCTTGGATTTTTTGACACTGGTACAGGTAACCGTTCATATATGTGAGTGCACCTTCTAGGCAATATGCCATATTAAATCACATTTTTGGGCATGGCTCAGAGACGGTACATAATATGCAATCAGACTTTTGTTGTGGTGTCACCCAGCTGTCTTTAGTCAAGAATGAATCTTGTCTAGACAGCGTCGGAAAGCCCACTAATATAAACACTTTTCATTTATAAAAATGTTAGTATTTTATTGGGTGTAATGTTAATCTAATAAATATTTTATTGATATGCAAAGTGCTGTATTTCAGATAACATGCTGGTCAGCAGAAAATGTTTATTTTTTTGAGTTGCTACTTTTTTGGAACTTGAATGCAGCCTACCTAAATGGGCAGAATGAAGACATCACCTTCTGCCAGTGCCTAGGACAATGTCTCTGACTACTGTGAAGATGAATATACAATTATTGAAGAACCTACTGTAGACAGTTTTACAGTCCTATAGGCTTCTTTGAGCTGTTTTTATATGGGAGTGAAAGCTGTATTTAAAAGCAAGGTAAATGCAGTATATTTTTTCTTTAGTACAATATTTCCTTGTGTTAATGATTTTAATGATTACTAAGGAGGGATATATTAATGGCCATACATCATTCCTCTTCTAGGATGCACTGCATAAAATCCAAACACAGAAACAAATTGAAAGTCCTAGGCTAACAGTGGAGCACAGTGGCAGGCTATCTACATGAGCACGCAGCATGATGGCTCCTGTTTCCCATGACACTAAAATATAAACCCAGGTTCAGAAAATGAAGGGATGAATGGATTTCTTGTTTAGGAACTTCTTGCCAGCTCGCTCTTTAAAGCCTATGAGTTCCATTACGAGCTTGATATCAGAGAAAGAGCCCAGATGCTTTCTAATTTACAAAATTTATATTGGCGCTGTCTCTTTGGTCACAAATTAATGGCTTAGATTTGAACTCTAGTTGCCATGATTCATCAGATATGTGATGTTGCTTCTTTCTCTTTTTTTCTGGAAGCAATTGCATTTTGGGCAGACTGTATATTTTCACAATACTGATTGAATCTGTGATCAAGTGAAATTTTGTTGATCTTAACAGCATAACAAGTTTGCAATTTTTATTTAGAACTTAATGTTGTCTTGGCCTTTATCAGCAAAAACAGAGACAAAACACCTTCCAGATAAATTGCATACTGCATTAAAAAAATCTGTTTTTGCAGGCAGAAATTATTGCCCTAAATAAGAAGAAGAATTGTAAATGGCTTTACCATGTGGGCTATTTACTACTGCTCACTAATTTCCTCAGTACATCAGATAAGTCCTAGGGACCTGTCTTGATTCTGACAATTTTAAAAACCAATAACCTTAAGCATTTCTGCATTTAATGGCAATGCCTGCCAATACATGTCACCCAAAATGTATTTTGTTTATTATCCTCACCAGATGGCAGTGGAATTCATTCCCTCTGAGGTCTGCTTCGGGTGCCTGCAGTAAACGCCAGTCTCGTCCTTTATTGTAGGTGATGTACGTCTTCACTTGGTTTTCAAGCTTCTTGTTTGCTAAGAACATTCCTTTTATCCCTGCTACCTAGGAAAAATTAACATAGCTGAAAAAAATGAATTTAGAAGTAAAATAACACAATAAATAGGAAAGAAATAGGAATCTGACCTATTTTCTTCTTAATTTAAAGTAAGATAGGATAACACTTTATTATTCCCTGAAGGGAAATTTGGATGTTCCAGCAGCTCACAGCAAAATTAAACAAGTACATATAGATAACTAACCACCTAATAAATATATAAGATGAAAGAGATAAGATAAATAAAAAACATACAATATCAAAAATAGTGATATATTACAAATCACTAGTAATAAATACAATGCAGTAGCACAGTAATACAATATGTGCAATACACAGATAAAGTGTCTAGTTATTAATAAAATACCAGTGATTACAGAGTCTGGCATCCCGTACATACAATTCATGAAATAGTCCTGTAAAGGATACATGAATTAAAACCCAGAGTTGTACAGTCTGATAGCAGCAGGAAGAAAAGACCTGTAAAAATGTTCCCTCCTACAGCAGAGGAGGAGCAGTCTGCTGCTCATTGCACTCTTTTAGCCCTGCAGCACTTTATGGAGTGGATGAAGGGGGTCATCATAATTAATGACACCTTTGCCAGCATCCTCCTCTCTGCTATCACCTCCAAAGTATCCAGTTTCATCCCAAGCACTGAACTGAAACTTCCTGATGATCCAGTTCAGTCTGTTATTATTCTTGGATGTAATACTGCTACCCCAGCACATCACGGCATAAAAGATGTCAATGAAAACCACAGAAAGTCCTCAACAGCAGGCGTCCCATACAGAATGACCTCAGCCTCCTCAAAAAGCAGAGTTGTATCTGGCCCTTCTTTTACAAAGGTTCCACATTCTGCTCCCATCCCAGCTTATCGTTCATGTAAACACCCAGGTACTTGTAGGTTTTAACAGACTCAATTTCTTCCCGCTGGATGATGACTGGAACCGGAGAAGACTTCTTCTTCCTCCGAAAGTCCAGCACAAGCTACTTTGTTTTTTTGGGGTTTAGTTGGAGATGGTTGTGATGACACCACTCCACAAAACTACTCACCAGGCCACTGTATTCTTCCTCCTTCCCTTCACTAACACATCCAACAATAGCAGTGTCATCTGAGAACTTTTGAAGGTGACACGTCTTAGAATTAAACTTGAAATCTGAGGTGTAAAAAGTGAAAAGGAACAGAGGAAGGACAGTACCCTGTGGAGCACCCAAGCACCCATGCTGTTAATTGTTCTCTACGACACACAGTTCCCTAGTCCCACATACTGTGGCCTGTTAATCAGAATTAACCAAGCTAGGTCAAAAGTGGGCAACACAAGGGACAACCTATTTAGATGGGGCCTCACAACAAGTGCTGAATGTCCCTGTGGTGAGCCCACCCAAACAATGGACCACATTCTCCATGAATGTTCCCGAGGCCCTACATGTACTGATGAACATCTTAAGGATGCTAATGACGCCGCTTTTAACTGGATACGGCAGTGGCGTGATAAGAAATGATGATCAGAATCTAAAAACCAGGAAATTAAGGCAGTGGCAACTTGCGCTGCACACAACTTAACCCTCAATAAGAGGGGCTGGATGGTATTAAAGGCACTAGGAAAGTCAAAAAACATGACTCTCCCCGTACTCCCAGCTCTTTCCAGGTGAGAGTAGGCTCTGTGCAACTGATAAACTGCAGCATCTTCCACCCCACATGTTGATGATATGTAAACTGTAAAGGGTACAACCCTGCACCCACCTGTGTTTTCAAGTGATCAAGGACCAGCCTCTCCATTGTTTTCATCAGGTGAGTAGTCAGTGCCACAGACCTACAATCATTGAGTTCTTTGGGATCCTTGATCTTTAGCACTGGGACAATACATGAGGTCTTCTAAAGCACCAGAGCCTTCTGTAGTCTCACGCTGTATATGTGTTTTAAGACATCACATGGCTCATCAGCACAGGCCTTTAATACTTTTGCACTGACTCCTACTGCCTCACCTCATTCTCTGTAATAGCAAACTCTGGATTTGGGGTGGAGATGTGACGTGGTAATTATCTGATAATTGTGAAGGACACAGAGAAAGGGTATTATTGTGAAAGGTTTCCTGGGATGTGTATTCGCAAATGCCCCATAATCAAACCTATTAAAGAAGGTGTTCAGCTGATTCGGTCTCCTCCAAGTCAGTTTGTCTTGCTGATGGCAGGCCAGTTTATACCCGGTCACCATCCTCATCCCTTCTGAAGATTGATTCAATTTTCCTTCTGTAGTGCTCTTTATCCTCCTTAATTCTCACCTCTCACACTCCTCAGATAGACCCTATGAGGAGGAGGAGGTTGGGAACATACACTGATTACCACGTGTTGCCGCACCCACCACATGACAAACCACCCAGATTGGGATCCGAGTGTGGCCATGCAAAGGGCGACACCTCCGAACCACATTGGAACAGTGTGAGTTTTTTTTACACTGCATCCACCCACCTGCAGGTCCTCCAACAATGCAGGGATGGATGCAGATTAACATCATAGCCAAGATGAAGAAATTGCAGGTTAAGGGCCTTGCTCAAGGGAACAATGGAGTAGAGTCACTTCTGGCGCTTATAGAATTCTGATTGCTGCCATAGATCCCTAGCCTCAGAGCCACCACTCTGCACACAGTCCATATCACTCTCCTTAAAGGCCCTCATCTTTTTGTTCAACAGAGCCTTTAGGTCACCTATGACCCAGGGTTTGTGTTTACAAAACAACACACAGTTTTAGATGGCACAATACTGTCTACACAAAAAATCATATAATCAGTTACACAGTCTGTGACATTGTCAATATCCTGAGCATGGAGTTTACAAAGAATATCCCAGTCAGTTGTTCTAAAACAACCCTTCAGCTCATTCACAGCCTCCATTACTATCTTGGTGACAACATGTTGCCTCAGTACCAATGGCTTATACAGAGGACTCAAGTGAAGCATGTTGTGATCAGAGTTTACAAGTGTGGGTAATGCTATAGAGCAACATGCATCCATAACATTAGTATACAGTAAATCCAGTCTTATTGTTCCTGGTGGGACAGTTGATATACTGCCTGAAAGTGGGCAAGACACCTGAAAGGCTGGCATGATTAAAGTTCCCAGAAATAATAAACAGGGCTTGTGGGTGGCAAGTCTGTAGTCCCCCCACCATATTGTGAATTGTTTCACATGCAGAGACAGTGGCAGCCAATGGTAAAATGTACACTACTATCACAACAATATGAGAAAACTCTCTGCGCAGGTAGTATGACCGCATGCTGACCTCTAACAGCTCAAAATCTGGACAACACGGATGCTCCTTTAAAGTAATTTGATTTGGGTGAATACACTTAAAGTTCACTAAGATCGCCAGACCACCTCCCCTTCCTTTTTTCCAACTGTGTCTGTTGTTCCAGTCAGCTCTAACCAAATCGAAGTCTTCAATATTAACATTAGCATCAGGAATCCGTTCATATTACTACGTCTCTGTGAAGTACATAAAACTACTTTCCTGATATTCCCTCTGACTCTTTGTTAATGCTGTTAATTCATCCATTTTGTTTGTGAGCGATCTTACATGACCCATTACCACTGGTGGAACTGGAGGTTTGTAGCGTCTCTTTTTTTCCCTGTCACTTTGCTTCAGCTCTGCTACTCCAGAATAGCTTACGAGTCTCTGGCGGAATGATAGGCCTCTGTCCGGGAGGACTGAAGATCTCCACAGCACAAGCAGCTGAGCCTGAGTGTAAATAAACCTCTGCAGCAGTGGCTTATTTAGAACGGAAAATGGCAAGTCTGCAACCATCCTTTAAACACATTGTGCTGTATATAGTCCCAATACCATAGTTTTGCCAGTAATAATCCTTCAGTAAATATGTAAGTGTTGGATTTGAACCCTAGTCCAATGTGCACCCAGCATGTGTCTGAGTCTCATATCCTTCTGAGCTTATGCTTAAACGCTGATGCTTTTATTTTATTATTCACTATGATAAATGTATTTCTTGTTATTTTATATAACCCCCTTAAGAGGAAAATGTTATATTTATGGCATAACCATTCTTCTACAGTACTAAGTTTCCTGTTTTTGAACCCAGCTGGATCATAAAAAAATTAGGCCATTGTTCTTTACTTTTTGGGAAAAATATGTATGTGGAGAAACTCACACATCTCCTAAAATAAAAATAAGAATGAAAATAATACATTCAAAAAGTCACATACATCCTAAACAAACAGGACTATCAATCAAATTGTGGTGATCTAAGGTATCAACATCTGCCATGTCCTGTTAGCAACTAGGTGTAACCAATCATGTTAAACGTTTTCTGATTATGTAATGAATTCCTTTTAAAGAATATTCACCTAATCAATGAACTGTATAAATATAGCGCAGAGGACACTTTTTCTTTGTAGCATGTGGCTAACATGTAATGCACTTGTTACCTCTTGCGAGATTTAGATAAAGAATAATGATTGATGCTTTCTCCTGCCTGTGTTTTATTGCTTAAAATCGGGGCATTCCAGTGGGAGGTGTCTGAATTCAAATTCTTTTCTTCCACAAATAAAAACACACACAACAAAGTAACTAAAACAAGTATTCATGACGGAGCCGCTGCATCTGTCAGCCATGGCTATGGCGCCATATTGTACATGAATCACCCATCAATGTTATCCATTTCCAGACCCATTAAATCTAGTTATGGAGTCAAAGGTAGTGGGGCCTTTCCTGACAGCATTTGGTGCAGTAAAGGAACAAGCCCAAGACAAGTGCCAGTCCATCACACCCATCAGGCCACTTCTGAGTCACCAATCAGCCTACCTGCATATTCTTGGAATGTGGAAAAAAATCAGGAACTCTCCAAACAGACAGAGCTGTGAAGCAGCGTCCCTTAAATGACAACATTAAAGCCACCCAGAAAGCCCAGGCCGACAACTGAATATGGAAGCAAGTCTCACATAAATTTTAAAGCTTACAGCTTCTTCCTGATTTTCATTTTTTTTTTCTAGTCTAAAACGAATCTATGTTTTGAGTATCTCTGAACAGGCCAGTGTCATAAATATCCCTAGGGATAGGGTATTTCTAAGCATGCATGTTGTTTTAAAAATCAATGACTCGCAGTAAAGGATCTGGTCTAGCAAAGGAGCAAATACCCAGCTACAGATATTGACAGACATTCTAAATAAATAGTGTTGACAATGAAACCTGAAACCATGCTCGTTTCATTTCTGAAATCTTGGCCTGGAGAAATACAAACATGGAAATTAATTTATCTCTGATGTAAGCTGAAGTACACAGTCAGAAATATCTACAGTAAGTTCATTTATTATGGCAGGCTACAATATGGTCACAGTGAAGCATGGATATTCAGAAGTGTAATACTGACACATCTTGAAACCCTGGAGGAAGACCTGTATGAGATTTCCTCATACTTAAGATAGATAGTTCGACAGACAGGCAGGCAGGCAGGCAGGCAGGCAGGCAGGCAGACAGACAGACAGACAGGCAGGCAGACAGACAGACAGACAGACGGACAGAGAGGGTTTTAATGGCAAATGTCAAACTTGACAGACTAGGCTGTTCCGAGGCCAGCCTAGAGATATAATACCTGTAGTGTGTTTGAGTCTCACATGGTTCTTCACCTGGTCGGTCAGCCCCAGGATATCCACCATATAAGAGGACTGTCAAAGGGAATTAACTAAATAAGCATTACTTATTTGCGTTTGAGCACCACCTGGGTATTAACCTACTAATTTCCCTGCCAATACAGGATAACATTAACCAATTAGAATGTCTTTCATGGAAAAAGTATATAGATGGCGGATTATTTCTTTTATTAACGGGTGCCAGAGGTTTAAGCAGAAACACCAAAACAGTAACAAGCAAGGGCTGATTGTGCAAAGTTTTAAAATAAGGCAGAAACACAAATCTTATTTAAGATACCATGTTTGTGTTCCTAAATTTCATAATAAAACCTTTTTTTTCCCTTGAGTTATTTTGAAGTAAAGTTCTGAAAAAATTAGTATAACCCCATTTTCCTAAGAGCATACTCAATCAAAAAATGATATTTCTTTATATATTACGAGCTTTTGAATCGAAGACAGGACTCTTGAGCAATTATGAAGAGAGGAGGTAGGTCTTCATTTCAAAAATTTGAACCAATGTTAATGTGTTTCTCCTGTGTGTACTGCTTTGTCTTTTCCAAAAGTATTTATTTATTAATTTTTTTAAATAAAAAATGCATGCATTTTGTTCACTGTGAGCTTCAACTGGATGACGTGAGCTGTGGCTTAGGTTATATGAGTATTGTGAGAATTTATCATGGATGTTTTTTAGATTTTTCTGTGGTCCAGCATTGGTCTCCACAGACCCCCATTTTATCAGAATATTTTTCTCTCCGTTATCTACATGAAAAATATGAAATTAAGATTTTTTTTTGGCCTTCACCACAAACTACATAGGGTAAAGTCCATCCAACCATCCATCCATTTTCCAACCCGCTGAATCTGAACACAGGGTCACGGGGGTCTGCTGGAGCCAATCCCAGCCAACACAGGGCACAAAGCAGGAACCAATCCCGGGCAGGACGCCAACCCACTGCAGACATGGGGTAAGTAACATATTAAAAAAAAAAATTTTTGGTCAAGTATTTAAAGAAGGCGACATTTAATTTGGTATCCATTGATATATGCAAAACAGTGGCAGAGTAATGGGAGTGTGTGATGATTTCATCAGACCCCTCTCAAAATGGGGGAAACAAATAGCCACTCAGGGCCAAGCATTCCCAAATCCACAGTCCCTCTTTACATATGTATGCAAATATAAATGCATAAGTATTTACTCTATATATAAAATCCTAAGCCTAAAAGTGCAACGATTTTGTCCAATGATTTTATGTCACGTTTTTTGTCACACTTTAAATCGGGATTATTTTAAAACCTACATATATATGTTTGGTATCATTCTTTTCAGAATTTATTGAACTTTAATGTGATGTTGTTAGATTTTTCAGATTCTTATTCTGTTTTTAAATTATAAACTGAAAAAATATCAAGAACTCATGTCCCGCGAGGCGAGACTTTGTGCCAAAAGATTTAACCAAGCCCAGGGCCGGAAATAAAAGACAGCTTCTGTACAGCCTTATAAATGTTTGAAGCGCAGCACAAGATGCAGATCACGCAGCATGGCAGCAGCAGCAGCAAGCCAGCAGCTGATCAAGCAAAGAGGAGGTAAAAAAAAATGTATTTGTTTCCCATTGTATAACCGTTTAAGAGGGGGTTTCGGAGGAGCGACCTCATCTCCTTGGGGTGTGTTCAGCCCCCCCTCTGCACAACGCGAGAGGCTTAAGTGTAGCACAGGCCGGGGGTGGGGGTTGGCAAGTGAAGCGAGCAGTGGGGAGCCTCCTAGTACATTAATAAAGTAAAATACAAAATTCTTATTTTTGCTCACAAAGAAATCTAGTATTAGCCGGAGAGCAGATGTATTATTCAGAACTGGAGGCACGTCAGTCCTATATTATCTATGCCACCAGTTGCAAATTAAAAGTTATTGTGGAATGCAGCATAACCAAACTACCTTAGAAAAATAAGGTGGAAAAACATAGCAGATATAGTGATAACTTACAACAGTGGACACATGACAAGAAAAAGGAAGCAGAAGAGACAGAATTCAGCTTTAGTACAGGTCTTAATAAAGGTCTTCTGGAAGATTTGTTTCAAGAACCAGTAGTGAAGAAGAAAAGGTGGTGCTGATGTCAATGACAAGATTGCTAGCTTTAGAAACCTCTGTGCCTGCCAGTTAGGAAGCTACTGGATTTCATCTCCTTAATTTTACTCCACGTAAGAATCCTGCAAAATTCATCCTCTGTAATACCCCCATGACACCAACCCTGCATCGGACTCCATTCAGACCTTGAGTTGACCCTTCATGTCATGACCCTGCCTACAGAAAAGACAATACAGAATAAATAAAAGCAAATAAAAAAACACTTAAAGGGTGAAAATATGTAGAAACCTCAGAAGTAGTTCAGAACGATGAGAGACCTTGTTAACAACAAAGACACTTAAAAAGAATGAGGCTGAAGGTTCATTAGTGTAGTCCAGTGCTCTTCTCCAGCAGTACAAACAACTGGATTTCATAAAAAGGGTGGGCCTAAATTTGTCATAAGTGGGCGTAAAGTTATTTTTATTATTGTTAAAGATACATTTGTTTAAAAAAACTTATGTAGAAGTCCAGTCATACTGTATACCCAGGGTCGTCTTAACAGCATTATAGGTCCCTGGGCAAAGCAGGACACTGGGGCTCCTACCTACAAAACCACTCAGCAAGTCATAACATACATAGAGAAGCATGGGGCCCCTATGCTCATGGGCCCACAGGCAACTGCCCAGTGTGCTCATGCGCTAAGACAGCCCTGGTCATACCAACAAGAACTGGGTCATCATTATTTTTAGTTTGATTTTTTTTAGTTTAGTTTTTCTAGTTTGAATGATGTTTCTTAAGAAGTGGTGATAATGAACAAACTGCCTATCTTTTGATGATACGTATGACACACCTGCCCATCAGACGGCACAACTCTTCTTGAAGTGTCCAATGATTTATTAATCACATGTGATGAAGACCATGGAGAGGCTGCTGCTTCACCACCTTAGGCCACAGGTTCAACACGCCCTTGACCCTCTGCAGTTTGCATATCAGGAGAAGGTGGGAGCGGAAGATGCCATCATCTATATGCTACACCGATCCCTCTCTCACTTGGACAGAGGCAGTGGTGCTGTAAGAATTATGTTTCTAGACTTCTCTAGCGCCTTCAACACAATCCAACCTCTGCTCCTTAGGGACAAGCTGACAGAGATGGGATTAGATTCATACCTAGTGGCATGGATCGTGGACTATCTTAAAGACAGACCTCAGTATGTGCGTCTTGGGAACTGCACGTCTGACATTGTGGTCAGCAACACAGGAGCGCCGCAGGGGACTGTACTTTCTCCGGTCCTGTTCAGCCTATATACATCGGACTTCCAATACAACTCGGAGTCCTGCCATGTGCAAAAGTTCGCTGATGACACTGCTATCGTGGGCTGTATCAGGAATGGGCTGGAGGAGGAGTATAGGGACCTAATCAATGACTTTGTTAAATGGTCCGACTCAAACCACCTACACCTGAACACCAGCAAAACCAAGGAGCTGGTGGTGGATTTTAGGAGGCCCAGACCCCTCATAGACCCAGTGATCATCAAAGGTGACTGTGTGCAGATGGTGCAGACCTATAAATATCTGGGAGTGCAGCTGGATGATAAATTAGACTGGACTGCCAATACTGATGCGCTGTGCAAGAAAGGACAAAGCCGGTTATACTTCCTTAGAAGGCTGGCTTCCTTCAACATCTGCAATAAGATGCTGCAGATGTTCTATCAAACAGTTGTGGCGAGCGCCCTCTTCTACGCAGTGGTGTGCTGGGGTGGCAGCATTAAGAGGAAAGACGCCTCACGCCTGGACAAACTGGTGAAGAAGGCAGGCTCTATTGTTGGCATGGAGCTGGACAGTTTAACATCTGTGGCAGAGCGAAGGGCGCTCAGCAGGCTCCTATCAATTATGGAGAATCCACTGCATCCACTAAATAATGTCATCTCCAAACAGAAGAGCAGCTTCAGCGACAGACTGCTGTCACTGTCCTGCTCCACAGACAGATTGAGGAGATCGTTCCTCCCCCAAACTATGCGACTCTTTAATTCCACCAGGGGGGGTAAACGTTAATATTTAACATTATACATAGTTATTGTCTGTTTTTTTTTTTTTTTTCACCTGTATTATTATCATTCTTTAATTTAATATTATTTATTGTATCAGTATGCTGCTGCTGAAGAATGTGAATTTCCCATCGGGATTAATAAAGTATCTATCTATCTATCTATCTATCTATCTATCTAATGGCTGCAGACGCAGGTGAGTGTTCTGTTAGTACTGTGTGACATTATCTCGGCCTTTGGCATGGTTGATCATAAGACCCTCTTAGCAAGGTGAACTCACTCTGTGGGTATCACTGGTTCAGCCTTGGCTTGGTTTACCTCATATTTATCTGACAGGAGTTTCTCCACCTCTGTGGGCAACTATACTTCTGCTTCTGCTTCTTTGTCTTGTGGGGTGCCCCAAGGTTCAGTCCTCAGACCTGTCTTGTTTTCAGTGTATATGCTTCCTCTAGCTCAAATAATCAATTCTTTTAATGGTATTTGCTACCATTTTCATGCCAACAATATTCAGCTTTATTGTTCTTTTAAGCTGAAACAACTACACAAGTTGTCTTCTTTGGTCAACTGTCTGAAGGAGGTTCAATATTTGGGTACTCACCAATTATTTAAAGTTAAATACTCAGAAAACTGAGGTTTTAATATTTACCCCCTCCGCCTCCCACCCCACCCGTCTTCACCCAGCAGTTACTCAAAAATCTTCTACTATCTCCACCTCTTTTCATTTATTCCTGCATAATTTAGGTGTCATATTTGATCAGTGTCTGAGTTTTGAGGCACATGTCAGGTGTCTCAGTCATTGTTTCTTTTTTCATTTAACAAACTTATCCAAGTTGAAATCAGTTGCTACCAGGGCTGACATGGAAATGCTTACTCATGCTTTCATCTCATCATGTCTGAATTATTACAATTTCCTCTTTACCTGTCAGAATAATGCTGGTTTGTCACGGCTTCAGACTGTTCAAAATGCAGCTGCCTGGATTTTAACACATTCACATAAATGAACCCATATATCCCTAATTTTATATTCTCTACATTGGATCCCAGTGGAATTTAGGAACCAGTTCAAAATTCTGGTACTTACTTACAGAGCTCTGCATGGTCAACCTCCTTCAGCACTGCACCTCAGGCCGTTCTCTGAAATTGTCCAGGTAGATCTCCTTTCGGCTCCTCATACCAGACTAATGACACATGGGGATAATGCATTTCAGGCCATTGCTCCAAGGTTATGAAACAGTCTTCCACTAACAATGAGATCAGCAGAATCTATTGAATTGTTTAAGGGTCAGCTTAGACGCCTCTGTTCAGATAGGCATTTGTGTAGCGCTGCAAACCGTGGGTGTCTTTAATATTGTCCTTGTTTTGTATGTTGCTTTGATATTTCATTTTATTATGTTTTATTGTTCAGAGCCTTGTGACTTTTGTCTGTGACAGGCACTTTATAAATACATTTTTACTTTACTTACTTACTTTACTTTACAAATGGCCAAATAATATCCATTATAATTTTGACCAGTAGTATTAAATAAAAGCAAACAGTATGATTATTGTTTACTCCATTCTTTGAGATTTGTGTATACATACACAGGTGTTTCCACTCTCTAAGTCTTCAAGTGCTCCTGTCCTCAATCAGATAATCACCCAAAAAATGCCCAAATCGTACCATTCGATAGTCTGTGTTACAGCCATGTACTGTATAAATTAACCCCAAAATTGTGCTTGTTAAAAGTTGGAGCAACTGGAAAACCTTGTTGTAGATTTTCCATCGTACCCAACAGTTGTATTGGTAGGAGACCTGCCACTAAAGTTAGAGCAGCTAGGAGCTGGGTTTTCACTTGCCATTGGAACATCGCTGAAATTTTCAGTGCCATCATTAGACTTTGGAACGTTTTGCAGTTTTGTTCATTTCCTTTTGCCAATGAAATCTGATTTTTTAAAATTTAAAGTGAATCTGTAAAATTTAAAGTCAATCTTACTTTCTAAACCTATGCTGTAAAATTGCCATTATACAGTATATCTAATTTTTATTAATAGAAACAATGACAGGTATACTGGAAAGTATAGGAATAATGAGCGTTTCAATTGATTTGTTATTCCTTTAAATTAAATGAATATGTACTCCATTAGTCTTATCTGCAGAAATCTTTGTCTTTTGTCATGCATTGTTACATAAGGATTCCTCCACCGAAGATTACCTCTCCCAGGCAAGAGGGGGCACCCGTGCTAACTCTATTATCTCTTTCTTTCTCTGCAGAGCTGAGAAGCCGCCCAATAAGGGCAACTAAGCACCATCCTGAGGCTCCACACCTTCTGGTCCCACACTATAAATATCAACGTCCCTAGAAGAAATGGCATCAGACCAGGAGCAGTGTCCCCACATGTTGAACGACCTTGAATCTGATCTACTCAAATGAGCAGAGTTATTAGAAAAGCCGAAATATGCTAGTAAGGCAGTGTGTATGCCTTTTATCTGGTGTTGTCCCGACGGGAGCTATTTTTAATTCTCTTTTCTGGATCATAGTAGTAAAAAAGGGTGGCCTGGTTGGACCCCCAATTTTTTCAGAGGACTCCTCCGCTCTTTTGTACCTTCAGATGTGTGGGGTTAAAGTTAGTACTGTGGAGCAGGACATGGAGCAAAAGTTTTGTGACCATTACAGTATGTCATGTAAAGTGTGTCACGTTAGTGTAATTTATAATGCACATATGAAACGTCAGTTAGATTGGATTAAATACTGTATGTTCTTTATGTTTGTAATTTAGTTAAGTAATAAAGGTCTTTAAATTTTAAGAAATACGTTATGGGTGGGGCGGCATGGTGGCGCAGTGGGTAGCGCTGCTGCCTCGCAGTTGGGAGATCTGGGGACCTGGGTTCGATTCCCGGGTCCTCCCTGCGTGGAGTTTGCATGTTCTCCCCGTGTCTGCGTGGGTTTCCTCCGGGCGCTCCGGTTTCCTCCCACAGTCCAAAGACATGCAGGTTAGGTGGATTGGCGATTCTAAATTGGCCCTAGTGTGTGCTTGGTGTGTGGGTGTGTTTGTGTGTGTCCTGCGGTGGGTTGGCACCCTGCCCGGGATTGGTTCCTGCCTTGTGCCCTGTGTTGGCTGGGATTGGCTCCAGCAAACCCCCGTGACCCTGTGTTCGGATTCAGCGGGTTGGAAAATGGATGGATGGACGTTATGGGTGGTTGAACACATCAGAATCTTTTGTCCTACATGAAGTGGCACTTAACATGGAGTTTGCTGCTATAGTGAAGGTCAGAGGACAGTTGCATGTTAAGGGAGAGGCCAAAAGGTGGGACCTGGGCAATACTTGACAGATAGCAATGTTTGTGAAAGTTCTTCAGAACAAAGGCAAATGTTACAATTATGAGAATATGATAGTCATACAGATGTGCTGGAATACAGTATGTTACATATTCTGTTACTGAACTTAGCATTACAGTAACTGCACACCGAATGGACATGAGGTGACTCCTTGAGAATATATGAGGGCCATTATCCAGTCTTTGAATACTCTAAGCCAAATGTATCCAAATAGGTGTAAATTAATGTGACAACACAAACATTCACAGAACAAAAGGAAGGGATCTCATTCAGTCATTGAACACTATAAGACAGTTCATTAAAAAAGGTGTAAATTAATGTGACAACACAAAAACTCAGTGAAGAAAAGGTCATACTCTGTTGTACATATTCACATAGTAATCCCTCACAAAGTTTATGGCATTTGGGGTGGATTAAGAAACACAGAATACAGGGACAAGGTTATACAGTATAGTACTGTCCAATAATTAGGATGGGAAGTGATTTCCCAAAACTGGATTTACTCTGGTGCTTCACAGGCTGCTAGTATAAGCTACTTGGACAGACATAGTATTTTTAAATGTAATTATAAAGCTTCCTTCAACAGTTTTGGGACTAATGAATATATGCCACAATTGTGAAAAAATAACTTCATCTTCCAAAATATAATTATCTTATATTGGGAGACCTAGGCAGAGGGAATAATGACAAAGTAATTAGGTTCAGAAATCTGATCAATTTTAGTATAGATTGTAAAACATAGAAAAGACCCTCACTCCTTGTTTTCACCTCAATACAAGATAGCAAGTACACCCAAACTTTAGGACCTATACATCTGGCCAGACCACCTACTCCAACTGAATGTCAGTTCAATGACATTGCTGTTAGAAATATATTGACAGCAAAGACGACAAGTAGATGGAATGGAGTGATCTTGAATTGACATTCAATCCAGTATGACACTCAGATGCCACAAAGTTCATCACCAAAAGGATTTACTACAGGGAAAAAAAATCAGTTTCAGAGAGGTGGGAGGACATCAGATTGCACATAAAAAGGGAAAAAGCACAAACACAAAGCCAATGAAGTGGCCTGGCTATATAGAGTATAGAACCACATCTGTCTTCCTTCCACTTATAAGGCTGTTGAACCCTCCATCACCTGCAGGCAGGCCCTTACCTGTACTTTGTTTCTGACTTTATGTACTTTCAGTACTTGTCTCAACCTCCCAAGAAGCATGAGTCATCCAAACTCTCTTTTAAAGGAGTGCAGCTCCACATCAACAATAACCCCAAAAAGCTACTATGGCCTCCCTGACTAACTCCATCCACTTAAATGTATAGGTCCCGGTGAAGAACCCTGGGTCATCCCTGCAACTCCATTGGCTGTCCTGAACCTCTTCTGAGGACTGGACTTTCAACTCCTGTCCTTAGAACACCCTGAAGTCCTGATCAGGAAATGATCCAAATAAACTCCCAGAATGAAAGCTGACATCCTGTGCTAGGGAGGTTTCAGACAACTGAGCTTCATAGCATGAAGACACCAACCTGACGTCCATCATTCCTTTACAATATATTAGTTTACCATCATCTATGAACCTAATCACAAAAACAATAATGCTGTTCTTTATTGGTCAAAAGCATAATTTTACTTTTGGAATTGAGTGAAACAAAGGAAAGGTCTCCTGTGAGGGTTATCAGACAGGGAGTTAACAACTTGGAGGGTGGTGATGGGTTTTTGGGTATAAAATAACTGCAAAGTAACTTCTTGAGGTATAGCGGGTCCACAGCTCCCATCAAAGGCCAGTTTTAAATAAATAAGCACCGCACTCGTGGCTTGGTGAGGGGGTGTGGTGGTTGTGTGGCTGAAGCGGTTCTCAGGGCGATTCGCGATGTGGGCGTTTCTCACCTAAGTGCACAGGTGAGAAACCGTCCGAATCCGTGATTGTTCCTGGGGCTGCTGATTTGCCACAGCTGCCATACCCTCTTGATAAATAGAAGCGCGAGTCGGCTTAAAGGGGAGAGGAAAATAACAAACGGAGGTGGCAAGAGAAGGCAGGAAGCAGGAGGAGAAAGTCAGTGCGGGAGAGAGAGAGAGCAGGCTTGCGTTGCAGCTGTGTAGGAACCCTGGGTGTTGGGCTGACACCTGGGAGTAGTCGTAGTGGTCGCTCTCTCTGAGTTTATAGTGAAGTGCGGGAGTGACCGGAAGGCGGATGACTCACCGCGTAAGGCCGCGGAAGGCAGCGGGAGTCCGGACTTGGGACATGGATTCTCCACCGTGAGAGCCCTGGTCGTTGGGGAATCCCAAGTTGCTGTTTGGAGGAGCCTACCGGAGCCAGGGGTCGGTGAGGCAAACCGAACAGTCGAAGCAGGCAGAGCAGGTCAGATGCAGCTAGGGTGACTCCTCTGTTGCGGGGCCCATTTGGGAGAAACAGGGGAGCTGCCAGTAGTAGAAGAAGGAGGCACCGAACTTTTAAAAGGACAGCTTCCAGCATTGTTTTAACCTCGTTGTTTTTAGAAGACTTTTTTCTATATTTTTAACCTCCACAATTTCACCTCTGTTTTTATGGATTATTTATTTGAAGACTTTGAAGCACTGCACTTTATTTAATTTGAACACTGTTTTGTTCTGTTGTTTTAATAAAAGCACTTTGCACTTTTGCACCTTCCCCTTTGCTATGTTGCGCCTCACTGCTTAGCTCATCAGTGATATTACTGACAGTTTTGGGTTCAAGGGCTCCCAGACAGAAGATGGGAGCATGCAGCAAACCCACATCGTCACACTTCTGTAATATGGACATTAATGAATGATAACGCTAAAATCCAATCACAGATCTACTTTCTTCAAAGGACACATCTACTGTTCTCTCAAAATCTGCAAGTTTCCCCACACTTTCATTAATTATGACAAAAATGATGCAAAGTAATGCTCCATACAAAATCAGAATGATGTTACACATGTCTCCATTGAAGAACATGGAAGGGAACCCACCTCAGTTCTGAACAATTCAACTCTACCTGGAATCAAATTCGAGCTACAGACCAGGGAAATCCTAGGTATCCACGAGTGAGCAATGTTTTCCTGTATTAATAGCACATATTATGCAAGAATTTATTTTATTTATTATTTACTTATTTATAAAGCACTTTAAAAACAACATCAAGACTGACCAAAGTGCTGTACAATAAAACTCAACATATAAGACACACAATAACCAAAAGGATATAAGAAACAGAAACACATAAGAGCTGAAGAAATTCATAATAAAAAAGTACACAGATAGTCAACATGGCCATGGATTAAAAGTGTGTTTTTAAATAAGATTTAAAGACAGCAAGTGAAGATGCCTGCCTAATGTGCAATGGCAAGTCATTCCAGAGTTTTGAAACTGAAAAACCCTGATCACCTCTAAGTTTGTGTCTTAGGAACAAGAAAAAGCATCTGGTCTGATGACCTGAGAGAGCGAGAGAGATGGTACATAAGGGTGCAGCAATTCCAACAAATAAAATGGGGCACAACCATTAAAGGATTTAAAAACAAATACAAGGATCTTAAAATGGATTTGAAAATAAACTGGAAGCCAGTGAAGGGAAGCCAGAATCGGGGTAATGTGCTCTTGTTTGCTTGTACCAGTTAAAAATCGAGCAGCGACATTTTACACCAGCTGTAGGTGAGAAATGGAGGCCTGGCTCATTCCAAAAAGAAGCGTATTGCAGTCATCTAGACGAGAGGTTATCAAAGCATACATCACTGTTTCAAGGTTGCGTTTAGACAAGACAGGCTTGATTTTTGACAGCCACCTCAACTAGAAAAAGCAATTTTACCACTGCATTCACATGGCTATTAAGTTTTAAAGTAGAATCCATTTTTCACCTAAATTTGTGATCATGGATTTCTCATATTGAGCCAGAGTGGAAAGGTCGATGCAGGGGGTCCCGCTGGTGCCACTGGGTCTTAACAGCATGACTTCTGTCTTGGTCTCATTAAAATTTAGAAGATTTAATGCCATCCAACTCCTGAATTCATAGTATAATGACAAAACTCAGAACGTCTGGCCACAAAAACATGGTAAAAAAAATAACCAAGCAGAGAACACGAATCTTCTTGCTAAAGTAATTTCCTATAGGACTATGAACTAGTAGAATATATTAGAGAACTTCTCTTAAGCATATAAAGCCAAGCTCACATCAGAGCTGGATTACCTCCTACATGGAGTTACGCTTGTGCGGGTTTCCTCCAGGCATTCCAGCATCTTTTGTCACAGTTTGCGCAGCCAATTATGTGAAACAAGAGCGGAACTCAGGGGAGACCAAAGCAAGCAGGACTGAAAACTCTTGATGCCGCAAGGCCTGTTCTATTTCTTTTTTAGGGAAGGAGCCAGAAGTGCACGCACAGTTAGGAGGGCCCCAGATGTACTAGGGATGCGACACAAGCCTTGAAGATGAAAAAGGAAGTGCCCTTCCCAGTCATTTAAAGAACAGAAAAGGGAATGTAAAAGAAGAAGATGATAAATTTTCCCACTCTACAAACTGTGTGTGAACTATTGAATGAAGAATTGAAACAAAAAAATATATCCATCATGTCTGGATTTCAAAGGATTAGTGAGGCTCTTGTCTCTTGATCTTCCTACAGTCCAAAGTTTTCAGCAATGCTAAATTTGCCTTTTTTGTGTATGTGGGTATGCATGCAATAAATGTCGGTTAGTGCTGTGGCTTCATGTCCCTGACAGCACTGCACTGGATCAAGCATGCTTAGAAAATGGATGGATGGATGGATGTTAATGCTGACAAAACAGTTCTTTTTGCACACTTCCTGTCTGTTGATGCCGCTGCTTTCTTTTAGTCATAACTAAACTTTGCCAGAGACACAATTCATGTCACACCTTTGTTGAGGGTGTGATTATACAACTTTGCCAGAAGGGACTGAGCAGGGCTGGCATGTGGGGTGAGGTGATAAGGCAATCGTCTCAGGTAGAACTTTGGTCAGGACAGCATTTTCACACATATCAAATGCGTAATTTGCTTACTGCCTTGTAAAAAATATTTTCATTTTAAAAGTTTCAGATTTTGCAGAATGGTAATTTGCAGGCCAAGCATTCCAAGCATCAAAAAGGTGCATATGCATTTTGAAGCTTCATGTCAGTAACTGATATTAGCATTCATGTTCCTGATTTTTCACATATCATGTTGTGTACATATTGACTTTCATTTTGTAAAATTTAGTTAATTTCTAGAATGTTATAAAGACGCCAGTAACAGGTACAATGTCTGTTAAATGTCTCTTAAATCTGCACAACTCATGTTTAGTTACAAAAGGCGGGCGCCTTTTAATTTGCTGGAGAGATTTTTTTGACTGAAAGTGTACACAACACTAACACTGCTGACAGGTGAAGTGAATAACATTGATTATCTTGTTACATTGGCACCTGTCAAGTGGTGGGACATATTAGGCAGCAAGTGAGCAGTCAGTTCTTGAAGGTGATGTCTTGGTAGCAGGAGAAAAGGATCTGAGCGACTTAGACAAGGGCCAAACTGTGATGGCTAGACGACTGGGTCAGAGCATTTCCATAATGGCAGGTCTTATGCAGTGTTTCTAGTATGCAGTGGTTAGTACCTGCCAAAAGTGGTCCAAGAAAAGACAGCCAATGACCTGATGACAAGGTCATGGGTGCCCAAGGCTCATTGATGCATTTAGAGAGTGAAGGCTAGCCCGTCTGCATGCTTCTGTTAGGTCAGATTATCTCGGGGCACAATGTGAGCTACCACAGCTATGCTGATGACACACAGCTGTATTTATCAATTCCACCTGATGACCCAGATGCTGTTATTTCAATAACACAAAGTCTTACTTGTGTTTCTAATTGGATGAATAGTAATTTTCTCAAGCTAAATAAAGAGAAAACAGAAATTTTAGTGATTGGCAATAATAGAGACAATGAGATTAGTCATTGTCATAGATAGAGATTAGGATTAAAAGTCAAGACGGAGGTAAAGAACTCTTAGGGGTAACTGTTGACTGTAATCTGAATTTTAAATCGCATATTAATCAGACCACTAGGACAGCATTTTTTCACTTAAGAAACATAGCAAAAGTTAGACCTCTTATATCATTGAAAGATGCTGAGAAATTAGTTCACGCTTTTGTTTTCAGTCGACTAGATTACTGTAACGCACTCCTCTCAGGACTACCCAAAAAAGACATAAATCGTTTGCAACTAGTGCAGAATGCAGCTGCTAGAATCCTAACTAGGAAAAGAAAATCCGAGCACATTTCTCCAGTTTTGATGTCACTACACTGGTTACCTGTGTCATTCAGAATTGACATTAAAATACTGCTTATGGTTTATAAAGCCTTAAATAATCTCGCCCCGTCTTATATATCGGGATGTCTGACACCTTATATTCCAAATTGTAACCTTAGATCCTCAAATGAGAGTCTGCTTAGAATTCCAAGAGCAAAACTTAAAAGAAGTGGTGAGGCGGCCTTCTGCTGTTATGCACTTAAAATCTGGAATAGCCTGCCAATAGGAATTCGCCAGGCTAATACAGTGGAGCACTTTAAAAAACGGCTGAAAACACATTACTTTAACATGGCTTTCTGATAACTTCACCTTCATTTAATCCTGATACTCTGTATATTCAATTCATTATAATAACTATTCATGGTGGCTCTAACATCCGTACTAACCCCTACTCTCTCTTCTGTTTCTTTTCCCGGTTGTCTGTGGTGGTGACCTGCACCACCACCACCTGATCAAAGCACTATGATGTCCCCACATCATGACCATCATCATCAAGTCCTTCCATGAGAACCCTAAGTACAAAGTGGACTGTTTCATTTATGTTAGGTAGAATGCCCAGAGGGGGCTGGGTGGTCTCGTGGCCTGGAACCCCTGCAGATTTTATTTTTTCTCTCCAGCCGTCTGGAGTTTTTTTTTTTTTGTTTTTTCTGTCCTCCATGGCCATCGGACCTTACTCTTATTCTATGTTAATTAATGTTGTCTTATTTTAATTCTTACTTTGTCTTTTAGTTCTCTTTTCTTCATTATGAAAAGCACTTTGAGCTACATTATTTGTATAAAAATGTGCTATATAAATAAATGTTGCTGTTGTTGTTGTCTGGTCCAATCCCACAGAAGAGCTACTGTAGCACAGATTGCTGATAGACATAATGCTGGCCAGGAGGGAAAGGTGTCAGAACATACAGTTAGAGTATACAAGTGATATACACATATATCTAAATACAGCAACAGGCCTGTGACCTGTTTTCTGTCCAAGACCCTCTGTAATGATTCCATAGGTCCTAGTTTATCTGGCAATCTACCTTGTTGGTATCATCGGCAAACTTTGATTCAATTCAATTCAATTCAAATCAGTTTTATTGTTCCAAGAGGGAAATTTGGTTTGTCAGCAGGTTTTACAAAGAGACTGCAACCTAACATTAGAAGTACATCACCGGAGAACACAGCCATCAAACACAAACTTAGTACAAATAAAAAATATACCCTAAGTTCTTGTCTATAAGCCGGACTCATGTATTAGCCGGAGACCAAAAATCATACGAATTTTTAAAATAAAATCGTATCATAGATAAGCCGGACTCATGGATAAGCCGAACGTACTATAACCTATAACTAATAGAAGGGAGGGAGGTCAGTGGTCTCACTCGCGCCCATTTAATTTCTTTAAGGGGGGAGAGAGTGTGAGATATTGGCGTCTCTCTCACTCCCCGCATGGCGCGGTTGGAGCGGCCGGAGCGCGTTCTTTCTGCTCTGGGCGTCGCCGAGTCAACACGAGCGCGTAGCGGTCATTTAAATTGTGATTTTATATGTAAGCATATTTAAATATATATTAATTTCTGGTACATGCTTCCTCAGTTGGTTTGCCCAGTTGATTTCATACAAGGGACGCTATTGGCAGATGGCTGAGAAGCTGCCCAGCTTACATTTCTCTTTCTCTTGCGCTGACTATCTGTGATCCTGACGTATGGGGATTGAGCAGGGGGGCTGTTTGCACACCTAGACGATACGGACGCTCGTCTAAAAATGCTGAAAGATTATCTTCACGTTGCTATCTTTTGTAAAGCTGATTCCTGAAAAGACATGCTGCACAGTGCTTTGCATACTTAAAAGCTCGAAGGGCACGTATTGATTTTTGACTGAAAAACAAACTCTCCCTCTCTCTCTCTTTGTCTGCTCCTGACGGAGGGGGTGTGAGCTGCCGCCTTCAACAGCTTTGTGCCGCGGTGCTTCGCATACTTAAAAGCCAAACAGACATATTGATTTGTTTTCTTCACTCCTTTGAAGAGGAAGATATGTTTGCATTCTTTTAATTGTGAGACGGAACTGTCATCTCTGTCTTGTCATGGAGCACAGTTTAACTTTTGAAAAAGAGACAAATGTTTGTTTGCAGTGTTTGAATAACGTTCCTGTCTCTCTACAACCTCCTGTGTTTCTGCGCAAATCTGTGACCCAAGCATGACAATATAAAAATAACCATATAAACATATGGTTTCTACTTCGCGGATATTCTTATTTCGCGGGTGGCTCTGGAACGCAACCCCCGCGATGGATGTATAAGCCGGACTTATGTATAAGCCGATATTCTATTTTTTCATTTTCACAACTTTTTTCCTTAGATAAGCCGCGGCTTATAGACAAGAACTTAGGGTAGTACTGAGCATGCTACTTATAGGGAAACATCAGATCAAGCTTATTACATATAAAGATAAAACCAACATTTAGACTTGACTGGTGATTGATGCAGATGCTAATTGTTCATCTTATGGTTTTAGCCTGTGGATGTTTATTACAACTGAACAAATGTAGACGTTTAATAGCAGTTGGTATAAAAGAGTATTTGAGCTGTTTGCTTTTTATCAATAGAACCTTTAACTTGTGACCTGATGGCAGCAACAGAAATTGTAAATGTAAGAGTTGAGTCCTGTCTGACAAAATACACTTTGCTTTCTATCTTATATATAAATGTCTACGTGTGGAAGTGTGTGTGTCTGTCCGGCCCGGAAGTGAGAGATGGAGTCAGGGTAAGGGCTTCACCTTGGAGGGAACAGAAAACTTGCTTAGCCGCTAATAACACAACCGAGGCCAGAGTGTCAGCAAAACGAAACCTCCGAAGAAAGACAAAGTCGCTTAGCCGCTAAAATTGACAAAATGGTATCCCTTTTACTTTTTCTCCCGCCGCTAATACACAAACGAGACAAGCACGTCTGCAAAACGAAACCTCAGAAGAAAGACAAAGTCGCTTACCTGCTAACATCGGCGAAATGGTATCCCTTTTACTTTTCCTCCCACTGTAAATACACAAGTGATGCAAGCACGTCGGCAAAACAAAACCTCCTAGGAGAGAGATGCCCGGAGTAGTTCCTTCCAATTACCTAACATCTCTAGATTTCAATTTTTTTTCTGACAATTTCAATAGTTTCTAGGACCCTGTGGTTTTAACAGCACGGGCTTACACAGCTAGTCTTTATATATAATACGCTACCGTGGCTGTTCATTTGCCTGTCCAGGATTTTATATCACTTGTGGCTCGCAAACAGTTTGACCTATTGACCTGAAATTTGGTACACATATACTACGTGACGTCTACTATCTGTTTTCAGGGTGATGATTGACCTCTAAGGTTATTCCATTCTTTTTTTTTTTTATTATATTTTATTGTAGAACCAACTCTCGGCAGCGGCCAGCAGGGCGGCCGTGTGGCGCATGTGTATGGGTGCCGTTCTCATCCCTACCACCTTCGCCGTAACTCCCCCTACCTCTTCATATCTTAAATGATTCTTGAGGCAGATTGAAGAGTTAAGTGCCAGCTTAAGTGAAAAGTTAAGGAAAACGTACTAAGTAATTGCAACACAAACACTGACTAAATCAGTTTTAACGTGAAAAGATGCCGACTAAAGAAGAAAAGAAGCGGGCTGCTAGGGTGGAGAAAAGATTAGCTGCTCAGGAAGCAGCAAGTGCATCAACCTCTGAGCAAAGGAATGCTAAACGTACAGAGAAAGAAGATGAAAACTATGAATGCTTGAGTCAAGTGTATTCACTGCACGTTATTGTGCAGTGCACAGTTACAGGTATTACATAAAGAGAGACTCAATACAATATTTATGGAAGAGTGACATAATGGTAGGATTTGCATTAAAAACAGTCTGCTTCCTTTAACAGTAGTTGTACTGCTGTCTCTTTTTTCACAATGCTTGTAAAGTGAATTTTGAATCCATTATTGTTCACAGATAGATTTTTAACTGTTATCCATCTCCACTGCATGGTCTATGATGAGTATTTCCTCTAGTTGAGTGGTGTTTCTTCTAAAATCAATTACAAGTTCCTTAGTTTTTGTAACAATTAGGTGTAGAAAAGATTCATCACACCAGTTAACATTTATCATCTGCCTCTGGACCATCACTGGTTTTCATTTTCATTTAGTAGGCTTATAATCACCAAATCATCTGCAAATGTTAAGATGAACCTTTTTTCAAATTTAATGCAGCAAGAATTGGTGTAAGGAGGAACAAATGAGGTGAAGGAACACTGTCATGAGGGGACCCTGTGGATGATGGCAGTATATCACAAATTCAACCACTGAGTTGATCTCTTTGAGTCCTGTCTGTTAGAAAGTAAGTCAGCCACTCTACAAAAAATAAAGTCCAAATTAAAATCTTAAAAACGTCTCTCTGTATGAAGATGGGGCTGGATGGTGTGAACAGCTGAAGAGATGTCTACAAACAGGAGTCTCACCTTGCCCTCCATGGGGTTTATATAACAGATGAAGCAAAGTGACAATGGTGTCCTCCCTACTTCTGTTACACTGGTAGGCAAACTGAAATGGATCTAATAAATCCTGAGTTTACTCTGTTACCTTCCACTATATATGTTTTTCAAATGATTTCATAACCAAAAGCATCAGAGCCACTAGTCTAAAGTCATTCAAGGTTTTAGGGTCTTTTATTTTAGCTTCTGGAATTACTGTATCTTGTTTCCACAGGTTTGGAACCTTCTGCTGTTCTAATGAAAATGTAAAAATAAAATAAAACATGGAGCAGTGTTATCTTGTACAGGGCATCAAGAGCCTTCCACTAAGATGGTCCAGACCAGGGGGCCTCATTTATGAAACTTAATGTACGCACAAAAAGAGGCATGAAATGTGTGTACGCAACTTTCTATGCAAACATTAGGATTTCTAAATGAAAACCTGATGATGGAACATGCAAATATTTATGGCAACTTTGACCCAAGCATACACAACATTTTGGAGAAATTGGGAGATGACACCACCCTTGATCAAGTAGGAAAATGCAGCCAAACCAGCAAAATTACAACTTGCACGCTTAAAAATTCATATCACTGAGACATTATTATAATATACGCTGACGTGACAAACATATTACACCTCAAAAGTGTTGAATATGATGTACAGACTGTATTTTTGTTGCCTTTCAAATGTGGCCAGTTTTGCATATTTGAAGTGAAGGACTTGTTTTTTGATGGTTTATATTGACAACCTGCTGTCACTTCTCAGGGAACTGGCCTACACGTCAGGAATATCTCCATCAAGCTTCAGTGTGTCAGGCCTGCTGTGCTGAAAGCCATTAACCGAGCACAGAGGCACTACATCCAGTTTTCATATGGTGTAGGTGCAAAGACATAAAACATAACATGTTTTTGCTCACAGAATAATGTAATCTGAAGCATTGTCCAGTTCTCCTAACATAATCAGGTATCACTTTAGATTAGTTGACCCAAATATGCTGTACTTTCCATGTAATTACCTGTATAATTACCTTGAACTTTCTGTGTAATACATTGTAATGGTATATTTAAGCACTCAATTGCTATTGTTATTCCACAAATTGTTTACATACGTACTTATAAAAATTGTGGAATAACAATTTCAATTGAGTACTTAATTATACTGTGTAGGAGGCACACAGGATGGATGAGCACACCGTCCAGGAGTCCAGAAGATCCCAGCCAAGAAAGGGAAGGAGATTCCACCTGAACTAGAGTGGACAGACATCCCAGTCAGAATGAACGGTTCCTTACCAAACACATGGACTAGCATCCTGACCAGACATGGACTTCATATCTTTCCTGGCCAAGACAGAACAAGAGGACAGGAATGGACTGTTTATTCCTCCCAGGCGCTAATTGGGAGCAGCCCTCAATATCGGTGCCCATTCAGGAACCAGCAGGAAATGCTGGGAGTTGTAGTCCAGCAGCCCAGCCCTGTTGCGGTCAGTAGGTACTGCAAGTGGGCACTGCAGGGAGATGCACTCCTCAAAATATGGGACTTCCTTATGACCCGGAAGTTGTTCCATTGAGCAGTAGCCCTGGCTCCGGAAGCACTCCCAGGTCCTCAATAAAAGGAACCACATGTCATTGTCCAGTTGAGTCAGAACTGGGAGGATGTGGAGTAACACTCAACTGGAGGAGGGCAATGCTGTGGTGAAAGAAGATGAATTGTGAGGAGAAGTGATTGTGGAGAGAGAGAGGGAGTTTACTTGTGTTTTCTGTTTGTGCTTGCAACTTTGTGGAGGTACTTTTTTGATTATTACTTGAACCTGAGACTGAATTGATGTGTTCATGTTTGCGGTGTGGGGCTTGCTGATGCACAGTTCTATCACAACTGTTCCACCTAATCTAAAGTGATACCTGCAACTTACTGCACTCATATTGAAATAAGGGCACTTTGCAAGAATGAAGGTGTTTTTGTTCTTTACATTAATGCACAAGTCATCTTTGATTCCAAGATGTGCCTGAGGAACGTTGGATCTCTGTGCCCTGTGTCAGCCTGTGATTCACTAATTTTGAGGCAAAGATGTGATGATGCTGTATGTGGTGGCTGGCTTGTTGGTAAAGTAACTGACTGAACCCTCAGTGTTTCAGATGACCTGTACTATTTACTGTAAAAGCAATCTTGTTGTTACTGGTGTCTTACCCCTTTCCCGGACCCCAGAGGAGCAGCTCCATAAAGCCGTGCATGATCTTGCACTCTCAGTTATAGGGCACAGCCAGAGGCTTTTGAATGCTGGTGGTGGGGTCTTGACACATCAGTTCTGTAGCATCGTATGAAGTTAATTAGCATACTCATATACAGTATGGTTGTTACAGGTGCATATTTACAAGGTGATTGTAATTTATAAAGGGTAAATTATGCAGAAATGTGCATATGCCAGTCTTTTGTGAACCATCAGGTGGCGTACTGCCGCCCAAACGCAACACAGACAGGAGTGGGACACAAGTTCAAGCACGCGTTTTCAATTTAGTTTTTCCTTTGTGGGAAGCGCCTTCCCCCGTTTCCCACAAGTATAGCACAGTCACAACACAACACAGCACAATACCAATCTCTTCTTTTGTTTCTCTGTCTTTTTCCTCCACTCCTCCAGACAAGCTTTGTTTTCTCCCACCTGACTCTGGCAACCAGAGTAGTGACTTCAGGCTCCTTTTATAAAACACCTGGACATGCTGCAGGTGCTTGTTGACCCAGTTCTGGCAGCACTTCCAGGTGTGGCGGAAGTGCTGCAATTAAGGGCTCAGCAGCTCCTCAGGCGCCCCCTGGCGGTGGCCACAGGCCCTAGCAGGGTTGAGCTTTCATGCTCCAAACCTGTGGCACTGCTACATGCCTTGGGGGTGGAGTGCTGCCCTCTAGTGCTCTGGGGGAGGTAATGTTCTGGATAGGCACTCTCTCCTGGACACTTCATTATAGGGCCATCCCGTCCAGGAAAAGGCCCGGCCGTCTGCCACACTTTAGAAATCTGATTTTTTTTTTTTGCCTTATGTATTTTTCTGTGTTTGTGGCGTGTGCATATTTTCACGCTCAGATCCTTACAAAGTTTTAGACCTGAGTCTGTTGAACTTTTATTCATTTTTAATTTTCTAAAAATGTTCCCTACATCCTTTTGAACAAAAATCTCTCTTCCTTATCCGAAACCATCTAATTCAAATGTTGGGCTTGCTCAAAAAAATCTAAAAAAAAAAAGAAAACCTTAAAAACTTATCTTTTATGTATATTAAAACAGATCATTTATGAGTGTTAAAACCTGCAGCCCTGACCCCTGATGGACTGGACTTTTAACATCACCCAGTTCAGATAAGGTTCCTCTTACCATTAACCCTTGGCCTCCTTCCTTTAGCCAGTTCTGTGCCCATCTACACACAACACCTTAAACTGTCCCTTTTTTCAGTTTGATTCCCAACCTCTCATGTGGCACCTTATCAAATGTTTTCAGACCATCAAAAAAAAAATCATATGCACCACTTTAGTCATATCCTTCTGTTGGTTCTTCATAGAATATCAGCATGTTAGTAAAACAAGAACTCTCTCACCTGAACCCATGCTGACAGTTCCTTAAATCTCCTGCTCTTGACATGTGCTGCTCAACCTTCTCCTTGATCATTCCTCTCATTAATTTGCCTGAAATGTACGTTAAATTTACTGGCCTACAGTTACTTTTATCTGCCCTGTAGTCGAGACTATCAATACTTTCCCCAGTAGGTAGAACGGTGTCCTATTATACCATCGTCTACTTCCCTTCCTGGTGTTGTTTCCCACCTTCTACCCAGTGTAGCTGGAATAAGCACTGGCTCCTTGTGACAACACGTTAGTAAGCAGATGGAAGGATAGACGTTCTTCAGCTTGATCTGAAGTCATGAAGATTTTCCCGCAGACGGGGAAACCTCTACAACCCCAATACTTGTTACTTCACATCTAGGGCAACCTTTAACCGAAAAAGGAAAATTTTTCCTATAATCGGAGACAGTGTCAGTACGAGGAGTGAATAAAAAGAGAAAGAGATGTGGAGGAGAAAAGTGTCAAAGTCACAAAATAATAAGCAAGGTTCTGTTCCACTTTAAGAAAATATCCACAGCATACCACCTCATCATTTCTGTCACTCAGGAAAATATATATTTTGGGAATATATTGTATTGCACTTGACAAGCAGTTGATTTAAAAAGTTCTCAGCACTCCATTATGGAAAAAGCACCCTCTATTACTGCACCTATTACTTATTCCTCCCACATGCATCCATCTAATAAAAACAACCACCCGATAAGAAAGGTATCATCTGTCAGTTCACTGATTACAAGAGCAGCATATTAATAGGCTTACATATTTGTGTATGCTTTCAAGTGTTTTATTGACACCAAATCCAAAAGAAAACTTTTCAGTTTTCCAGGTAGTTTGTTAGAAAAACAAGAGAAAATTAGATGAATTGAACAACGTTATTTTTTAATTGTTTCTTATTTATCAATGCTGAAAATTAAAGATCTGTTTGTTAATAAATACATTTTTGATTCATTCCAGGGAAATTGAACTAAAACTTAAGTCCAGTACGGTTTGCAGAATTAAATAAAAATATTCAGCTGTGACATTTAATTCTACAACTCTGAAATCTCCCGATTTTCTAAGGTGGATCACTGATTTAAACCGTAGTATTTTGTAGAAGGCTTGCAAAGTCTGTCACTTTATCCCTTCACCCATATCAGCTTCAGCTGCTCGTTCTATGGAGATTTATGTCTTAAAAATGTAGCTTTTCTATATGGCTCCTTTGTGTTGTTGTTGCCATTGCAGTAATAATCCGTGAGTATATTGACACCATGGCTCTGACACAGACTGATATTTCTGGTGCCTTTTTTAAGCTTCAAGCCAAAGTGTAGCACTTGATGGCCCTCTAGTGGCCTCTGAAGAAAATGATCTTTTTTATTTATTTTATGGATGTGAAAGCTTATTTCTAGGAGAGGCTTTCACAGTTAGAGAATGTCTTGATTTTAAATCTGATCAAATCCTTTATTTGATGAATTACTTAAATTGTTTTCTTCATGAATACTTTTTATGTTGTCAGTAAGACACTCATCTATTCACTCATAGACCAAAGCACATTCTGGCATTTCTAGAGCCAAATCCTGGACGAGATGTTAGTCACCAGTAGAATACAGGATATGAAAATAATATTTAGCCTTGTAAAAAAAAAAAAAACAGAATTCATAATGCTGATAATTAAACAAATTTGGTTCAGTGCTTCTGTTCAAGTGATAGTTGCTGAAATCCAGTTTTGTTATTTCAAAGCCTTCCATCCCCCTTTTAATTATCAATAAGAATTAGGCATTGCTTATATGTATAAATTCATATCAAGCAGATAGGAGTGTATGCCTTTTTAGCTGTCTAGTAGTTTATGCATTTATTAATTATAAATGTATGCCTGTTATTTAAACTGCCTGTCAGCTTTAAACAAGAGTTGTCACATCTCATAACCAACACTAGAATAATGAATCTCCAATTTATTTTTAGTATTTAAAGATAACTTTTACCATAACTTATAAATTGATTGTAAATTTCTGTAATATATCAGTTAACATTGACATACTATCGTTTTCAAAGTTTTAGGTTACATACCCTTTAGAAAGACATACGACTGTGGCTTAGAGTCGCTTTTTACTTTCTTGTATACGAAGTACAGAGAAAGTATTGGAATCCTCCAAGAATTCAGTTTTGAGATTTTGATGAATCTCAATGTTTTAGACCTTCCTGAGTTCGAAAATACCATTTTTGGAATTATGTCCCTGTGTGTTTGTGTATGTAAACACCATAAGCAGAGTATGCTTTCACTTAGGTTAACCAAATTTTGCATATAAGTATTTGGCACAAAACATAAATTTCTATCAAATTTTGGCTATTTCTGCTTTACCTTTTTTTCATGCAGCTGCAGAGTCTGATTTATTCAGCTTTACTTTTATAATAATTGTTCAATACATTAATAATTTGATTTGATTTGTTGTTGATGGTTCTTTAATACACAGTACATAATATAAAAATATAATCACTGTCATGCGATTTACTCCTCAAATATCCATCCCCATATCTGTGTTTACGAGAAAGTCTATAGGGGAGACCACTCCCGATTTTTTTATACATAACCTCAGACGTAGTGCTGTTTAATAGCGTGTGCATTAGAATGAAGCCCCAGGGGCTAAGTAGCTCTCTTAGCATGTGTTACACAAATAATAGGACACATACAGCCTCAGAAGCGAAGTGCTATGTTTCAGAATAACACCTCAAAGGCTAGGCAGCTTACCTTAAAAGTGTGCTACATTTAATTTAAAACCTAGTTATTAAAACTCCTTTTGCAGTTTAGTGTAGCTTTTGATTCCCATGGGAACTGACATTGACCTTGTGTGACAACTTTTCTTCATTTTAGGAAACTGTAAAAGTGTTACCTGCTTTGCTAGTGGGCAGTAAGCCAGGGGGTGGCATGGTGGTGCAGTAGTTGCGCTGCTGCTTCACAGTTAGGAGACCCAGGTCCTCCCTGCATGGAGTTTGCATGTTCTCCCCGTGTCTGCGTGGGTTTCCTGTGGGCGCTCCGTTTTCCTCCCACGGTCCAAAGATATGCAGGTTAGGTGCATAGGCAATCCTAAATAGTGCTTGGTGTGTGTGTGTGTGTGTGCCCTGCGGTGGGCTGGCTCCCTGCCCAAAGATTTGTTCCTGCCTTGTGCCCTTTGTCCAGCAAACCCCTGTGACCCTGTGTTAGGCTATTGCGGGTTGGACAATGACTGACTGACAGTAAGCCAGGTGCTCACATTGGGCAAGAAGAAAGGAGAGTTTTAATAGGAATTTTTCTTCATAAAGAGTCTCAGTTCAGTTTTCAGTTTAGTTCAGTTGGTGCCTTATTGTACTTTGAGAGGAACCCCCGACATTGAAATGGTGCTTGCTATCTGCTTAGACACTTGATGTGGTTGACGGAGCTCTGTCTCCCGCAAGAAATCTTTCCTTTCACTTTTCAATTATGAATATATAATCTGCAATCTAAGAACCTAGACCACCTGGGAAGTGTTAAAGACTGGATCAACACAAACCCACCCAGTTTGTATAATTCTTTGTATTACTTATATTTGCTACTATTAATTGTTAGGCAAATAAATATAAATTTCAAGTAAAAGCTTAGACATAGTGTCTCTTTCTGATTATTGATTGCCAGTGTAGGCAAGTGCTGGGTTCATCATTCCTTGTCTAGCTTCAGTCCCTTAAGGGCACAGAGGATGGTTTGTGTGGCCTTCTATTGATGGTAAACTGGACTGAAGTAAAGGAATTAAAATAAAAGGCAGTTTCAATCAGCAAGAAGCCTTGAATATGCTGAGTCCAATAAGGACAGTGGGAAAGGTAAGAGGTTACAGATAAGAGATATACTGTATAGCTGATTTTAAAATTTCTTCCAATCCCACAGTAAGAAAGAAACCTAAGAGGTTACATTGGTACCTTTCGTGTTAGGTGCATGTCACAGGCGATCTAATAACACAATTAAACACTGTCAATATACAGCACTATATGGTTAATCAAAGTTTCTAAGCTGTGTTGAACCCTGTCAATAATTCCTTACACCTTGTCTTCTTTCCAGTATGCTTTTTACTTGACTTTGATTAAAAGTCGTGTAAACAAAACACGGTGTGAAAAGCTTCAAGCACATTCTTATCTTGGGCGGCCCAGTGGTAGCGTTGCTGCCTTGCTGTAAGGAGACAAGGGTTCACGTCCTGGGTCCTCCCTGTGGTTTGCAGGTTCTTCCCGTGTCTGTGTGGGTTTCCTTCCACAGTCCAAACAGGGACGTTCTTAGGCATACGCAAACTACGCATCCGTGTAGGGCCCCGACTTACATTTTTATTTTTTGTTGTCAGGCTGTGGGCCTGGGACCCCTGTCATGCCCCTGGCACTGCAGCCGTTTGTGCTAGTCCCAGGAAATTCAGTTCAGTGCATCTCTTAGTCTTATTAACAATAGTAATTTATTATCCAAATTGCAATCTTCACCTAAATCCCTAATAATATTGTCACGCCGTCATAACTTTGTCAAATGCACTATAGCCAACGTTAATTTTAGAGATTCGTTTCGGATTCATTCAGAGAGATCCCAAGAAAATCATGAAATATCCTTATATTACCGGCCTTTACCAGATCCAGAACAAAATCAATATTTTACCACTCTGCATACACACAAGCGTACATGTAGGCCTACTGGTCATCTAAGGCCTTTTCCGAACGTTTTATTAGAACACCTTCCTGATCCGGGGCCTGCACATTTCTGAACTGCATAGGGCCCCCAAACTGCTAAGAAAGGCCCTGGTCCAAAGACATGCAGGTTAGGTGAATCCGGGGTTTGTTCCTGCCTTGCACCCTACGCTAGATGGGATAGGCTCCAGCAGACCCCCGTGACCCTGTTCAAGACTAAGCGGGTTAGAAAATGAATGATATTCTTATCTTTTGCATGGTGACACACACAAAGACCAATTATTGAACACAATGCTGCCATGACCTCGTCAAAGTGTTCCAAAGTTGGTGAAGGTCCCAAATGCAGAACAGGACCATGTCAGCTGATGGTTGATTTCAGGAACAAGCATAAAAAATAATGTAATGGACATGAAATGGACACCAAAATTAGTCTGGTGCCCTAGAGTAAAAACTGCAAACAAACTCTAGTAGAAATGATTTTTCTTTGTCTTAGATTTTTTCTACAAGTTTTAAGAAGGAAGTTTACAGCAAACTTTTAAAAAGCAATTTGTTCATTGAGTGGAGAAAGATTTATTTACCATTTTTGGACAGGATATTTATGGCAGCTCTGTTTCTCTAGCAAAAGACTCAATCAAATGATCAATATAAGTCATTTTCTTTCTGCTTCCAACCAAAAAAAAACATACTCAGCAAAATAAAGTGATTTTTACCTAACTACTGAGTGAATGAGAATACTGTTGTTATTTAAAATCATGAATACAGAAAGCTGCATATTGTAGGCTTGGCCTGCTGAAGTACCCTCTGAGGTAAACTAGATTTGGTAAGGTACCCTTGTCAAGACTCATCATCCTTACAGATAACTGATGAATGAGGAAGACAGAAGCCGTTGAATGCAGAAGTGACATCTGTCAACTCGTACTTGGTAATGAGATGCATATCCACATCTTAAATTGCGAGGCTGATTTCAGTGTGACAGTCTTTAACTTAATGAAGAAACAATGGGCTAGGATAGAAATGATGTAAAGCACTACCAGACCTTTTTATCTACCCATCTGTTTACTGCTATACTGGGAAAGCTTAACCCTATACCAGCCACACTGGGAACAAAACTGGATGAAATGTCAGGGCCATCACAGCACTAAATTAAACTTCTTTCATAAGCATGGAGAAGTGCCATCCAAACGATGAACTGGCTGTAGAAATGAGCTTTTACATTTTAGAATATTCTAAAACTTCAATCTGAATATGCCCATAATATACAGTCTCACTACAGGTTAAACCGCTATTCCAAATTAAGTTCAATTGTTAAGGAGCGCAAATAATATGTTATACTGCAATGGACAATAAATACAGTTCATCATCATCATCATACGTTTAGAGGCTACTATTCCCAGTCCACCAGGGTGTGCGTTTACCATGAATCCATCTTCTCCAGTTATTACCATCTTGTGTATCACTTTCTTCCAATTTTAAGTCAGCATTTTCTACCTCCTGTGACGATGCGGGTTCAGCTCCATGCTCCCATCTTCTGTTCAGGAGCCCTTGAACCCAACACCGTCAATAGTTATAACCGAGATGAGCTAGACAGTGAGGCAATAACATGAGAGCAAGAGGTTGGTGCAAATGTGCAAAGTGCTTTTATTTAAAATCCAACAACAAAACGAATGAGTGTTCAAATAAAGTGCAGTGTCCAAAATCTTCATTAAATAAATAAATAATCCATAAAAGAAAGGTGAAAGGTGGTGGTTTAAAATAGAACAAATGCAAAAACAAACAATCCTTTAAAACCGAGGTTAAAACACAATACAGGAAGCAGTCTTCTCAAAAACCCAATGTCAAGCCCGGTGCTTCTTCTAAACTAGCGTCTCACCTGCTTCTCCCGTTAGGGCCCTGCAGCAGGCGAGACGCTCTCTCTGCAGCTAACCCTCTTTTACTACTGCTTCTGCTGTCAGTCGCCATACCGATCCTTGGCTCCGGTAGGATCCTCCGGACAGTGACTTAGGACTCCCCAATGACCAAGGCTCTCACGCTGGGGACACCACGTCCCAAGTCCCGACTCCTGCTGCCTTCCGCGGCCTTAAGCGGAAAGTCATCCTTCTCCCGGTCACTCCCGTCCTTCATAAAAGTAATCTCTACAGTAGAGACCACATCTACTACTTCTCTGGGTGTCGGCCAAACACCCAGGCTGTCTGCTCAGCTGCCGCGAGCCTGCTGTCACTCGCTTTCCTGCACCGGCTTTCTCTCACTCGCTCCTTTCCTGCTTCCTTCTGCAACCTCCATTTCCTTCTCTTTTCTTGTTCATCGTTCATCCCCTTAAGTGTCTCGGGCTTCTCTATATAATGGACGTGGCTGCCGTGGCAATCAACAGTTCCCGGGTACAATTACGCTGCGGACCGTCCCTCACATGTGCACTTGGGTGAGAAACGCCCGCAGCATGAATCCACCCGGAAACTGCTTCAGCCACACTACCACGCCCCTCGCAATGCCACGAGCGCGGTGATTATTTATTTAAAAGAACTGGCCTTTGCTGAGAGAGCTGTGGACCCACAACACCACACCTCCACCTATGTTTTCTTAGGCATGGGAACTTGCAACTTTCTTGATCCATGCCTCCCCATCTTTTCGTTACATGTTTTCAGACCAACATAAACTTTTCATTTTTTCTGCCACATCTACCCACATCAAACAGACTGCGAATTTCACGACTTCTTCTGTGCTTTCTCAGTGATACACCAGTCATCCACCTCAGCATCCTCATCTCTGTTTCCTGTATATCTGCAAGGATAGCATTACCTTTCATGGGCCACATTTCACAGGCCACACACACTCCTTTCGTTTTTTAGAGAAAATCATTTGGTTAGGAGCACTCCAGAGAGTTCCCTAAACTCTGCCTATGTGCATCTTATATATGCAGTAATGACATTCTTACATTCCCCTCCTGCACTCAGTGCCCCCAAGGTACCAGAAAGTCTTTAATCAATATACATAGTTGTCTGAGGTAATATATTTATACTGAATACAAATTAAAAACTACATCCAGTCATCCATTTTTTTAATTTTCTGAACCTGCTTTATTCAGTTTTCATAGTGTACTTTGTATATTCAAATATGAAATTCCATAAGTTAATTTTTTTAAATCTATTAAATCCAAATTCAGGTTACAAGTGCCAGAGCCAATCCCAAGATCACAAACTGCAAAGAAGGAACCAACTCTGGACAGAGTGCCCATCCATTACAGGGTACATTAATAAAGGGACACATTTAGAATCACCAGTTAGCCATGGAATGTGGGAGATGGAGTGAATGTGCAAACTCCACATAGTAACGATACCACATACACTTCAGAAGATTTCATCCACCTGAAGCTAAGCATGTTCAGGCCCACCCAGTACATGCATGGGAGACCATCTAGGAAAAGCTTAGGTTGCTGCTGGAAGAGGTGTTGGTGAGTCCAGCAGGAGGCACTTACCCAGTGGTCTGAATGTGGATCCCAATGTCATAGTGCAGTGATAGGGACAGGGACAGGGACACTGGATGAGACATAAAACCGAGGTGCTGACATCTCTATGGTCATTAAAGAGCCCTGGGCATCTCCTGAAAACAGTAGGATGTATCCCGATGTCCTGGCAAAATTGTCCATCATGGCCTGGTCCCCTAACAATCCCCTGTCTCTAAGTGACTGACTATTTCACCTCTTCACTATCTAATACCTAAGGTGTGGTGAGTGTACTGGTGCATTACTCGCTGCCGTTGCGTTGATTCAGGTGGGTGCTACAAATTGGTGGTGGTTGAAGTGATTCCCCTCTGTCTATGTAAAGTACTTTGAATATCAAGAAAAGCGCTATGTAAACATAATTATTATTAAATTGTACTAATCAAAAACACACAGGCTGTTTTTGAAATGGTTTCTTAATTTTGTATTATGTTTTCAAGTTCAAAAACAAGCGGCTTTGTCAAGACTGCAGCAAAAGTACAAGCAGGTAAATATCAGTGCGTATACTGGGGTCCCTGACATATTTTCATAGTTCTCTGGTGGACCTTGTAGGAATCAGGGTTGAGAACCACTGCAATAAACTATAGTTGGGATTCATTATGAAGCTGTTGCATTCTTTCATTTTCTAATCCATGACACCATTTGGAGAGGCTGGAGGTTGGAAACCCCACTTGTAAAGCCAGAACAAGAACTGAACACAAATGCCAACCCCACACGGGGCACAGTCATTCATTCAGGACCAATCACCTTAAGCCACATCTAATGTGGACACAGGGAGACCATGGAAGTTCCACACAGACAGCGTCTGTGCCAGGGTGTGAGGCCAGGCCTCTGAGGCTGTAAGACAAAAATGCTAATCAGTTTGCCACCATGCTGATTCATAGCGATCTGGAGAATAAGGAAAGTATAAAAGAGCAATATGGTATAGAAATATAAAATAATTGTAAGTGGCAGATATTTTAACTTTGCCATATGCTATTTTTTAAATAAGCGCTGCTTGTTTCATATTTATTCATTGTTTAACTGCTCAATGGGTACAAATATGACTAAGATGAGTTGAAATTAACCATGCATTTCAAGACCAGATTTTTATCCCCCATTTAAATAAACTAGCTTATTTTTGAACATTTGTGTGTGTAAGAACAATTGCAACTTTTTGACAGTAGATGGCAGAAAAAGTCCAAGAAATTTCTACCCCACCCCCTTGTAAATTTACTTTTCAGGCACTTCATTTAAATAAGCAAGGCACACAAGTCAACATCTGTCTTGTAGCCTACATTTAAGAAAATACTTTTGATCAAATACTTTATTATACATCACTTTATAATGAGTGTGCTGTCCATATTTATTATTTCTAAGGCATAGATTAATATACTATTTGAAGTTAAACTGAGTGAAGAAAGTATTCAGTTATCTTAAACATAATAACTATTTTTCTATGCACAGAGCTAATATACAGTAATTTAAAATGATTCCTCAAAAGCAAGAAGAAGGATGCTAAAAAGGAAATGGTTGTAACCACCATGTTACCATAGTGATATCTCAGGTATAAGCAAGATACAGTCGCTCTAATATCTGTAAAACTGCATGCATACAATTAGAACGTTTTTCTGAGTTACTCTTTCCCAATATATTTATGTATTCTACATCTAACAACCAGATCCTGTCATTTGCAAAAAGATTAGATCTGTGGTTTGCATGAACACGAGCCCTCCATAGACTCCCAGCACTCCCTGGGTGTTCTACTTATGTGGATAAGATGTTATGAGGTGTCCATCCTTTTTGATGGAAATGTGCTCGCAGTCCAAAGCACTCGTATATCAAAGTGAATTTCCCCATAAGAAATAATGGAAACTCAGATGATTCGTTCCACAACCCAAAACTATTCATATAAAAATGATTAATACAAAATATAAAGTAAAAATACATAAAACAAATTAACCTGCACTTTACCCTTGAAAAGAATCATGGCTGGTGTGAGTGAGTTTCTAAACTGTTGTGGGATTCCACCCAACGGGACGACACGCGGAAGAACGTCCCAAAGCAATCGCAGTCTCCCAGCGCTGTAGCAGTTCGCCGTAAAAGCGAATCCAAAAAGATCGCGGACATGCTATAAGCGTTTACCGTTGATGGGTGATACAAGGAACAAGGAACATTCTAAATGCGCAGGGCACAGTACTACTTGGCCACGACCCTGCCTGACTGCTGTGCCTGTGTATAGGAGAGTGACAGATTCCGCTACAATAAATAACCGCGCTGTTGCTGTTTCAAGCTGAATAAAGCTGGTGTTGCTAAAGTACTGAGACTCAGCTTTGTGTTTTGGGGCGCATGACGGAGACTCACACGTCACAGCACAAGCGCGCACACACACACACACCCAAACACACAGTCACAATGGTGTAGTAAACAGTATACGCTCGTACGGATGTTGACTATATGAGTGAGGCACGCTGACTCAGACGGAGAATAAGAGACGATTGCCCACGAGAGAGAGATCACATGACGCTCAGCAGACAAAGTGTATACATACTATTTGTATTGCAAGACCTCGCTCATTTATCAAGTCAAAATTTATTAAAAATTTTAGCTCGTCTTGCAAAACACTCGTAAACCAAGTTACTCGCAAACCGAGGTTCCACTGTACTTCCTTTTTCCAGAGAACATGCAGAAGAGCAGTGTCTAAACAGGTAGCCATAGATATAAAACAGGAGTATATAGCAGTGCACAATCACACACCCTCTCGCTCTTAGGGACACCACGTCATTTAAACTGCAGGTTCCATCATTTTAAAATTTGTCATAAATTTAAACTTTAAACCAATGAAAGATAGAGAATACTTTTATATCTTTCACAAACCTAGAATGATTTATTGATGATAATGATTTATTATTTATAAAATGGGTTTAATCACCTTGGCATTAACCCTGAGTGTCTCTCAGGCTAGGAAATCTACGTAAAAATGGTTAAGCCTGAGTGTCTCTTAGGGTAATAACGCTCAGGACAGTATTCTGTTTGTCATCTAGTAAATAAATTAACATCATGCTGCAAAAAAATCATTAATTTTACTATGTGCTTTGGATTCTATAGTAACTAATCAATTTCCTAGGAGTGGAGAGGGAAATTGAACCAAAATACACAATGGCATGTAAATGACAAACCGTAAAGCCAGTTTTATAACAAACTGAAACTGAACCATCAGTTGAATAAAGTGACAGCGATGACAATGTGAACTGGTCATCAGATGTTAACATGGCACTGTTTGACCAAAATGCTATGATATGCCTAATAACTTCAGTTGCATAAAGCTGCAGTGGGGTGCATGGCAAAAGGCAAAAATGACCACTATCGACTTAACGGACAAAAAAGACATTAATCCTTAATCACTGTTCATAATGTAACAACTGTCGATGTTAGTGTCAGGAGAAATGTGGAAGTCACAAAGCCTTGTGCTGTGGAAGCCTACAATAACACAAGGGGCACATCGATCCTGCAGGTCAGGCTATGACATTCTATCTTCTCATGTGCGAGCAGCAGAGAAAAATTATAGGAAAAGTGCACAAAGAAACATGTTGTGATTGCAACATTGGACTATGCATTGGTTTCAAAACACATCACCCAAAGGATGTGTACTAAATCTCCATCAGTACAGCAGATACTAGACATACCCGCCCTACTGTATTTATGTTGACATTTTGATATTTGAATGTTTCTGTTACATGAAATTGTTGAAAAAAATGTAATGGTTTTGCCTTAATATTCAAAGGGTAAACATAAGACTAAGGAGGTTAGTTGGAACTGTTCACAGGGAATCACAGGACAGAAATGCTAGGGGACACACACATCATTCTGCTTCATTCACAGCTCTTGAAGTCAATAGCTCAGAAAAGGATGCATAGTAGTACAACTCCCCACACTTATCAAGAGCACACCATAATCAACCCATCACATTAAAAAAAAAAGAAGAATGTGAAGTGCCAAAAAAATAACAATGTCACAAATATTTGAGTTTCTCTGAGCTGTGCTCAACTAGGTAAATCTTCCTGTCTACCAGATAGGCTGGTCCACTTTCCTCCTTCCACACTCCCTTCTATACCCTTTTCTCCAACATCTCTAAGCCTACCACTCAACTTCTTTGCAACACACATTCTTATGAACCTCCATTTCCTCCTTGTTCTCTGTCTCTTTCTAATTAAGGAATCAGGCAGTCCTATTCCCTATCATTTGGCTGATACCTTAATCCATGGAGACTTACAACATGGGCGGCACGGTGGTGCAGTGGTAGCATTGCTGTCTCGCAGTAGGGAGACCCGGGTTCGCTTACCAGGTCCTCCTTGCATGGAGTTTGCATGTTCTCCTCTTGTCTGTGTGGGTTTCCTCCGGGTGCTCCGGTTTCCTCCCACAGTCCGACATGCAGGTTAGGTGCATTGGCGATCCTAAATTGTCCCTAGTGTGTGCTTGGTGTGTGTATGTGTGTATGTGTGTGTGCCCTGCCTGGGATTTGTTCCTGCCTTGCGCCCTGTGCTGGCTGGGATTTGCTCCAACAGACCCCCGTGACCCTGTGTTCGGATATAGCGGGTTGGACAATGACTGACTGACTTACAACATTTCAGATACAATTGGTTACAATTCTTTTGTCTTTCCAATTGGAGCACAGGCACATGAAGTGACTTTCTCAGGGTCACACAGTGTCATTAGCAGGATCTGAACCTGCAACCTCAGGGTTTGATGTCCAAAGCCTTAAATGCCACATTGCACTGCTTGCAATCCTGGTGTACACCCTAGACTCACTTTCCCTCTTCCATAATTGTACCTCTGTATGTTGCCCTTTGGGTCACGTGCCAAATATCCTTCCACTCCAATTATTTTGTTTGTTTGGCAGCTGGTGTTATCACACTCTGGATTATCAAGGCACAGTATAGCATAGCTCCTGCCCTGCCTTTTACCACCCCAAACAGCTCTGTTTGGATACCCATTAGACAATATTTCTCCATCAAAGTGCCATGGATAAGACAGGTGGAACATCTGGCATTCCTGGGGATGCAAAGGTACACCCATGTTAAAAAGAATAATTTACAAAAGGTAACCTGTTCCCACCCACCATCTTAATAGTGGTATGCTGCTTGTATATATACTGTATGTCCAAAGTTGGTTGCAGTGTTAAAAGAGCTAAGCAGTGTTGCTTTTCATGAGTCAGTTGATAGTTTTCTCCCATTTGAACCTAGTTTATCTAGTGTGGCAAGCGGCTGAGGGTGCTACCCAGCCAGGACGCCCAGGAGGACCGGAGGAGGGCTCACGCCTCCTCCAGACCACAAGGGGGCGACCGCCCTGGTTGCTTTGGGGACCATGGGAACTGAGCTTGGAAGCTCAACCCTATAGGGGCCCGTGGTCACCATCAGGGGGTGCCCTGATGCCTGTGGAGCCCTGGCCCTCAGCACTTCCGCCACACCCGGAATTGCTGGGGGAAAGAACACCAGGGACACCCAGAGTGCTTCCAGGTGTGCAGCTGGTACTTCCACCACACTGGGGAGTGCCGGTGGAAGCTAATCAGGAGGCACCTAGAGCACATCCGGGTGGGGATAAAAGGGGCCGCCTTCCTACGTTCGATGGCTTGAGTCGGGAGTGGAGAAGGACGGAGCTCAGGAGGAGAGGAAAGGAGGCGGTCTGAAGAGAAAGAGGCATTATAAAGAGGCCTGGACTTTGGGGGAGTTTTAGGGGTTGTGTGCTTCACTGTAAATAATAGTATGTATAACAAACGTGTGTTGGGTGAACCATCGCTGTCTGCCTGTCTGTGTCCGGGCTGCTTTCCACACTAGTTAGTCAGCCAAACTGGATTAAGCAAGATCAGGTGTGTGGCAAAAACAAATGGGGGACGGACAGTTAGGCACTCTATAAAATTACTATTCATTCACTCAAATGCTACAATGAAAGATGTTGCTTTGAAATACACACTGAATAATGGCACCCATCTTGAATAGTATTAGAATTTTGAGAATGATCTGGCTCACAATATTACATACCTCGTAGAGGTCAATCATGATATTTCCCTCGAGTCCAAGGCTGCTCATTACATTCTCCAAAGCCAAAGTGAAGAAGACGCCTTGTACATCGGATACGTAGAGATTATAGGTGTCGTTCTGATTCCACTCCTGCACAGCAGCCACCACCCGATTCTCATCGGTGCTGATGACATGCATGTCCTGTAATGAAAAGAAATGACAGAACTTCATTTTGAGCCTCTTATAAACAGGCTGAAAAAAGACTATTCAAGCTACAACTTCCTTTCATCAGACTAAATGCTGCTAATAAAATCAAAGTCAGTGCTGTTAGAAGTGTTGATAGGGTTAAACTTAGAGAACATTGTGCATGGATATGTGCAGTAAGTTTATCTTTGGATATAATAAAAGAGCAATCACACCTGCCATCTTTTCCTGTTTGACCTTTAGCCAAACTGTGCCTATTGTGACACCAGCTGTGATCAGCAACATCTCCACTACTAAATGTGGGAATAAAACAAAATGAACTGAATCCCTTTTATTGAAGACATACTGTACATGCAAAAGCTGACATCGGAGTGTTCTGGAACCACTGCTGAAGACAAATGATGGCCCATGTGTAACTCAGACACAGCTTCTTCTTATACTTTACTGAATTTCAATTCAAATCATGACTCGCAGACCAAGTTTGGCTCTGAAATTCAGGACCTCCTTAGACCAACACAAACATTTATATGTTGAAACCTAAAAGGGTGTCCTCCACTTCATTTTACCTAATGGAGACCATAGCAATTTTCAATTCAATATTTTGAATTTTATCAGTGTAACAGTCTCTTATTATTATGATTTTTTTTGGTGTAATTTTAAAGATACAGTGGTTTAAATGGACTTCTAGGTGTCTGTGTTCAGTGAGTAAGCCTAGTCCTTTAAGAATATTACCCAGACTGATGTGCAAGTCCTTAATGAACCCTGATTGGTGAATAGAACTTAAAAACGGGTAGGAAATGAGGCAATAAATAAGTCTGATATAGACGTGTCAAGTTGGAACGAGTGAAGACGGAGTGCAGTGAGGGGCTATACCTTCATCAGATCATGACGGCGGAGTGTACATCTGGCATAAAATCATTAGAGTGATGATCTGGTAAGAACTGTGCCTCCGAAGACTTCTTCAAAATCCATTGCTCGCTTTGGAATCACTGGTAGGACAACATAGCTTACTAATTCAGGAGATCTGTGGAGTCCTCTCCTCCTACATCTCGCAGACACTAATACCTTTCTTGCCATGCTTCCTGTAATATCTGAAAAGATTCCAGACTGCACAGCAAATGCTGTACTTAAGTGAGGAACATCTATGCAGTAATTCAAATTATTATACTATTGAAAAGGAAACACTGAGTATGGTTGGTTTCATCAGAAGGGGTTGTAGGTAATTTCTGAGATCTATTACAACCAAGTAAAATGCATATAATTCTCACCTCACATCTTTCACTTGCTTTACCCAGTATAAGACAGCACCCCACAAATGTCACAAAATCAGATCTGCAGTTTGGATGCATATTCCAAAGCATAAGCTATGCACTTCCACCGGCTAACTTCCTCATAGAGACCCTTTTCAGTGTTGTTTCAGAAAGTGGAAATGCTGAATTATCTACATTGACTTCTTAACAAAGATTTGGTGTTGTAATCCGGCACTGAGTATGTTTCCTATTTAAATTTATTTGTCAGGTCAGGTTAGGGAGCATGCACTGGTATAGTGCATTGCTACACCCACTACATGACGAAACAGCTCAGGATCCCAGTCGCCAACCCCATTGGTAGACACACAGTCCAATCCCACCAACCTCCGGAAATGACCATCTATCTGCCACAGCCAGATATTCATGTCACCGTCCCTTTGATCTGGTCCAGTCACTCGGGTCCCCAACAATAAGCTGGATCACCCACGGGGAATTGTGGCATAGTGCTGCAACTGACGCTCCCTCACAATGCAGGCAACGTGCCTAATTTGGGACTCTGTGAACAACCGTTCATTCGACTCAAAGTCAAACCAGTGGTACCCAAGGATTTTCCGAAGAGACACAGTTGGAAGGAAGGAAAATTTATTTGAAGTTTTAAAGAATTTCTTTAAAAAATACTATTTATTATTATTATTTAATAATTACCTTGACTTTTGTTTTGTTTTGAATTTCCATGACACCATCTTATTTTTCTAGTATGGACCTCTTTGTTGGATAATGGTTGCCATGATGCAGAGACCTATCACTGGGGAGAGTGGCCTCAGATGTAATGTGAGATTATATCACAGGTGCGACACTCTAAATGTACACAGTTAGTCTACATTCCAAGATTGTGGATTCAAGCAAACAGAGTTCTTGAAGAGTGCATTGGTGCTGGTATGAGTTTTTGCTCCATTAAATACTTTGCATTTTGAATTAATCATTCAGACTTTGGTCCATTCAGGTTTTGACCCTTTGGCGTGTTTAATGTGTTTGTTTCTCCAGGACACTGTCTGTTTTTCTTTGCCTTTCTGGCAGAACAGGTGAGTTCAGTAGCTTTCCTCAATTTTCCTTTATTTATGTTTATTTATTTATTTATAATTTATTTATACTTTATAATATTTATTTATCTATTTATTTACTATGGTTGCTGTCGTGTTTGAACTTTCCAGACATTTTAGATAAAGATAAAACAGTCAGTTCTTCTCATTAACTGTTGAACTTTGCAGTGAAGCTACTGTTTAATATTTTATTAGGGTGCTCTTTTGTTTTATCATGTTTTTCATTTTCATTCTTTTTTTGAATTTTCTCGTTCTTTTTCTTTAAAATTGTAACTTTGTCCACATGGTTAGAGTGCTAGCCTGCAAATTCAACATAACATTAAATTAAAGCAAATCCCAAAATCTGTATTATTGTTTCACTCCTCAATTCCACCTTAAACCAAAACACATTGCTCTGTAAATCTCTACATTTGTACTTCTAGCAAACTGAGCAGTGAAAAATTTGAATGCAATGCACCAGGAAATTAAAGTTTTGTTGCAAGCCAGACATGGCTCATTAACCAAGAGGATATTATGTTGCCAAAGCCAAAATGATCACCAAAAGTCAAATTCAAATTAGGAGGCTTAGGATTTCTGAACTAGGATTCAAAAAAAGCAAACACCCACAAAAGTCTTTGTTTTACATCTACAATTACAGAAGATGAGAGGTCCATCACACAGGTATTTAAAGCATGGCGTCAGTGACGTCAGACATCACAATGTTTTAAACTATGCTCTCTGGATACTGGGGGCAGTGTCCAGATGATGAGATAGAAGAAATGGCTAAACCCATATACAAAACAAAATGGCATTGCAGTAGCACTAAATAATAAGAAAAATACAATATGCTGAAAACACATAGGCAGAAAAAAATGTATTAAACCCATAATAAATCTGTAAAGATACCAGACTGATTAAAATACTCAGTTATTTATTTACCTTACCCATGCTTGTTGTACTTGCTGGCAAGATGTCTGTGAAAATAGCAAACATATTATGGAGAATATGGGAATATCAAAAGATAAGATGTGCAGTGGCAGCTTTGTGATCACTGACATGGTGGGGACACTTTACTGTATATGGCAAATTAGCCATACTGAGGCAATCAAAGAACAAAAGCAGCATTTTAATTCTGAGTCATTTTGATTTCTAGTAATTCATTACTGGCAACAGCCACCCGATTCTCTCATCAATGTGGCCACCAGTGCCTCGACAGACATCAAAGACGGTAAACCCTGTGGAACTACATCCATTATAAAACGTTACTTAAGCCTTTATATATTCACATAAAGTCCCAACAATAATAGATAACTAGTCTAGCAATTTTTCCAGCCCTTGAGGTCACAGTTTATGCTTGCTTGAATGGCCATTGAAGTGTTAGCCCACTATTGTTTCTAGCACATATTCATAAATTGGTGCAATGCAAGGATAACAATTTACTCCTCACAAGCTGTTAGCTGAGCGCACTACAGAGAGAAATTCAGGGCTTAGTAATCCACTTTAAAGGACGCTGATTAGAAAAAAAATGTTATTGCTTCAGAAATAAAGCCCACAATGCGCATATAGTATCAAGCATTTCACTTGGCTTCTTAACTGAATTTGCATAATGCAATATATGTATTAGCATACTGTTCTTCAAAGGTAGTTTGGATTGTCTGCCTACATGGTTTTGGTTTTTTTTTTTATTTGTCACCAAGCATTATTTGCATGTTCTTTTTAGAATTATTAATAAATTTGCAGAAACCATTAAAATGCATACATTTCATATTTGTACCCCTTATTATTTAATTGTACCATTTTTACCTTTTACATTCATTTCACAGTATATACAGTAATGACTGGTCTGGTCTTAACATCCACAACCTCCAAGCAGATTTTGCTTTTACCTTGCTATTTGTTTTTATTGTGCTGTACAGGAGGAAGTTCAATAAGATTTAATTTCATTGTGTCTACCTAACAGAAAAGCAACATTTTTGTTAAATGATAAGCACTTTATTTTTCAAGTTGAAACAATTTCTTGTCAAACATGGTATATATGCATTTGCCAAGTGAAATTGTGTTCTAAAGTTAGTCGCTTTCTATAAATATAAAAATTATCCTGCCTGCACTGGCACTTTACATTGCAGTTTATGGGACTCGGAGGAAAATCTTAAAAACGTACCAAATACGTCCATTTTACAAGCCAAGACAGTTGTCGAGTATTGATCTGCACCTGGGGATTACACACAGAATCCAAAATAGTTTCCATATGTCATTTTTGAAAAAAACACCAATTTTATGAGATTCAGCCATTTTATAGAAAGGCCAGCCATGCGATGTAACTCAACACTTCCTGTGCAACAATCTTTGATCCCCCCGGTTTCCTCCCAGCACACAAAATCACAGCTTTTCTTTTGATTTACCTTTGTATTTATGTAAGAATTCTCACCAGTGAATAGAGAAAGTATCCTTATCACAAGAAAAATAGCACCAGGGATATTCAATAAAATGAGTATTTACAAATCCCTTCAGTTGTCACAAACATGTATCGAGATAAACAGAAGGCACGGATCAATACTCGATGGCTGTCTTGGATGGTAAAACACACATATTGAGAAAGTTTTTAAACTTTTCCTCTGTGCCCAATTCAATCCATTGTAAAGTGCCAGAGTGTGAAAGATATGTTTTCAATTTTAGAAAAATCACTTAGCTTTAGAACACAATTTTGCACAGCAAATGCTTATATACCATATCCTTTATATACTTATCCTTTAACTTGGTGCAGCTCACACTATCAAATATGTGTGAGGAAGGCTCAGTGTTATGTGGCTAAGAATGCATTTTTAGAATTTGACAGATACTGCACAAAGTCCTGCTTTATTTTCAACCCAGAACCAAAGTGTATGTTGATTTGTTATTCATCTTCTTTACCTTAGGCAGTGTGTATTTCGGCAGCTTCATCTGTGCGAAGGCTTGTCTTTTATAGGACACATAATAAACTGGCCGACCTCCCGTTGACACCTGCAATTAGAAATCCTCTTTAATATTTCATACAGCATCCCCTTTATTAATACATTCTATATTGCATTTAATGAAACTTTCATAACCAGAGCTAGGACCACCAGCACAATAACAAACTATTATTAATACAAGGCCCTGCAGCTTGTTCCATGACTTGCATATTCATGCTCATCTTTAAATGCACCAATTTATAATTTAAAGCTTTCCTTGAAATGCATAACTGTGTCTTCAAAGATCAACTGCTGCTCGGAAGGCAAAGATTTTTTTTTTTGGTGAGCAATTTTCAATGTATAACTTCTTATTTCTTAAACTGAACCATGTACATTGGTCTAATGCACGACTATGACACATTTTGTAGATTAGCGCAACAAGCTGACAGCACTCATATCAAAGAAGGGACACGCTACTTTTTTACTCATCCATAAAGTGTCATTCCTATAGAGTAAGAGTCTGCGGAGTCATTTCGGGAGGGCTGTAGTGGCTGCATTTTTTGCTTCTAACCCAAGTTCTTAATGAGTCGTCAATTATAGCAATTGAAACTCTTACTTCTCTTTTTGTGCTTATTTATATCTTACTTATTTTACTTACTTAGTTACTTACTTACATCTCACATCATGAAGACCAAGAAAGGCTGGTCCTGGATTATATGAGGCCTCTTGTGGTAGACCACCTAGACCCACTGTAATTTGCCTATTGGGCAAAGATTGAAGTGGAGGATGAAATTATCTGTCTGCTCCACAAGGCTTATTCTCACCTGGACAAAGCTGGCAGCACTGTGAGCAATGTGAGCATTATCATTTTTTATTTCTCCAGTTCCTTGAATATCATCCAGACATCTCTGTTAAGGGGTGAACTCAGAGATATGCAGGTGGATGTGCCTGTGGTGTTCTGGATTATAAACTGTTTGTCAGGCAGGCTGAAGTTTGTGAGACTCAAAGGCAGTGTTTCTGATATGGATGTGAGCAACACTGGCGCACAACAAGGAACAGCCTTGTCTCCTTTTCTCTTCACTCTGTACATCTCCGACTACAAATATAACACCAGGTCGTGTCACTTGCACACATTTTCAGATGATTCTGCACTTATGAGTGGGTTTGATTGGGGGTGGGTGAGAAGGAGTATAGGAGTCAGGTGGAGAACATTGTTTCTGGTGCAAAGAGAATTGTCTGCACCTTAACATCAGCAACATCAGTAAATTATTGACTATCACAGCACCAAAGAGCCTCTATGTCCGGTCACTATTCAGTGAGTGGAGTTAGAGGTGGTGCACTCCTACAAGTACTGGGGGTCCACATCAATGACAGGCTGGACTGGACACAGAGGAACTATATAAGAAAAGGCAGAGCAGGCTCTTTCTCCTTAGAAGACTGTATTTCTTTAATGTGGGAAGTGACATCCATCTTCACATCTTCTATAACTCTGTGATGGCCAGTGTGAGTTCCTACGCTCTGGTGTGATTTGTTGGTAACATCACTTAAGTTATTTAAAAGGGCAGGCTCAATTATGGGATGCACTTTGGACCCCCTGGAGGTCGTAGTGAAGAAGAGAATTAAAAACAAAACTGACTGCCATTATGAACAATGCTGCACATCCTCTCCATGACACACTAACTCTGAGGACTTTCAGCCAATTAATTATAAAGCAGAAGTGTGTCAAGAAACACAACTGTGGCTCCTTTTATGCTAACAGCAATATGCCTGTATAATGCCTCACTGTGACAGTGAAGTCTGAAATTTTCTTTTTTCTTTCTTTTTAAGTTTTCTTCCTTTTTAGTTATTGTGGTATGTGTTCAGACCATAATGTATTTGTGAATATATTAATTTATCTGTCTATTTACAATATGAGTTTTCTATTTAAAGAGCTTCTGTAAAAAGCTAAATTTCCCCTGGGAACAAATAAAGTTCTATTTATTTTAGACTAGACAAAGAGCCCATTTTGACAACGTAAGATTAAACAGGCACGAGTGGAACAGTAATAAGTATAAGCACCACAAACCTGATATAGGTGTATTGAATGAATGCGTAATTGAATCAGAATGCGTAATTAGGCATCGAGCTGTAGTCGGAATCGCCTTTCAGTCCTCTAGAGCTGTAATCAAAGTTGCCTTTCTCTTTGAATTTTTGCAGCTGTAAATCCGCCGCCTGCCGCGATGTTGGTGTCGTAAGGTTTTTCGGGCAGCTGCACAGAAGGCAACTGCGCATTCGGCTTCGGAAGGACGTGAGTGAGTGAGTGAGTGAGTGAGTGAGTGAGTGAGTGAGTGAGTGAGTGAGGAGGCTGGTGAATTACGTATTAAGATGTCTCGCTTGTTCAAATTTCCCACCCTTAATTGCTTACTTTAGTCTTAAACAGCTGCGTTCACTGTTTTTAATGTTTCCTTATTAGCAGTAACATTTAAATGGCAAAGGAACCAGCAGTTCTTCTTCTAACTTGTTTCCATTTCCTCCTGTATGTATTTGCTGTGAACTATCTGGTTAAGTTTTAATTCATTTTTAGAAGGGAAAAAGTGAAGGACAGAGAATTATTAAACCACTTCATATTGCAAATCATTTGGATGATCATTGGAAAGGAAAAATTCTAAGAATTACCTGGAGGAATAAAAACACTAACAAGCCATACAGTTAAATTACATCTACTGTACTATTGACAAGGATTAGTTTCTAATTAAGCATTCGGGTTGGAATAAAATCCAGCAACCAGCAACCAGTAAATCCTTCCAGGGCTAACTTGCAGACCCCTATTCTAGAGTGTATATGTTTACTATAAAATATGATGCCTTTTAAGTCAGAGGAACATAGTTCCCAACTTTAGACTTAATTTATCTATAAACTACTTTCAGATAAATATATACAGTAATCCCTCCTCCATCGCGGGGGTTGTGTTCCAGAGCCACCCGCGAAATAAGAAAATCCGTGAAGTAGAAACCATATGTTTATATAGTTATTTTTATATTGTCATGCTTGGGTCACAGATTTGCGCAGAAACACAGGAGGTTGTAGAGAGACAGGAACGTTATTCAAATACTGCAAACAAACATTTGTCTCTTTTTCAAAAGTTTAAACTGTGCTCCATGACAAGACAGAGATGACAGTTCCGTCTCACAATTAAAAGAATGCAAACATATCTTCCTCTTCAAAGGAGTGCGTGTCAGGAGCACAGGCTGTCACAGAGATAGAGAGAAAAGCAAGCAAATCAATAGGGCTGCTTTTAAGTATGCAAAGCACCGCGGCACAAAGCTGTTGAAGGCGGCAGCTCACACCCCCTCCGTCAGGAGCAGACAAAGAGAGAGAGACAGACAGAGTTTGTTTTTCAATCAAAAATCAATACGTGCCCTTCGAGTTTTTAAGTATGCGAAGCACCGGGCAGCATGTCGTTTCAGGAAGCAGCTGCACAAAAGATAGCAACGTGAAGATAATCTTTCAGCATTTTTAGACGAGTGTCTGTATCGTATAGGTGTGCGAACAGCCCCCCTGCTCACACCCCCTACGTCAGGATCAGATAAAGTCAGTGCAAGAGAGACAGAGAAAAATAAGCTGGGTAGCTTCTCAGCCATCTGCCAATAGCGTCCCTTGTATGAAATCAACTGGGCAAACCAACTGAGGAAGCATGTACCAGAAATTAAAAGACCCATTGTCCGCAGAAACCCGCGAAGCAGCGAAAAATCCGCGATATATATTTAAATATGCTTACATATAAAATCCGCGATGGAGTGAAGCTGCGAAAGGCGAAGCGCGATATAGCGAGGGATTACTGTATTTCTTTCTATTGTTTTGTCAGTGTTGTGATGAAAACAGACCATAATATACAAAGGCTTTATTATGCTGAAATCACTTAACACTGATCATTTTCAGTAACATGAAACACAGTGATTTAGATTTTACACTTAAGTGACAAAGAAAGTGGATAATGGGGGTCTAAGTCTAAAAACAATACTCAACAAAATAGGAACTCTGAAAGTAAATTATTGCATGTGGGAATCTCTTGTTTTTGTTACCTTTTGGATGGCACCCTTTTCTTTTAACAATTGATCATTGTGATACTATGTAATCCTGGAAAGTGCTAAAAGTGGAGCAGATGGTGTGCTGTATTTAGGGACCAGTTTATCTCTTGACCACTGGGGCCTGAAACAGTGGCCTGTAATTAAAGACTCCTGGAGTTGGTGTATAGGTGACACAGCAGGGCATGTTTTGCAGTGTAATCGTCATTAGGGGGGTTTCTGGTGTCCTTATTTGCCAAAGTATGTTGAAAAGATAATGCTATTCAGATTACATATTATTTAAAGTATTTAAAGATGTAGGGAGTGTCATAGGTCCTTCTGGTTAATTGGTAAAGGCATATTAATCTAGTCTATATAGTTGAAATGATGGATGAAACTATCAAAAAATCAGGCCTGCATTGCCACACTGATCATTTGGGTATCTTCTGTAAAAATCAAGTAAGCCTAAAGTTGATAGGTCATTAAAAGGCAGAAGAAAAGTTAACCAGACAACCAGGAAAAAAAAAAGATTATCTTTGAGATTAGAAATCTAAAGAGAATGTGAAAATATGAAAACAAGAGGGAAGTGAAAGTGAAATGTGTAGGAGCAAAACATGTAGATGAACAGAAAAATACTAAACACTAAAGGCAAATTTCAATACACAGGCAATGAGTGAAAAAAATCCATACTCTCTACTCAATACTGTGAACAAAACAAGACTGAAAAGCACTGTTAACAGCCTTGGCGCCATTTTAATTTTCTCTTCCCCTCTCATCTTGTGACTGTTGTATGACTAGTGACTGGGGGCAGGGGCTTGAAAGTATGAAGAGTCTTCAAACAGACCTTAGCCCTAAACTAGACAGGTAGTAGGTGATTTAAGGCAAATACGTATTAGCAGAAGACAAGTAAAATCTGGGAGGAAAGGGAGAGAGATGGGAAGGGCACTCTGAGATCCTTGTAATGTGGGAAAGAGAGGATGACATCCTACAAGGAAGGTGTAGAAGGGAAGCAGGATTTGGTTTATTTTGCCTATTTATCTGTCAGTTTGACCTCTTCCTATAATCATTATTAATGTAGATTAAGCAATAATTACAACAGAATTTTAAATTTAAGATTCATCTTGGCTTTACACTCGGTGTGTACAGGTGCCAGAAGAACAAATAAGAGAAAGCCATTCAGCCCATCAAGCTTGATTGGTTACCTAAGAGCTAAGTTGCTTCAATAACTCATCTAGAGTTTTTTAAAAGTCAAAATTTCTGTATCAACTACATGACTTCCCGGCTTCAGTCCTAATTGCATATTAGCTTAATTTCCAAAGATGCCCTTGAATGCCTGATTTTCTATTCAATCAAAATAATTCTGGTGGATTAACTTCATTGATGCTTTTGTTAATTTTGAAGGCCTGGATTAGGCCTCGATGAACCTAGAAATGTTTCATTTGCTTTGATTGTCAAAGTAGGGCCTACCATACAAAGTGTAATCATTGGACAGGCAGGGGTTTAAAACTAGAAAAGATTAGAAGAAAAAAAATCAAGGTTAAAACTGCAGAGTCCCGACTCCCTTGTCTATTATTCATGCAAAAATACTCATAAAAAAGGTTTTTGTCTTCAGTGCAGCACATGGATGTGTCTATTGCCACACTGATATCTTAAGAAGGGATAAAAAAAGTTACATGTCAAAACAGTGTCCAATTATAATACTAATACTTGCCCAGAGAGTTTGGACACGTCATCGTTGTTATTGTATACATTCCTCCTCGGGCGGACATGGAGACAGCGAGTGACATCATCCATTCTTCTGTTGCTAAGTTACAAACGTAGCACCCTGAGGCGCTTGTGCTAATCGCTGGAGACTTTAACCATGTGACGCTGGACAAAACATTACCTGCCTTCTCCCAGTATGTGGACTGTAACACCCGGGGAAATAAGACTACTGATTTACTGTATGCAAACGTTAAAGATGCATACAGCGCCACCCTGCTGCCTGCGCTTGGGAAAGCAGATCATATCCTGGTTCTGCTTCAGCCTCACTACAAACCAAAAGTGAGGGTCCTACCTGCAACCACACGATCATTCAGGAAGAGGACCCTGGAGGCTGAGAATACTCTGAGAAAATGTTTTGGAACTACAGACTGGGATATCCTGCAGGGATCACATAGTGAGAGCATTGAGGAAGTTGTTGACTGCACTACTGACTACATCAACTTCTGTATGGACATTGTAGTTCCAGTAAGAACAGTACGCTGCTATGCTAACAACAAGCCATGGATTACAACTGACATCAAGGGCCTTTTGAACCAGAAGAAAAGGGCCTTTAAAGACGGTGATCAGCATGAGCTCAAGCGCATGCAGAAGGAACTCCGAGTCCAGCTCAGGGCGGCAAAGTTGCAGAATAACAGCATGAAGGAAGTGTGGGATGGGATGAAGATCATCACTGGCTGCAGCTCGAAGCGGGGTACCACCATCGAGAGAGACTTGAAGACAGCAAACCAAATGAACAACTTCTTTAACAGGTTTGACCACCCTAACCCACTCTCACTCTCACCTCGGAGTACTGCACCCTCCACGCATCCTTCTGCTGATACCAGCATAGGAGAGACATCCCCACCCATAATTACAACAGCGCAGGTGAGGAGAGAGCTGAGGAGACTTCGTGCCAGCAAAGCAGCAGGTCCAGATGGAGTATCGCCACGACTGCTGAAGGTCTGTGCATCAGAACTGGGGGGTCCTCTACAGCGTATCTTCAACCTAAGCCTGGAACAGGGGAGAGTCCCGAGGCTTTGGAAAACATCTTGCATCACCCCTGTCCCAAAGGTATCACGTCCTAGTGAGCTGAATAACTTTCGTCCTGTTGCTCTGACATCACATGTGATGAAGACCATGGAGAGGCTGCTGCTTCACCACCTTAGGCCACAGGTTCAACACGCCCTTGACCCTCTGCAGTTTGCATATCAGGAGAAGGTGGGAGCGGAGGATGCCATCATCTATATGCTACACCGATCCCTCTCCCACTTAGACAGAGGCAGTGGTGCTGTAAGAATTATGTTTCTAGACTTCTCTAGCACCTTCAACACAATCCAACCTCTGCTCCTTAGGGACAAGCTGACAGAGATGGGAGTAGATTCATACCTAGTGGCATGGATCGTGGACTATCTTAAAGACAGACCTCAGTATGTGCGTCTTAGGAACTGCACGTCTGACATTGTGGTCAGCAACACAGGAGCGCCACAAGGGACTGTACTTTCTCCGGTCCTGTTCAGCCTATATACATCGGACTTCCAATACAACTCAGAGTCCTGCCACGTGCAAAGGTTCGCTGATGACACTGCTATCGTGGGCTGCATCAGGAATGGGCTGGAGGAGGAGTATAGGGACCTAATCAATGACTTTGTTAAATGGTGCGACTCAAACCACCTACAACTGAACACCAGCAAAACCAAGGAGCTGGTGGTGGATTTTAGGAGGCCCAGACCCCTCATGGACCCCGTGATCATCAAAGGTGACTGTGTACAGATGGTGCAGACCTATAAATATCTGGGAGTGCAGCTGGATGATAAATTAGACTGGACTGCCAATACTGATGCTTTGTGCAAGAAAGGACAGAGCCGACTATACTTCCTTAGAAGGCTGGCGTCCTTCAACATCTGCAATAAGATGCTGCAGATGTTCTATCAGACAGTTGTGGCGAGTGCCCTCTTCTACACGGTGGTGTGCTGGGAAGGCAGCATTAAGAAGAAAGACGCCTCACGCCTGGACAAACTGGTGAGGAAAGCAGGCTCTATTTTTGGCATGGAGCTGGACAGTTTAACATCTGTGGCAGAGCGAAGGGCGCTCAGCAGGCTCCTATCAATTATGGAGAATCAACTGCATCCACTAAATAGTATCATCTCCAGACAGAAGAGCAGCTTCAGCGACAGACTGCTGTCACTGTCCTGCTCCACTGACAGATTGAGAAGATCGTTCCTCCCCCAAACTTTGCGACTCTTCAATTCCACCCGGGGGGGTAAACGTTAACATTTAACATTATACAAAGTTATTGTCTGTTTTTCACCTGCATTATTATTATTATCAATCTTTAATTTAATATTATGTATTGTATCAGTATGCTGCTGCTGGATAATGTGAATTTCCCATTGGGATTAATAAAGTATCTATCTATCTATCTATCTATCTATCTATCTATCTATCTATCTATCTATCTATCTATCTATCTATCTATCTATCTATCTATCTATCTATCTATCTATCTATCTATCTATCTATCTATCTATCTGTCTACTGTATATGGAGGCAGAGAGCGACAGCAACATTGGGGAAGAGAGAGAACGAGCCAGCCTGCTAGTGTAAGAGAAGGCAATGTGGATAGTGGTCCTGTGATGGAGCGAAGGATCGGTGCTCTAGGGATGGATCATCCCCAGTGATGTTTCAGGGGAGTGGGAGCGATCAGGGTGGCGTCCTCTCCAGGGATCCGAGGGACGACTGCATGTACGAGAAGGAAGACGAGAGGACAACTGACTCCAGTAGTCTGGCAGATGCCTAAGGAGGAAGCCAAGACGGGGGTCAGAATGTAGAGGATGTTGAAGTCTCCGTCAGCTGAGTGAGCAATGGGTGAGCTGGGGAAACTTTGAATGAATTGTGCTTGTCTTGTTTGTCCCAGTGATTGTTTGGTTTTTACTCTCATTTTTAGCCTTGGATTTTAAACATTCGTTTTTCACTGTTTTTATGAATTATTTATCAACTTTTGGAAGAACTGCACTATTTATTTGAACACTGTTTTGTTTTGTTTTTTGTTACACTTTTACACCATCCCCTTGCTCCAAGTATGATTTGTCCTTATTGCACAGCTCATTTGGTTACATTATCAACAGTGTCGGGTTCTAGAGGCTCCCAAATCTGGAATAGGGAGCATGGAGCAGGACCATGCAGCAACCGTCACAGGCAGCAATACAGTACAATGTCTGGTTTAAGTCTTAATACCCAAATTTCAACAGGAAATTTAAAGATGTAAGATGTGTACTGTTTTGGAAAAACCCACTGACTCTCTCAGTGCAAGTCAGATTCTCACCCCTGCTTTCATAAAATTAAAAATGTTTCTAGTAGGGCAAGGATATTTAAATATGAAGCTTCTTTAATTGCTTTGAAAGACATTGTCTGAACACTAATGAGTCCGCTACATATTTATATTACTGTAAATTTACTGCCTTATGCACAACAGTGTGATATTTTCTACTATAGATGTATACTATGTATACATAAGTGTATCTGACTGGGCAATACATGACAATTGGCCCAATTTAAATATTATATTTAACATGGGTTTTATAGATATTACAGTGGAGACTTCTGTGTTGTTGTTTGTATCTGCTATGACTTTTTCTCTCTTAGGAATAAAGCAAAGCTGCTTTGGATTTTGAACTTGTGGTTGGGAAGCAGCAGTACCATTACTCTACCGGCAACTTTTCATTTGCCATAATATTATCTTAGGTTTATATAGAAAATGCATTATGTGTACATTTTTGTGTATAGATAGATAGATAGATAGACAGATAGATAGATAGATCAGTAAAATGTTCAATATTATACACAGCTTGCTTACATGCAGGTATCAAAATTGCCTTAACATGTGTTCTTCTGTTAAGTTCTTTGGCTAATGAAACAAACTAAAGCACAAATCATCATTCAGTTAGGCAATAATCCACCCTCCTTTGAGGATTTTTCACTGCTTCTTGATCAGAAGCAGCAATTTAATTTAGAATTTTCAGAATTAGGTTATTGGCTCAATGGAACATCAGCTCAGAGATATGACCTTTAGTGTCACCTCTCGAGGCAGGATATAAACTTTGATAAATTAGGAATGAGCCGTGCAGTCATGCTGAATTTTTGATTTTCAGAACCACAGTTTTTTCATCTTCTTCTTCATTTTTTTTTCTTTTAAAAATCCTAACATACCCAGTAATTACATACCTGAACAAACACATACTCATCTTGAACAACCAAGGAATTGGGATCAATGTGTCCAGGAAATGGTTTCCCTTTGTTGGCCTCAGTGCAGTTTTGAAGCTTGCAGGTGATATATTGGGCACCTTTTAAAAAGAGAGAAAAAAGAGGCATTGCATGAAATATTGCAATGATCTAAAAGGGCAAAGCTTTTCTGACATCTAATCATGAGTTATATTAATTCTGTCTATCAGAAAGGCACCAGTGAACCAGTACTTTTTTTAAAAATGGAAGATAAAAAATAATGTGCAGCTTCTGATTTGTCTTGCTGTCTATGGTGCATTTCATAATGGGACTGATTAATAAAATCTGAGGAGTGACAGCTCACTGCTGACACTGAAAGAAGTCACAGAAAAAAAAACACACTACCACAGAAATTATGACATTAAAGAAGTAATATCTGAATTTAATATAATATATGACTAATATAATACAATTAATAATTAATAAAGGTACTATGCAGAGAGCCCGAGTTCCATTCTTGGTATTAATATGTATAGAAGTGCGTTTGAGCTGCTCCTTTTGAATAATAAAAGAGCAACTGGTCAAACAACAATAAGGAATAAATATTTAAATGTATTTAAACAGGTTCACTTTGCAATATTCCTTTAATATATATTCACTTCATAATTCATTTTTTGTAACCACGTTATTAATTTCAGAATTACAGGGGGAGTCAAAGTGGCAGAAATGACTGCAAGGCAGGAATCCAGTGTTTCATGTGACGCACACAAGCGGAGTCACCCACACGGGCACAATTCATATTTTAGTGTTGCTAGATCATGTAATGAAATGATATGGAAAAAAGCCAAAAGCCATCATTCTAGCCCAGACACCAGATCTTCACGTGCTTCCATTAGTTTTTAAAATATATTTATTTTCGGGGAGTTGATTCTTTTCTACAGCATGACAGCTGCCCAAAAAGTTTTGAGACACATTGTTTTTAATTTGTAGTAATTTGGTACAGAATTGTTTGAATATACTCAAGAGATAACTCCAATAATTTTTCTGAACATCTCATTTTTCTCCATAAACTCGATCGAGTTCAACATCTTCGCAACAGCAAGAAAACAATAGCATGTATCACCTTCTTGTACCAGATTAAATCCAACACTGGCAGTCACTTTTTCACTCCTTCAATAACCTGACATTTGTGAGAGGGCTAAAGAGGTAGAACATTTTGGCGCCTAGGTTGGATGAGGGAGAAGAGTCCACCTAAGTTTTGTGATTTGTGATTGCTGACTTTCAAATGAGCATCATCACATAGTGCAATGCTGAAGGCCACCTGCACAAGCACAATGCATTTTCTGCCAAGGAAGGATTGACAGAAAATCTTTTAAATGAAGAATCAGAAGAAGATGCAGGAACTAAAAGACAAACATAACAAGGAAATCTAATATACACTATTGTCAAAGCAAAAATCAAAACCAAAAATCATTATCGAAAATATGTACAGCAGAAGTCATTTTACCAGGAACACTAATTATTTAAACACACACTAATTCTTTCAGTACTGTATTATATCTCAGTTAACTCAGCTGAACAGGAATTGCTTTTTGTGACACTTGCGCGACCCCATGATGTCACCAGCCATGTACTACTGGGTCGATTACATAACATGGAAATAATTGCTCACAAAATGGCATCACAGAAAAGACAGTAAATAAATTGAGCTTTTCAACAATACTATCTGAATGCAAACTAATGTCAAATTTAAAATCCATGGGTTAAAATCTGATAACTATATGCATATATAACCAAACAACACCTCAGGAAATGTATAAAAATTTAAAGAAAAATGCAAATCATAATGTTAACAAGTGGTCTGTTTCAAATTAACCACCCAATAAACTGAAGATGCTTTCTAACATGGAAATCTATATATATATATATATATATATATATATATAAAATTCAATGTACTGTATGTATGTGTGCGTGTATGTATATATATTCCAGCATCACTTCCGAATGGCTGGAGCGATTTTCATGAAACTTGGTACACATGTTTCTCATTGGTTGACTAAAAATACTGTAGGGTAAAATCAACCCTAACCCATCCGCTTCTGGGTAGGGTGGGGGGGTGATCTTGTGGTTTTGTATGCAGGTTATTATCCAGTTGACACTCTGAACGACCACCAGAGGGCGAACTGGAGGTGACTGCCAGCATTTTTTATGTTTGAGCACCACCGTGCGCCTGTTGCCTTTGAAATTAAATAGAGATGGCCAGGTTGGCATCCCAAATATTTTTAGGACTCATTCTGTCTTTGTGACTTGAGCCGCCATATATATATATATATCTTATATACAAACATCTATGCGTGGAAGTGTGTGTGTGTGTGTGTGTGTGTGTGTATGTCTGTCCGGCCCGGAAGTGAGAGGTGGAGTTGGGGTAAGGGCTCCACCTCCGAGGAAACAGAAAACTAAATGTCTACACGTGGAAGTGTGTGTGTCTGTCTGTCTGTCCGGCCCAAGGCTACTACAGTATGAAACTCAGACAGCCGACAAGATGGCCCCAAGTTAACGAGTCAGAAGAAGAAAGTGACTCTGTTGCCAAAGTAAAACCGCTGAGAAAACAGAGAAACTCTTATGCAAGTGAGACAAGCACATCGACAATGTGGTATCCCTTTTACTTTTCCTCCCGCCGCTAACACATAAGCGAGGCGAGCACGTCAGCAAAATGAATCCTCCTAGGATAGGAGAGAGATGCCCAGAGTAGTTCCTTTCAATTACCTGACATCTTTACAGTTCAATCTTTTCCTGATGATTACAATAGTTTCTAGGACCCTGGGCTTTTTACAGCATGGGTTTACACTGCTTGTATATATATATATATATATATATATATATATATATATATATATATATATATATATATATATATATCTATATATATATATATATATATATATACAGTGCATCCGGAAAGTATTCACAGCGCATCACTTTTTCCACATTTTGTTATGTTGCAGCCTTATTCCAAAATGGATTAAATTCATTTTTTTCCTCAGAATTCTACACACAACACCCCATAATGACAACGTGAAAAAAGTTTACTTGAGATTTTTGCAAATTTATTAAAAATAAAAAAATTGAGAAAGCACATGTACATAAGTATTCACAGCCTTTGCCATGAAGCTCGAAATTGAGCTCAGGTGCATCTTGTTTCCCCTGATCATCCTTGAGATGTTTCTGTAGCTTAATTGGAGTCCACCTGTGGTAAATTCAGATGATTGGACATAATTTGGAAAGGCACACACCTGTCTGTCTATAAGGTCCCGCAGTTGACAGTTCATGTCAGAGCACAAACCAAGCATGAAGTCAAAGGAATTGTCTGTAGACCTCCGAGACAGGATTGTCTCGAGGCACAAATCTGGGGAAGGTTACAGAAAAATTGCTGCTGCTTTGAAGGTCCCAATGAGCACAATGGCCTCCATCATCCGTAAGTGGAAGAAGTTCGAAACCACCAGGACTCTTCCTAGAGCTGCCTGGCCATCTAAACTTAGCGATTGGGGGAGAAGGGCCTTAGTCAGGGAGGTGACCAAGAACCCGATGGTCACTGTGTCAGAGCTCCAGAGGTCCTCTGTGGAGAAAGGAGAACCTTCCAGAAGGACAACCATCTCTGCAGCAATCCACCAATCAGGCCTGTATGGTAGAGTGGCCAGACGGAAGCCACTCCTTAGTAAAAGGCACATGGCAGCCCGCCTGGAGTTTGCCAAAAGGCACCTGAAGGACTCTCAGACCATGAGAAAGAAAATTCTCTGGTCTGATGAGACAAAGATTGAACTCTGTGGTGTGAATGCCAGGCATCACATTTGGAGGAAACCAGGCACCGCTCATTACCAGGCCAATACCATCCCTACAGTGAAGCATGGTGGTGGCAGCATCATGCTGTGGGGATGTTTTTCAGCGGCAGGGACTGGGAGAGTAGTCAGGATAAAGGGAAAGATGACTGCAGCAATGTACAGAGACATCCTGGATGAAAACCTGCTCCAGAGCGCTCTTGACCTCAGACTGGGGTGACGGTTCATCTTTCGACCCTAAGCACACAGCCAAGATATCAAAGGAGTGGCTTCAGGACAACTCTGTGAATGTCCTTGAGTGGCCCAGCCAGAGCCCAGACTGGAATCCGATTGAACATCTCTGGAGAGATCTTAAAATGGCTGTGCACCGACGCTTCCCATCCAACCTGATGGAGCTTGAGAGGTGTTGCAAAGAGGAATGGGCGAAACTGGCCAAGGATAGGTGTGCCAAGCTTGTTGCATCATATTCAAAAAGACTTGAGGCTGTAATTGCTGCCAAAGGTGCATCGACAAAGTATTGAGCAAAGGCTGTGAATACTTATGTTCATGTGATTTCTCAGTTTTTTTATTTTTAATAAATTTGCAAAAACCTCAAGAAAACTATTTTCACGTTGTCATTATGGGGTGTTGTGTGTAGAATTCTGAGGAAAAAAATGAATTTCATCCATTTTGGAATAAGGCTGTAACATAACAAAATGTGGAAAAAGTGATGCGCTGTGAATACTTTCCGGATGCACTGTGTAATCTTATATATAAAGCAGACTGCAACAATCTTGCGGTCTTGTATGTATGTTATCATCCAGTTGATGCTCGGAACGTTTCTGGTGTGCTCTGTAAAAGCAACCGACAGTTTTATCATGGAAAATCCCTAGTATTATTTGTTTGTCATTTAATGTTAATTTTTGTTAACTGTATTTTCATCTTGCATTATTCTTATTGTAACAATGTTGTAGTGGTAATACAATTAAATCAACCTAATAATAATATTAATTTAATCAACGTTTTTTACGTCGTCAAAAATTCTGCATGTAAAAACTTATTACTACACCACAAAATAAAAATTAATCTGTTAAAAAACCTTAAAAAAGCCTTCGCTTTCCCCATTGTTTTTACACTACTTTGAACATATTCCATGATTATATTTTGATTAAAATAGGCTATCTATTATATTATATATAAGATAAGTAAGCAACTTTATTTTTATCTACCACAAACATCCTATATTCATTTTGTGGATTCAGCGGCTCTCTTTCCAATTTTTGTTTATTTATTAATGAACTAAATGTCATTTGTTTTGCAACATCATAGATAACGGGTTGGTGTTACAATTTTTTCATAAAAAAGAAATAGGAATTTTTTTAATACATTCATAATCAAAAAACAAATTTAATTAATTCATCAAAATCGTAAAGTATAGACCAAATATAGCTATAATATTTAACTTATAATATTTATTTATATAGGTAAAATATGTAACCTTTAATTGATTGTAAAAGAATTTCAACTGGAAGAGACTAAGAGACTAACTCTTGTATGTCTATTATCATCTACTTGACGCTCAGAATGTTTGGACAATCATTGAAAATTACTGGAATCAATTTGGACACAGGCTATTTCTCACATGGACAACTTTATGCGGCATGTTCAAGGGTAGGAGGTCCTAAGAACTGTTATATATTGGTTATAGATGGAAAAACTAAAAAAATTGTATATAACAAGGCACTTCAGTAAACAATACAAGCACTTTAGTGAGCCTTCATTGTTTGTTAATTTGTTTTTATTTTTAAAGTTGTGTTTTTTTTTTTATTATATTTTTCACAAACATTTAAAAAAAAAACACTTTACTTTCCTCGTGGGCAACGCCGGGTATTTCAGTTAGTATTTTACTGCTCAAAGGTTGATCTTTGATGGCTCATGTAATTTAAAGGAGGTTCTCATTTATGTTTCATTTAAGAATCAACATCACAGATGTTTCTCCTAAAATTCCCTATGAGAAATCGCTTTAGACAAGAAGGAGACATAAGATACAATTCAGGTAAAAGGAGTCCAAATTGAGAATATTGCTTTGAAATGCATGTTATATTTTGTGAAATCTCTTTCTAGTCTCGTGTTAATCTCTTTCAAGACTTCATATTTTTTACTTTTTATTGGATTGATGCCTTTATCTAAGGTGACTTACAACATTTTACATATGGTCAGTTACATTTCTTTTCTTTGCAATTGCAGCAAAGGCAAGCGACTTTCTCATAGTCACAAAGTGTCTGTAGTGGGATCTGAATCTGTAATCTCAAGGTTTGAAGTCACTATAACACACTGCAAGCCTTTTCTTCTAGAGTATTATCTAATTGGAGCACAGCAATATAAATTAGAACAACTATGTGACAGAAATACTAGGGGATGTGCCAGCCACCCATCCCGAAACAGACAGACACGGGAGGCACACTTATAAAAACACAAATGTTTTTTATTTTTCTTTACTCATGGAGAACGTGAGTGCATATCCCAATGCACAAGCACAATATTCCTCTTTTCCTTCTCTTTCACTCTTTTCTTCTCCACTCTTCCTTGGCAAGTTTTGTCCACCTTCCACCCGACTCTGGGTCACCGAGTACTGTCTGCTGGCCACTTATATATAAGGCACCTGGAGGTGCTTCAGGTGCTCATTTCTCCACTTTCGCAGCACTTCCGGGTGTGGCAGAAGAGCTGCCCACACGGGCTTAGGAACAGCTGCAGAGCCCCCTCGCGGCACCTCTGGATCCCAACAGGGCTGTAGACAACTCCATCTCCCATGAAGCCCTGCAGGAGTCTGAGGCACCACTGCAACCCATGGCGGCTGCCATCTAGCATCCCGGGGGAGGTAATGCTCTGATCAGGCTTCCTTCCAGCGAAGAGGTGTCCTGCCATCTGTGAAAAACTAATAATATTATTCAGAAGCAAGAACTACCGTTTTGTAATAATAGTGTTTTATTAACCACAAATAACTGTCCATATGTTATCTTTTTCTAAACTCAGTGTTGTGTAGGAAAAACCAAAAGGATATTTAGAAGATCTATTTTTTGATTTTTCATTCCTATGGGCTGGTAGTTTTGAATGAAGTATAGTAAGAATTTTTTTTTTGAGCAACCTTCATATAGTGAATAGGGCAGGACCCAGCCCTGAGAGGGATTCCATTCCCTTATGGGGCACATGCATGCATACACACAGCTGTAACACGGTCATGTTCCTTTTTGAGCTGTCTCACGCCCTTGTTTTATCTATAAACACTACTATTTACAAACTTTAGTGCTCACCGTTGCTATGTAGTTTTTAAGAGTAACATCAGGGGTTACGGCAATGTGAAATGATTGGTGTAAAGGTGAGCACCTTGGACTTCGTTTTTTGTTCAAGTTTGTTGATTCAAGCTAACATTTTATCATTATTGGCTCTCTCATTACCCAAATTATTTTGTGGGTCTAGCTATGATTTTTGTCTTACATCTTTGCTCTGATTACATGAACGTTTGGTTACTCTTGCTCTCTCTCTGTTTCTTAACTATGATTATTGAATCACAACCTGAGCCTTGTTTATTAGATTATTTTCTTGTTTTCCCTAAGGAGACTGCCATTTTAGAGATTTTAGTGTTGACAGTTGATGTGTGGTTTTTAGGAGTGACCTAAGGGGGTCATAAACAACGTGAAAACATTGATCAAAGGATATAAAAGTCAGAACCCTGGACTTCTTAGTCTGTCCAAGTTTGTGGATTCAAACTAACATTTTACCATTATTGGCTGTCTCATTATAAATTATTTTTTGGGTCTAGCTATTATTTTTGTCTTACATCTTTGCTCTGGTTACATGAACATTTAGTTACTCTTCCTCTCTGTTTCACGTCCCAAGAGGGGACGTGAAACAGAGAGGAAGAGTAACTAAATGTTCATGTAACCAGAGCCGGAAAAGGGTGGAGTGCCCTCTCAGGGTTGGTGGCGAGATCCTGCCCCAAGTGGAGGAGTTCAAGTATCTCGGGGTCTTGTTCACAAGTGAGGGAAGAATGGAGCGTGAGATTGACAGGCGGATCGGTGCGGCATCCGCAGTAATGCGGGCTCTGCATCGGTCTGTCGTGGTGAAAAAGGAGCTGAGCCGCAAGGCGAAGCTCTCAATTTACCAGTCGATCTATGTTCCTACCCTTACCTATGGTCATGAGCTATGGGTAGTGACCGAAAGAAAGAGATACAAGCGGCTGAAATGAGTTTCCTCCGCAGGGTGTCTGGGCTTTCCCTTAAAGATAGGGTGAGAAGCTCAGTCATCCGGGAGGGGCTCAGAGTAGAGCCACTGCTCCTCCGCATCGAGAGGAGTCAGATGAGGTGGCTCGGGCATCTGATCAGGATGCCTCCTGGACGCCTCCCTGGTGAGGTGTTCCGGGCACGTCTAACCGGGAGGAGGCCCCGGGGAAGACCCAGGACACGCTGGAGGGACTATGTCTCTCGACTGGCCTGGGAACGCCTTGGGATTCTCCCGGAAGAGCTAGAAGAAGTGGCCGGGGAGAGGGAAGTCTGGGCATCTCTGCTCAAGCTGCTGCCCCCGCGACCCGACCTCGGATAAGCGGGAGACAATGGATGGATGGATGGATTCCTCTCTGTTTCTTAACCACTATTATTGATTCATATCATGAGCCTTGTTTATTAGATTATTTTCTTGTTTTCCCTAAGGAGACTCCCATTTTGAGATTTTAGTGTTGACAGTTGCTGTGTGGTTTTTAGGAGTGACCTAAGGGGCTATGGACAACATGAAATCATTGATCAAGGGATATAAAAGTCAGAACCATGGACTTCTTAGTTTGTCCAAGTTTGTGGATTCAAACTAACATTTTACCATTATTGGCTTTCTTATTACAAATAAACTTTTGGGTATAGCTATGATTTTTGTCTTACATCTTTGCTCTAATTACATGAACTTTTTGGTTACTCTTGCTTTCTCTCTGTTTCTTAACTACAATCATTGAATCACAACCTGAGCCTTGTTTATTAGATTATTTTCTTGTTTTCCCTAAGGAGATGGCCATTTTGAAATTTTAGTGTTGACAGTTGATGTGTGGTTTTTAGGAGTGACCTAAGGGGGTCATAAACAACGTGAAAAAATTGATCAAAGGATGTAAAAGTTAGAACCTTGGACTTCTTAGTCTGTCCAAGTTTGTGGATTCAAACTAACATTTTACCATTATTGGCTGTCTCATTATAAATTATTTTTTGGGTCTAGCTATTATTTTTGTCTTACATCTTTGCTCTGGTTACATGAACGTTTGGTTACTCTTCCTCTCTGTTTCTTAACCACTATTACTGATTCATATCATGAGCCTTGTTTATTAGATTATTTTCTTGTTTTCCCTAAGGAGACTCCCATTTTGAGATTTTAGTGCTGACAGTTGCTGTGTGATTTTTTGGAGTGACTTAAGAGGCCATGGACAACATGAAATCATTGATCAAGGGATATAAAAGTCAGCATCTTGGACTTCTTAGTTTGTCCAAGTTTGTGGATTCAAACTAAAATTCTAGTATCATTTGATATCTGGTTATAAATTCTTTTTTGGGTCTAGCTACGATTTTTATGTAACATTTTTGCTCTGATAATGCAAACGTTTGGTTACTGATCCTCTCGCTCTTTTTTTGACCACAATTATTGTTTTACATCCAGAGCCTTGTTTATCAGATTCTTTAGCTCCTGGTTATGATCTTGGCTTGTTTTATCTGACCTCTTTCTATTTCCTGACTCAGATTTCTTAAATCAACTGCCATCCCATGTAGTCCCTTTCAGCGTTCTGAGCAAATGTGAGTCATGGAGCCATTTGCAGTGGTTCATTCAAAATGATACCCCCTGTCACTACCACTCGTCCTCCTAGCCAGTTATCCTTCCTGAGGGACCAGCAGTAGTAAGACTTGCACTAAGGTCCTACAGTACAGTACAGTACAGTACTAAACAAGTTCTGCTTTGGCAGAGGTGACTGATAAGGCTGCTCTGTAATCCTGTGGTCAGAACTTGTGTTTCACTGCTGCCATTTCAAGGGTGGACACACAGTTGGAAGAGATGTTACCCTGAGTAAACTCCTGAGCGGAGACACTTGGAGATTCTAAGCTGTGCCAATATGAGACTGGTTGTAAATCCATGCAGAAATAGGCCCTACAATGGACTGGTTTCCCAGTTCAGAGTTGGTTAACACCTTTTTCGCCCAGTTCTGCTGGGTCAGACTTTACTGCCTAACTACCCTAAAGAGGTTTAAACACTTTTTGGAATGTTACACCATGTTGCTTTAGGGCTGTTTACTGCAATTTATAGCTTTAATATCTGTGGGATCATTTTATAGGTAATGGCACATACAGTACAAGCCATGTCTGAACCCAGTGACTCTACCATCCTGCGCAACAAAACACATGGGTAAATATTTCTGTTAATGACTGTTTATGTTCAGATGGTTATTTTCTGGCATAAATAACTACCATAGAATTGCTGTGTTAGTAGTAGGCTTCATAAAATTATTCTTGATTTGAAAACAAGAGGATCAAAGCAGCCCTTAATCTCATATCGAGGCTATGCAGGAGAATCTTCACTTCTCTGAGTTCCCGACGTTAGTTACTTGTTAACCTCTGGGTGATATTAAGATTAAACTTTGTTATTACCAGAAAAAGTTGATTTACAAGCTGACTGACATTTAGCATTTATAGTCATAGCTAGAGTAATCGACACTAAATGCATTTTTAATTGATAAATCCATTAGGAGTACTGTGATATAAATCACATGCACCATCTACAATACATTATATCTACTGAATGACAATATGGCAACATGATCATGATTTTATCAGCAGCCTATTCATAAAGAATCTACAATAAACTGCTTAAGTCTTAGAACACTTGGACTAGCAGGTTTCACCACAGTGTTTATTTACACATTGAGAGATGGACTAATTTACGAGTCTGGTGCAGTATCTTTGATGAATATAGCTAAGTGTTTCATCAGTTTGGTTGTCTGGGGGCTGTTGGCGGATGATGATTAATATTAGCTCTGGTGATGGTACTATATAATAAAATGCTACTGTTTGTGTGTTTGGTCCCTCTGAGCAATGACTCTGATTGGTCAGTTTTGCTTTAGTGCTCAGTCAAACACAATTGACACAAGAAGTGCTGGGAAAGAGAGGTTGACAAATACGAGGACACTGAGAAGGGGTGCGAAGTTCAGTTCCTAATTGTGCTAAGTTTTTTTTTATTCTTATAAAAAAGAACTTAACATGGAGCATTCCAATAACAACAAAGCAAATAACATACTGATTGACTTTGGGTTGCTAAATACTAACGAGGTGCAATCTGAGTGGTCTTCAAAGACTGGAAGTATTAAGGGACGGGAGCGAGCATTGTTACTTGAAATGGTAGAGTCTGAGAAGCAGGCTCCACATGAACGCAACTGAGAGAGAATGCACCGGGCAAGACAGATTGAGACACACAAGGATACTGAACAAACACGCTGGGTGGGTTGAAATCTAAGTAATCAACGTAGACCTCAGCATTAATGCATATGTCACTGTTATATGCCATTTGGTATGGGATTCATAAAAGCAGTGCTAATGTTTGTGATGACAGAGACATAGCAACCAGATGGACACACAGACAGACACACAAACACTGTGTTAACTGTCTTTATATATAATACGCTGCCATGGCTGTCTGTTTGTCTGTCCAGGATTTTAAATCGCCTGTAGCTCGCAAACCGTTTGACCTATTGACCTGAAATTTGGTACACATATACTACGTGACCTTTACTGTCCGCTTTCGAGGAGATGATTGACCTCCAAGGTTATTCCTCTTATTATTTTCATTTTATCTTATTGTAGTGGGCAGCACGGTGGCACAGTGGTAGCGCTGCTGCCCCACAGTTAGGAGACCTGGGTTCGCTTCCTGGGTCCTCCCTGCGTGGAGTTTGCATGTTCTCCCCGTGTCTGTGTGGGTTTCCTCTGGGTGCTCCGGTTTTCTCCCACAGTCCAAAGATATGCAGGTTAGATGCATTAGCAATCCTAAATTGTCCCTAGTGTGTGTGTGTCCTTTGGTGGGTTGGCACCCTGCCCAGGATTTGTTCCTGCCTTGTGCCGTGTGTTGGCTGGGATTGGCTCCAGCAGATTGACCCTGTGTTAGGATATAGCGAGTTGGATAATGACTGACTGACTTATTGAAGGATCAACTCTTGGCAGCGGCAGCCATTCTCATCCCTACCACCTTTGTCGTCACTTCCTCTACGTCTTCATATCTTATATAATTCTTGAGGCAGATTGAAGACTTAAGTGCCAGCTTAAGTGAAAAATTAAGGAAAGTGTACTAAATAATTGCAACACAAACACTGAATCAGTTTTAACGCAAAAAGATGCAGATGAAAGAAGAGAAGAAGTGTGGGGTGGAGAAAAGAAAAGCTGCTCAGGAAGCAGCAAGCGCATCAACCTCTGAGCAAATGAATGCTAAATGTACAGAGAAAGAGTAGGAAAACTAGGAATGCTCAAGTCAAGTGTAACGTGCAGTGCGCCATTTCTGGTAGTCTATAACCCGACTTCAACAGGAACTGTAGCTAGTTAGGAATAAAACTGAAAGAGGCTGCATTTCTTTTTCATCTGCATGCAGTACTTTGTACATAATTTCAAGGTCTCAAAATCAGAAATACCTTAGTCAGAAAACATTTGGTTCAAGATAGAGAAATGCATAGGCATGACTTTTTTTTCCCCTGCTCACACCTGCTTTAAAAACTTTTCATCCTGCTCTCAAATTGAATTAACGTCAGTCCTGACTTCGCCACTGAAATTGCATGCCACCCCGCCCAGCCTTAAGCCAAGTCTCATGAGAGACACCCGTCATAAGGCATGCCTCTATCTGACAACCAAATTCAAATTCTGACAGAGACCATGTCATGTGATAAAATAGCCTGACAAATAAAATCCACATTTTTTCAGTTGTTTGATTTTTTTAGGTCAATAACAATTATTCAGATTTATGCAGCAACTGAAAAAAGAAACACTTTTAAAGACTCACATTATTTTTGTCTTGCAACTTATTCCTTGACTACCCGTTCCCGCCTGCGGCAATAAAATTACATCCTGCATGTAAACAAAGTCGGATCCTGTGGGACTACTGTGGGACCGCCATGGGAATGCAGGCCTCTAGTTCAAGATATTTATTGCAATCACAAAGCAGATGAGTTTGGGGTCCTTTCATCAGCATGCTCTACCATCCATGCTGGCTCAGGGGCTCTACTGAGTGCTTCTCATCAACATTTGGGAACTATTACTGAAAAAGGGATTGAGTCTCTTTTCTGTCAGCATCAGTGAACATTATTACTGATTTTTATTGTACTGATCTCCTTAGTCAAATTGTCATTATACATGATAATTCATTCCTAGTTGGTATAAATAGCTGCATTCTGCTAAATAAATAAAACTAACATCCTTAAACCTACTTAAAATGGACTGGTCTGACAACACCTGCAACTCAACATCACCAAGACAAAAGAGCTGGTGGTAGACTTCTACCATGCCAAGGAGCCTCTGAGACCAGTCACCATTCAGGGGGAGCAGAGAACCTGGGGCTTCACATAAACAACAAACTGGATTGCACTTGTATTTAATTGTTAAAGGTACTCGTGCATAACTGAGAAGTGCAACACAGAGGAACTATATAAGACAGGGCAGAGCAGGCTTGTCCTCCTTTGGAGACTGCATTCCTTTAATGTGGGAACTGACATCTTCTACAACTCTTTGATATTCCGTGCGATTTTCTACACTGTGGTGGGCTGGCCTGGTAACATCACTTCAAGAGAAGCCCACTGAATCAACATGCTAATTAAAAGTGCAAACTCAGTTATGGGACACACTCTAGAGACCCTTCAGGTAGTACAGGAGGAGAGAATTAAAACAAAACTGAGCGCCATTATGAATAATGCTACATATCCTCTCTCTGACACACTAACACTGAGGACTTTCAGCCAGTGAATCATTCAGCAGAAGTGTGTCAAGAAACGCTATGGGGCTCCTTTATACCAACAGCAATACATACTGTATTCATAATGCCTCACTGGGACTGGGACAGCCAAGTCAGAAGTTTTTCTTCCATTTTAGTCATTGTAGTGTGTGTTCAGAACATTATCTATCTATCTATCTATCTATCTATCTATCTATCTATCTATCTATCTATCTATCTATCTATCTATCTATCTATCTATCTATCTATCTATCTATCTATCTATCTATCTATTCTGATGGATGGCCGGCTAAATATTCCGGCCCACCCCTCCAGGCCGCCAGGTGGAGCTCTCCCAACAGCATGGAGGTTCCCCGAATTCCAGCAGGGCCTCATGGACCTTGTAGTTTGTATGCGCAGCCCTGCTGGATACCATGGGGACCACCGGAAGTCACTGTAGGGAGGCTGTCAGACTGTTATGTGCCCTATAACCTGGAAGTACGTCCTGGTCACATGAACAGGAGAAATGACAACTTCCAGGTTGAAGAAAAGGACTTTGACTCTGACCCGGAAGTAATAAGGACTTATGGATTGTTGGACAGGAACCACTTCTGGGTCAGGGGGTATAAAAGGACTGTGGGAAAGCCCAGACACTGAGCTGAGCTGGGAGGAAGGGTGGCGAAGTGTCTGGGAGAGGAAGATTGGTAATTGTAGAGAGTATTGATTATTGTATGTATAGTGTGGAGTGGAGGGTGCTTTGTGCACATAATTATTATAAAATAAATAAGTCTTGGACTTTTACCTGGTGTTTGGCATGGTACCTGAGGGTTCAAGAGGTCGATAACAGCCGCTACTGATACACTATCTATCTATCTATCTATCTATCTATCTATCTATCTATCTATCTATCTATCTATCTATCTATCTATCTATCTATCTATCTAATGAGCTTCTGTAAAAAGCCAAATTTCTCCGTGGGGACAAATAAAGTTCTATCTAATCTAATAACTTAAGTTTTGCTCTCAACGAAAAACATTCCAGAAGACATTCAGAAGCTTGCAAACTGCTGGTATCAGAACACTGAGAAGCAGAGACACTGTATCAAAGCGTATTTCACAAGCCACTGTGAAGGCTCATGGCCTGCTAGTAGTCATAACCAACCAGGACTAAATGGTGTTAGTGACAGTCAATAAAAAGGTGGCAGAAAAAAAAGGTATTTTATTGCAAACCATTCCTTAGATTATTACACAGTTCTTTTGTGAAAATGATTTACAGTGGAAAAAATTCAGAATAAAAAAATCAATACTGGCCCAAAAAAAAACACGCAAGTGGAAAACTCCAAATAACACCGGAAAATAAAAATATCCCTCATTGTGTCAAAACACAAAATGGGCATTGCCTATTAAAACAGCACACATCACACAAAAAACAGACACACAAATACCTTTAACAAACAAACAAATATACAGTACTAAATCAAAACTATAACCAACCCCAAAACTATACCTCAAGACTGAATTACTCAACACTCTAAACCATATTCCCCAAGTTAATTTTTGCGAGATTTACCATCTGTATGCCTGCCCTTGGCCAGAGTGCAACATTTAAACTAAGCCATCAGCACACACAAGCAAGACACTTCACAGCATGGGAAAGGTCAGATCCATAAAGACTGCCTGCAAGTAAGAAGATGGTTTTGCATATTTATCCTCTGTAAATATAGTCAAAGTTCTGCGCTCTAAATGGCCATTTACAGTACTAATGGTACCTAAGCATCCAATGCCTAATGTTTTCACGTAGCTATTTAAACTGAAGTCGTTCAGTTGGCACAGTGACTTTGTGGTGTCGTGAAACTCTCAGCATCTTAGTGTAATAAATTGTAGTGTCTTTAGCAAAAATAAAAATGAGAAAAATAAAGTGTGTAATAAAGTGGAATATTGTTTGAATACGGTTTGTAGCATGTCTGACACAGGTTACTCCTCTACTGTACTCCAACCTACAGAGTGGGTAAATAAGCAGCTGACCTTTTGTTGTGACTTCTCAGTTTTATATTGTCATTTCTTTTGTATCTCCTCTTATTGTTATAAATTTCTATTTATTTAAAATTAATGGTTTTCCACTTTGATTTGTGCTTGTTCATTTTCATTCTCTCTGTCATTGCCATTGTGGCAGGTTTATGATGGTAGCTATATTGTTAATAGCTGCTGTGCTCATTTCCAGCCACATGAGTAAGGAAATCATGTGATGTGTTACATCATCACTATTTAAGATGGAGGCTCACATGATCTAATAGCCAAGATTTCGAAAAAATCTAAAGGCATCTATGTAAATTTAATAATACTTATGGAGAAGAATATTAGTCATGGTGGGGAACTTTCGGCAGAATGGTGGCTCTGAGGCTTGGGATCTGCACTAGCAATCGGAAAGTTGCCAGTTTGAATCCCATTAATGTCAGAAGTGATTCCACTCCATTGGGTCCCAGAGCAAGGCAGTTAACCTGTGATTGCTCCGTCTCTGGGTATGACATCAATCTGCATCCAGCCCTGCAAGCAGGTCCTCCAACTTGCCAGGGAAAATTTGTGGGTTGGTGGCAGGACGGCCACTCTAATCACTGTGAAAAAAACATACACTGTTCTGTTTCATTTGAATGTAGTGCGGTGCTGAAGTGTCGCCTGTTGCACTGTTGCATTCGGGTCCTAATTGGGATCCTGAGGTGGTTTGTCGTGTGGTTCCTCCTTAGGAACCTTTGCTGAACATTTTGGTTTTCACTTTATTTGGCTCTGACCCATGCAACCTTTTTGTTTTTTATTTTTTTAAAATATTTTTTTGATTTTCCAATTTTTGTCTTTATCACCTAATTTTGTCTATTTTGGATACATTCATTTCAGGCTATTTAATGGGGGATGAATGAATGTGTTCCTGTTTTATGGAGTACCGATCATTAAATCTATTATATTCAGTACACGTTTGTGGTAACCAAGAGACTATTCTGGCAGCAGCAGCCATTGCAGGGCATGGTCACAAACACACCAACATTAGGCCAATTTATAATCGACCATAAATCTAATCTGTGTCAGTCTAGGTTGCAGGAGGAAAACCTGAGGAACTGCAGAGAAAGCCACTGTCACATGCAAACATGGAAACTCCACACAGGCAAAGTTTGTGCAGAGGATTTAAGCCTAGGACTTTGGAGCCATGAGGCTGCTGCATCAGCCACTCACAATCTTTGCACATTGTGTTATTTTTGCTATTGATCTATTGTCAGCACATTGTACTTTTATTTAATTTTTATTATGTAACGTTTGTTGATAGCATGTTTAATAAAACACATTTTTTCAATCAAGAAATGTGTTCGACTGGCGTTAATAATAAGCAGCATGTTGCTAACAACCATATAACTTGTTCATTACCAGTAAAAGATGCTTTATGTAGAATACAAGTGATATTGATTTTATTCTGGTAAAAGAGATGCAAAGTCAAATGTGTTCATCTTTTATCATCTGAATTTACAGATTAAAATAAATACATCTAATGATAAACATTACTTAAATGTTAAGTATGGTACAGGTAATAATGTTGTTTAATACAAAATTTACAACAGAAAGTTATTGCACAATTCAAAATATCTCAAAAACACATTGCCTAATGCCTGTGTATCGATAAAAGACAGCTGAGAGCTTGATGTGATTAACTTCAATCATGAAATGCAGCAGAACTGAAAATAAATTGTGATAAATGCTTAGTAAATGGCATTACAGCATTATCTTATGTATGTTTGTAAGCAGTTTAAAGGCACTTACTCAGAAGTACAAGAAATGAAAATGATGAAATATTGAATGATTATATCTAGCTTGGCAAACAGCATGCAGAAGAGTTTAGAAATAGTGACATACTGGTTAGCACTGCTGCTCAAAGCTTGGTGCAAATCTTGGCCTGGTCAGTGTCCATATACTGTACAGTGGGAAGATGGTCCTGCTATTCTAGTTTCTTTGTACATTAAAACATCGATTATCTGTCAGGGGTCAGGACCGAGGCCGTGATGAATAAGAGAAAAGACGGATAACAGAACAGCTACTTTAAAAAAGATATACTGTAGATTAGCGAAGAGTCACATATTTTACAAATCATAATATAATATAGTATTAACAAAGTTAATTAATTCACATAATATTGTAACAACCAGCATAATAAGGAAGCACAACTCAGAGGTACTTTGTATGTTTTACTTGGAGTCTTTGTTCCATAACAAATGGTACCCTGTCTTATACTCCATTATCTGGGTTACAGAGCACACCCCCAAAACAATAAAAGAAAGTTGCCCTACCAATCAGTTTATCTCCTGTCACTCACGTTCCTTTTTTTCTCTATACCGCAAACACTCCTGCTTATTTTTTCCTGACACTCTACTCAAAACTTCCTTCCATTGCACCTTCCTTTTCTCCTAACTTCTCCTGTTAATCATTATTCTAAGAGGCGTGTCGGCTCTTTAGAGAACAGAGACAATTCACCCAGTCATATTACTTACAGCATTCATTCCGCACTTTCTGCTCCCCAACAGCGCATCACAAGCTGCCTGCACATCACAATATATTAACAAAACATAATATAACAGAATTTAAAAAGAAAATTACAATACAGGAGAACATTAACATTACTGCCAGTCGTTCCCCTTATTAAAACACGTTTTTCAATTTTGTCAGCATCACGCTTTATATTGTACACTGTTGTTCTTCCTACTCCGAAAGTATTAAGCAATACTTGAAGCACTTTTGCTATTTTGTAAACATTTCATAATTTCAGTTTTTTGTAACAATTACAATACCACATGCTTACGTTTATCAGCCATTACAATGTATAGTAGATTAATTAATTTTAATAAAAGAAAAAAGCTACAAAACCCTATTAAAACTGAAGGTACTGTATGTAACTGACATTGTGATTTCAAAATGAGGCCTGAGACGTGGTGCTGGGGACGAACACTACGCACTAATAGAAGTTAGAGTTGTTCCAATGAGCAGAACTTGCAGCGTACCACATGGCAGTAGTAGTACAGTAATAGGTAGGCAGTTTTTTTTGGCCCTGATGGTTAACAGAGTCTGACGATTAATTGAGTCCTGGATAATCGAGGTTTTACTGTATTTTCAAAAAAAACTTGCATAATTTGGCTTGTGAGAATAAATGTGCTTATTTTGCACCTTGTTTTAATTGCTGTTACATAAATATTTTTATTATTCCCAGTTGCTTACATTTTTTTTTTTAGTTTGGTGCATCTGGTGCCCAGCGATGGACTGAATTTGTTCCTGCCTTGCACCCTATTCTAGCTGGAATAGGTTCCAGCAGAGCCTCTTGACCCTGTTCAGGGCTAAGCGAATTAGAAAATGACTGTTGGACTGCATCTAGTGCAAACAGCAGCGTATGGGATGACAGTTAAAATCTGAGTACACTGATGGACTCACCTACACTCACTCATACAGAGCCAATTCAGAGTTACCAGTTAAAATAATACACGTACTGTAATTTTTGGGTTTTAAGAGGAAAATCAGAGTGCTCGAAAAACATCAAGGACCCGAGGACTGTACAGACACATCACAGCAGCACTGTGCCAAGAAGGTGCCATTTTTTGTTTCAGTCAGTCAGAATTTCTGAAAACCTGTATTGTTTTTCCTGCTTAAACACTGCTTTATTGACCAATTTAAATACCCCACATTTTTTGCCTATGGATTATAACCTGTTTTAATTTTCCCCCAGTTTTCAAGACTTAATCTATCTATCTATCTATCTATCTATCTATCTATCTATCTATCTATCTATCTATCTATCTATCTATCTATCTATCTATCTATCTATCTATCTATCTATCTATCTATCTATCTATCTATCTATCGTCACATGCTTGCACATAGGGGACAGATTAAGGTCTCTGCTGATGGTAATTCTTCTCCTCTTCCTGGGTTGATGCTCTTGGATAACGCCTCCTATATTCCTCCCTCTACAGACCGGAAGATTAATGGCTTTTCCACTGCTGACGTCATTTCTGATGTTTGTCCACCTGGACGTGCCTCTTCCCACCAGAATCTCCCATAGCCAGAATTACCACCATCTTTGGTAGTTGTAACCAAACTTCAATCTGAAAAGACACAGCTTAACACTCTTACCCATGTTTTCTTTTTTGAGAAATCAGTTATACAGAGTTTGTCTATGGGTGCCCCAATACTTCTAACTGTCCCTGCTTGTTTATTACACTATCTATCTATCTATCTATCTATCTATCTATCTATCTATCTATCTATCTATCTATCTATCTATCTATCTATCTATCTATCTATCTATCTATCTATCTATCTATCTATCTATCTATCTATCTATCTATCTATCTATCTACATTTATATATAAGAAATGCTAATGTCTGTCTGTCTATGATGCGATTACTCATTAACCAATGGGGCTAGAACCTTGATCTGAAGGTTTATGACCTAATATGTTCTGGAAATTGAAAAAAAAGTTTAGGTAGCAACAATCTGGTAGCCACTTTACTTCTAGAAAGAAAAGTATATTTTAAGCAAAGCTCGGCCCCCACACGCCCATCTGTTGATAATTCTCCAGGACATGATACATACGTGTTCAGAATTCATAATCAAGTGTAATTTCTTATGTTTGTAGGAGAGTTTCCTGTTGTGTATATCTAGCCTAGTCTTGCTGGGGCCAGAAATTGAATATACTGTATACACTTGGGACAACCTTGAGTGAATTTTGCTTAAAGCTTGGTGGGAAAGCTTGGTGCACCTTTTAAAAATAAACATAACCTTATTCAAGGGAAAAAACCTTTCTGTAACATCAGATTATACATTGACATTCGAAGACATCAATGACCAAATGGTAAACGTGAACAATATCTTGTCGCAGCTGCTGTATGTGTTTTCTGTTGTTCATCCATTGTCATAATAGTGTAGGAGTTAATTTAAATCTGAAAAAACTGGCAGCTATGCTTGTGAAAATATGAACTGTAAAACATGCATTTGAAATAAACGGTGTGTCACACTCCATCAAAAAGATATGAGAGATCCCTCAGGGTGATGCTGCCTCCTCTCATGAATTTCAAGAAGCCACAGGAGATGCAGAGTTCAGTACTCAAAACACCCAAATCAACAAAGTTGCACAGCACCCAACTTCTGAATGGACGTCTAAATGAATAACTAAATGAAGTTAACATTACTGTCTAATTGGAAATGCAAACAAAATATCTGCAGCGTTTTAAAGCGTACCACTGTTGTTATGACACCCAGTGATGCAATAGTTAAAATGACAGAAAGACACCATACCAAACAGCAGCACTTCTCCAAACATATGTAGCTATGGTGGTCTACAAGTGTGTGTCTGTTTGTCGTCTCTGTCATTACAGCGTGCAAATTAATCATTAGGTTTCAGTTACCTTGTGCAACTGAATTACCGAGTTATTGAATGAAAAAGACAGTTTTAGCTTTTTATTATCCATCAGCAACACATCTTTTATTTAGTTTCTTTTGGTTTAGTTTAGTGCAGGGACTGACAGAATTTGGGATGGGTGGCTTAGCAAGAAGCCCTGTGGATAGTCTTTGCAATGCCAGATTTTGCTGCTGTTTTTAACGGCTTGTTATTATTATTATTATTTTTAGTTGTTAAACCATTATATATAGAGGAAACTAATTAGTTTAGTGGTCAAAGTGTTAATATTTGTAATCAGCTTAATTACAATGCTCTTAATATCAATAGATCCACAAGAACACATTTAGCTGAGGTCAGGAGATGCTGTGAGTCGCAGTCCCCAAGAACACATCATCTTCCTACCAGCAAAGGTAACTCATCAAAGTCTGCACCACCGGGTAAAACACTGAACCTTTGTAAGGAAAAGAACAGGACTCCACAGGGTAAAGCTTATGGTAAATATCAGACTAATATTGCGAGAGGCAACCCTCTGGCCATTGTGCTAATGAAAACCTCAAATATTGCAGTTTGGCTGATTCATGCACTTGTATTACTAAAAGGAGGAAGAATGAAAGTAGAAAAGACAGACCATATCAAAGAGACAACACTCATTTGAAGGGAACTTGGTATATATATATATATATATATATATATATATATATATATATATATATATATATATATATATATATATATATATATTGTCGCAGTAGATGTCTTTGTCCACCTCTTCAACCCTCAGGTACCACTCTGAACACCAGGTGAAAGTACAATAACTATTTATTTTACTATTGTACAGTGCACAAAGCACCCTCCACTCTACACTCATATAAACAATTCTCTCACAAATACTCAATGCTCCTCCTCGCCCAGACACTTATCCCTCCTACCTCCCAGCTCAGCTCAGTGTCTGGGCTTTCCCACAGTCCTTTTATACTCCCTGACCCGGAGGTGTTCCTGTCCAACAGTCCACAGTTCCTTATTCCTTCCGGGTCAGGGTAAACAGTCCTTTTCCTCAACCCGGGAGCACGTCGTTTCTTCCTGTCACGTGATGATGACGTACCCCCGGGTTATAGGGCACATAAGAGCCCACGAGCCCCCCTACAGGCCCCCAAGGTATCCAGCAGGGCTGTGTGTAGAAACTACATAGTCCATGAGGCCCTGCTGGAATTCGGGGCACGTCTACGCTGTTGGGAGAGCTCCTCCTGGCGGCCTGGGGGTGAGGGCCAGAATGGGAAACCGGCAATCCACCACAATATATATATATATATATATATATACATATATAATATATTGCTAAAAAACATTAAAGGAAAACTTTTTAATCAAAGTATAGCATCAAGTCAATGAAACTTCTGGGCTATTGATCTGGTCAGTTAAGTAGTACAGGAGGTTGTTAATCAGTTTCAGCTGCTTTGGTGTTCATGAAATTAACAACAGGTGCACTAGAGGGGCAACAATAAGACGACCCTCAAAACAGGAATGCTTTAACAGGTGGAGGCCACTGACATTTTTCCTTCCTCATCTGTTTTTTAACTCATTTTGCATTTGGCTATGGTCAGTGTCACTACTGGTAGTATGAGGAGATAACTGGACCCTACAGAGGTTGCACAGGTAGTTCATCTTCTCCAAGATGGCACATCAATTCATGCCGTTGCCAGAAGGTCTGCCGTGTCTCCCAGAACAGTCTCAAGGGCATGGAGGAGATTCCAGGAGACAGGCAGTTACTCTAGGAGAACTGGGCTGGGCCGTAGAAGGTCCTTAGCCCATCAGCAGGACCAGCATCTGCTGCTTTGGGCAAGGAGGAACAGGATGATCACTGCCAGAGCCCTACAAAATGACCTCCAGCAGGCCATTGATGTGAATATCTCTGAGCAAACAATCAGAAACAGACTTCATGAGGGTAGCCTGAGGGCCGACCTCCTCTAGTGGGTTCTGTGCTCACTACCCGGCACCGTGGAGCTCAATCGGCATTTGCCATAGAGTACAAGAATTGGCAGATCCACCACTGGCATCCTGTGCTTTTCACAGATGAGAGCAGGGTCACCTTGAGCACATGAGACAGACATGAAAGAGTCTGAAGAAGACGTGGAGAACATTAAGCTGCCTGTAACATTGTTCAGCATAACTGGTTTGGTGGTGGGGCAGTGATGGTCTGGGGAAGCATATCCATGAAGGGATGCACAGACCTCTACAGGATAGACAATAGCACCTTGACTGCCATTAGGTATCGGGATGAAATCCTTGGACCCATTGTCAGACCCTATGTTGGTGCAGTGGATCCTGAGTTCCGCCTAGTGCACGACAATGCCCGGCCTCATGTGGCCTGAGTATGCAGACAGATCCTAGAGGATGAAGGAATGTATACCATTGACTGGCCCCCACGCTCACTCGCCTGACCTAAATCCAATAGAACACCTGTGGGACATTATATTTCGGTCCATCCAACGTCACCAGGTTGCACCTCAGACCGTCCAGGAGCTCAGTGATGCCCTGGTCCAGATCTGGGAGGAGATCCCCCAGGACACCATCCGTCTCATTGTCAGGCATGCATACAAGCATGTGGGGGGCATACAAACTGCTGAGTACGATTTTGAGTTGCTGCAATGAAATTTTGGCACAATGGACTAGCCTGCCGCATCATTTTTTCACTTTGATTTTTGGGGTGTCTTTGAATTTAGCCCTCTGTAGGTTGATCATTTTCATTTCCATCAACCGATGTGGCATCTGTTTGTTCCTAACACATTACCCAGTCCATATCAGTAGAGATATCCAGCAGGATTTTTTCCCATTGAGATCTGATGTGCTTTCAAAGTGTTCCTTTAATTGGGAGTGGTGGCACATAAACAGAATCCTTAATGTACCCCCACAAAAAAAAAATATCACGGCATGAGATCTGGTGATCTTGGGGGTCAGAAGTGGCGTGCGAAATCGTGGGCTCCTTTACGGCCAGTCCAACAATGAGGGACCTCGTTCTTGAGAAATGCTCATCTCCCTCTCTGTAATTGGCTCCTAGGCGCTTCATGGTTGTAAAAATATGGCACTTTGAAATCAGATGAATCTTTTTGAATCACCCTGTACTATGATAACCACAGTCACTACACTCTTTCGCATTGCAATGCATTGTCACCAAAGGTGAAGCAAGGATTTTGAACTGTGGGAAAACTTGTTGATTAGCCCCTCCATTTCCAGCACACTAACATAGGAGGTCAATATACATGTTATGGTCCAGTAAGGTCACCAGAAGTTGTTCCTTTGGAGACAGTTTGAAGAAGTTCAAAGTGTCATAGGATACAATGACCATTATTTCGAGTGTCTGAGCCATCTCCATTCATGTTTTGGTGTAGCAGACTCTTTGCCAACAAAAGGAAGCAACTGAAGAGTGGTGTGCACCGCTCCTAAAACTGTTGATTGCCACCAAATACTATGGGGTTTCTTTGACTTTTTCAGACCAGCACATCATTTTTCACACCATCTGTTCACTCCCCTTCTAACTAGTAAACAGGTCAGGTCAACAAAGACCAGGATTAGCAGATGTTGTAACAGTCCTTCCACACACGCTGTGATATATGCATGAACTAAAATGTCTTGACTTTAAGAGTCTTCTGCGCTAGTCTGACCGAAAATGGCTAAGTGTGTTTTTGGTTGTTTGGGGCAGTTGGGGAATAGTTACAGTTTCTGTTGCATATTTGTATTGATATTTTATTTATATGAACTTTACTAAATCAATTTTTTATGCAACTCATGTTATTATGGCAATAAAGTAAGGTGCTAAAACTTTAGGTATCCATTATAAGCAGATATTAAGAGTCTGTATGCTATAAAACATAATATACATCTTTTAAACATGATGTAACTCCATGAAAAAGGACAGTAACATTTCAAGAGCTTTATTATTTATAAAGGGAATCTGTTATTTTTAATTGTATAGTTAACAAACTGTTTATAGAATTTTAACAGTGCACTTATAATGGATGCCTAAACTAAAGTGTGACCCACATAAAATAAAACACCTGCCCAGAGCAGAGGATGATGAGATATGTCTCGCCACAGATTGGTAGAATTTGCTGTTCAGTCATTTTGTGAAGTGACGGATGTCACTGCGTTCATTCTACTGTGACCCAAGCTACACAAGTTGCGATTTTCAGGCTCACACAAAAGAAGTGCATCGTTCATTTTACTAAAAAAAAAAAATCATTGAGCGCTATTTCAAGTGGGACTTTTTTTTTGTTTGGTTATTGCCATCTTTTTTGCAGAAAAAGCCAGAATCAAGGAACAGCCTTCAGTGCTGAATTTAGTGAAATAGGCAATAACAATTTTGTTGCATTTTTTTCTTTCTCATTTCACATAATTAAAATCTTAAACATTATGAGGATATACATTTTTTTTCCGTTTTGGGAATGGTAATTTTGGGATATTAATAGGCTATACTGTAGAAGAGAAAAAGAATGTGTTTCAAGATGTGACAGACCATGCGCGGAAATCTTTGCATCTCTTGTCCAACGCGTTCCTTTCTGTCAAAGAGATACTAGCTTGAAAGAGCAAGCCTGTCACTGCTGATGTTTAAGCGTGGTACTGACAGCTGGAGGCACATAAAGCAAGGGTACTCAAATATACAACATGAAACATGCCTTTAGGCCTCATCTTTTCATTGCTTGTTCTTCTGTTCCCATTTGCTCCTTCGCCAATTGTGCCCTGTGAATTAGCAGAATAGAATTGGCAATGCTTGGATTTCCAGAGTTATTGTGTCTTTTTCCATTTATTGCTGCTCCTCTCTTGTCATCTGCATTTTATGTGTTGTGTTGCTCCAAACATTATAACTTTAAACCATTTATATTGTCCTATACTCGGTTAGGTACACCTATGTTATATTCATTTAGCACAGAATTGTGGCACCAAAGCATCATAGAAAAAAGCAAAGCAAGAGAACAATGTTTATATCTTAATTAAAATCTACATGCAGTAGAAAAGGTTTCTGTGATGGTAGTCACTAAAGACTTTTCAAAGTCTGATATTGAAACATAATTGGGAGGTTTTACCTCATTTATTTATTAGGACTGCATATTCTTGTCCATATGCATATACTAAGCAAAACAGTGGGGCTGGTTGGTACAGCAGACACCAAAATTGCACCTTCTTTGTCACTGAGTAAGTCTAAAAACTGGAGTCTGAAGACAAAGGGGCATGCTGGCTGATTTATACTCCTGTTTGCCAGGCTGGCCAATCAGGCAAAATTTCAATGAGGGTGGGTAGATTTTAAATTCCCTATATGTTGCAAGGCTATGGCACCCCAGAGTTTGCGCAAGGCATGGGTGAGAGTTCTAAACAGGATTCTCAGAGTAACAGAAAGAAGTGAGGGAAGACCTCTGCCAGCCAGTGTGGGAAAGGAAGAGAAGAAGCAGCTAGTGGGCAAGAGATCGTTCTCGGTACTGGTACCCTAGAAGTCGAAACATTCAGGTAATCAGATCAAAAAATGAAAGAACCCTTTAATGAAAGCAGAGCAAGTCCCTAAGGATATTAGAGGACAGCAGCGGGGCTGATGGTAGCATTTCTTAGGCATGCCTGGTCTTCTCACTCCAAAAGAAGTAAAGCCATGGAGTAACATTACTAATTATTAATTAGCAAGGAACTAAAATTTCTCCCAGATCAGATAAAGACAGCATTCAAATCCAGTGACAAAGAGGCTTTGAAGGATGTACAGCATGTGCTAAAGAAAAGGAAAGGAAGCTTACAAAGACAAAATAGAAAACAAACTCACACAGAAAAACATGAAGGATATCTGGAATGGACTGGGTATAACTACTGGACTCAGGTAGTGTTGATGCTAGTAGGGGATATGGACAAAGCTAATGCCCTGAACCAATTTTGAATAGATTTTTCCCTCACACTGTCACCTTCTCCAATGACTACTCTTCCTACAACATCTCCTATATCAGCCTACCACATGAACGGGAATGGCTAGTGACGAGTCTTCCTCTGACCATCAGTGTGGACTGTCCATGTGGCCTGTGCTGACCAATTTTTCTATTCAATCATTCCCTAAGGCTTCAGAAAGTGCCTGTTGTTGTTCCTGTTCCAAACAGAGGAGGTACCTCTTTGTAGCTAATGACTAGAAACCAGTGATACGTATATCTCACATCATGAAGAACTTTGAGAGAGTGGTCCTGGACTCTGAGTCCAATTGTAGTAGATCACCTGAAACCAGTGCAGTTTGTCTATTGGACAAAGATTTGAGTGGAGGATGCAATTATCTGTCTGCTCCTCAAGGCTTATTTTCACTTGGGCAAAAATGGCAGCATTGTGAGTATTCTGTTTTTTGATTTCTCCAGTTCCTTCAATACCATCCAGCCATCCCTGTTAGGTGTTAAACTCAGTGATATACAGGTGGATGAGCCTACGGTGTCCTGGATAATGGACTATCTATCACGCAGATCACAGAGACTCAAAGACTGTGTTTCTGACATGGATGTGAGCAACTGGAGCAGCACAAGGAACAGTCCTGTCTCCTTTTCTCTTCACTTTGTATGCCTCAGATTATACATACAATACCAGGTCATGTCACTTGCAGAAATTCTCAGATCATTCTGTGCTTCAGAATCAGAATTCACTTCATTGGCCAGGTACACTAATGTGTACTAGACACTTGTCTTAATAGTACTGGTGCAACACACAAGAATAACACAGAAAACAAACAATAAGAAGATAAAATACAACATGATAACATTTCAAATGAGAAAATATGATGCAACGTACAAGAGCAATGCAAAAAAAAAAAAAAAGAGAGATACTAGATAGATAGAGATAGATAGATAGATACTTTATTAATCCCAATGGGAAATTCACATTCTTCAGCAGCAGCATACTGATACAATAAATAATATTAAATTAAAGAATGATAATAATACAGGTGAAAAAAACAGACAATAACTATGTATAATGTTAAATATTAACGTTTACCCCCCCTGGTGGAATTAAAGAGTCGGATTAAAATGTCCAGGCAGTCTAGTGTGCAAGTATACTATGAATATGCGTGTGTATATATATATATATATATATATATATATATATATATATAGTGTAACAGGTGGCCGGGTCGCCCCTGCTGCATATGTTCCGGGGGAGCAGCCATGGGCTCCTCAGTACCTCCCCCGGGACGCTTGGTGGCAGCCTCCCTGGGTGACGTTGGTGCCTCAGTTTCCCGCAGGGCTCCATGGGAGATGGAGTTCTCCACAGCCCTGTGGGGATCTGGCGTGGCCACCAGGGGGTGCTGCATGGATCCCGGAGCCTTTGTGGACACCTCTATAGCCCAGCCTGGAAGTACAATTAGCAACAGGTGATCAAGCACCTGGAGCACTTCTGGGTGGGCTATAAAAAGGGCCAGCATCCACCACTCAGGGGCCAGAATTGGGAAGAAGAGGATGAGGATGCCTGGGAGGAGTGGTGGTGCCGCCGCCAGTGGAAGGATTGGTTTTGTTTGTGCTGTATTAGTGCTTTTGGGACTGTGTTGTGGCTGGAGTGATTACGGGGAAGACGTCCCCTCCAGCTGAAGAAAAAATAAAGTGCTTGTGCTTTTTTACACGTGCCTCTGCGTCAGTCTGTGCTGGGTCAGGCGCTATATAGCATCTTTTACTATATATATATATATATATATGAATAAAAAAAACTGTTTAGGTGACATGTTGTTTTTAGCTTTCTCTTCACAAAGATTTTTGTCCGAGGGAAGCCTTTGGAATCAACGATGATCAGCAATGATCTTTGCGTCTCTCTTCCCTACCGTGGACTCGAATAGGACTTCAATGTGGTAAGTTACAGCCTATGATCCTCTCACATGCTTTGATGATGTGTTGCAGATTGGCCTTAGCCTGAGCAGAGGCAGCACCAAACCAGACACTTGATGATGGCTGTGTAGAACTGGACCAATATTGCTTGAGGGAGATTGAATTTCCTCATCTGATGCAAAAGGACATTCTCTGATGGGCTTTTTTAATAATGCATATGATATTATTGTCCCACTAAAGGTTTTGTGACAGCATAGTGCCCAGAACCTTAAATGATTCTGCCACCCTAATGGCTGAGCCATTTATAGCAAGTGATATGTGAGCAGGTGACTGTTTCCTGAAATCTATGACCAACTCCTCAGTTATTTGAATGTTGAGGTCAAAATTATTATGGCTAAAGTCTATGATCCAATGGCAGATTGTATTGAAATCAGATCTAAAGTCCACAAACAAGATCCTAATATATGCCCCAAGCTTAACAAGGTGTTGGTAAATAAAGCGCAGCTCTAAATTCAGTACATCATGCAGAGAGTGGTTGGCTTTGCAAACTGAAATGGGTCCAGGAAGTCTTTTGCAGAATTCTTGGGGTAATTCAAATTAAGGTGTTCAAAGTTCTTCAGTACCACAGAGGCTAATTGATATATTGATAAAGGGGATGAGACGGAGTATAGGAGTCAGCTTGAGAACTTTATTTCTTGGTGCAAAGAGAATTGTCTGCCATCTTGAACTGCTTATTGAATTTTGCTGCAACAAAAAGCCTCTACACCTGGTCATTATCAAGGGAGTGGGTGCTGAAGTGCTGCACTCCTACAAGTACTTGGAGGTCCACATTAATGACACGTTGGACTGGTCTCGGAAGATGGAGGAACTATATAAGAAAGGACAGAGAAGGCTCTTTTTCCTTAGGAGACTGCATTTCTTTTTGTGGGAAATGACATCCTTCACATCTACATCTCTGAGAGGGCCGGTGCAATTTTCTATGCTGTAGTGTGCTAATAAACTATTACAAGGGCAGGCTCAGTTATGGGATGCACTCTGGACCCCATGGAGGTCATAACAAAGTAGAGAGTTAAAACAAAATTGAATACCATACACATTTCTGACACACTAACACTGAGAACTTTCATCCAATGAATATTTCAGCAGAAGTGTGTCAAAAAATGCTACGGGAGCTCCTTTATGCCAACAGCAATACGTCTGCATAATGCTTCACTGGTACTGGGACAGCCAAGTCAGAAGGTTTCTTCCTTTTAAAATATTCTTCCGTTTTAGTCATTCTGGTATGTATTTATTTATTTAAAGAGCTTCTGTAAAAAGCCAAATTTCCTGTTAGTAACAAATAAATATCTATCTATCTATCTATCTATCTATCTATCTATCTATCTATCTATCTATCTATCTATCTATCTATCTATCTATCTATCTATCTATCTATCTATCTATCTATCTATCTATCTATCTATCTATCTATCTATCTATCTATGGTGATATGTTAAGAACAGAAATCTGTTGATGTAATGTATGGATTTGTAAAAACAGCACAGCTACAATATAGATTACTACTGTCATAAGTTACATTTTTTACTCCAACTATTTATACAGTGCCTAAATGCCATTTTTATCTAATTTATTTAAAAAGCCAGAATTACAATTATATGTTTACAACGTATCATTTAATGAAGTGTTTTATTAAATGATACAGACCGAAAGTAGTGGGGAAGCTATTCGAGCCAATCCAAGCCTTCTTCTTCTTCTCTTTGTTCGAGCAAACCGTTTTATTACTGACAATTCCATTAGTTATGATCCTCTGAATAATACGAGAACACAGACAAATTTAGCAGGGGAAGCTAATTTAAATATAATTTACTTAATTTGTCTATAATACACTACTTACACCAGTTAATGAGGCTATAATGGAAACGCTTTCTCCTGGGCAAAGCTATCATACAGGAGATTTGTTTAACTGTTGAAATGCTTTAAAAGAATGTGGACTGAGTTAAAGTTGTAATTATGAAGTAACAATGCATTTTTCATTTTTTCTGTTTCTGCTCATGACTTATTTTGTACAGGTATGATTAAGGAATCAAGAAAGTATACACAATGCATAAAGTGTGTTTTTAAACAGTTTACAGGGAACAAAATATACAAAGGAGGAATTAGCACACCACAATATTCTCAAACCTTCTTAATACAGCTCAGGATGATGGGGGGCTGGAGTCTATGCTGACAACATGAGGTAAAAGGCAGTAAACAGCCCTGGAACGGGAGCCACTCCATTGCAGTACCCACACATGCACTCATAGAGGGCCAAGTTAAACTAAACAGCACAACTTTGGTGATGTTGGAAGAAAACTTAAAGTATCTGCCACAAAACCTGCGCACAGACTTGGAGAACATGCAAACTCCCATGGAAAATGACTGGGCATGGGACTTGAACCTACTGTAGATAAACTAGGTCTGTTAATTCTGATTTGTTTGCTACTTCCCTTCTGTCTTCGTCTCTTTATGAATTGCATAGTCTTCCCTCTCCTGAAAACATTGTTTCCTTTTATAACAGCTGTGTTTCCCAACTGTTAGATAACTTTGCTCCCTTAAGGACTAGGCATGTTCCAGCCTCCCACTCTTGTCCCTGGTACACCGGTGAGCTCAGAGCTATGAAAGCCACTAGCCGGCATCTTGAACGGCTTTATAAGAAAACGGGCCTCATAGTTCATTCACAGCTTTACACTGAGCACATATTTAAATATAGGGATGCCCTTCACACTGCTCGCTCCAACAATTATTCCTCTGTCATAAATGGTGCTCAGTCTAGGCCTAGAACTCTGTTTAGAACTGTTAATAAACTCCTCCAACCCCCTCCTCTAGCATGCCCCAATACAGCTGAACAGTGTCAGGTTTTCTTACATTTCTTTAATACCAAAATTGATCAAATCTATCACAGTTTCCCCTCCACACCACAGTCACTCACTCATTCTGATCTGCCATCTCCATCATCAAGACTCACTTGTTTCTCACCTGTTGACTCTGTTGCCATCTCTGAACTTATTAATAAGTCTAATGCCTCCTCCTGTCTGCTTGATCCTGCCCCCACTTCTCTGCTTAAGACATGCTCATCCATAATTAGTATTCCTATTGCCTCATTAGTAAATGCATGTTTCAGTTCAGGTTCTGTCCCTACTGCCCTCAAAACTGCTGCAGTTACCCCAATCCTTAAAAATCCTTACCTGGATCCTTCTTCTCTTTCCAGTTACAGGCCTATCTCTAATCTCCCTTTTTTGGCTAAGGTGATGGAACACATGGTTGCTACACAACTCCATGCTTTTCTTGTAGATAATACACTCTATGAGCCTTTTCAGTCTGGCTTTCGTACACAGTACAGCACTGAGACAGCTCTTCTCCGTGTAGTCAATGATCTTCTCCGGTCTGCAGATTGCTGTTCCCTTAATATTCTCCTCCTTCTTGACTTAAGTGCAGCATTTGACACTGTTAACCATAAAATCCCCCTGTCACGTCTCTCTGCTGTAGGCATCTCTGGCTAAGCCCTTCAATAGCTCACATCTTATCTTTTCAAATAAGCAACAGTTTGTCACACTCGGCCGATATAAATCCTCCACCTCACCTGTGTCGCATGGTGTCCCTCAGGGTTCAGTCCTTGGGCCAATACTTTTTCTACTTTATATCCTTCCTTTGGGTCATATTATTTGCAGACATGGCCTTAACTTCCACTATTATGCAGACGATATACAGTGTGAAGTTTGCCCGGACACCATCAGTTGGAGACCACATCTTTATCAAACTGCTTCTTTTTTTTCTTCCAGTTAACACAACACACAGTCCCTCACAACAACACAGTGCCTCTAGCCCCAGTCTCCCTTCTCCTGGGCCTTCTCTTTCCTTGTCCCTGGGCCACCTGCACTCTCTCTCCAGGAGCTTCGTCCTGCTCCTGCTCCCGACTCTAGCTCACTGACAGGAGGGAGGCGGCCCCCTTTATCCTCACCCAGATGAGCTCCAGGTGTTCTCCCTGACGTCACGTCCTGGTGTGGCGGAAGCATCAGGAGAGCACCCGGAAGCACTCCGGGTGACCCTGGAAGGATCGTCCTCCATGGGTGTGGCGGAAGTGAATAAGTCCCGGGCCCCATGAGGCTCGGGGCGCCCCCTGGCGGTGACCAGAGGCCCCAACGTCTTGAGCCTCCCTGCTCCCCTTCCGTGGGCCTCTTCTACTCCAGGGCGGTTGCCCCCTCATGGCCTGGAGGATAAATATGCCACGACCCTGTCCTTTCAGGTGTCCCGGCCGGGTCTGACCCCCAGCCGCGTACCACAACAGTTATATCTTAGTACAGACTCCCTATAGATTCACCTTCCAGCACACTCACGGAATGCATCACTGATCTTAAGCTATGGATGGAAAATAACTTTCTCAAACTTAATGCCAATAAAACTGAAGTGTTACTGGTAGGTCCAAAATCCTGACTTTCTAAGGCATTCAATTTCTCTATTTCTGTTGATGGTACACTTGTCAAATCTGCTCCTGTTGTCCGAAATCTTGGTGTTTTGTTTGATTCATCACTTAACTTTGAGTTACACATTAAGTCTCTTTCCAAAATTTCATTCTATTATCTCCGTAACATTGCCCACCTCCGTCCATTTCTGTCCTTATCTGATGCTCAAACTCTGGTTCATTGTTTCATGTCTCATATTGATTACTGTAATTCCCTCTTCATTGGCCTCCCTGCAAAATCTATACAGAAGCTACAGTATATTCAGAATTCTGCAGCTACAGTCCTCACCCACACAAAGCGTTTTGCTCACATCTCCCCTGTTCTCTCCCAGCTTCACTGGTTACCGGTTCCATCGAGGATTAAATTCAAGATTCTGCTTCTCACCTTCAAAGCCCTACATAACCTTGTCCCCCTCTACCTCACTCAGCTACTAGTTCCTTACACTCCTTGCTGCTCTCTCAGGTCCTTGAGCGGTAATCTCCTTACTGTCCCACACACTAGACTCTCCACCTTGGGAGGCAGGTCCTTCAGTACTATAGCACCTCAACTCTGGAACTCTCTTCCTCAGTCTCTCTGAGATTGCTCCTGTTTCTGCACTTTTAAATTGCACCTGAAAACTTTCCTCTTCTACGAACTTTTGTCATCTGTGTAATTTTATTTTTTACTCTGCATGTAAAGCGACCTTTGGTTTGTGAAAGACGCTCAATAAATGTAACCTATTATTATTTTTATTATTACCCCACGATTTCTGCGATCCTCCATCAGGGATGATCAGGAAAAGCAACCTGGCAGGTGAGCCATGGCACCAAGTGCCACGTTTGAGTACCGAGATGTTCATAAATGTGAACAAGTGTGGGATACAGGAGTGAGACAGCAATTTACACCTTTATGCCAGGGCTCACTGGTGTTGCTTCTGGCAGTAATAGAGGGTCTTTCATGTACAAAACAATGAAAAATGCCATTAGTCACATTTTCTGAATAAAATGTTAACAGTTACAACAACATGGCAATTTGCAATACAGCTATTTTGGAAAAGTCAAGGAAGTACAGGGGCATGAAACACACACTGATGGAATAATTGAAAAATTTAAAACTCCTATTGGCATCCTTCACAGTATTTCTAGTGTTACAGTGGCCTGATCAGCCTTCATACATTGAAATTTAAGGTTATGCAATCTACAACAATGAATAAGGTGTTAAGATGTCCACATCCTCTGCTGCCAAAACGCACTGTTAGTCCTTGTATTACTATTATCAACTGTCATGAAAGTATGGTGATGGATAAGTTTGCAAAAAGAACACCTCTGTGGATCCATTACTTTATAAATGATATGAAATATTAAAATAAAAAAACATTTAAAAGCAAACAAAAATGAATTTCCCACCTATTTTTCCAGCTTTTAATCTAATTCATGCCAATGCATGGTGTAGCAAATCATACAAAGAGACCTGATAGCTTCTCTTTCAGGCTGCTTTTACAGTGTACTTTAGTTTGGATGTGTGCATTAGCCAGAGAGAGCAAAAACAAAAGGAACAAACACACAGATCTGATTGTAGTTAAGGTCATCCTGAAAGACGGCATTGGCTCCTGATTGGTATTCCTAACAGAGGATGCTGGCCAAAGTTGGAAACAAATGATGATAAATGGTCTCACAATACCGCTAGCCAAATCTACTAACACTCTGCTCGTCTGACAGCTCGACTTCTTCACCTACAGCCTCCGCTTATCGGATGGCTGATCTTGTGTGGAGAAATAAAGCAAACCCCAAGAAAGAAGGCATACTGTTGCTTGACATTATGGTCAAGCATATTGTCGGCATTTATTAGCTGCTACAACATCTCTTCAGGGAGATGCATCCCTGAGTGCTGCTTGCCTAAACCATGGATCTTCATTTCACTCTCTCAGAGCTCTGCACAATTAATCTCGTATCTGCAATACGGTGTGATCATTTTACTGTTCCTTCTCAAAAAGGATTCATTTTCAGTTTGCTGATTAACAGTCCAGTTCTCTGCCCTAGCATTACGAAAAGAAATCAGAGATAGAATTTTAAATCAGCATGCTGGGGACCTGACATAGCCAACTCATTAAGTCATAAAACACCATCTGAAAACCCTTTGAAGGCACGCATCAGAGATTAAAAGGAAATGAACAAAAAAAAATAAAAGAAAGCCAAGTCGATTAATTTTGTTTTGTTAAAGCTAGAGTGTTTTTTTCCCCTGGCTTGTATTTTCTGTTTAATCGTTGTTTTTGTTATACTCTGTTAGTTTTATTTATCACTTATTTATTATTTACTGTCCCTTTAACGTGGCGTCTATTCTGATCTACTTTGTGGGTGGAGCCCCAGGAGGCGGGGCCTGTGAGGATGCACGTTAGTGGTTGGTTCCTCTGAGGATCCAGATGCACCTACAGCACTCCCTGGTGGCACCCACGGAACCCAACAGGGCTGCTCCAAACTACAAGTCCCGGCAGACCCTTTGAGAGGGAGGCTGCCCTCTAGTATCCCGGGGGAGATAATGTCCCAAATATGGCCTCTTCCTCAGTCCTTCAACCCCAGCTAGCATCCTGGTTGGGTGATAGCCCTGGCCATCCGCCACAATGGGAAGCCACAGGGTATTGAGGAAAGAATTGGAAAGGCTGCATTCACATGCTGACATGCACGGATCAGCCGATTTCCTGAGTAGTGCTCTGGGGTGCGTAAATAGACACCTGCACTTAAGAATAAAAGAAGTCTGAGTAGGACAGAGAGGAAAAGCCAGACATAAAAAAAGATCAAGAAAAGAAAGAATGAAAAAGATGGAGAAGAGAGCTGGAGGTTAAAAAAAGAAAGAGAGAAAGAAAGGAAGAGCAGGATCATGGCTGAGCCATTCCTGTGTAAATGAGGCAAGTGGTCAGGATGAAAGAATGGACGGTGCTCACAAGGGCCAGGTCGCTCCTGTTGAGTTCTCTAAGAGTGACCAAGTGCTCTGTGAGACCTCCTGCTGAACGCAGAGGAATGGCGGTGGAAGAAAGGTGCAGAGTTCGCGGGAACAAGAGCCACATTTAAAGGTTGAGTACATTTGCCGGAGGACATCTCATCTTGCTGAAGAGTCCTGAAAGGGTGAACAGAGGAGATATTAGTTTTAGAGGAATGTACTAGGTTCATTATTTTTTTAATGGATAGATCCTGACTGTGTTTTAACCTTTGATTTTAACTGTTTGGATTGTTTATTTATTTATTTCAATTTTTTACCCCCATGGAGCAGTTTTTTTCATAGATTATTTATTTATATATTGAAGAAGAAACTGCACAGTACTTTGTTCTGATTTGAACAAAGAACTGTTTTGAATTAAAGCACTTTGCTCTGATTTTGTGAGAGAATAATTTTAGGGTAACATAGCATTCATCTTAAAGAAATAGCATTAAGGGTTAATAAATGTCAGAAACCTGTTCAGGCATATCAGAAAAACCAGATAAATATCAAGTGAACAACAAAGACAAAGATGTAATACACAAAATGTACTAAAAGACCACTAAGGGACCATCAGATATCCTGTAATCAAAATTAGACAGTTGTCACTTGCACAGAAATTTCAAGGATAATAGCTAAACCTAAAGATATAGGAAGAATAAGAATATCATAAAATAAACTTTTATTTTATACTATTGGGTTCGCTCCCTTCACACTTCGCTCGCCAAATCCCCCGGCCTGTGCTACGCGCCAGCCACTTCGCATCTCTGCCACTCGCGTTGTGAAGAGGGGGGCTGAACACACCCCAAAGAGACATGGTTGCTCCTCCGAAACCCCCTCTTAAATGGTGATACAATGGGAAACAAATACAATTTTTTTGTTACCTCTTCTTTGCTCGATCAGCTGCTGGCTTGCTGCTGCTGCCGTAGCATGTGATCTGCATCTCGTGCAGCACTTCAAACATTTAAGCTTTTACCACCATCTATCCATTAACAAAACCTGGTTGATCCAGTTCAGGTCTGCAGGATCTCTTCTTGCATTATTGGGCCCAACTACATTTACATGAACTATAAGGATTTCTACTTCAATATTCTATGATATATTATGCTATTGTTGGGTAGGAGCTATTATGGAATGTGCTATAAAATATTAAGGGATTCATGTTTTGATTATGACAGGAATTACTGTCCACTAATTACCAATATGTCTGGAATCCAAAAAAAATCAGCTTGCAAGATCCATTATGACCAAAATGACACACTGACTAGGATAAAGAGAATGATTCATTATTGAACTTTCAGGACATAGATGAGCTTGTAAACACCTGGGAGAAAATGGAATAATGATCTGATTTGGGTGTGCTAAATTGTGAGCAATAAAACGGAAACAAAGAGGCCATTAGTATTCTAAGTGAACATTTGTGTCTTAAATTCAATTATGCGCTTTTACAAATCACTGAACTGATTGTTATCTGTTTTAGATGAGCCCCACAGAAAGTGGCTCTAGACTATCCATTCATCATATGTGAAGCAGAACTGGTAAGACTGGGAGCCAAATGTAGATTTTTATTCCTAAGTGTTGAGAATTAGAAAAGAAACATCTAAAAATAAATTCAATATGTCACCTACACTCTCTGTGAAAATATAATGCTGGTACAAATTGCATGAAAACAGGTACGGTAAATAGAAATGGTAGCATGCGAATACGTCAATCTAAAATGACAGCTGGGGAATGATCAATTAGTTTCCTGTTCCCCCTCAATCTCAGCACTCAGAATCCATTAAGGCCTGACTTCAACACATCTGGTTGCCATGAAATTACCAAAGAGGACTCTATAGCTCATCTCTTATTTAGTTATTTCCAAGACATCCTTATCTCTGTTTAAGTCTAATGATATATACCACTGGTATGCAAGTTATTAACAGTTAATGTCAAATCAGCAATTTGTTTATTAACAAGATAAGTGATGTTGTCTCAAGGAAATGTATGTGCGTGGTATATGCAGTGCAGCAACCCTCTAGAAAGGCTGATATGTTTATAGGGTTTTTATTATAATAAGCACAGTGTCCGGTGTGTTCTTACTTGCATGTGCTAAACAACATGCTTCATGTCACCACTCTCCAGCTCCATGATCAGTGAATATTACTTTGAAACATCTGTAGATGTAGATTGATTTAGCTGATGTGGTGAGAGTATGCTCTCTTCATTATTGCTTTGCTACCAGGTAGGAGTACAATGTGGCTGACTGTGTGGCTGCAATGGTTTGATGCATGACCTGCTTTTGTAACCACCTGGTATTCACAATTAATTCCATTAACCCACCAAACACCACCATGGCAGTAGCAGCAATCAGCACTTCACAAGGCAGTCATTACGTCATTACTTCAGAACCTAACAGTGTAGCCCTACAGAACCTCAGCTTCCTTGCTGTCTTCCATCCATCCATCCATTATCCAACCCGCTGAATTCGAACATAGGGTCACGGGGGTCAGCTGGAGCCAATCCCAGCCAACAAAGGGCACAAGGCAGGAACCAATCCCGGGCAGGGTGCCAACCCACCGCAGGACACACACATACACCAAGCACACACTAGGGCCAATTTAGAATCGCCAATCCACTTAACCTTCATTTCTTTGGACTGTGGGAGGAAACTGGAGCGCCCGGAGGAAACCCATGCAGACACGGGGAGAACATGCAAACTCCACGCAGGGAGGACCCGGGAAGCGAACCCAGGTCCCCAGCTCTCCCAACTGCGAGGCAGCAGCGCTACCCACTGTGCCACCGTGCTGCCCTTCCTTGCTGTCTTGTGTATACCCAAATTGTGACCAGCGTCCCCACCGATTTGCTACCCTTGATGGAGGTGGCGGTTGCTGAAAGGTGGCTCAGTAGCTCTTCTGCTCCGTTTTCCTACTGCATAACAGCGGCATTTGCACGCTGATACTCTGTTATCTATGAGCTGACTCTCTGTTAGATAGTAAACCTATGGCTAAGAGCTCCGGCTTGCCCTTCGTAAACCCCCTCTTAAACAGTATTTCAATAGGAAAACAGCAGACTCTTGTCCACCTGCACGCAGGATCAGCTACAGGTTTACCGTGCAACATGCTTCTTACACAATGTTTAGAACATTTAAAAGACTGAGCTCCGACCAGCGTAATCACTCTTCTGTCCTCTCCCCTCCATACTACGTCTGCCCCAGCCGCTGCTTCTGAGCCACTGAACCTGCTTGATGAAGGAGACTTTGTGTTCTTTTAATCTGGAGAAGGGAGCTAGAGTAGGAAGTTTGCCAGCTGCAACCTCTTTTAAATAAAGTCTTGCATCTTTTGCTACCTGTTTAGCAATAAAGATATTGTTCTTTGGAAACCCGGTCCCTTCTTCCTGTCTCCTGTGCAACTCTGAAATCCTAGCTTGACAAAATGTGTGCTCACCAGAAGAGATGGTGCCCTCCAGTATACGGGTGGGTGACATGAACACAGGAAGAAGCTTCCCAGTGCCCATCACTCACCCTGGTCCCACAGTGTCCATTTAGTATAATGACCCCTGGGGTGGGAAAAAACCTCCCATCCATCCCTGCTGGGACACCAGTCTGGCTGCACCTTCAAGTAGCCAGGCCAAGACCATCTCTTGTATTGGCCTTCTGTTCAGGTATATGAACCCGTCCATTCATTACAGGGTATCTAAACTGGCCCAGGTAAGAGTTACTTTGAGTTCATATGCCAAAAAGTGTGATTTCCTCTTTCAATGCATCCATATTTTGAATTGAAACACAACAAGAGGACAGAAAGCTGTAGTAATAAATTCTTCCCACAGACAAATCCCACATCCCACTCAGCATCAACGGTTTAAATGTGGAGATTGTTAGGAGCACCAAGTTCCTCGGTGTGCACATAACTGAGGAACTTATGTGGACACATAACACCTCATCACTAAATAGGAAAGCCCAGCAGAGACTACACTTCCTGAGGCGACTGAAGCGAGCAAGTCTTCCCCCTTCCATCCTCACCATGTTCTACAGAGGCACCATTGAGAGTGTTCTGACCAGCTGTATCACTGTCTGGTATGGCAACTGCAACATATCCGATCGCAAGCACCTGCAAAGGATAGTGAAGACAGCAGAGAACATTATTGGGGTGCCTCTCCCTTCACTACATGACATATTTTACAAACGCAGTGTACGCAAGGCCTGCAGCATTGTGTAGGACCCTTTACACCCCTCATGTGGACTTTTCACACTTCTGCCATCCAAGAGAAGATACTGCAGGATCAAAGCTGGATCTGCCAGGCTGCAGGAGAGTTTTTACCCCCAAGCTGTTAGACTCCTTAACACCAGGCTGCCCCCTGGGACCTTCCACACGGCCTCAACCACCGCTAAAAACAGAACTTTTATACATGTGAGCCACTGTCCTGCAAAGACGAGTGTGCATGTAGAGAAGAACTGAAAATCTCCTACAGACCTTTAAGTATTTTGACACTCTTGTTATCCTTCTGCTGTGAAACATTCTGACCTGTCATTGTTTACACACGTCTTAAACAACTATTAGCATACACTTATAATTTCTGTATTATCTATATCTATTATTTATTATTTATTTATTATATTACATATCTTACACATCAATATTGCTGCTACTTCTTTGTCTTTGTCTTGTCTTTGCGCAATGTTTGTCTTGTTTGTGTTTTAATTTTAATTTAAATTTTAATTCTATTTTTAAATTATTATTTGCACGTCATGTTGTTACACTGTGGACCCTGAGCTTCGCAATTTCGTCTATCTGTATACTTGCATATGGTTGAGATGACAATAAAGTTCACTTTGACTTTGAAATTATATAAATATACTGTATATATGTATAAAATAAAGTCATAAATTCCTTAATAAAAAGTGGCCCTAAGCAGGAGTCCTATCAAAGGTTTGGTGACGTCACCTGTTCTGCGCAGAACACAGACAACACTTTATTTATATTGCTATATATAATTAGAATTTAAAATTGACTTAATTATGCATGGTGTGCCTACGACTCATTTTTGAAGTTAGGAAGTGTATAATAAACCCAGCGGGTTAAATGTCTCCTGAATACACAGTGAAGTTTTACTTCTGTAGATTGCTGCACATTAATTCAGTTTTTTTCAAACATACCATACTGCTATCAAAAGATTGACATCATAATGCAAATATATAGCATGTACAGTAGTTCTATAGGGTCACTTTTGAAAACATCTGCTTTTGGGTGGTAATGACTGCTGCAATGTGCATGGATTCAGAAAATAATTAAATTTTTCTGTTTTACAAATGCTTTTTGCAACAGGCTTTTTGTGTTTATGTGTATTCTTTTTTATTTTAACAGCTGCTCATTTTAACAGCTATTTCCCCCATGGCTTATGCAATAAAAATAACTGATAACTAAGAGTGTTACCTTGCAGTGGGTTGCATATATCTACATACAAATGAGAGAAAGTACTTAGCACATGCTCAGTTGCACTGAAAAAAAAGTAACTAATACAAGTTTCTCATTAGCAAAGTTTTTGATTTTGATTAGCTAATTAAAAATTCACACTCAATTGCGTTGTAATGTTTGGCACTTGCTAAACTAGTGGGAGTTACAGCAAAAGAGATAAAACTGCCTGAATGCTTATCAACTAGTGACAATCCTTACAAGTACACATCTGCCGAAAAGATAGCATTTGTTCCCATGGAGCAATGCAGCCACATAACTGAATATTACTGGATCACCTCTCACCTCTACCCTGTGCGCTATCTATTACTGAGCAGATTGCCAAACCAGACAAGACAGAGGACGACAAGCACTGCTCTTTAAGTGACATAATAGCTTATTGATTCTCAGCCCTTCTTACCTACTACAGTACTTTTGTTCAAAAGTGAAAAATGTATAGGACTCCTCACAAGTAGTAAGATATTTCAAACTGAGCAGAAAATTTAAAAACAGTTTAAATAAAAAAAAAAAATGAAATGCTTTGTTTTACTGTAGAACATTAAGCCAACCAGGAGTGAATATTCTTGCCAGTTCAACATATGAAGCTCCAATAAGGAACTCTAAAGCTGCTGTACATCTAGATATCTACAGAACTCAGTCACTATGGGAAATGTGACAATTTATGACACAGGAATGGTAGCACACCCCTTCTCTTCAAAAAAAAAAACTTGGTGGCCACACTTAGATTTGAGTGAACCATAAGACTTGCAGAAAGATGTCTACTGCACAGACAAGACCAAAATTGAGTTATTTTTTCAGAACTCAAACTTCACATGTGGAGAAAACTAAACAGTGCATCACAATAAGAACCTCATTCAAGTCATCAGTTTCTGAAGTATAGGGGTGATCATCTGTAGCCATAAGATCTGAATGCCTCACACGGAGTTTCCAATGAACTCAGTTTTATATCAGAGTGTCTATCTGTACTGGCTGAGAAACCAGTGTTTTCAAAAAAGGACATTTCTGTGTGTTACTCTTAGGAAAAAAAAAAACACGTAAATAGCAAATGTAAAAGCCAATAGAAGAAGGGGCACTCTTTATTTGAGTCTGGGATGATAAATAAAAAGGCAAATTCCCTGAATAAGTCTGTCATAGGTGTGATGGACAGCATGTATGGGTGGGTGTCCCGGTTGGGATGGGGTAAGTTTAATTAACTTGGGGTGGTATAGCGGGTCCACAGCTCTTAGCAAAGCCCAGTTTTAAATAAATAATCACCGTGTTCGCGGTTTAGCGAGGGGGCGTGGTGGTTGTGGCTGCAGCAGTTCTCAGGGCGATTTGCGGTGTGGGTTTTTCTCACCTAAGTGCACAGGTGAGAGACTGCCCACATCCATGATTGTTCTTGGGGCTGCTAATTTGCCGCAGCTGCTGTGCCCTCTCAACATATATAGAAGCGCGAGCCGGCTAGAAGGAAATGAACGGAAAAGGGAGATGATCGGAAAGAGAAAGAGACGGAGGTTGCTGGAAGGAAGTGAGGAGAAAGCCGGTATGAGAGAGAGAGAGCGCGAAGGTGAACGAGTGAGAGCAGGCTTGAGTGCAGCTGGACTGTGGGCCCTAGTGAGGTGTTTAGCTAACACCTAGGGCAGTTGATTGTAGTCGCTCCCGCTGAGCATTTTGAGAAGAGCGGGAGTGACTAGCGAGGGAGGTGACTCGCCGTGGAAGACAGCGGGAGTTGGGAGACTTAGGCATATAATCTCCAGCGTGGGAGTCCTGGCCGTTGGAGAGACGCTAAGTCCCGGTCTGGGATGAGAGCGTGACAGAAGCTAGGATCGGGAGGCCTCCAGACCTGTGTGACTGAGAGAAAGAAAGTCAGCTGCAGAGAGAGCGTCTTGCCTGCTGCAGGGCCCAAACGGGAGAAGCAGGTGAGACACTAGTGTAAAAGAAGCACCGGGCCTGTAATTTAAAGAGATTGCTTCCAGCAGTGTTTTAACCTCGGCTTTTAAAGGATTGTGTTTTTCTATTTTAACCTCCATGTGACACTTTCGTTTTATGGATTATTTATTTAATGACTCTTTTTGGGAAGCACTGCACTTATTTATTTGTGGACACTTTGTTTTTGTTTTGTGGGATTTTAAACAAAAGCACTTTTGCACTTTTGTACCATCCCCTTGCTATGTTGTTGCCTCACTGTCTAGCTCATCAGTAACATTACAGACGGTGTAGGGTTCAGGGGCTCCCGAACAGCAGATGGGAGCATGGAACAGAACCCGCATCGTCACACTTGGACGGGAGGCCAGCCCTTCAAAGGTACGAGAAGGAGGGCGAAGATCATCCTGCCTCAACTAGGACGCAGGCAGAAGGTGGCAAGAGCAGCAGTCGGGTACACTGGCATCCCTGAAGGGTTGGCCTGAGGAACAATACCTGGCCAGGAGGACAGTGTGGTGGAAGGATAGGGGGTGACAATTTTGCAGGACTACATGCTCTCTTGTTTGTTCTGTCCTCCTCTGACATTACCTTTTTCTTTATTGTAACATACTGAATAATATTATTACCTAATCTTGTTTGTTTTATTTCATCTTGTAAAACACTTTGAACTACATTGCTTGTATGAAAATGTGCTATTTAAATAAAAGGTGTCAGCCTCCTTGGGTGATGCTACCTGTGTGGACACCCACAAGGCCTGCTGAGAACTATTTTGTGGAAGTACTTACATCGGGCTATGCCCTAGCATCGTAAGTACTCCTGGTTCCAAAATAAAGAAGCTACTCAATGTCATCCAGGCAAGCTGGAGTTGGGTGGAAGAAACACAAAGCTTGTCTGGAGGAGTGGAAGGATAAAGAGAGAAAAGAGCAGGAGAAGAACACAAGTGTTCTGTTACTTTCATAGCCTTTTGTATTTTATTATATTGTAATAAAACTTGTGTTTGAACCCAGGATTTGTGTCGTAGTGGTTGCGTATGCTGCAATGCCCCCTACGGGTCAAACAGGTTATTGCTGATAGCTGTCTACAGGACATACTGTAGATATTTTCCTGTCTTGCAAAACAGTCACCTGATTTGAAGATCAAACTGTTTTGATTGGTATCTCATCACCATACAACACTGTAATAACGCAACTGCCTTCTTTCTTAGAAAATGTTTGTATTTGTTTGGTTTGAAAATTAATCTATTCTGGGGACATGGGTCTCTAATCAGCATACAGTGATAGTTAGCATCAGCTATTGTTTAGCCAATGAAACTGTGTATACACTATTGTTGTGCAAAGGAAAGTGATATGTACCATTGTTTAACCAATCGACATTTTGATCTTGGCAGCAGAGATTGAAGAAATTACACAACTCTGGGCAAATTAGAATAAAAAGAAGTATAGTCAGAGATTCCTAACTGCTGCTTGCTTCTTTTATGCTTTTAGCACCTTACTGCCCTGTAACAACAGTGGCATACAGATATACCTGGCCCATGTTCCCCTAGGACTGAGGCTGGTAAAATACCCAACAGCTGTAGCTTGGCCCAAACTGAGTCATGTAAAAGGACAATGAATGACACCGAACACACACAAGCAAATCTGAAAATCTGTAAAATGGCTGAAAAAGACAGCAGTACATTGTATGGAATTGCCAAGTCAAAACAGAAAAAACAAGTCTGAATCTTTTGATTGCGAAAATCAATCTAAAGTAAAAGGTTGTGTGCCTATACCCCTTATAACACATAAAATCTGAATAGAAGAGCGTTCTTCACTTGTTCTCAGCAAACAAATGGGTAAACCAAAAAAAAACACAAATTCATATAATGTTTTTGTGAAGGCGCTAAACAAATAAAATGTATTATTATTATTATTATTATTAATATTATTATTATTACTTATGGAGTGTGGTCCATTTAATTGACATGTTTAACTTCCAATGATTCTCATAGAGGGCACAACCAATTTTTAATTAAATATAAAGTAATTCTGAATGATCATGTTTACCCCAAGATGAAACATATTTATCCAAATGGCAGTAGATTCTTCCAGGAAAACAATGTGCAAGTATTCAATCAAAGGCATGAGGATGGGTAAAACAATACATTGTAACCCCAATTCGAACAAGATTCATTTTACACCAGGAGGCAGGAAAAAGTAATTATTACCAGAGGTCCTCTGTAATGTTGGTTCTGTTATAATGGCCCATGCCAGTAACTGGTACAAATTACTTTAGGTAGGTGGTACATGTCAAAGTAACATCCAAATGAATGCCAGGACCCAGGGTTTCCCAGTAGAACATTGGCCAAAGCATCATACTGCCTCTGCCAGCTTGCCTTCTTCCCATGTTGCATCCTGTTGTTATTTTTTTCACAGGTAAACAACGCACCTAGCCAGCCACGTAATCTAAAAGAAAACATGATTTATCAGACCAGGCTGCCTTCTTCCATTGCTCCATTTCTGGTGATCACATACCAATTGTAGGTGCTATTGGCAGTGGACAGGGGTCAGCATGGACACTCTGGCTGGTCTATGGCTATGCTGCCCCATGAGCAGCAAGCTGCAATGCACTCTGTGTTTGGACACCTTTCCCACATGGCCACAATTTTTTTCAGCCATTTTTGTTACAGTAGCACTTCTTGTGGGATTGAACCAAACGGACTAGCATTCACTGCTCATGCACATCAATGACCCAATGAGCAATGTCACCAGTTCCCAGGTTTTCCTTCCTTGGACCACTTTTGGTAGGTGCTAACCCCTGCGTATTGGGAACACCCCCACAAGACCTTTCGTTTTGGAGATGCTCTGACCCAGTCGTCTATCCCATCACAATCTGGCCCTTGTCAAAAGTCACCACCTTCAAGAACTGACTGTTCACTTATTGCCTAATGTATCCCACCCCTTGTCAGGTGCCATTGGAATGAGGTAATCAATGTTATTCGCTTCACCAGATGTGGTTTTAATGTTGTAAGGTGATCGGTTTATACCATTAACTCTGGGATGCCCTGGTAACTCATGGAAATCCCTTAGGGCTCGTTTATACTTCATGCTCAGAATGTGTACGCGCATGCATCATGGCTGCCACACGTTCCCAGGGTTCATTTGACGTGTCCTTTGAGTAGGTTCTCAGAAATTAACGTGACACGAGCGTGAGTTGCAGTACCAGCAAGTCAGGGGGTGCAGTGTGATAAAAGTTGGAATGTGACGTCAGAGTCTCCATTTACTATCTACATGTGACAGAAAGCTGCTATGCAGATCCTACGGGATCAGTGTGCGCGCTTTGATGTTTGATGAATGGTTTGATGTGGTGAAACAAAATGCTGGCATACAGATGCATCCGTGGTGCTTTTATATTCAAGCATGGCATATTCCAGATCGTAATAACACAACACATTTTAAAAGTCTCACATACCATCTTTTATGCCGTCTTTTTTTTCTGGAGCTTCCTCCTGACCTGACAGCAGCGCCAAACAGCAATAGATCATCACACAGAACACATTACATGTATGATATTCCAACTCTCTGCACATTTAGAATTCTTAGATTTTATACTTGATATCACTTTCATGATGAAATACATTAAAGTATGTATGTTACATTTTACAGATAAATCGTTAATTTAGTTTAAATAATGAATACTGTTAATAATTACATACATGGGGGTGACACGGTGGCGGAGTGGTAGCGCTGCTGTCTCGCAGGGAGTCATGTCGCTGGTATTCCCTGCCTGGAGTTTACATGTTTTCCTGCTGGGTTTCCATAGAGTTCTCCGGTTTCCTTCCAAAGATATGCAGATTTAGTGACGCTAAAATGACACTAGTGTGTGTGTGTGTGTGTGTGTGTGTGTGCTGGTATTCACCTTGTGATGGGATTGTTTCAGCCTCGTGCTCAATGCTAGCTGGAATGGACACATCCCTGGATTGATGGATTTTATCATTAAACAACCTTTTTAGAGATATTGCGGTAAGGTGTCATCGGAATTTAATGGGTGTTCCAGGCAATTCATAACACAATGAAGCCAAACCTGTTCTCACTGTGATAATATCTCGCACTGCCACCTGGTGGATTCTTCCAGATTTACATAAAGTATAAACTGTAAAACGCTTGCATAGCAGGAGCGTTCACTGCAGCATGTGTCGCGTCGCGTGAAGTATAAACCCTGCCTTACTCAGTCCAATTTTCCATACACATTTTTTTCATTGCCATAGTTCTTAATTACTTTAAATGTACCATCCGGTCAATTTTTGATAATTTATATTTCCATTCTAATATAATTTAATTTTTTTGCAAGACAAACATTTTAAAATGAGCAGAACTTCAAATAAAAAGTGCAAGTAGCATTCCTTTCCAGTTTTATTTGTGTACTGTAAGAGAAGCTGTATGGAACATTTTTATTATGCTATCAATATCCCCTGAAATGCTTTATATTTCTGGGAATGCACCACTTGTGTGCCCCTCTCTATCAATTCTAGATTATCTGCTGTATGGTGTATTGATCGCTCTGTGTCAGCACGACGGTTTAGAATTCTAATTAAAAACTGCCACAGGGCTCCTTAGAATCCCTGAGGTATAAATCACAACCTTAGGGGTTCTGTCCACAGAAGCTAGTTTTAGTTGTCTGTTTAACAAACAAATAAATGTAACTTCTAATAATTGATCCAATAACGGTCACCTTCTAAAGTCAGCAAGGTTAAGCAGTGTGACGTGACTGCTACCTAGTGGCAAGGAAATGGAATGTTGTGGTTGTTTGGTAAAAAAAAAGCCCTTCTAAGGAAATTAAGGTTAAATCAAAATGAATTAATCAAGAGAAATCATACATACTGAAGGCACAAAAGCCAAAATGTTACTTAGAGCTGTTTTTTGATTTTTCAGCCTAGAGTTAACTTTCAATTTTTCTGTTTGCTGATGTAGATTAACATTGGTCTTCTCTTTGTCTCTCTCTACACACACACTCAGCAAATGACATGACTTTGAAAATTACACATGGCTTATCTCTGTGAAGATGAATAGAGAACAAAATGGCAAAATATTAAATGAAGGTACACAAAATTGTATTATAATTCAGAACTTAGGTGCTTAAAGAAATGTACACCAATCAAAAACACTCAATTTCTTCTGCTTGTGAAGAAATCAGAGAGAAATCCAATAAGAAAAGGACCAACAGAAAGAAAGTTATGTTGTGTTGTGCTCTAAAGAACCTTTCTGTAGGAGACTTTATGAATTGGCGAAAGGGACTGCTGCTTTCACTTCTTTCTAATCAGATGTCATTAAAGCTCAATGCTTCTATGACTCCACATTTAATTTATTGATTTACACCATGGCAAGCCAAACAGACGTTTCACTGTCCAAGTCATTTGATAAAACTGCATGTTGATTTATCAGGTACTGTAGGTGAAACGTTTTAAATCACCACCAATGCAATTCATGGAGAATGGACCAGAAACTTGTAACACATGTAACAGGAGGGAAGCAGGACCTGGTCCAAAAATAAATGTGGACATCTCTGCTGGACAGATAGATAGATAGATAGATAGATAGATAGATAGATAGATAGATAGATAGATAGATAGATAGATAGATAGATAGATAGATAGATAGATAGATAGATAGATAGATAGATAGATAGATAGATAGATAGATAGATAGGATGGCATAGTGGTTAGTGCTGCTAAATAACAAACATTATATGTTAGAATTCCATGCCCACCTTTTGTTCATGTCTAGTTTTCATGTTTTTCCATTGTCCATGTGGTTTTTCCTTGATAGACTGAAGGATATACATATATTATCAAATATATGACTATGACATAATATAAATTTTAAACAAAGGTACTAGTAGAAATTATTTTGATAGAAGAAAGGGCCTAGTGTGGGTTGTTAGTATTTTTATATTTTCTATTTTAGTACTCAATCGGTACCTTACTGAATGTTTGTTGTATCCCATTTTTTATGTTAGATCAATCCGAGTACAAATAAAAATCTGTTTTGAAAATAAAAATCATAACAGGAATGAATAAATGTTCCACTATAATGTTTATGTATATTTTATTAAAACAGAATGGAACGGCTACACAACAGACAAGCTGTTCATTGATGATTTTAAATACAGTACATAGTCATTGATAAACCATTCCTAAACATATTCATAGCTATCCAAAAATCTACTTGAGCATTCACAGTATCCACATTATAAAAAATAAAAAACTAATTATAGACAGTGGAATTAATAAGAAAATCATAATCAAAAACAGCATGATTACTTACACCAATGACAATGTAATGGGAAAACATCTTTTGACCTGCTATACCTTTCTTTTAGATAAAAGGACACTTCTATTATAACTGACTGTGGACCCCCAGAGGTTTATTTTCACCTGGGATGCTGCTGACTAAATTTTTTGTTTTCCTCTTCTCCATTTGCAACTGGCCATAGTATATCAATTAATTAATTGACAGATAGTGCTGAGCTCCATGTTTGTTATTCCCCCTGAAACTGCTCTGAGTTCCTGTGTTTAAGCAAATCTGTTTTTTTATGTATTATTTAATTAGTAATTTGTAACGTTTGTAATTACATTGATCAGTGTACTTGTCACAGCACTCAGAGCCTTCAATCAGTGTAGTACGCTCTACAAAAATAAACCGAATTGAACCATTAGTATTTTTCCACATTATTTGCAGACTCATATGATTTTTTCATTAAGAGACTCCAGGTTCACAAAAAATATATTGATGATTCTTTGACTCATTCTTGTAAAGCTGCGACTGGTTGGAATTTCAATATAAATGTATATGCATATATGTACTTACGCCCCTCTGCTGTGCTTGTCTCCAGATGAATTAGATCTGGCTCCTTATCTAACCCTTCTGCAGACCTAAAGAAAAGAAAATAACACAGAAGTATTTGGTTTAGAGGAACATGAATTAAGCCTTATCTGAGCATAATAACCAATTGAAATTCACGTGGCTGTTATAGATATTAATTAAGATGTAATCATGTTATGATTAAAAGTGCGTTTGATTTTTACATTGTACAAATCGTTTAACGCAACTAATGGATTGAAACAAAATTTATAAAAGCAGTTTCTTGAAAAGCTGAGGTAACCTTTCTTATAACCTGGAGCACTTTTAGTACAAAGTCATCTTTTTTACCAAAAACACAAAAATTCTTAGGAAATAAATTAATTCCCGTATGGGTGTGGGTAAATTATTTTTGGATGACATTAATAGTTGAAACTACAGAAGCTGAGAGAGGACGTTATTTTTTAAAATTGTTTCCTCGAGGTAACGGACTAATTTTATCAAGATCTCGATAAAACAAAAGATCTTGTTTTCTCGAAATTATGAAATAATTGTATCTAACATGTAATGGTTAGCTTATTGAAGCCACATCCTGTTTGAAATGGCAGAAGAGCAGAACTGTATTGATCAGTGCCTCACATTTTTGTTCAATCAAGGGTTGATGCAGGCTGAAATATCTATGCCTTAGCTTAGAAAATAATAACATTAGTGTCCGTCATTTAAGAAGACGGTTAGCAAGACTTCAGCTGTATAGGTGCTGCAACACACACACACACACACACACATCCAAACATGCACAGCCAATTCACAGTCATCAGTTACCCTAACTGGAGAAAACCCCAGACAAACACTGCGAGGAAGCACAAATTGCACATGGAAAATGACAATGCATGTGATTTATAAATATGGTGCTTCATTCATGAGGAAGCATTGCTAACTGCAGAAGCATGTATTTTATTTCTATAGTGAATAAACCTTATTATAAACTTGACCTCAATTAGCATAATTAAGTATTCGTATACATGCTGTATGATTTTTTGAATGTTATGTAATTGCTAGAGTAAATAGCCATACATGCCTGCAGCCATTTTATTATCATTGTTCACACAATCTGCTGATGATCTGGTATGGGTGCAAGACGCCATGGAGCCAAACTAGCCCTCCTTCTGCAGTGATTCTGTGAGAGTCAACTTTAAGTTTTAATTTTTTCAGCGCAAACTAAAACAATTGATTGAGGACTAATTTAACACTGTGTGATCAAAAGTAGCATCGCACAGGACTCAGTCTGTTTCATTTAATTAATTAAGTTTGCTCATAACATCTTTTGTATTAACTGCTGAATAGTTTGTTTTAGGGCAGCACAGTGGTGTAGTTATTAGTGTTGCCACCTCAATTCTCCTGAGTCCTGGATTTGAATCTAATATTGGGCTGATGTCTGTGTAGTGTTTTACACATTCTTCGCATATGCATGTGAGCTTTCCTCTGAGTATTCTAGTTTTTCCTCCCAAATCCTCAAAGATGTGTGTTTTAAGTTAGTTGGGTAGTAGTGTGGGTTTGTGCATAAATTGGGTTGATGCCTGCCTGGTGGTATCACTGCATACTTTTGAGTAACCGGATTGGTCAGTTTGGCTTTGGTGTGATTGGTCAATTTGGCTTTGATGATGTAATCGAGAAAGGAAATGCAAGTGTGAGATACACAAGGAGGAGTAAATATTTAGGGGCTGGGATGGATTCTGGAAGATAGGGGTATGGTTATGTCACAATGGAGTTATGCCAAGATGTTTCTTCAACTTTTGCCAAATCTGAAGAGCATATAAGTTAAAATAGGGAGGTGTGACTTTAGCTTTAGGGCAGTAAAGGGTAGAGCAAATGGGGATTTAGGAGACAATAGGGTATCATGATGGTAGATTTATGGAAGTATTTAACCAGCTCCAAACTGGTTGAATTTTATACGGCTAATGATGTAACTCTAGGTCTGGCACAGACACCCCACCCTCAGATATATCACAAATCAAAGTGGAGTGCTTAATGCAGGATCTCTTTCCATTCCAATGAAAGGCAGACAAAAGAGATCTAACTTCTGATCAATATTACTATGGGAGGGAATGGGGATGGAAAGAGCATGGCACTTACAAAATTAAAGACAGGAGCTTGTCACACACGTGTGATTAGGAGGCAGCTAAAGGGCCTGAATAATAATAGCTCCACGCCAGACCAGGGGGCAGCAAGGTGCACTGACTTCTCTTTCTCTCTCAATATTCTGCAGACCATCCACGGGAAATTCCGCACAATTCTGGCGCACATGATGATGTCACTACCGATCCCAACGACATCACTTCTGTTTTTATGGTGCATAGCATGACATCACTTCAAGTCCTAATGAAACCACTTCCAGTTCCAGTCCCGATGATGTCACTTCCTGCCTTGGGCTTTAAAGCCTCCATTTTTATAGCCTTAAATCAGTTCTGTTTAAGACTTAAACCTGAACACAACTCTTAAACCAAACCCATTTTGCAGCCAGGGCACAATATACAGGTGGCTGCCCCAAACCTTTTTGATATCTTCTGTCAATTCTTGTGACAAACTTTGTTCATTTTGATAATTGCCAATCTGTAATGAAAAGACAGTGGAAGAAAGGACAACGAGGAAATGGATCCCTTAGCACTTTTGAAAATATGATGGTAATTAGATGCTATAATGTCCTGAAGAAAAGAAGAAATTTTGATGACCAAATATTTCAATGAGTTAGCCAAAGAGACATACAATCTAAAAAAACGATTTATTACATAATCTGAAGGAGCACAGACTTTGTCCAGTTAATTTTATACTCAGACAGCGTTTTAATATGAACCAAATAAACCAAGGATGTGAGGGAGATCAGCAGGAGCATTACCATGAAAGAGCCAAATATTGCTGCCATATAAAGAGATTTTATGGAGAGAGCCATGCACTGCAATGGAGGTGATCGTTTCTAGACTGCAAACAGCAATAGCAAGGGGCTCAAATTAAATATTAAAAAGTAACAGAAAAAATGGAGAGCCCTGTCTGGCACTGTTCTGAATCTGAAATGTCTGTATGTTTAAAATGAAAACATAGTTGTGTGGACAGCTTAAATTTTCTAGTAGCAGTGTGTGAGGGTCTGATCTGACGTGGAGTGGCGTCATGTCCAAGATTGGTTCCTAAAACTAGCTTTCCAGAAAACCTTTACTAGAACAGATGAATTCTGGAAAATAAAAAATAAATAAAATAGAAATGGAATCCTACATTCTGTCTTATCACACATAAGCTACTTCTTATAGATATGATATCGTTGAGGTCCTGTCCCCTCTCTGACCCTAGACTGAATTAAGAGGGTTTGAGAATGTATTGTACCTGTATATATTGTCATTATTTCCTCCTCTTCCTCCTTTTAATGCAAGGGCTGGTAGCACAAGAGAAACCCAGAATAAGGAATGAGGGCTTGTGATGCTGAAAAGTATGTTCTCTCAGGAGAAGAAGAACATAACCCAATAAGGTCACCAGATGCATGAGGTAGAATGACTGCCAAATGACAGCAATTAGAATACCAGAGTATACATCTATTCTGATCACATGACCTAAAGACATCTGATAAAAGGAAGAACCAAAAGTGATTTATTCAGTTCATGTCTGCACTGTACAACAAACAGATGTCCACTGTGCCAAGGTGGAAACAATGACTGTCTAAATTCATTGAGGAGGATTTAAAAGGAAACCCTAAAGGACCAAGTAAGAACTTAAATCTTTAAAAATGGCAACTGTTGTCGGAACAAAAGAGAACAATTATTTTCCTTATGGCGCTTCATCTGACTTGTTCTGAAAGGAAAAAAAATCCTTTTCTGATTACGGAATGGCTAAAGTGTGACTTCCTTTCATGGATTGCTGAGTTCCCCACACTGGTCATGGTACATAAATAATGTCAATTTTCTTCCATTTAAATTAAAAAAAAACATTTTTCCAAGTATTGTGGCTTAATGTTATGTTAGAACTTGAACAAATCACTTCCCCTGCTTGAACTTCCACAGAAGTTAACATGCAGGGTGCACTATGATCTTTTACTTTCAAAATTCTGTTGGAAGACATTCACTATAGAAAGGTGCTGTGGAAAATATGGAATGTTTGATTTGAGGCATCTCTGTCATTTTTTTTATTACTTTTAAAAAGGAAATCTGAACTCAATGCAATATTTATTACAAGTAGAGTACGAAAGAGTTACCCTGAGCCTCAAGTAAAACACAAAAACGCAAAGATAAACGACGGTTGGCACTCCCTTCACATGGATGTATCTCACAGAACAAGTGAATTAAACATATGTCGGAAGGCTCTTTAAAATTAAAGTTATTTTTGGGCCAATGCCAGATGTTTTTAAGTACAAAAGTTGTTTTTTTTGGCTTTGCTACACAGAAACTTTGTTCTTCAGCCTGTGAAACATCCTTTACAGTGCCTGATGTGCTTTCTTGTGTCATTTTTAAACACTTCTAAGAAAGTTGAAAAATGAGGCTTACAGCTAAAGCCGTTATGTGTGCTCAAGCTGAACACAAAGTGCCTAAAAATAAAACAATGCTGTGTACTGTTTTATAGTAGATGCTAAAAAGAAATATTTTCATGATCAATACGTACAACGTAAGTGAAGTCTGTCCTGGCAGCATCAGGCATGATATCTAAGCTAACCCAGTACTGGACTCTGGTCCATCACAAGGTACATTTGCAGGCCACACATCTGCATCAGGAGAGATAATCTATAAAGCATGATTCTGGACTGTGGGAGGAAGCCTGATTCAAAGGATCAGCAATGGAACCCAAGTCTCTGAGACTATGAGGCTGTGGTGCTAACCGCTGAGCCATTCCATATTTCAATTTCAAATAGAAAAACATTCACTGAAGCTATGAAGGTGAAACAGTCCATTCAAGACACATGCTATTCTTGAAAATCAATCTCCCCCTAACACATTAGCCATTTATAGAACCTGCTTGCATAAAGAAGGACTTTGGCTTTATTTAAAATCTTGTAGTAGTGGCAACATCATCTGAAGGTGCCACAGTTCTCTTTGCATTTGTTGAAATGGATGGCAGATATTAATCTTCTTCTGTCTTTTGCTTTGACTTAATGCCATCATGTCCTGAAATGTGTCTGATTGTATTTGTCAGATTGTAAATTCATGAAGCGACTCACTGTTGCGGGTGCTCAGTGAGTTATTGTCTGAAACAGATCCGTTTGCTTTCCAAAACTTCTCACCTTTTTCAATATGAAATAATGAATTTTCAAAAATGTTCAAAATTGCGTGTCCTCAACTTGCTTCTTTATTATACATGTTATTTATTTCTGACCATTGGCATAGCCGGAGGTTTGGTTATATGGATTTGAACTACAGCTATAAGTATATTTTTTGACAGTTTCAATTGATTAATCATAGACAAAATTAGGATTCAGGTTCATGTTTCTGACTAAATAAATAAATCTAAAATAAATAAGTAAATATTATTAATAATCAAACGCGCACTGTTATTTATGCTTTAAATAGCTTTACGAAGCATATATTACTTTTACATACTCGTGCATAGCATAACATAACTTTCTCAGACATGGCTACTCCATTTCAGGGCTGTGTAGGCCTATCCCAGCAACACTGGGTACAAGCAGGAAAATGTAGTGGACAGGACATCAGTCTAAGGCACTGCCCACAGGGCAAACAGGGCCCATCTGATATCATCACAAAATCTAACCTGCATGTCTTTGTGGGAAGAGAACCTCTGCAGATACAAGGAGAATGTGAAAGCTTCACACATGCTATTATCGGGAGCAGGATTCTATCCCAGGACATTGGCTCCATAAGGGGGCAGCATTACCCACTAATCCACTGAATTACCTCTATGCCAACATATAAAAATATTTTAGCTTTTAGCTTGCACTACAAATATGTATGCTCTATCAAAAATGATCTATAAAGTGTATAACCTGCACTTCTCAAAATAACAGCATCCAAAAAGAAATGACTACACAACATGGAGCTGAAGGTTGAACACAAAGTCTTTTATTTGACCACAAACTGAACATAGAAAGAGGGCCAAGAAGCTTTTTTGGGATGTCTGAATCACTTAATAAACTAATCTGTGCCAACATTTTCACCTTGAATGATAAAGGACAGTGACCACGACACCCTCCTGTCTATCTGTCTGTTTTATTTTACATTTGAGTACTATCTGGTTGGAAATCATCAAGCCAAGTCCTTGGAGTTTTTCTCCAAAGTAAGTCAACCAGACATAACTGAAGACCTAAGAACTCAGTAACTTCCTCTTAATCCTGTTTTCACTTTTGCACCAGAGATTCTTATTTTATCCACTGCCGCCTTGAGGTTGTGGTCAAGCTAAATTCTCTTTTTTCTGTAATGTTTGACTGTCTTTTGGGGTTGGTGTCTCTGTGTTCTAATGAAGGACTGGCAGTTAACAAAGTTTGAGATATACCGTGCCTATAAAAAGTTTTCACATTTTATTGTTATTCAAAACTGAATCAATTTAATTAATTGTAATCAATTTAATTAATTGATTACAATTAATTAAATTGAATCAATTTAATTAATTATAATCAATTTCATTTAATTTTAATTTGGCCTTGATAAACAGAAAAAGAAATCTTTAATGTCAAAGTGAAAACAGATCTCTGCAAAGTGATTTAAATTAATTACAAATATAAAACACAAAAAATATTATTCCCCTGTAATAAAACACTCCTAAATCATCACTGGTGAAGCTCATTGGTTTCAGAGGACACAGAATTAGCTGAATGGAGAGCATCCGTCTAGGGCAGGGGTCTCCAACAGGTTGCTTACGAGCTACCGGTAGCTCGCAACCCCTTTCCAAGTAGCTCACCAAAGGGTTAATGAATCCTACATAAATCTGAAAACTTGATTAGTCAAATTAGGGGTGGGTGATCTTTCCAAAATATCATATCATGATCCACAATCTGAATTGCAATCTCTCTTTTCAATGTGGCATACACTTAAGAAAATATCCAGACTCAAACTCATCAAGACCTAAGTAACACCTTATTTTAAATATCAAACAAAGTTGAATTCAATTGTTCTCTCGTTTGCTAGTTAAGCGGGGGTAAGGAACACGCCCCAAGGCTGTAGCGTGAGTGAGGAGGGACACGCCCCTGCTCCCCTCTGCCCGCTGCGTCTCTCGGATTCGCTCAAATAAATCGGTACCGCAAGTGAACTATGATACATAACGAAATGAGAGAAGTCGCAAATTCTGCTGGAATGTTCAAGCAAGTTATAGAAAAAACCCGATCTAAATCCGTTAAGTAGTTCTCTCATGAAAAGCGGGCAGACATACAGACAGACAGACCTTGGATTTTATATATTATATATTCGCAAACCTTCAAAATAATGTGCCGTTAAAGTCTCAACAGCATTCTCAGCATTTCTGGAGCTTAGTAGAGCCAGATAACTATAAGAATCTTCACCAAGCAGCTCTGAAAATGTCTGCTTTGTTTGGGTCTCCATACCTCTGTGAGTCGGCCTTTTCTGACATGAATGTCATGAAATCAAAGTTCAGAACAAGACTGACAGATGAACATTTAAATGACTCCTTAAGTGTGAACCTAACTGGCTACACTCCACCATACACCTGCCTCTGTTGTTGACTCCATGCAGTGCCAGTCATCTCACTAACTAAAAAACACATCACACATACAACTAGACATGTGAATACTCTTGTGAAGTGAAACAGTGACATATAACAAAATGACAAATGAATAAGTCATATCTGTATATTTGTAATTGCATTGTTTTGTTTTGACAGCATTCATGTTTTAATTCAATAGTGTGGGATACACTACAAAATGCATACAGACATACAAAATGCACTTACGGGTGAACTAAATGTATTTTGTGATGTTTTAATGCAAAATGTGAATTGTGGACACCAACATTTTGTAAATGTTCAGGCAAAACAAGCTTATTCAGTTTGTTTGGGTTGAAATAAGATATGAGAATAAACATTAGAAAACATGAGTAGCTCTCTGCCATTTTCATTTTGTAAAAGTAGCTCTCGGGGGAAAAAGGTAGGAGACCCCTGGTCTAGGGTTTCAGTTGATTGTAGTCTAAATGGTCCTGTATATGAAAGAGCCAACTTGTGGGGAGTCAGTTTGATGGTCTAACCTATACAACGAATGCAAAAAGAACACACCAAGCAATTCAGTGAAAAGGTGACTGAAAAGCACAAATCAGGGGATGGAGACAAGAAAATGTCCAAGTCACTGAATATCCCACGGAATCGAGTTAAATCAGTCATTAAGAAATGGAAAGAGTACGGCACAGCTGTAAATCTGCCTAGAACAGACTGTGTTGCCTAGGAGCTTAGCCAGTTTCAGCTTAATGGGAGAGTGGCAAAGAGAAAGTCACTGTTAAAATAAAAAAAAAAAACAAATGCACATGACATTTCAGCTGGAGTTTGTCAGAAACCTCATGGGAGACTCTGAAGTTACCAGGAACAAAGTTCTGTAGTCTGATGAGACCAAAATTGGGCTTTTTTTCTATCAGACTAAATGCGATGTTTGAACGCTGCCCATTATCAGAAACATACCATCTCTCCGTGAAGCATGCTGGTGGCAGCATCATGTTGTGAGAATGCTTCTCTGCATTGGGTAATGGAAAACTTGTTAAGATAGAGGGGAAATGCAGCAAAATCCTGAAGGAAAACCTGATGTAGTCTTTAAGAACCTTAAGAGAAGATTTGCTTACGAGCAAGACAACAACCTTAAGACTCACGATCACCATACATCCTGGCTTAGCTAAAAGAAGTTTTGTGAAGAAGAATGGGAAAATCTGCAGTGTTCAGATGTTCAAAGCTGATAGACAGAGATCTGTGCCTACAGACTGTCATGGGTGACAAAGGTACTTCTACTAAATTCTGACATAAAGGGGATAAATACTTACACGATCAATTATTTTGTTTTATATCTTTAATTAATTAGACTACTTTGTACAGACATACTTTTAATTTGACATTAAAGAGTCATCAGTGTCAAAAAAGCCAAATTAAACCCATTGTGACTTAATGTTACGTAAAAATAAAAGGTGAAAACATTCAAGGAGTTAATACCCTCTCAAAACATCAAAATCTCAAGAGAAATAATTATACAACCTTTTATATGAACACAAACTGGCTATAGAAGGAGAGTCAAAAAGCTTTTAGGAGGACTGCATCAACTGACTTAATTTGTCCCAACATTTTTAGAATAGTTATAACATTAGAACAATATTACACGAGAACAGGCCATTCAGCACAACAAAACTTGCTAGTTCTATCTACGTAATTCTACTAAAAGAACATCAAGTCGAGTTTTGAAAATCCCTAAAGTCTTACTGTCTACCACGCTACTTGGTAGCTTACTCCAAGTGTCTATAAAGGGAAGTGACCACCATGCCTTGCTATCTCTCTGTTTTATTTAACATTTAAATACAATCCTGTTGGAAACTGTCAAACCTGAGATCTTTCCTCCTAGGTAGGTCAACAAGTCTTAACTGAAGCACTAAGAACTTGGCAACAGTCAAGAAACAGTCATAATCCTGTTTTCACTCTTGTACCTGAGATTCTTGTTTTAATCAGTGTCTCCTGAAAGCTTGTATTCTCTTCCAGACATTAAACCAGACTGAAAGTCAAGCTAAGTGTTATATACTGATTAAAAAAAAATGAAAGGAATACTTTGTAGTCAGAGTATAGCATCAAGTCAATGAAACTTCTGGGTTATTGATCTGGTCAGTTAAGTAGGAGAGGGGGTTGTTAATCAGTTTCAGCTGCTTTGGTGTTAATGAAATTAACAACAGGTGCAATAGAGGGGCAACAATGAGATGACCCCCAAAACAGGAAGGGCAAGGAGGAACAGGATGAACACTGCCAGAGCCCTACAAAATGACCTCCAGCAGGCCACTGGTGTGAATGTCTCTGACCAAACAATCACAAACAGACTTCATGAGGGTGGCCTGAGGGCCCAACGTCCTCTAGTGGGTTCTGTGCTCACTGTCCAGCACCATGTAACTCGATTGGCATTTGCCATAGAATACCAGAATTGGCACGTCCACCACTTGCGCCCTGTGCTTTTCACAGATGAGAGCAGGTTCACCCTGAGCACATGTGACAGACGTGAAACGGTCTGGAAAAGCCATGGAGAATGTTATGCTGCCTGTAACATCGTTCAGCATGACCGGTTTGGTGGTGGGTCAGTGATGGTCTGGGGAGGCATATCCATGGAAGGACACACAGACCTCTACAGGCTAGACAATGGCACCTTGACTGCCATTAGGTGTCGGGATGAAATCCTTGGACCCATTGTCAGACCCTATGCTGGTGCAGTGGGTCCTGGGTTCCTCCTGGTACACGACAATGCCCGGCTTCATGTGGTGAGAGTATGCAGGCAGTTCCTGGAGGATGAAGGAATTGATACCATTGACTAGCCCCCACGCTCACCTGACCTAAATCCAATGGAACACCTCTGGGACATTATGTTTCGGTCTATTCAACGCTGCCAGGTTGCACCTCAGACTGTCCAGGAGCTCAGTGATGCCCTGGTCCAGATCTGGGAGGAGATCCTCCAGGACACCATCCATTGTCTCATTAGGAGCACGTTGCCCGGCATTCATAAAAGCACATGGGGCCATACAAACTACAGAGTACGATTTGGAGTTGCTGCAATGAAATTTTGGCAAAGTGGACTAGCCTGCCACATTGTTTTTTTCACTTTCATTTTCGGGGTGTCTTTGAATTCAGCCCTCTGTACGTTGATAATTATCATTTCCATCAAACAATGTGGCCTCCTTTCGTTCCTAACACATTACCCAGTCCATATCAGTAGAGATATCCAGCAGGATTTTTTTTCCATTGAGATCTGATGTGTTTTCAAAGTGTTCCTTTAATTTTTTGAGCAGTTTATTTTCTGGAATGTTTGAATATCTTGATTGTTTTTTGGGGTGGATGCCTGTGTCTTTTAATGAAGGATTGGGCAAGTAAGGAGGGCTGTGATATAAACAATTATACCTTTCAAAAAGCTTGTGCACTTCTGTTAAAAATAAACAACTAAAATGGTGAATACAGTTTCTATCATTGTTATTATGTAATTATATAATAACTACTGAGTCTTTCTACATTGAGGATATCTACAGTTCATTCATTTGGTAAGAATGAAGTAAACATTGCTGGTACATTACAGAGATGAAAGAATAACACAAAAGGGTTGTGATGAACAGAGGACTAGTGCATGTGTGTGTTTGTGTGAAAGACGGTCACATGATGTCAGAGTCAGGCTTCAGAATGAGTTTCACTTAATTTCAGACTGGATTCCTCCCCTGGCTGTAGTTCAGATTCTTGTTTGATGTCTTTTGTTTTGTTTAAGCTTGTGTTATGTGCCTTGTGGGTGGTGCCGTGAGGGGTGGGGCCTCCTGCCTATCACTGCTATGGACTGTCATCAGTCCTATAAAGGCAGAGGCAACCCACAGTTTCTTGTGGTTCATCCAGATGCACTTGGGAGTTGCTGAGTGTTTATTATGATTCTATCGGTGTGATTTGCTTTTGTGATTTGTTGGATTTTTTTTACTTTTTTGTTCTGTTCTTGACCACTACTTGGATTTCAAATCGGGACTTTGTTTGCTTTTGCTGTTTCAGGTAAATTTCTTTTGTGCTTTGTGGAACATCTTGTTATTACAGAGCATTGTTGTGAAGAATAAATCTTTTTATTTATAATGATTCTGTGTTTGCTCTTGTTACTAGCCAGGTTACTCCCTCTAGTGGCCATTTTTTGAATCTTGCGCTTATGAACTCTTCGAGATTCACAACAAGTTTCAATTCCTCTGCTTGTCTTTGAATTCTTGTGACAGAAGACATATATAAAAATCAGTTTGCCTATCATCAAGAGCAGTGAAATGTGTCAGGAGAGATCTTTCATCTGAAAGACTTAGTCTTGTTTCTTGTGCAGGGTTTACAATCTGCCTTTTTTTACTTTATATATATAGCTCTTCACTTGTGATGATGAACTTTTGTAACTTATCCTACTACTCTTGTTCAGAAACAGTCCCTTGACTGATGATACTCGATTTTATTGACATCCTTTGGATAAAAGCGTCTGCTAAGCTAATAAATGTAAATGTCAGTGTAAATCTTCCAGTTTTACCAGTTTTAATGTCAGAATCCTTTATATCGGGGTGGTCAAACTCAGATCCTGGGGGGCATCGCTGGCTGCCGGTTTTTATTTCAGCCACTTTCTTAATTAGTAACCAGTTATCGCTGCTAATGGAGCAGAACTTGTTTTGCCTTAAGTTTATCTTAATTGCTTTCTGAGATTCACAGTTCTCACTTATTTATTTTATCCTTAATCAGTACACAAACAATAATGAGATGGAAAGCAAATCAAAGGATGACCAGCTAACTCGATCCCATTAACACCTATCTGTGTAAAATATTTGCAACCAAAAAGTCTAAGAAATATCGGTCTCCTCGGATGCATAAAATATTTTGAAGGTGCTCTCAAATAAAAGGAAAGTCAACAGTTTTATAAATTTCTTGTGTGGGAGGATGAGAATACTAACAAGTCAAAGAATTGTGTGTACGTGTGTGTGTGTTTGTTTTTATCATGAATTATCTTATAATTAAAAAAATTGTTTGAAGCAAAAGCAGAGGCCCTCCAGGACCTGATTTGGAGACCTATGAGATAGCGGGTCATCTGTTGGCTGACTTTCATTTCAGTATCATTTAGCTGCTTGTTAAGAAAAAAATAAACTGTTAGGGTTCTGAATCTTAAGAAGCCACTTAAAATAAAAGCAAAGGAAGTCTGTTCTATTAGCAGCAGTAATTGGATACTAATTAAGAAGGTGCCTAGAAAGAAAACCTGCATCTATCATGATCTGACTTGCAATTAAACATTTTCCTGCCAGTTCATTAGTCTTCTAATTTTCTCCTGACATTGTTTTTGAAAGTTTTGGAAACCAAGGAATGCACTGGTCACAGTTATTTTGTGTTTCAACAGATTTTTAACAATGTTAAACATCAATTTCATTTATCCTTTGCTGGAAGCCAGAATATATGATGTCATTAGTGCGACTATATTGAAGCCGAAATGTGCAATGGGACACTTTATCTTAAGACGAGCATACACTGTTTGATTTGACACGATTTTAAGACCAATTTCTGATTTTCCGAGTTAGGATCAATTTCTACTCCATCAGGAATGGTTTCATGTGCAGTATGAGAGGGGTTGCAAAGCCAGATTGCATCTTTCAATTGGGCTGTTGTTCTGTCCCTTCAGAAATTTTACTCTGCTGTCTTGGAGTGTGAGATGTCTCACAAGCCGAATTTCTGGGTTTGCCATTAGATTTTTTGAAAGTTACTGGGCAGCCACAGCAGTGACTGTGACAACAACAATAACAGTAGACATGGCACATGGACGGAGAACATTGAGGCCAGATTAACAGAGCGCAGGTATCAAAACTCACGCATATATGATGTATAGGGGCTGGATATTGTACAATTATCACATTGTCTAAATATCATAAAGCAATCTACATATATAATAGCCAAATACCACTGACTCACTCATCATGAAATCTCCCAAACTTTGACTTGAGACTTGAAATTTGGAATGTATGTTACCCTTGGCCCATAGGTGCTCGCTAAGATATGGTTTTAAAAATTTTGTGGTCTATGTGCAAAATTTCTTATAGTTTTTTAGCGCTTTCAGGAGAGAACTACTTAACGGATTTAGATCTTTTTTTTTTCTATAATTTGCTTGAACATTCCATTGATTTTATGACCTTCTCATCGAGCTAAGTATCATAGTTTGCTTGCGGTACTGATTTATTAGTGTAAATCCGAGAGAGACTCATCGGGCTGTGGGGCAGGGGGCAGGTCCCTCCTCACTCACGTGTCTGCCTTGGGGAGTAAACTTAACTCCGCTTAGTCAGAGAACAAGAGAACTACTTAACAGATTTAGATCTTTTTTTCTATAATTTGCTTGAGGTTGATTTTACGATTTCTCTCAAAATACTGTATGGATGGCTGGATGGATGTCCATCCATTTTCCAACCCGCTGAATCCGAACACAGGGTCACTTGGGTCTGCTGGAGCCAATCCCAGCCAACACAGGGCACAAGGCAGGAACCAATCCCAGGCAGGGTGCCAACCCACCGCAGGACACACACAAACACACCCACACACCAAGCACACACTAGGGCCAATTTAGAATCGCCAATCCACCTAACCTGCATGTCTTTGGACTGTGGGAGGAAACCGGAGTGCCCGGAGGAAACCCACGCAGACACGGGGAGAACATGCAAACTCCACGCAGGGAGGACCTGGGAAGCGAATCCAGGTCTCCTAACTGCAAGGCAGCAGCGCTACCCACTGCGCCACCGTGCCACCCCTGGATGGATGTCTTTATTTGTAATTTAGTGTTACATTAGTGAGTGTTTACCCCCCCCCCCCCCTTTAGGAATGGGTCTGTTTGAATTTTACGACAGAGTTGGGGGAGGATGTGCCGTAAACCAGTTTGGTGAGTGTTTCTCTGCTAAAGTCTTTCAACCCCTGCAAGAAAGCCATAAAGACATATGGCTTTGCAGGTGGTAGGTTTTAAGATGTTCTATTTCCCCCATTGGTCTGAAGTATGGCTGTTTGGAATTGGCTGGAATCAGAAGCTTTTAAGTACCATGATGTCCTATTGGCTGTAGGGGTTGGACAGAGAATCTATAAATCTGCTTGTTCAACGACATTCTCTCTCTCTTACTAACCTCTTATCATGAAGAAGCATATCTCTCTTACTAACCAACATATGATGAAGAAGCATCTCTCTTACCAAACTGATGAAGACCATCACACCATGAACTGAAGAAGACAACACAATGGAGAGCAAAACTCGGCAGCCATATTGAGGCAGGCAATGCAGCCTGTTCTGAAGAAAGCTGAATGATGATTTAACTAGAGACATTTTTAAGTACTGTAACTAACAAGTCTGTGTGCCGCCTGACACTACACATCACCATTTAGTCAGGTTGTATGGTTGCCAATATTCAAATGTACTTTGTATATAGTTATTATTTATGAATATTACAAATAACACATTATTTTATGTGTAACTTAACTCCTTCTTGTCTTTTTACTACACCTAATTGCCTATACATATAGAAGGGAAGGTGGGGATAAGTTATATACTATAATACCTTATAAACAGTGGTAAGTCTGTGAGATTAGGCATTCTGACAAAGGCTACATATTAATAATACAATAGGGGAAAGTAGAGCAATATATTACTCTACCAAGACAAAACAACTGTATTTAGTGTATTAATGTACAAGCACTCATAACATTTGGAGAAGAAAGTGAATTGAATTGAAAAGTACGTAGGAAATGCACTAAATACAGTAAAGCATTCAGTCAGGCCATGTCCCAATGGACCACTTATGGCCACACTGTTGAGGTTATAAGCTGAATGGCTGCTTTAATAGGAGCACTTACCTAAAAGTTAGATGGTCCCTTTTATGCCCTCATTGCATCCTGAATTTGCTGGGTCGTGGATTTACTACAATATAAAAAATTATAGTACAGGATATGAGCTCCTGTGTTGTGTGCATGTTCTCCTCATGTCTGTTTCTGATTTTTCTTCAGATGCTTCATTCTTTCTTCAACAGCTAACAGACCAGCATGTTAGTTTAAATGTGACACTCTGTGGGAGTCTGCACTAAGATGGACTGGTGCCTCATTCAGATAGATAGATAGATAGATAGATAGATACTTTATTAATCCCAGGGGGAAATTCACATACTCCAGCAGCAAAAAATATTAAATTAAAGAGTAATAAAAAAATGCAGGTAAAAAACAGACAATAACTTGAATAATGTTCAACGTTTACCCCCTCTGGTGGAATTGAAGAGTCGCATAGTTTGGGGGAGGAATGATCTTCTCAGTCTGTCAGTGGAGCAGGACAGTGACAGCAGTCTGTCGCTGAAACAGCTCCTCTGTCTGGAGATGACACTGTTTAATGGATGTAGTGGATTCTCCATAATTGATAGGAGCCTGCTGAGTGCCCGTTGCTCTGCTACGGATGTCAAACCGTCCAGCTCTATGCCAACAATATAGCCTGCCTTCCTCACCAGTTTGTCCAGGCGTGAGGCATCCTTCTTCTTAATGCTGCCTCCCCAGCACACCACTGCGTAGAAGAGGGCACTCGCCACAACCATCTGATAGAACATCTGCAGCATCTTACTGCAGATGTTGAAGGATGCCAGTCTTCTAAGGAAGTACAGGCGGCTCTGTCCTTTCTTGCACAGAGAATCAGTATTGGCAGTCCAGTCCAATTTATCATCCAGCTGCACTCCCAGGTATTTATAGGTCTGCACTCTCTGCACACAGTCACCTCTGATGATCACGGGGTCCATGAGGGGCCTGGGTCTCCTAAAATCCACCACCAGTTCCTTGGTTTTGCTGGTGTTCAGTTGTAGGTGGTTTAAGTCGCACCATTTAACAAAGTCCTTGATGAGGTTTCTATACTCCTCCTCCTGCCCACTCCTGATGCAGCCCACGATAGCAGTGTTGTCAGCAAACTTTTGCACGTGGCAGGACTCCGAGTTATATTGGAAGTCTGATGTATATAGGCTGAACAGGACCGGAGAAAGTACAGTCCCCTGCGGCGCTCCTGTGTTGCTGACCACAATGTCAGATCTGCAATTCCCGAGACGCACATACTGAGGTCTGTTTGTAAGATAGTCCACGATCCATGCCACTAGGTATGAATCTACTCCCATCTCTGTCATCTTGTCCCTAAGGAGCAGAGGTTGGATGGTGTTGAAGGCGCTAGAGAAGTCTAGAAACATAATTCTTACAGCGCCATTGCCTCTGTCCAAGTGGGAGAGGGATCGATGTAGCATATAGATGATGGCATCTTCCGCTCCCACCTTCTCCTGGTATGCGAACTGCAGAGGGTCGAGGGCATGTTGGACTTGTGGCCTCAGGTGGTGAAGCAGCAGCCGCTCCATGGTCTTCATCACATGTGATGTTAGAGCGACAGGCCGGAAGTCATTCAGCTCACCAGGACGTGATACCTTTGGGACTGGGGTGATGCAAGATGTTTTCCAAAGCCTCGGGACTTTCCCCTGTTCCAGGCTCAGGTTGAAGATGCGCTGTAGAGGACCCCCCAGCTCTGATGCACAGACCTTCAGCAGTCATGGCGATATTCCATCTGGACCTGCTGCTTTGCTGGCACGAAGTTTCCTCAGCTCTCTGCTCACTTGCGCTGCTGTAATTGTGGGTGGGGATGTCTCTCCTATGTTGGTATCAGCAGAAGGATGTGTACAGAGTGCAGTACTGCGAGGTGAGAGTGGGTTAGGGTGGTCAAACCTGTTAAAGAAGATGTTCATTTGGTTTGCTCTCTTCACGTCTCTCTCGATGGTGGTACCCCGCTTTGAGCTGCAGCCAGTGATGATCTTCATCTCATCCCACACTTCCTTCATGCTGTTGTTCTGCAACTTCTGCTCCAGCTTTCTCCTGTACTGCTCTTTCGCCGCCCTGAGCTGGACTCGGAGTTCCTTCTGCACGCGCTTGAGCTCATGCTGATCACCTTCTTTAAAGGCCCTTTTCTTTTGGTTCAAAAGGCCCTTGATGTCACTTGTAATCCATGGCTTGTTGTTAGCATAGCAGCGTACAGTTCTTACTGGAACTACAATGTCCATACAGAAGTTGATGTAGTCAGTAGTGCAGTCAACAACCTCCTCAATGTTCTCACTATGTGATCCCTGCAGGATATCCCAGTCTGTAGTTCCAAAACATTGTCTCAGAGCATTCTCAGCCTCCGGGGTCCACTTCCTGAATGATCGTGTGGTTGTAGGTAGGACTTTCACTTTTGGTTTGTAGTAAGGCTGAAGCAGAACCAGGTTATGATCTCCTTTCCCAAGCGCAGGCAGCGGGGTGGCACTGTATGCGTCTTTAATGTTTGCATACAGTAAATCAATAGTCTTATTTCCCCGGGTGTTGCAGTCCACATACTGGGAGAATGCAGGTAATGTTTTGTCCAATGTCACATGGTTAAAGGTATCACTTAATACAACAGCAATTTACTGTAATACAGTGTTCTTTATAATAGTGGATTGCTCAGAGTGCTGATTAGATTACCAAATGTAAGATGAAGGTATTAAAAGTCAAACAAAATAAACTGCAACATTCACATGAGACAGAAAAGTCCTTTATATCTCCTGAAAGCCCTAAAAATATAATTATGGAGAAAAGAACTGGGACTGAATTTTAGGTTTACAGGGTGGGTTCCTGATGATCTCCTTCCAGGCTCAGACAAGCTATGCAATACCCCACTGGGGCAAGAGGACTAACAATGCCATCTGTTTTCTCCATGGTAGCTACAAGAAGCATCCCAGTGAGGGCACCTCAGCCACACCCCTAGTCAACTAAACCACGCCTCATTTGGTCAGTATGACATCAATTTGAGAGCTCCTGAAAATGCAGTTCTGAATGATTGAGCTCCCTGATCCAGACCTGCTCATTAACGCTGGTAGCATTAAGAAGCCACAGAGGCTAACAATTTGTAACACCTTATTTCTGTTGCGTCACCACACGCTCATTTTTGTTCACTGTTTTGAACTTTGGCAATAAACAGGGTGGCCTAATTGGCACCTCAACTTTTCTTTGGTTCTCCTCTGCCTCATTTGCACCTCACAAGGGCCATCACTGTCATGTACAATGCAAAAGGCATGAGCAAATAACCAATAAGAGACATTTTATAAAATGATTTCATTAAATCAAACTGCACACATAAGTTTAGACCAATTCAAATCAACTGCTCAATTCATAAACCTTTATCTTACATTTGTTCTAATCTGCCTACTCAGAAGGGGTGCAGTCTCTAAAAAGTAAAGCCAGACCCAAAGATCAGCACAAAAGTGTAACCCTTGCCACAGCCTAGCTCATAATTCAACTTGTAGGCTTATGGCCTATGTGTGCCCAAAATATGGGACAAAGATTTAAAAATCAAAAGAGATTCACAAAAAGGAGAAGAGGGAACATCAAAGAACCTCAGGCACTCAAAAACAAACAAAATTACTTTTAATATTTAAAGATTTATTACCAGCTGAAAAATTAAAAGCAAAGAAAGCAAAGGCAGGAATAAACAAGAAGGGAAAATAAAAACATGGAAGCGAACAAAAACAAAATGAAAGCGAAACTATAGTAGGTTACCTTAGAAAGAAGATAGGTATTAAAAAAATTCAGAAATCCAGACTACAAATGTGAAAATCATTAATCTAAAGAACACATGAAAATCTCTGTGCCGAAGAAGAGATACTAATTACTTAAATACTGCTGAGGACAGCACCCCAACCGCAACATGAGGTGGCCCTGCCTACTAAGGCTCCACATAAAGAGGATAGGGCAACAAACACAGTAAACTAATACGTACTTTATACAGTATTATCATAATGCAGAATTGTGCAATAACTAAACAACACAATATTCAAGAGATAAACGGCAGAAAGAACAAAAAAAAAAACCAACCAAACAGCAACAATTTACGATTGTAAGACAACATTAAACTAAAAGAAAAACACACGTGAGCCAGGGATGAGACGCTGGCTGAATCGTAACAACATTAAAACTAAGAAAATTCACTTAAGAAGGATGAAGCAATGTATTGTATGCATATTGTTATAATCTGGTTTCTTTTTAATTTTATTTTTCTGGCATTATTATGCACCTTTTTTGAAATTTCATTTTGGTCATAAGGGTTTTGTCATATGCTGAATATGTCTCTGCACTTTAACATTTTACCTGAAACCTACTTAAAGCTTTTTGCTTATTCTCATGTCTTTTTTGACGCTATAGTCTGTCATGTAGAGTCTCACCAGTTTGTGGAATTTGTGCCCCTTGCTGCTGAGATGAGATATCTGGATGACATTTTGAGACAGCTAACCTAGCGGACTGAATGATCTCTTGTTTGTCGAACTTCTTGTGTTCTTCTGAGCATTGTCAGTTGTGTGATAGTATATACAGTAATGTCACCACTTTGCCCACCTGGGTCATCTGAGATTGGATAGAATTACTTTATATGTGCTGTGTGCTTTGCTATATGATCTTTTGACTCTGTTTTCAGCCTTCACACTTTATGTTCTTGACTATACATTTTGATTTCCGATTTAGGCTTTGGCAAAAGATAACACTGACTTTTAGTTATGAGCTTTGCTCACTTTCTTGACTACGTTTCATCTCCCGATCACTACTTAAAATCTCTCTGCCTTTTCCCTTCAAGGCATAACATGTAGCACATGACAGCACATGCAGTCAAAAGTAAAATGTCAGAATATCTGAGGTTTCTGTCAGGTGTACATAAAGGTATATTGGACAAGCAGTCTAGCCGCTGTTGTTCAAAGCTGCTCTGCTTTAGGTAACTAGTGTACAACAAGAAAGCCTTTTGAAGGTTCGGTTGAGTTGCGGCTTTTTGTTTTGAGTAAATATTTTACATCAGAAGTCTTATCGGAGGCTGGCTAGAAATGGAGGTGGTTGTGTAAAAAGTGGACACAAGGTAAACACTACATGCTGCTCACAAAAAAATCCAACCAGCTGCTAGCAGTCATATGTAAATGGTGTGGAGCTGCTTTCAAATTCCAAGTGCCATTTGAATTTGTTAGTCTTTTACCTAAGTCAATACTCATTTTATTCTCAATGGGATTGTCTACTGGGCGTCTGTGGTTGCTTTTCAGATGTTCTAATTAATGTTCTAATGGGTCGGCACACAGCTAAGACTTTACAACAGAATGAAATGTTTGAGATTGGCTTTTCACTGTAGTCTGCCATGCAATCAAATGGATTTAGCATGCAGAAGTAGACCACTGTCTTAATTTAAGACTATTTAAACTGCCCATTACAGCAAGCAACCAAATTCACTAAAATCACTAATTACACAGTATGTGCAGGGTTCACTTTTTAAAAAATATTAATAGATGGATTAATAAATAATTAAATAATTTGAAAGCTGAAATGATTACCATTAATACACTTTTAGCATAACAGTAATATTTCTCTCTTTCATCCAAAAGTTATAAGGATAAATGTGCAGCAGAAAAAGATTAGATACTGACAATGAAGTACTCGGGTTAATTTTGTCAACAATCTGTTGTTTTGTTCTTCTGTTCTACCTTATTAGTTTTTCTTAGCTGACATGTATGAGGGACATTCAAAAGGTTTCCGCACTTTTATATTTTCGCTGGAAAAGGCAGGAGGAGTAGTAATTGGGCATTAAAAAGTTGGTACAACGCTGGGAAAGTTTCATCACAAATTAAGGTGACTATGTAGAAAAGTGATGTAATCTCTTTTTTTGATATTCACTTTTTGAATGTCCCTCGTATATAATGCTGTGATGGACGACCGGTTACAGACTCCGGTCGCCACCCCCAGGCCGCCAGGAGGAGCCCTCCGGACAGCATAATCGTGCCCCGAGTTCCAGCAGGGCCTCATGGACTTTGTAGTTTGTATACACAGCCCTGCTGGATACCTTGGGGATCACTGGGAGTCGCTGTAAGGGGGCTAGTGGGCTCTTATGTGCCCTATAACCCGGGAGTGCGTCATCATCACGTGACAGGAAGGAACGACGTGCTCCTGGACTGAAGAAAGGACTGTTTACCCTGACCCGGAGGGAATAAGGACTTGTAGGTTTGGCCAGGAACCACTTCCGGGTCAGGGCATATAAAAGGACTATGGGAAAGCCCAGACACTGAGCTGAGCTGGGAGGTAGGGTGGCGAAGTGTCTGGGCGAGGAGGATTGGTATTTGTAGTAGTTTATTATTGTGATTTATGAGTGTGGAGTGGAGGGTGCTTTGTGCACGGTTTAATAACAAAATAAATAATACTTATACTTTCACCTGGTGTTCAGAGTGGTACCTGAGGGTTCAAGAGGTGGACCACGCCTCTATCTGCTACAAATGCCATCAGCAAAAAACGTTTTTGGTTGAGCGTGTAGCCACTGATGCACCGCTGCAGCGCTCTGCATCTATCACACTAGTACGGTCATTTTCGAACATTTCAATGCACTCATAGACATCTCTACGAGAGAGAACTTTATCCCCATACTGAGCACACATGCAGAGATGAATTTGTACTCCCGGCACACCTTCTGCCCACAAAAAGCGTATAACAGAATGATGTTCCTCTTTGGTGCAATTTATAAATTTCACAGCCATCTTCACCACAGGGTGACAACTCATACTAAACTGCAAAGGCAGCCGCTTTTTCAGACAGAACTAGGCACATGACACTCTCAGACATGACCAATCACTACTTCTTTCCAACAAAAATATAAAAGTGTGGAAACTTTTTGAACGTCCCTCGTATATGATGTCACCATAGCCTTACACATGTTCAACAGTAGTCCACATTGCCCCAGGTATTTTGGATTCAAATTCCACAACCTGCTGTTATCGAAGTGGGCTCTGCTCACAGGGAAACAGTTTCAGAGAGATACTAAATGGGATGTGGCCACCAGTCGCAGATCTGACAAGTGTGTCTTCTCTCTCCCCAGCAGGGACATAAACTTTTTTTTTGTGCAAGTTTTATTTGAAACATTCTTTTCGAAATGACACTTCCAAACACAATACAGTTCATATAAAAACATTAAGTAAACCAGAAGTTCAAAATTTGCAAGGTTCTGGAGCTTCTAGATTGTATTGAATGACAACTTTGATTGCAGTTTTCTCATGTGCGCTAAACACAAAGACAGTTTGGCAGAAATGGTCAAATCATGCTTGAGGATACCTAAAACAGATAAATCTGTCAAAATACTGATGTGGAAATTTCACCTCCAGTGTAAGACTTTTACTCCTGTCGTGAAAGTAAAAAGCAGTTATGGCCAATGTCACATATTTGGCAGGATACATTACTTCATATGTATTCTTAACAACTTCAAAGGCATCTATAAGATTTTTTCAAACAAATGACCATGTTGGTTAAATGGAAGACATGGAAATCAAGAGTGACAACCTAAAGAACCATCATGCCTGACTGTATATCAACATGAGCTCCTTACAACAAAAACAACAACATTTATTTATATGGCACGTTTTCATACAAATGATGTAGCCCAAAGTGCCTTACAAGATAAAAAAAGAAAAAAGAAAAATATAAAAATAAGATTAGGCAATATTAAGTAACAAAGAATAAAGTAAGATCCAATGGCCAGGAGGAGAGAAGAAACAAAAAACAAAAAAAGGAACTCCACAGGACTGCAGAAAAAAAACAAAATCTGCATGGGTTCCGAGGACACAAGACCACCCAGCCCTCATTAGGCATTCTACCTTACATAAATGATCTAAATCAGTCCTCATGGTTTTCAGGCTTCATGTGGAATAATTACTAGATGATGATGGTCATATGAAAATAAGGCCTTCAATCCATCAATGTAGGGACTATATGGTGCTTTGATCCGGTGGTGGTGATCAAGTACTTACAAGTATTTACAAGTACTGTGATCAGTTAAGAGCCATGGCTCTTTGTTCATTGACGTGATGAGAAGTCAAGCAAAATGACACCTTTTATTGGCCAACTAAAAAGATTACAATATGCAAGCTTTCAAGGCAACTCAGGCCCCTTCTTCAGGCAACATGTAAGCAGATGATACAACACCCTAGTACTTCATTGACCTGAGCAGATAAACTTAGAAAATAGTGTTTCCGCAAACCATGGCCATGTTGGACTATGTTCCTACAACAATTTTCATTTATTGGGCTGGATGACCAATTGGAAAGGCATCTGCAAAGAGGAAAGAATGGTTTCAGACAGGGGCAAACACCTGAACGTCTGCAGGGGAAACAAAGAACAATGTGTTAGCAGTGATAATTTTTTTTTTTTTTTGTTCTTTATTTTGTCTTATGGGCGGCACGGTGGCGCAGTGGGTAGCACTGCTGCCTCGCAGTTGGGTGACCTGGGGGCCCGGGTTCGCTTCCCGGGCCCTCCCTGCGTGGAGTTTGCATGTTCTCCCCGTGTCTGCGTGGGTTTCCTCCGGGCACTCCGGTTTCCTCCCACAGTCCAAAGACATGCTGGTTAGGTGGATTGGCGATTCCAAATTGGCCCTAGTGTGTGCTTGGTGTGTGGGTGTGTTTGTGTGTGTCCTGCGGTGGGTTGGCACCCTGCCCGGGATTGGTTCCTGCCTTGTGCCCTGTGTTGGCTGGGATTGGCTCCAGCAGACCCCCGTGACCCTGTGTTCGGATTCAGCGGGTTGGAAAATGGATGGATGGATGGATTTTGTCTTATACGATTTCTCGTATTAGAAATTTGTTAGTTTTCGCATACCCCTTGGGGTCAGAGCGCAGGGTCAGCCATTGTACAGCGCCCCTGGAGCAATTACAGGTTAAGGGTCTTGCTCAAGGGCCCAGCAGAATAGGATCTCTTTTGGCAGTGACGGGGATTCGAACCGGCAACCTTCAGGATACCAGCGCAGATCCTTAGCCTCAGAGCTACCACTCCACCCCATATGTAAGATCTCATGACAGCAAAATGTAAAGGACTGACCCTGTCAGGATGGGTATTCTTTTACTTTAATAATTTAGGGAAAAAAAATTCAAGTTAGATTTATTTTGCACCAAAGGAGTATTATGATTATAAAGTGAGACCAAGAAATGTGACGTAATCGATAACTGGCAAGGTCAAACTACCAAGAGATTAAAGAATAGGCAACAGAGCCACTCACAAGATGTCTTTTATTTGCAAACTCAGATAGACAAATACATCAAATGATGACCCTTTCTCCTGAGGCGTCATAATGATAATAGATCACAACCTCTGAGGAACTGCTACTAATAACCACAGGATGCATAAATAAAAAGGGTGGCAAAAACAGTCCAGATAAATTTGTAATATCTCATCTACACATCCTAGGAAAAAAAACAAATGATGGGAAAGAATTCCTGCACCTCAAAACCCCCTAAAATGATAGTCAAAAAAAAAATGCCTAAAAAATTAAATAAGGGAGACCTTCTAACAGGGAGGATGTGTGGGCACACTTTTCTGATATTGTAACAGGAGGGTTCAGATTGTTATTGAATCCCAACATTTCTCATGTGTTCACACATAGAAGAATGGATCCATCCATCCATCCATCTTCCAACCCGCTGAATCCGAACACAGGGTCACGGGGGTCTGCCGGAGCCAATCCCAGCCAACACAGGGCACAAGGCAGGAAACAATCCTGGGCAGGGTGCCAACCCACCGCAGTAGAAGAATGGATTGTGATTCTTAACCCTCTGTGACTTGTTGGTGCAATTTAAGAAATAGAAGAACGACTGACAACAGGTCTGGAAATTAATAGATGGATAAATTACCATTTGTATTTAATTTACAGAGGATTGCTAATCCATAGACAGTGAACAAGAATGGAGTGGTTACTAGACAGGAACACACAGAATAACATCTTCTTATATAATACTCTACCGTGGCTGTCTGTTTGTCTGTCCAGTATTTTAAATCACCTGTAGCTCGTTTGACCTATTGACCTGAAATTTGGTACACATATAGTACGTGACCTCTACTGTCCACTTTCGGGGTGATGATTTTTATTCCTCATTTTATTTTTATTTTATTTTATTGTAGATTCAACTCTCAGCAGCAGCCAGCAGCAGCCAGCAGGGTGGCCGTGTGACGCATGTGTACGGGCGCCCTTCTCATCCCTTACCACTTTCGCCATCACTTCCTTTACCTCTTCATATCTTAAATCATTCTTGAGACAGATTGAAGAAGTAAAAAATTAAGAAAAACATACTAAGTAATTGCAACACAAACACTGACTTAATCAGTTTTAATGTGAAAAGATGCCGACAGAAGAAGAGAAGAAGCGGGCCGCTAGGGTGGAGAAAAGAAGATCTGCTCAGGAAACAGCAAGCGCATCAACCTCTGAGCAAATGAATGCTAAACATACAGAGAAAGAGGATGAAAACTATGAATGCTCAAGTCAAGTGTATTCACTGCACGTTATCGTACAGTACCCTGTTACTGGTTATTTAATAAATGTATAGAGATTTCTTATTTGGCAATGCCATGTCTTAGAAGGGTGGGCAGATAATGTGAGTAAGACTAGTACTACCTTCATGAATATTTTGTGCGTTGCACGTGCTACTGCTAGGGTAGGCTTCAGTCATATATGAACCTGTACTGAACTAAGTGGGTTGGTAATATAAATAAATGATTTAACCAATGACTGAATGCTATTAATATGGGCAGCAATGGTGTTTAAGTCATTAATCCATTCTCCCTCACGACTCGAGAATCCTGCCTTGACTACTATCTCTGTATCTCTTTTGCATCTGTGCTCGTGTTCTCCTTCTCCACAACAACACAGTACTGGCCTTATGCATGAGGGTGTGTGATTGACTAGCATGCCATTCAGGGCTGCTTCTAACTCTGCAGCCAAGCATCTGATCCCACTGGGGTAGATTCTGGCTCCTCCAATACCTGTCTTGGTAAAAGCACTTTTGAAAATGAATGGATGGAGAGATTTGTTTTGCACCCTACATGAAGCATTTCATCCAACTTTAACTGACGTTTCTCTGAGTAGGCTTCTAAGTGGGATCTTTGTCTCACATTTTGGGTAACTGGAGGTGTCCTGCTTAACAGGTGCTTGGCCATAAACAGACAGCTCTTGCTTCCACGGTTGTCAGGGTTATATAATGCTGCCTCTTCATCCTCTGCATTTCCTGATTTTATTAATTGCACTGATACTTTTGGAGTTCAGGGCTCTTTCATTTTTCATCACTGTGCTGTAATAAAAGTCGCAAACTTGCTCTGTTCAGCAGTCTGTAATTGCTTTGTAGTTCAATCCCTTTTATTGGTGGAGTTTCCATTGGGGAATTCTGCTTTCAGAGCCTTAGCACCGTGACTCACGTCCCTTATCATAAATCTTAAGCGTGTGCTAAACAAGCGTGCCCCCAGGGCTTCCTTGTTGCTGCTTATTACAAGTTCGATAGTCCTTTGTGAGTTGTTCGACTCAAAAGTTTTGCTCCTTTCTTTTATCTTTTCATTTTGTCAAGTATAAGGAAGACATTTAAAGTAAAGTTGTTTGTACAGTTATGGTTTACTACAGCCTATTAAAATAGATAAAGTAATCTTGAATGTCCTGTACTTGATTTGGGAAGACTGAATTACTAGTCCACCGTGGCCGGGATCTTCATGACTATATACTCCTAGTGATTTCTACTCTACTTGATCTGTGTGGAAGGACTGGTGAGGCGAGGGGTGTGGCCAAATGTGACATCATCACTCTGAGTTAAATTAGGAAAGGCAGAGTTCAAGGAGGGAACATCAGTGGAGAAGGACATAGAGCAGCACCCATACAGTAATTCAAAAACAGCCATTAAATCTACAGTATTACTCCTCTGTGCCTGGTCTGAAGTAACAAAAACAAGAGACTTTACAGTTTAACAATCTTATTATATCCTGTTTATAACTGGAAGAGACTACACAGAAACTCATGAGCACCAACACTTTCATTTATGCTGTATATTGGGACTGTAATGTGTGGCGATGAATGCAAGCCAACATGTTAAACTATTACAAGTCTGTAAACTGTTATTAATTAGTGGAGCTGAGCAGCCATGAACTTTTTATCATTGATGGTGCTGAAATGTCCAAAGAAGACAACACTTGATCTAGGACTTTCTCCCATAGGTTTTACCACGAGTTCTCAAACACAGTGGACCAACATTAATAATAAAAGCTTGCTATTTGCTGAAGTTAGCATTTTGAGGGGTAGCACAGTGTTCAGGTGGCTGCCACAGTGTTGGTCTGGTCTAACTGTTGTCTATGTGATTTTTTCTTATTCTCCCTGTGGCTTTTCCTATACATCCCAAATATGACTTTTTCCATACAGTTCAAATGGATGTGTGAAAAGTTAACTGATTAAATTGGCTTGGTGTAAAGTCCTAAGTGTGTAAGTCCCCCCCCCCCCCCCCCCCCCCCACCCGACAACAGGCTGGCATCCCATCAAGGTTCTTGGAGTCCTCTTTAAACCATCCTGTACTTTACTGTGTTCACTTTGTCCAGTTCAGGACCACTGGCAACAGATGTTATTCCATCAGGATTTGGTAGGAGCCCACTGGCATGGGGCGCTGGTCTATTGCAGTGAACATTCAAGCACAACCCCACAATTCCTTATACTGCACCACTTTAGGGTTACCAGTTTATCTAAGACACACATCTGTGGTTTTTGAGATGAACACCATACTGACTTGGAGGTCTATAGAAAAGCCACTCAGATGGTCAAATAAGAAACAAAGTACTAATGTAGATATGTTTTAGAAATAATCTAATTTGTGCCTCGAAGAATTAAATTTGAGTTAAAAAAGAAAATGATTCTTAGGACAATCTGACTATTGAAAGCAACTTGATATCCTTTCATACTTGCAACCAGAAACAGAAAATCCATATTTAAATCTTTGTAAAGAATTGTTGCAAAATGTTTTAAAATATATATTTTTGTGCTAGGATAGTTTACACTGTCATGATGATCAATAAATGACTTTTTTGTGATAAAGTGTTTATTGGTCAAAAATAATGTATGCTGCAACACAGCCCCTTCAGTCACAAGTCAATAATGCTGTGTCAATAATTCAGTGACTGTAACAAGCAGACCAGAAGTCAATGTGCATCTGTCAGATAACATGCTAAACATTCCAGTCATATCCGCTTTGTCTCTCCATTTTTTATAACAGGAGGCAAACCAGCACATCATTAGAAATGACAGCATCAGGTGTCTTAACATGCATGTTTTCATGCTATTTCTATAAAAGTAGTGGTGCATTGTTTTTTAAAATCCATTTGTGTTGCCCAAACTCTGAGTTTTTGTATCTGGTCAATTACTCATTTTTTTAATTGGTTGACCAATAATGAATAAGATTCTAAAAGTACACAGCAGCATTAGACTGTAAATATACAGTGGATTCAGAAACTACTCAGATCCCTTCAGTTTGTTTAAACAATTTGCTGTGTTGCAGCTTTGTGCTAAAATATTAATTAATTCATTATTAATGTAGACAAGTCAGAGCACAGGAAGGTTGTGGAGGACTTCATCTTGTGGTACAAGGTCAACATCTTGCAAATCAACATTAGCAGGGCAAAAGAGCTGGTGGTGGACTTCTGGAAGGCCAAGGAGCCTCTGAGGCCAGTCACCATTCAGGGGGAGGACGTGGAAGTGGTGCAGTGCTACAAATACCTGGGGGTGTACATGAACAACAAACAGGACTGGTGTGACAACACAGTGGCACCAGACAAGAAGGACCACAGCAGACTGTACTTCCTACGGAGACTCAGGTGTTTTGATGTGTGCAGCAAACTGCTGGAAATGTTCTACCACTGGAAAGTAGCCAGTGTGATGTTCTATGCTGTGGTCTCCTGGGGAAGCAACTTGAGCTCAATGGATGCACAATGCCTGAACAAACTTATCAGGAAAGTCTGCTCCATCACAGGGTGATCCCGGGACACACTGGAAGCTGTTGTGGAGAAGAGGATGGTGGTAAAATCGGATGGCATCATGAAAAATCCCCTCCATCTCCTCCAGGAGGCGCTCTCTTGGAGCACTTTTAGCCAGAGGCTCGATTCACCACAGTGTGCTAAGAAACACCTCTTCTTGGTGGGGGTCTTTTCTGCCCACTGCTTTATGGGGCAATTCAATACTTCCTCATGACATAATCTTTAAAATAATTTTCAAAGTTCTGCAAAATATCCATCCATTTTCCAACCTGCTGAATCCGAACACAGGGTCACGGGGATCTGCTGGAGCCAATCCCAGCCAACATAGGGCACAAGGCAGGAACCAATCCCAGGCAGGGTGCCAGCCCACCATAGGACACACACAAACACACACACCAAGCACACACTAGGGCCAATTTATAATCGCCAATCCACCTAACCTGCATGTCTTTGGACTGTGGGAGGAAACTGGAGCGCCCGGAGGAAACCCACGCAGACACGGGGAGAACATGCAAACTCCACGCAGGGAGGACCCGGGAATCGAACCCGGGTCTCCTAACTGCGAGGCAGCAGCGCTACCACTGCGCCACCGTGCCACCCACAATATATATTTATTTTTATTTATTTATGTATTTACTTTTTGATTGATTGTTTGATTGGCTGTATTAGTTATCCTGTGAATCTGTATCTTTGTTTTTTTATGTTTCTGCTGCTGTATTCAAGTGAATTTTCCCCATGGGATTAGTAAAGTTTTTCTAATCTAATCTAATTTATTCTAATCTAATTTAAAATAATTTACATTCATTTTTTTTCCTCACATGAAGCAACACTCAATACTCCAGAATGACAAAAGCAGAAACAGCATTTTAAAATTTTAATGCATGGAAATAAAACAGTGAAATATCACACTAACACAAGCATTCAGAGCTGAAGCCCCTCTGGGAGTGATTACACCCTGGAGTTCTCTTGGGTATCAAGCAACATGCATCTCACATCTGGATTTGGGGATTTTCCGCCATTCTTCTCTGCAGATTGTCTCAAGCTCTGGCAGGCTGGATGGAGACTGTCAGTGGACAGCTATTTTCAGGTCTCTTGTGGGATGTTTCGATTAGGGTCAAGTCCAGGCACTGACTGGGCAATTCAAGAACATTCCCAAGGTTGACCTTAAGCCACTCTTGTGCTTTCTTTAATTTGTGCTTAGGGTCAATGTCCTGTTGGATGGTGAACCTTCAGCGTAGTCTGAGGTCCAGAGTGCCCTGGAGCAAATTTGCATTACAAACATCTATGTTCTTTGCTCCATTCAGCATTGCCTCAACCCTGTCTAGTTTCCCAGTCACTGCTGCTGAAAAACAACCCTACAGCTCGAAGCTGCAGCCACCATGATTCACAATTGAAAAAGAATTGCACAAGTGATGCTAAGTGATGCTAATCTTGCCTTCATCAGATCAGAGAATCTTGTTTCGCACTATCCCAGAGTGCTTTAGGTGCCTTTTTGCAAACTCCAAACCAACTTTCATGTGTCTTATACTGAGGAAAGGCTTCCGTCTGGCCACTCCACCATAAAGCCTAGATGACTGGGGTTTGCAATGATGGTGATCCTTCTGAAAGTTTCTCCCATCTCCACACAGGTTTTCTGGAGTTCAGCCAGAGTGACAATTGAGTTCTTAGTCACCTCTGTTACCAGTGGCTTTTTCACACGATTGATCAGATTGGCTGGTTGACCAGCACTAGGGAGTGTCACGGATAATCCAAACATCTTCTACTTAAGAATTATAAAGGCAACTGTGCTCTTGGGAATCTTCAATGTAGCCTTCCCCAGAAGTTCTGCAGTCAATTCCTTCAACTTCCTGACTTGGTTTATAATTGTGTGTGTGACCGTCTAGATAGGTGTGTGCCTTTCCTAATCATGACCAATTAATTAAACTGGCCACACGTGGACTCCAAACAACATGCAGAAACATCTCAACAGTGATCAATAGAATGGGATAGCAAAGGGCCTGAATACTTGTGTCAATATAATATTTCAAGTTTTTAATTTTAATAAATTTGCAATAATGTTTTAACTCCAGTTTTTGCTTTGTCGGTTTGGGGTATTGAGTGCTGTCTGATGTGGGGAAAAATACATTTAAATAATTTCAGCACATGGCTGCAACATGTGAAAAAACTGGAATACTTCCTGAATCCTGTACTTTTAACAAAAGAAACAGGGATGTAGGTTTACAAGGTTTTCACAATGCAAATACTATAAAACATAAAACAAATCCATAGGGCAGAGTAATGAGTTAATTTTTAAATTAAGAAATATGGATGATAGGGACAAGCACAATTCATCCTTGAATTTAGAATAAATTCCAAGGAGGTTAAAGTTTTAAATAAGTTGATCATCACTTACAAGAAATGTTACTTAAAAAATAAAGTAAAATAATGAGGGTAATGAACACAATGTGTAATCTAATTTAAAAAAAAACAACAACAGATGAAAACACAACCATATCATCATTTTGGGCTGTCAGAACTGATGTAGAACATGGTCTGGCGTATGGTGTGGCTTGCATACTTGCCTGTATTTCAAATAAGCAAACATCTCACTTTTGATTCCTCTCTCTTTTTTTAGCAGATTCAATCAGCTCATTTCTTCCCAGTGGGATGGACGGCCCATGTTCACACCCAGTCAGAATGCCCTTGAGGTGGAAGGACAGGGGGAGACAGCTTACACAGGGCTTTGTCTCCTCCAGGTGGCTAGATGGCAGCGAGCTCAGGCTCGGATCCCTGCATGGGTGCCCACAAGGCATTTTGGGTATTGTAGTCCTGGAGGACAGCCTTGTTGGGTCCCGTGGGGGCTGCCAGTGGGAGCTGCAGAATTTGGGAGTCTCTACTCCACAGGGCTCCAACCTTACTCGGAAGTGCTTTGGAGCTGCAGCTTCATGTCACTGGAAGCACTCCCAGGGATTAGATAAAAAGAGCTACCCGCCTCACATGGATGATCCAGAGCTGGAAGGGAGGTTGATAATGCTTGCGAGGAGGAGTGGAGGAGGTAGTGACTAGTGAGAGAAGGAAGAAAAGAGCTGTGATATATTTTATTGTATTTGTGGCTGTGGTGGCAAGAAACACATGCTTTGGAAGAGTTTCCCACAATTAAAGACTCTTTGTGTTTTAACTTGTGTCCGTGTCTGCTTGTGTTGGGTGTTTGGGGAGTTGGAGCACCCCCTGGTGTCCACACCAGCAGTTGAGCTCTTGTTAAATTGACTATAATTTCACTGTGGATGCAGCTTTAAAGCCCCCAAAATGATTACTTTCTGGGTCCATGCTGTAACTGCTTCATGAGGACGGAGGTTGCTCTCTGGAATTCTTGAGACTGTCCTCCTAGAACTCCCTGTATTAATGCTAAATGTTCCTGCAGTCTTGAGGCTCAACATACACTGAAGGGGTTAGGAAATCACAGGTAACACAGCCACTTTAATGCATAGCAGGAAGTCATGTTAACCCTGCCAGACATCCTTGCTAACACCTGACTGAGGGTACTGAGGGTATAAATTTGAAGTCCCCCAGGGTGCTATTTCTGTCTATACCCTGGTATATTTTGGGCATTCTTCACAAACAAAAGAACTTCTGCACTTGACTTGTATTCCAACTATGCTCCTGGTTCAGGTTTATCTGTTGGTCTTGTAATTTTCTTGCTTATGTTATGTCCCTGCCATATAGCTGTCCCTCTTTTCTACACTGAATGAATAACAGGTGTCTCTGTTCAGAATGAGATCATCTTCTACCTGCAGAAGAGAGTCTGAAGGAACTATGTGTAAGAACTCAGTAGTGGAGCCAGCTGCAAGCAGCTGTGGCCAAGAGACTGTCAGTACCTGTCATGATGGCAACTCTAGGACTTGTTGGTGGAGGTAAGTAAAGCTGTCAGATGGAAAAGAAAGACCTTCCAAGGCATGTTAGCAAGAGAGTCCCAAGATATGACTAAGAAGTACCAGAAGAACAAAAAGGCAGAAGCTACAGTAGTGGGCCAAATCTCAGTTCCACACATAAGAGAAGTTTGGTGAGGCAATAGACTGACTTTTGGAGGGCCTTGTATATGTTCTGGCAAAACATTTGATAAATCAGGAAGATTTGGAAGGATGTTGATCTCAACTGAGGATACCATTAAGATGTGGAAAGAGTTCTCTGGGGAACTTCTAAACATTTTGGATATGCCTACATTGGAAAAGGTGATTATAGAAGCTTTCTTTAGGATTTGACACATTTCTGTAGATGAGGTCACTGCAATTATTAAAAAGTTCTGCATTGCACTGACTGGAAATGTAGGAATGTAGAAATGTAGAAACCAATTGATATACAGTAATCCCTCGCTACTTCGCGGTTCACTTTTCGCGGATTCACGACTTTGCGGATTTTATATGTAAGCATATCTAAATACATAACACGGATTTTTCGCTGCTTCGCGGGTTTCTGCGGACAATGGGTCTTTTTACTTGCTTCCTCAGTTGGTTTGCCCAGTTGATTTCATACAAGAGATGCTATTGGCGGATGGCTGAGAAGCTACCCAATCAGAGCACGCAGTTAAGTTCCTGTATGCTGCTGATTGGCTCAGCGACGGAGTGTTGCATTAACCAGGAAGTCTCATCTCACTCATTCATCATTAACGTGCTAAAGCTTCATGGGCCGTGTCCAAGCACCAACAGAAGATGCAAATGATTGCAGAAAAGGTAAAAGTTTTGGATATGTTGAAGGAAGGGAACAGCTACACCACTGCAGGACATCGATTCTTTGTATTTAAAAAGGAGGAAAAGCATATAAGATCTACAGCCGCAGTGTCCTTTAACCAGAGTGCAAAACGAGTTGCAAGTGGACATGATAAGGCAGTAGTCTGGATGGAATCTGCTTTAGGAATCTTTGCAACAAGGTCGACGACGTCATGACTGCCTACAAGCTGCTACGTGTACTTCGCTATACAGTAAGTGTAAACTTATCTACCGATTTCATATTGCTTAGCAGTTGTCCCTGTTTTTAATAGAGTAAATGGTGGGTTGTAAACAATACAGGGAGGGTTTAAAAATGTCCAAATACACGTTAAATAATTAAATAAATATAGTGTCCCTACTTCGCGGAAATTCAGTTATCGCGGTCGGCCTTGGAACCTATCTCCCGCGATAAGTGAGGGATTACTGTAATGAGATTTTTGCTAACACAACTCTTCAGTGTTGTATAGAAGGCAAGGACAAAGCCTTGGAAATGGCCAACTGGGGTGGTGGTCTCCATTGTTGGGGGAACAAGAGAAAGCATTAAAATTCCCTAGGGATCACACTCACTCTACTTTGGAAATCCTATGCAGTTGTGATGGAATGCAGACTCCATCTAGTGGCTGAACATCACATTGAGTTGGAAAAGTGTGGATTTTGCGTTGGATATGAAAGAGTGAACCAACTCCTTGTCTTTTTACAGATACTTTCAGGGTTATCAGATTTTGGCAATGCTGTTTACATGTCCTTTTTGGCCACACAAACTCTTTATGCCAATGTACCCTTGGTATCCTGTGGAAAGTGGTAACACGTATGGAGTTCCCAGACAACTGGTGCATGTCATTTGGTGTCTGTATTTTGAAAGAGTGAGAGTTGTCTTCATATATTTGGTTGTAAGCCAAGAATGTTTAAGGTGGTCTTAAGGGTGCTACTTGTCTTACATTCTGTTCATGATTTTCACTGACAGGATATCAAGATACATCCAGTTTAGAAAAAGTTTGCATCACTGCTGTCTACAGATTCTGATGTCCACGTGGTCCCATCAGACTGCGATCTGAGGTGTACGCTGGAAATGTTTGCAGCTGAGTATGAAATAACTTGGATGAGAATTAGCACTGCCAAATATGAAGTTGTGGTCCTCTCCCAGAAAAAAGTGATTTATTCCCTCCAGGCAAGGGGTGTGCACCTGCTCCATGTAAAATGGTGCAAGTACCTTCACAAATTAGACTCCTAACTCAGTGCAGTGGCAACAAATTTGAAAATTATTATGCCTCACACTGGGAAAGGCAAACAGAAAAAGGGAAGTGACCTGGAGAGGAAATGTTGAATAAGCCAAATGTTGTAACCAAGGATCAAGCCTATCTTTTGCTTAATCAAAAATCATACAACAAAAATCAAAGTAAGAAACAGAAGCCAAAAATCAGACACATGTTTTTTTTATTTTTTTTTTTGGTTGGTTATCTACAAAACTTGAATGTTGATCCATCTAACATGCAGATCTTTATAGTGGTGCTTCAAATATGTCAATCACACAACCTAATGGACCAGTCTCTGTTACAGCTGCCATCATCCTTTGACGAGCCATAAAATGGCACCACAGGAAATAATCTAGAGATGAAGGTGATACAATCTTAATAGCTGATTACAAGAAATGCTAGAATATGAATCTATGTCACAAAAAAGCATAACAGGGTTTGCAAATTGAGGACAGAACTAAAGACAATGAAATAAAAAAATTTAAGCACCTCAAATTTAGACACAAACATTGTATCAGGCTGTAGTGGTGAAGTGGGAGCTTAGTCCACAGATAAAGCTATTGATTATTTCATCTTTCTCCATCTCCATCCTCATTTAATGCTGTGTAGCGACCGAAAGGACATGATTGGAAGTACAATGAATTTTTGGTTCTAGGTTGCTGTTATAACTCTATGACAGGACAAAGAGCTTGTTAATACCTGAAGACATCAAAGTAAAAGAGCTGATTCTCTAGATTGAATGGAGCCAGTTCAGATACTTTGGGTATGGATAGTAATTAGAATTTACTCTGAATGTCTCTGTTCGGAGGCATAAAAAGCATGGCCAACTGGGAAAGACTGAGGGGTGCAACCATGATATGCTGGAGATATTATATTAATCTGCTGTCCTGGAGCCATCTTGGCAGCCCATCTAGGCTGGAAAAATTTGCCAGAGATAGGGAGGCCTGATCAGCCCAGTTCAATGCAATCACGACCCTCCTTTAGGAAGAGTGTAACAAAAACGATGACAATCATCATGACAATTAAATTAGACTACACAAACAATCTGCATTATAAGAGAACAGAAAAGAGTTGTGTCTGAACTCTTCATTTACATACTGAGGAGGAAAGGAGCTTCAAAGGCAGACATGGAGCTTGGGGAGCTCTGGGAAAAGAATGCCACAGAGCAGAACAAACAATTTCTTATTTGCATATTCAGATCAGCTTTCTGAAAGATAAATTGTTACATTCATTTTGAAATTATTTCAAATAATGGACTTGGTCTCTGACATCTGATATTGTTGGGTACATCCAGCATTATTTTATGGCCTGAAATGAGGGATGACTGAATAAGACAACATTCTGAGGCACTTCAAGAGTAATTCATCTCTGTCTAAGCAACACTAATTATTCTAAGGTTTAAAATGCTATGTAAAATATATAATATTGAGATTTTTAATTGATTTACATCATGTTATTTAAGTGGATGGTCATGTTTAGTCTTTACATTTTATCAGAAAAATAATAATTTTTAAAGTTATTCTGTGCACTTGTTCTCTTATGCATGCTTACAGTCTGTTTTATAAAAAGAACTTAATTAAGAAAATCAAGGAATATTTCTGTTTGAATTAAGCTGAAGTGAACTGCTGTTTAAACACTCTCAACATGAACTGATTTCAACCACAGATGGCATTTATGTGATGGTCTGGGTTGGTTCCACAGTCCTTGGCAGCTTGAACGTGGGACCATCAATAATGAAACAGAGGATGAGTCGAGCAAATGAAGACACACACAGTCAGCATGATTAGGCATAAGTGCTTTTATTTATAAGAATAAAGTGTCCAAAATGCAGTGCTTAAACAAATAAATAATTCATAAAAAACGTGAAAGACTGTGAGCTAAAAATCAATAAATAATCCAATGATAAATCTGGAATAAACTATACAGTCATCGGCTCCTACCTGAGCCCAGAGAATCTTTCACCATCTGTCTCTCAAGCTCACCTAACAGGTTGCTCAGCCAGTGGAAATGCCAGCAGCTGCAGTCCTCACTTCCGGTTCCCATTCTGGCTACCTCTCTGGATCGCTCTTAGCCAGTTGACCTTTTCACATCCACTACACTCTCCTATAGTGTATTTGGGATCCCTAGGAATGACACCACCACTGTTGTACCCGCTCCTCCATAAACTCAGCGGGGAATAGTCCACTCATGGAGTACCAATCACTCACTCCTCCATGGTGCTGCCAACTGTTTCTCCTCTGCTCCTTCATATTGGCTCAGACTCTTAAGATTCAAACTCATGGTTCTTTTTATCAATGTTGTTCTCTTAATTTCGTTCTTTCTTTTTTTGTCTCTCCACTCTCTTTTCCTCGTGTCTTTTCACCAGTGCAGGTTCCCTTTTGATCCCTTGTTGGGCGCAACGTCTCAATTACAATCCACGAGAAGTCAATGAGGCTTTTGGAACTAATCGCTCTCAAGTGCAACACGATCAGCTCCAATCACCCCATCAAACATCCTGAGGCTGCCCACACACCCACAGAGTTTGAGCCACACAATTATATTTATTTAAAAACATGTATTGCCATGGACCTCTCATAACAATTTATTGATTTTTTTGTGTATTATAAATACTGTATATACTTGCACATAAGTCGGGTCTTGAAACCCAAAAAGTCGATCATAAAATCAGACCCCGACTTATATGCCCACTCAAAAATATGACCCTTAATTTTTTTTTTTACATCTTCTTGCTTCCTCCAATCTCGCACCAGTTTCTGAGATACATTTAATTTTGTTGCAGCAGCGCAGTTACCAATTTCTTTCGCCACTTCAACGACTTTTAATTTAAAACCTGCTTCATATTTTCTTCTGATCGAATGCTCCATCATAGATAAGGGATGCTCTTACGATAAAGGTGTATGAGGGTTTGAGATACAAAAAACACAAAAGAGTGCAAACGTCGCTTCAGAATAGTTTGGATATTACTGTGTGGTCACATAGGCACAATACATACAAAAAAAGGCAGTGTGCTCCGTGGTTACTCTCTCATGTGGCTTTAGCATATCATAATCTCTTCGACCAATAGTGTGAGTGTTTTCTGCATTTGACTTATATGACCGACATTATAAAATACCAGAAAGTATACGGTAAAATCAAGCCCCGACTTATCCGCAGGAGAACTTAAATGCAAGTATATATGGAATTCCATTAAACTTGCCAAATTAATGTCAACGTTGTTGTTGCATGGTGTCCTGTAGTCTCAAGCGGCTTAACTGGAGGGTGGACCTATGGCAGAGCCCTCTAATGAACAACGCAGTGCTAAAGAAGAACATTTTCAAGTCAAATTAGATTAAGTCTTGCAATTCTTTTTGGAGAACCCCAGCTGTTTGATCTTAACAGCAGTGGCAGAACAACTGTTACTTCATTTTTAGTCGGCTGTCATGAAGGTTGGCATTTTCATTATATTAGCTCACCTTTAAAGTTAAGCACAATATTCCTCACGTCTTCCCATAGCTTGTGACGTGCAGACTGAAAAAGGGAGGCAGCAGTAATAATGGAAACTGAAATCAGCAGGTGACTCCTAACCAAAATGGAAATCCAATGATGAATGTAGGAAACTAATAGCAATAATTGTAGTTAAATAATGGGGCAGACAGTCAAGAATCAATTAATTAACAGGTAACCAAAGTCAAAACTTTAGCTTGACTCTGTAATTAAAAACTATGCTATAATTTATAAACCAAACTTTCAAAGACAACAAGGAGTAACAAATGTGCCTCTTCATACACTTTTTCACCAATTGCTGAACTGTGTGTTTCACAGGAACACTCAGAATGGGAAAGAATGCCTCAAGAAGAACTAATAAAACAAAATGGTAGCTTTAGGTACTGATAGCTTCACCTGAGCAGGTTTGCTGCTGCTAAAACCATAGCAGGGTTCTTTCTTGCACCACTCTGTATCAGCAGTGGTCATATTTAAAAACATTCGGTTGTTTAATAATTATTTGTTATCTATGCTACTACAACATGTATGGAAACACCATTGAAAGTGATAACATGTAAGTGACAATGATGACTATGAGGAAACAAAAGCATTTAGTCTCAAATGAAAATGTGCTGCAAGCAAAAAGACATATTGCGGGCATTTTTGCTATCATTCATAATTTTTCAAGCTCATAAGCTCAACAGAAGTGGAAAAAAATTTCACATAAACGATTTAAAAACTTTTAAAAAATTTTTACCTCTGGATGGCACATTAAAAACACTTTCCACCCACTCAATCAGAATATTTGTATAATAAGTTTAGCTGAATAATTTAATACGCATGTTTTATTCTTAGGAAATACCTCTGCACAAAAGATAGGGAAGACTAGACATCCTTCAGGAACGAACTTGAATTTCATTTTGATGTATTTTATAATGTGATTTGGGTTATTTTCTGTTTCTGATTCCCTAGTCACATAGAGTTGTTGTTTGTGGGTGATCCCATTCTTATCTTGGACTAAAACAAAACCATTAATGAAAAGATAGAGAATCCACTAGTCTGCTGTACTAATCTTTCATTTTCCTAACTTATTTAGCTAAAAGCTGGTTGGTGCAAGCCCCAGAACATAACTTTAGCATTAAGTATAAGTAATGACCCAAGCATGGTTGGGATATCATGACAGAGCCTAATCATAAATACATCCATACTTCTTAACACTGGGCTAATTTACTAGACACTGTCACTGTGGAGTTTTTTGAGTTTTCATACAGACAACATACAAAATTCAAACAGATCTGTTCAGGTGTGGTGGGACTGCCCCAATGTAATTAGTAGGTGTATTGCAGGGCTGTCTTACCAGCATCATAGGCCGTGTAGTGTGCTGGCGCCCCTGTTTTGATAGTAAAACAGGAACATACATAGACATCAAAAAAATCGTGGGCCCCTATGCTCCTCGGGCTCCCAACCTGTGCCCATTGTGTCCCTGCGATAAGATGGCCCTGGGTGCATGAGTAGGGAAGGGTGGCAGGGAGTTGAAGACAAGTTAGATATACAACTTGAAAGGAAGGTTATGAACATAATTAAAAATAGAGATATTCATTGGGAGTATGTATAGACCTTCAATGCAAGCAATAGTTTCAATACACATGTTTTAGTACTAAAAAAGAAAGTTTAGAGGAGAGTTTTATATATATACTAGTCATTTAGCCCGTTACAATAACAGGCGCTAGAACAGCAGTGCATAAACATTAGTAGGAACAGCCTATATTAAATGGCAAGAGACTTTGACCTCATTCTTTTTGTTGGTCGTATTTTTCTTTCTTTCAGCCTTTCTTTTGTTGATGTTTACTTGCTCAGCTGACCGTTCTTCATGGGCTGCCGCCGTGTATTGTGTGTGTTTAATTTTCTGTGACAGTAATACTGTCTTGTATGGCTCAATTCAATAAGGGCACGCTCAAAAAGGCGAGCTTCAAAAGGGCAACCTCAATTGAGCGCTGCGAATAAAGGCGCACCCTTATTGAAGGATACCGTCTTGTACGTCCACTGGCTTGTACATCCGTAATATACCTTTAATTTTCTCTGCCGGTAATACAGGCGTGCGCATCGGTAATATGCCTTTAATCTCCTCTGACAGTAATACTGGCTTGTATGTAGCTGTAATATGCGTCACTGTATTGTGTACCTTTAATTTCCTCTCGCAGTAATACTGGCTTGTATTTCCGTAAAACGCCTCTAACTTTCTCTGACAGTAATATTGCGCGTCGCACCGTGCCCCGCACATGCGCACTTCGCCAGAAGACACCCACACACGGACATCTGGACGCACATAGGGATTTTATATATATATATATATATATATATATATATATATATATATATATATATATATATATATATATATATATATATATATATATATATCAAAGCCCTCATCAGGAAATAAATATTTTTAACAATATTTTAACATATATATATCGACTTTCATTATCCAAATATCAACTGGGTTAACCTTGCAAACAAAAGAGCACAAGATCAGGAATTTTTGGATGTCATCTTTGACTGTTTTTATACCACAGTATGTTAAAACACCAATAAGAGATGGACATTTAAGTACGGAGAGAACTGAGAAGACATAGGGCAGGTTTAAAAGTTGTATAAAGCATACAAGGATAGGATACTGGAAAAGTTTAAATGACATTAGGGGGAAAAATGTAGAAAAGATTAAAGATGACCCAAAGGGATTCTTTCAGTATTTTAGTTAGAAAAAGAATGTTCTAGGTGGAGGTGAAGTCCATTAAAAACAATATGGGGCAAACTCAAATATACTGTACAAACAGTGAAACAGCAAATGCTTTCAAATTTGCACCTTTCTGATGTTTACACATGTAAAGAAGACATAACCTCGCAACAATGAACAGGGACTATCAAGAAGGTACTCAGTGATTTGGAAATTGGAGACAGAGAGAAGTGCTGATTAGATTATTTAATTATGGATATATTACGTACTGTATATTTTCTCTTTTACATATTTGACAACAGAACAAATCCATAATGCTGGTTATTGAAATGGCAGCAGAGTCAGGCACATGGGTGAAAACCCATTTATTTGCATGAACCTGTACAACACCATCTTGCTTCTCCTGTTGCTTGAAGTTGTACCAGGCAATTTAAAATGATGATTATAACAGTAAAAGTTAAAGAAAGTAAAATATGCAAGCTATGAGAGGAAGATGAAAGGAGTTCTCCAGGCATGGACTATTAAGCAAATAGATAGCTACGCTAAAAACAAGCTCATGGCTGCACTATCTGCCGATTATAAAGATTTAATTTTTCAATGACACTATATGTTTTCAGCAAAGGGCCACAAAGACTTGCTATCCATCACTGTCTGTTGAAACCAATCATTTTTAGCTTGACAACTTTTTTGTTGAAGTCAATAAGCAAAGACAAAAAACTTTCAAGACAGATAATTGAGCCCCGGGACATACCTGAATATCACCCCATGCCTCCATTTCCAAACTTTTTTGCATTCTCAACTTTTGGAACTTGTTTATTTTTGTTGTTGTTTTATTTTGGTTGTGCATTGGCTCTCATATTATTACACATTAATGTGAAATCCACGAACATTGTGGCTATGCTTTGTTGTGTTCTGGTGTCACTGCCACCAATGAGCATAAGCAGAACACATTTGGCTCAAAAAATCCCCTGGTCTGATGTTAAATTTCATTAAATTGCCCTGAACATTTTAGTGCTCCTGGTTTTGACGCTTATTTGCCTGAGCAGAGTTTCGTCTCTTCACATTGAAATAGAGCGGGTATGACTAGGAAATTTCCTGGCATCAGACCCAGCATTGTTTCTGCGCTATGATTCTGCCTAACATTTGGGTACTTAACCTCAATCACTTAGAAAATTAAATCAGCAATTCAGATGGATTGAAAGAAAAATGTATTGCTTTTGGTGCTCTTTTTCTGCCTTGCCTGGCGAGTGGCAACGATTTGGGACCTTTCTTTTGATCTTATTTTACAGTGGCTTTTGGGGTTTGCTTCTCTGACTTGTTGCTTTAACCTGTGCCTCAGTTTGAAAAGAGCTGCAGCTGTATGCCTTTAGCATTGCTTCTACGATATGCTGAGGATTATTTACAATGCAGGATGTTATGTCTAAATGTAGTTCAACACTCAAGTACTTAATCTCACAGGATAACAATAGACAGCACTCAGGAGCAGTGGATCAAAAAAAGTAGTACTTCTAGGGACAAAGGCAGAATTATTAAAGAAGGCTTAGTACTCTCACTGTGGAGTTACAGTTCAATAGACAATCCAAAAAGCCCAGTTAAAAAGGCAGCATTATATATATTATATTTATATTGTCACACACGCGAGCTTGGGAGGCAGTCTAAGGGTTTAATTGGGAATGAAACACAGAGACGGAGGTTGTTAAGTGGTGCTAAAGCTTTTATTTCCTAATTCCTAGACCAACAGAAGAAAAGCCTGCCTAAGACTCCTACTTCCCGTCCTTTGCCACGTTTACCTACAAGAACTCGCTTCCTTCCATGATCCCACCCCTTCCTGTCTTCTTTCTAATTAAGCAGAAGTATTGCTCCTTTTGTTTAGTCTTTATTTGGACTCGGTCTTGAATATTCACTTGTTTTGTTGCTTTGCCTTACAGTATATGGGGTGGAAAAATCTTTATCCTGTTTGTTGTGCTTTCTTTACTATACAGTGCATCCGGAAAGTATTCACAGCGCATCACTTTTTCCACATTTTGTTATGTTACAGCCTTATTACTTACTTGTGGTAAATTCAGTTGACTGGACATGATTTGGAAAGGCACACACCTGTCTATATAAGGTCCCGCAGTTGACAGTTCATGTCAGAGCACAAACCAAGCATGAAGTCAAAGGAATTGTCTGTAGACCTCCGAGACAGGATTGTCTCGAGGCACAAATCTGGGGAAGGTTAAAGAAAAATTTCTGCTGCTTTGAAGGTCCCAATGAGCACAGTGGCCTCCATCATCCTTAAGTGGAAGAAGTTCGAAACCACCAGGACTCTTCCTAGAGCTGGCCAGCCATCTAAACTGAGCGATCGGGGGAGAAGGGCCTTAGTCAGGGAGGTGACCAAGAACCCGATGGTCACTCTGTCAGAGGTCCAGAGATCCTCTGTGGAGAGAGGAGAACCTTCCAGAAGGACAACCATCTCTGCAGCAATCCACCAATCAGGCCTGTATGGTAGAGTGGCCAGACAGAAGCCACTTCTTAGTAAAAGGCACATGGCAGCCCATCTGGAGTTTGCCAAAAGGCACCTGAAGGACTTTCAGACCATGAGAAAGAAAATTCTCTGGTCTGATGAGACAAAGGTTGAACTCTTTGGTGTGAATGCCAGGCGTTATGTTTGGAGGAAACCAGGCACCACACATCACCAGGCCAATACTATCCCTACAGCCACTGCTGTGGGGATGTTTTTCAGCGGCAGGGACTGGGAGACTAGTCAGGATAAAGGGAAAGATGACTGCAGCAATGTACAGAGACATCCTGGATGAAAACCTGCTCTTGACATCAGACTGGGGTGACGGTTCATCTTTCAGCAGGACAATGACCCTAAGCACACAGCCAAGATATCAAAGGAGTGGCTTCAGGACAACTCTGTGAATGTCCTTGAGTGGCCCAGCCAGAGCCCAGACTTGAATCCGATTGAACATCTCTGGAGAGATCTTAAAATGGCTGTGCACCGACGCTTCCCATCCAACCTGATGGAGCTTGAGAAGTGCTGCAAAGAGGAATGGGCAAAACTGGCCAAGGATAGGTGTGCCAAGCTTGTTGCATCGTATTCAAAAAGACTTGAGGCTGTAATTGCTGCCAAAGGTGCATCGACAAAGTATTGAGCAGAGGCTGTGAATACTTATGTACATGTGTTTTCTCAGTTTTTTTATTTTTAATAAATTTGCAAAAAAATTCAAGTAAACTTTTTTCACGTTGTCATTATGGGGTGTTGTGTGCAGAATTCTGAGGAAAAAATGAATTTAATCCATTTTGGAATAAGGCTGTAACATAACAAAATGTGGAAAAAGTGATGCGCTGTGAATACTTTCTGGATGCACTGTATATATATACTACTATAGTATATATATATATATATATATATATATATATATACTACTATATATACACTACATATATATAAAATCCTAAGCCTAAAAGTGCAATGGTGACATGCTTTAAAATTGGGCTTATTTTAAAGCCTACATATATACGTTTGGTATCATTCTTTTCAGAATTTATTGAACTTTAATGTGATGTTGTTAGATTTTCAGATTCTTATTCCATTTTTAAATTATAAACTAAAAAATATCAAGAACTCACATCTTGCGAGACTGGACTTTGTGTTAAAAGATTTAACCACACCAGGGGCCAGAAGTAAAACACAAGCTGTAAGACAGCTGCTGTACAGGCTTTTAAATGTTCGAAGTGCCGCGTAACATGCAGATCACACAGCACGGCAGCAGCAGCAGCAGCAGCAAGCTAGCAGCTGATCGAGCAAAGAGTGATGTAAAAAAAAAAAAACTGTATGTTTCCCATTGTATCACCATTTAAGAGGGGGTTTCAGAGGAGCGACCACGTCTCCTTGGGGTGCGTTCAGCCCTCCTCTTCAGAACACAAGCGGAAGAGACGCAAAGTGGCTGGCGAACAAAGCGAGCAGGGGGGAACCCCATAGTATATAGTATATACATGAGGCCTGTCTCAACATTTTTCTTAAACATTTGTTCGCGGAAACTATTTGGATGATTAAGGAGGCTTATGGGGACAATGCAATGAGTGCAACACAAATAAAAATGTGGCCCAAATGCTTCTTTTTTTTCCGTTTATAGAATCAGTTTCCCTAGGTAAGTCCACAAATGCACAATTGCTCTCCCTTGACAAGCTTGCGTCTATGTGCAGGAGACCACATTTTTCTCACTCGCCGCCCTTGTTTACCCTGAAACGCATGATTTTAAAACTTTACAGGCATGACAATTGAAGTACCTCAACAATTGTTCGCTCTAATCAGAGCATTTTGTCATGGTGAACATGCAATAAATCAGTTAATAGTGCTAAAAATGAATTTTCTGCTTTGTTCTTACCAGTAAAATCTGTTGGGGGGCCACTCTTTCATGTACCAACTGCCATCTTCTTCCAAAGTCCACAGAGCTATACAACTAAATAAAAGAGAACAGTTAAACTGTTAATAGATTTAGCAATAAACAAAATGAAACTTTGAATGCTTAAATAATTGAAACCAGCATTTTTACAAAATAAAAACATTAATCAAGCTGATTATGCTTATCACGTAAAAGAATTCCAGTAAGAGATTGCAGAGTGTAGCATGGTTTAACTTTCAAAAAGCAAAGCTTAACAATTGTTTAAAAAGAAGACAATTCAGTTCATAAATCAAACTGTACACAGTGACAAAGCTACTGTTTACATTATTTTTAATAGAACTGCACTGATCAGCAGAAGAATTGTTATTGCCATTTACAATTTAGTTATAAAGAACAAATTCCCTTAAAGCGAAGCAATATGCTCATCATTTTGCATTATCAGAGTTTTTCATTCATTTGACTAAATAAAAACAATACCACTGAAAACTTTCATTACAGGCCTTTCTTTTCCGAGGTTTTAATGAAAAATATTTCACAAAATGTGATAATTGATTTTTGAAAGTAACTCAAAAAATGGAAAATGCCCCAACAATCAAATCGGTTTTTCTAATGTCTTTGTATTTAACTTTTTCTTTGAATTAATTATTGTTTATTGAATTTTGGATTTAGTTTATTCAACTATAAATAAGTTTTAAGAATTTGCTTTGTTTATGACATTTATTTAAGGGTCTAGTTGTGAGTTTTGAAGTGATCTTTATGCTGTTGTTTGTTTTCTAGCTGGCCTTTTCTTATGATTAATTGTTTTTTAGTTGAAATTCCTCTATTTCGTAACTACATTATGGGCTCAGCCATACCTAGGAATTTTTTCTAGAGTTTTCTAGACAAGAATGCTCCTGAACCACTTGCAAAGTTATTTGCCATAATTTTCAATTACACTATTCATATCTAAGCATTTTAGTAGTGAGTGGTTTATTACATTAAACCCTTATTACATTAAAATGAATGGTGATGCTTGTAAAATACATAAAACAAAGAATGTTTTTGCAGCATTGTACAGAGAGATGATCTCTCCCGAAATTAGAAAAAAGAAAACAAATAACTCTGGTGTTGTTGTGCATGCCCATACTTCGGTTGTCTAGTGACTTAGAGTATTCAGACTCTGTCAGTTTCTGCACATTTTATTGTGTTGTAGAATTCACTTTAAAATGGATAAGTTTGCCATATTTGTTAATCAATCTATATTTAATAACCCATCAATATATAATATATATAATATCAAAGTGAAAACCAGTTTTCAGAAAGGTTTACTCATTTATTAAAATGAAAAACTGAAATACCTCATTTATATAAGCACTTAGACCCTTAATTCGGTACTGTGGAAGCAAATCCAGCTTTGAGTCTTCTTGGATAAGCTTTACACACCTGGATTTGGGCAGTTTATTCCATTGTTCCTGGCAGATCCTCTGAAATCTTGTTAGATTGGTTGGTAAGCTTCTGTGAACTGGCACCTACAGGTCTCTCTACAGATGTTCTGTGGAGTTTAAATCTGGGCTTTGGCTGGGCCATTCGAAGACAGTCACAGTCTTATCCTGAAGGCACTCTAGTGTTGTCCAGGTTGTATGTTTCAGGTAATTGTCGTGCTGAAAAGTGAACTGTCACCCCAGTGTGAATTCATAGGCACTCTGGAACGAGTTTTCTTCAAGGATCTCTCTGTGTTTGGTTGTGTTCGCCGTTCCCTCATTTATGACCAGTCTCTCCACCACCATGCTTCATTGTAGGGATTTCATCAGATAGGTGATAAGTAAGCTAGGTCTTTGTAAGGCATAGGGCTTGGAGTTCTGCCAAAATAGTTGTATTTTCATCCCATCAGTACAGAGAATCTTTTCTAATCCTTAAACTCTGTATTATTTATTAATCCTGATACTCTGTATATCCAATTCATTATAATAACTATTCATGGTGGCTCTAAAATCTGTACTAACCCCTACTCTCTCTTCTGTTTCCTTTTCCGGTGTCCTTTTGGTGGTGGCTTGTGCCACCACCATCTACTCAGAGCACCGTGATGTTCCAACAGTGATGGATTAAAAGCAAGAAGTCTGCATGACCATCATCATTAAGTCCTTCTGCGAGAACCCTAACTACAAAGAGGACTATTTCATTTATGTTATGTAGAATGCCCAGAGGGGACTAAGCAGACTTGTGGCCTGGAACCCCTGCAGATTTTATTTTTTTCTCCAGCCGTCTGGAGTTTTTTTGTGTTTTTTTCTGTCCCCCCGGCCATCGGACCTTACTCTTTTCTATGTTAACTAATGTTGTCTTATTTTAATCTCTTATTTTGTCTTTTATTTTTCTTTTCTTCATTATGTAAAGCACTTTGAGCTACTTTTTGTATGAAAATGTACTATATAAATAAATGTTGTTGTTGTTGTTGTTCTCCTCCTTAGAGTCCATTATTTGCTATTTACTCAACACTGGCTTCCATCCATCCACTCTACTGTAAGCGCTAGATTGATTTTGTGCTGCTGAGAAGGTTGTTCTACTGACAATTTCTCGACTTCTGAAGCTCTGTTAAAATAGCCATCAGGATCTTGGGCAGCTTCCTGATCAAGGCTATTCTTGTCCAGTTGCTCAGTTTGGCCAGATGGCCACCACTATGAAGAGTCATGGTGGTTCCAAACATCTTCCATTTCACACCTATTAAGGTCATTGTGCTCCTGGGAACAATGAATGATTTAGAAATGATTTTATCCCTTTGTCCTGATCTATTCCTCCCCACAATTTGATCACAGAGGTCTACAGAGACCTCCTTGGACTTATGGCTTAGTGTTTGTTCTGATATGCAGTGTGAATTGTGTAGCCTTCTATGAACAGTTATGTGTCTTTCTAAATGACGTCTAGTCAATTAATTTTGCAGCAGGTGGAGTCCAGTCAAGTTCTGGACACATCTCAAGGATAATTAATGCAAACAGGATGAACCTGAGCACATTTTAGAGTTCCACAGCAAAGGGTGTGAAAACTTATATAAAGATTTCAGTTTTGGATTTTAATAAATTTGCCAGCCTTTCTGAAAACATGTTTTCATTATGGGCTATTGAGTGTAGATTAATGGTCAATAATGTACAGTATGTATGTAAAATTAAATCTACAACTTAGAAAAAACGTGCAGAAAGTAAAGGGGTCACTGAATACTTTCTGAATCCTCTGTATACGTCTAAGTCCAAGTTCAGTCCAGGACTATTTTTAAGGCATAATTGGAAGACATTTGCTGGCTTTTTCACTTTTGGAATTTCCCCAGAATGCTACGGGAGAAGACTATGAGCAACACAGCTTCATTTTTGCACTGATTACAAATAAGAGATTGGAATGTCAAGTAATATTGTATTAAGATATCTTAATATAATTATCAATAAAATTGATAAAATACATCTAAAAAATTCTTTAGTGGGTCATTACAAATGTGTTGATTTGTGGGAGATTGTGGGCTGTGGTTTTGCAGGCAGGAGGCAGAGGAATAGCATGCTATTTTTGAAAGAAAAGCTTTCAAGTACATGTAAGCTGCGGCTGCTGCTTTTTAAAACCCACCCAAGGGCTCTCATTGGAATTTATGTTACCAATTTATGTTTATATTTAGAAAGCATTCCCTATAGAATGGAATAATAGAATTCAGGTAGCACAATTAAGTAAATGGAATTTTAAAACTGAAAATGCGGAACACGAGTAGAGTGTGTAAGTGATGAGAATAAGCAGTAATTTATATATTGCTAGGGGCCAGAGGCTATGCTTATAGCATCCGGAGCAAATGATAAAGGGACACCAGTAATACTAGAAGGAAAAATATACTGTAAATGAAAGCGTCACAAATAGAGATGTCAATGTTGGCCTGTTGAATACAATTAAAGCATCTGGAATCTGAAAAATTGATAAGAGGTTACACAACAGGCATTGCCTTGTAAAGAGTTAGTTTTACCGTAAGACTTCTAAAGCACAGAGGAAATGAAATGTCTAAATGAGAAACAGTTGTCACCAATGAGACAAGATAACTATGGTTCATTACATCAACAAAACAAAAGGCAAATCAGAAGTTTAATCTGCTAAACCTGAATGAACATCAAGTTCTAGTTATGGTACAAACATGGTCTAAACATAAGAAAGAAAAGAAATCTTGATGGTTTTCTTGTGAATAATCTAGAAACAGGGGCCGGATAATGAAGATAACGAAGGAAAGCAAAAAATAAGGTACTTCATCCTATGCTAATGTTGAATTAAATGGTAACCTTTGTCGCTCAAAGTGCTGGAAAACTCCTATCTGTATGTATTGAATTCAACTGTGGTGTTCTTATGCTTACTTCTCTAGCAGTTTCCTTGATAAAGGCAAAATTCCAAATCTAAAACAGTTCTAAAATTATTTGCCCATAATGATATGGTAGATTAGAGCTTTAGACAATCCCTTCAGTTAAATTTAGCACTAAATGAATATGTATGCACTCATAAGCGGAGGATGATATCTTTTAATCATATTTGTCTTTGGAATCATAACCAAGGCTTTTTATTATTTGAGTGCATTACTAATTTACAATTAGCATTATTAAGTTCTTAAAAGCATTTTAGCTTCATTTGCTGGATCCTTTTGTTTGGACACTGATCTCGATTGCTGCCAATGAATGAACGAGCCACCTACACTGCATGGCATCCTGACAATTGTGGCTAATGCTCTGAGTAAGCCTCCTGTAAATTACACTTGTCTTAATGGCTGCTGCAGTGAAAATTCTTTTCATTTTCTTTAAAGCACCCAAGTGCTATACAGTATATACAGTATATGTGGTAACTCTTGTGCTATGTTAGAGGTGGAGTGAACAACTTCATCCTTCTCAGACTGATTTTCATGATTTTTGGAATGACCTTGTTGAGTTTTTTATTTGAGGTTTCTGATTTACCAGGTACTTCTGTGGGCTTCTCAACTCCTGTTTTTGGTTTCTTATGTTTGGGTGCAGCGTTGACAGTCGCTGTTAACTCATTCAGCAAAAGAAGGAATGCCAGAGTTCTCCAAGGGATTATTTTTGTTCTGCTAGATGTGTTGCCTGACTCTTTATTCAAACTTGGAGATGGCAACACTGTTTAATTGGTTAGTGTGGAGACCGATGATGATTAGTGGAAGAAGGAGGAAGATGAAACTCCACAGAGAGGTACATGTATGTGCTGCTACTCCACGTTTTGTTTGTGTGCGTATGGGGGGTATTCACAAAATATCAACACTGGGGTTCATGAGTGTTTATCCCCTTAATAAGTGGGGTAAGAGTGGGCAAAAGTTCATCAACAACAGTCAGTGATGATTCCACTACTGTTTTCAGCTAAGATTTTCTATGCAGTAGTCGTTCACCATCTCTTGTCAACAATCTACACATGCCATTGTAATTATAATCAAAAATGAGATGTACTCAGGTATTGCAAGTGTATATCTTTAAAAATTCATTAACAGTAATGTCAATATCAAAATGGACAAAATACTAATTTAGATGTACTCTTCCTTGCCTCGCACCCTCACATTAAGTCTATATCTGCAGTGAAAATTTTGAGTTAATAGGAGGCCGTCTTCAAATGCATGGAAGCACAAACTTAAATGGTCAATAGTCTGCTCCAAATCCAGTAATATGGTGGAAAGGGCCACTGTACACCTATATAATATAATACATATATAATAGGCCAGAGGACAAGTGGACATTTCGGAAACCCATCCTTTCTTGATAATTTTCTGGGAAAATAGGCACAACCAACATTTAATCAATATTTACAACATTTTATTTCATCGGTCAGTTTATTTCTCTGCTGTTTTGCATTGAACTGAAAATTTTCTATTTATGATCTATGTATGTACTATGTGTTAAAGTGCTGGAAAGGGTTAGTTAGACAGTAATGTTGACTTCCTTTAGTTCTTTGTTTAGATGTACAGTCAGAAGTTGGATATTGTGACGCCTCTTCTGCAGTTCTACTGGTGTTGTTGGACAGACTTACTCAGTGCCCAAATCTGCAAATCCTGTGGCAGTCCTTTGTACCTCCTTTTGATGAGGTGTGACACTGAGGTGTGTACATATATACAGTATACACACACACACACACAACTTAGTAGAAGTTAGAAGGGACTGAACCTGTTAGCACAACTAGATAAGTGGTATTATAGATAAGTGGCAAATTAAGTACAACTGTCAATAATGAGACTGATTTACATAAATGTATGGCAAGTGGTACTGGTTGCATCTTGATCAATTTGTGTCTTATTCTCTATAATGCAATTTACAAACTTAATAAAACTTATAAAAAAGGAATAAATATAACTGATGAGGATTATTCTGTCCACCTAATTGTTGTTCTTGATCCATATTGAAAATAAGACATAAAAATGCTTTAAATTTCTTTCAGTGAAATCCAAATGCTGTAAGTTTAATTTGGAATTCTTCTGGAAACACCTGCATAACAGTTTGTGGATGAAGAAGTGAATTATTGTGTTTGTTCCCATAAATAAAAGATAATCGGTAAAAGTATAAAAAGACTAATGTTCTTTAAATAGTTAACAAATTGAGTAACTACAGCTATCCTGATGTTCCCACTTTCAGAAAAGATCCAAAGAGCTGCCTACTTGTGAAGTGCTACTGAAGTTGAATTTTCTTTTCCAACCTTTTCATGTTAAGCGTTTAATCTTTTGATTTCTCACATAAACATCCTATGCCCTTTCAACAATCCCTGAACTGATAGCCATACTAGCTCTCATTTCTCTTAAAAAAGGCTTGAATGTTCAAGTGAGGAAATGTTTTTTGATAGAAAATTTAAGCTCAGAACGTCTGATCAAAAAGTTATAAGAAAGTAGTCTCCTATCCATTCATTTTCAAACACACTTAAATCCTGTTATATTCACAGAGGCAAGAGTTGATGGAAGCCATGAAAGGGTCTGCAGTGAGATGCCAGTCAACCGCAGAATACATACACCCACATGCCAACACTCATTGTTTCATCCATCCATTTCAGACCCCTTTAATTCATTTCAAGTCCTTAGGATCTGAAGCCTGTCCTAACAGTAGTACTTTGCAGGGCAGTCATACACAATCCCTGTTTGGAGCATGGAAGGAAGACTAGAGTACCCCGAGGTAAATCTGTATAGATAGTCCTGTACAGTATTATGTGGCATGCTGTAAATAATCAATAAGGTGCTGCTTCTTCCTATTTTCACATAGGGAGCAGTGCTGACCTAACATACTGCAGTGACTCTAAACGTGTGCCAGTCCCCTGGTGATTCACACCAGCAGCAGTGAGGGTTTGGCTCTGCCTGCTTGTGCTACCCTACAAGTCATGCCGTTTTGACAGAAGGCTTAAAAAATTGTGCATAATTCCTCCGGGGACCTTGTGAGCGATGCTCTTATGCTGGCTGCGTTTGGTCTCCATGTTTAGATAAACTCTGAACTGAGTAGTCACATTTGAATATGCGCTCTACTTCTGACATTAACAACAGTCAACAATAAAGGACTGCAGAATAAAGTACATTTTATTAAGGACTGCATGGAGTCATGTTATATTTTACATTTGCTGCCAGTTTCTCAAAGGGTACACTCATGTTTAGTCATACTAGACCAATTATGCAAATATCCACATTTGCAATTTAGAAGTAAACACGAGATGCTAGTAAAAAGAAGGCATTATGTTTGTGAATGACACTATTTCAAATTGACACTGAGTAATTTCCCACTTACTATATGTCCCTGATATAGAAGTTAATGCTTCTCCATTCTTCTTTGCTATGATTACTTTTAACACGTGACTCTTTTCTCTGTGAACTCCATCCCTAATCACCTCTCAGAGTGTCAACATACAACTGACAGAGATGCAGATCTCTTTTTTGTTTTATGACGAGATGACAGGGAGGTGCCATAATTAAACAAGTGACTAGAATATGATTGAGCAGCCATTGAGTTTTCAAGGTGAATAATGCCAGCTGCATTTTAACCTGTACAGTTTGGTTTCTAAATATGTGTAAATAAAGTTTTCTGGTTTCTTAAAGTTTTCTGGTTTCTTTGATTTTATGGTTTTATGCCCTGAAACATTTTCACTTTTTCCATATCTAATAAAATGGATTAATCTTGGTAAATCTGATATCTTTTCCTATCATAACCTAACTGGTTGGCTCTTTTAAAAAGTTCAACATGTGTCAAGGAAATTGCAATAGTGAGTTTTGGGCTCTTTATATGAGCGGGTGACCAACATTATAATTAATTCCAAGCTTCTAGATATTCTTATGCTTCTACAATGCTACTGCTTTGGCTGCTAGTTTTGGCAGACAAGTTAAGTCTAATACTGAACCTAATTTTTTGGTCATTATCCAAATGTTTTACCGCCATTCCATGGGTTTCTTCCTGTCATGTTCCCAGTAGGCCAGCAGCCATACCATCTGCATTTCAGTACAGGTAGTGCATGTTTAGGTCCAGCCAGATCTTTGAATGGAGGAAACCTTTAGGAAAAAAAGTTGAGGTGTTGTGGGAAGAGGCAGTTAGTGTAGCCATCAGGGGGTGTTTACCCTGTGGTGTGTGTGTGGATCCCATGCCAGGGCAGTGACAAGAATATTGTGCTGTAAAAATAGTTCTGTCCTTCAGATGAGACATAAAACTGAGGTCCTGACTCTCTGTGGTCAAAAAAGATCCCTGGGCATCTTTTGAAAAGAATAAGGTGTACCTCAGTGTCCTGGCTAGATTGCCCACCATGACCTTGTGCATTCTGGTCCATTAATTATCCCCTGGCCCTTACTGGATAACTAGCACTATGAAAATGTAAGTGACTGTTATTGCCAAAAAAGGTTCTGATCCCTCATGACCCAAATGGATTTGACAGGTTTAATAATGACATTTTAGGTTATTCCTGAGGTATATTTAATAATGACATTTAAGTTATGCCTGATATATATCTACTATATAATAAAACACTAAGGCCTGTGAGTCTATTTCTTCAGAGCAATCCAATTGGTCAGTTTGGCTTTGATGTGATTGGCCAGTCTGGCATTGGTGATGCAACAAAAAAGGAAGTATAATTGTGAGATGTATGAGGAGGAGTAAAGACACAAGGTTGAGAGATCTGCCTTCAAAGATGGCAAATATTGTAATAGTGGACAGGAGGTGAGAAAGGTGCCTTGAAATTAAGTCTGAGAAGCAAACATTATGGGAACACGCTTGAGAGTGCCAGTGAAAACATGTTCACACACATGTTCACCACATGAAATTCAGAGTGAAGGTACCTGTAGGACAAGAGATGGCAATTGTTTTTAATTATTCTATTCTATTATTCTATTATCTGTCTTTGACAGGTACCATGGCTAGTGTATATACATATACATATATATATATATATATATATATATATATATATATATATATATATATATATATATATATACAATATATATATATATATATATATATATATATATATATATATATATATATATTGCCTCACACAAGCGATTAGGAGGCAGCCAGAAGGACCAACAGAGATGGCGTACTACTGCTTCTCTCCTTTTTTCATCATAAAAACCGAAGACCAGACAAATCCTGGTACATGAATTCTACGCAAAAACTAATCCCGAACTTCTGTATTCCGACCATCCCTCCTTAATGACTTCACCTCTGGGCGCCCTTTGATGACTTCACCTCCGTCACCCTCTGTTCACATCATCTACTCCCTGTAGCAATTTCCAGTTCATTCACCATAAAACCAGCCGTCTTTCCAATATGGTTGTCGAATGTATATTATAACTTTGACAGTACTGTACAAGACAGTGAATAATTTTGGTTCACCCACAGTATATAGGGACGGGTTCCCCAACACTTAATCTGTCTCACTGGTCTCTTCAATATATACTTTATTTTATATATATATATATATATCATCTTATATAATACACTAACGTGGCTGTCCATTTCTCTGTCCAGGATTTTAAATCACCTGTACCTCGCGAACTGTTTGAACTATTGACCTGAAATTTGGTACACATACACTATTTGACGTCTACTATCCGCTTTCGGGGTGACGACTGACCTCCAAGGTTATTCCTCTTTTTATTTTTATTTTATTTTAGAATCAACTCTCGGCAGCAGCCAGAAGGGCGGCCGTGCAGTGCCTGTGTACAAGCCACGTTCTCATCCCTACCACCTTTGCCATCACCTCCCCTACCTCTTCATATCTTAAATCATTCTTGAAGCAGATTGAAGACTTAAGTGCCAGCTTAAGTGAAAAATTAAGGAAAATGTACTAATAAATCTCAGCACAAACACTGATTTAATCAGTTTTAACGTGTAAAGATTCTGACAAAGAAGAGAAGAAGCGGGCCACTAAGGTGGAGGAAACAAGAGCTGCTCAGGAAGCATCAACCTCTGAGCAAACAAATGCTAAATGTACAGAGAAAGAGGATGAAAACTATGAATGCTCAAGTCAAGTGTATTCACTGCACATTATTGTGCAGTGTGCTGTTACTGGTATATATATATATATATATATATATATATATATATATATATATATATATATATATACAGTGGTGTGAAAAACTATTTGCCCCCTTCCTGATTTCTTATTCTTTTGCATGTTTGTCACACAAAATGTTTCTGATCATCAAACACATTTAACCATTAGTCAAATATAACACCAGTAAACACAAAATGCAGTTTTTAAATGATGGTTTTTATTATTTAGGGAGAAAAAAAAATCCAAACCTACATGGCCCTGTGTGAAAAAGTAATTGCCCCCTTGTTAAAAAAATAACCTAACTGTGGTGTATCACACCTGAGTTCAATTTCCGTAGCCACCCCCAGGCCTGATTACTGCCACACCTGTTTCAATCAAGAAATCATTTAAATAGGAGCTGCCTGACACAGAGAAGTAGACCAAAAGCACCTCAAAAGCTAGACATCATGCCAAGATCCAAAGAAATTCAGGAACAAATGAGAACAGAAGTAATTGAGATCTATCAGTCTGGTAAAGGTTATAAAGCCATTTCTAAAGCTTTGGGACTCCAGCGAACCACAGTGAGAGCCATTATCCACAAATGGCAAAAACATGGAACAGTGGTGAACCTTCCCAGGAGTGGCCGGCCGACCAAAATTACCCCAAGAACGCAGAGACGACTCATCCGAGAGGTCACAAAAGACCCCAGGACAACGTCTAAAGAACTGCAGGCCTCACTTGCCTCAATTAAGGTCAGTGTTCACGACTCCACCCTAAGAAAGAGACTGAGCAAAAATGGCCTGCATGGCAGATTTCCAAGACGCAAACCACTGTTAAGCAAAAAGAACATTAGGGCTCGTCTCAATTTTGCTAAGAAACATCTCAATGATTGCCAAGACTTTTGGGAAAATACCTTGTGGACTGATGAGACAAAAGTTGAACTTTTTGGAAGGCAAATATCCCATTACATCTGGTGTAAAAGGAACACAGCATTTCAGAAAAAGAACATCATACCAACAGTAAAATATGGTGGTGGTAGTGTGATGGTCTGGGGTTGTTTTGCTGCTTCAGGACCTGGAAGGCTTGCTGTGATAGATGGAACCATGAATTCTACTGTCTACCAAAAAATCCTGAAGGAGAATGTCCGGCCATCTGTTCGTCAACTCAAGCTGAAGCGATCTTGGGTGCTGCAACAGGACAATGACCCAAAACACACCAGCAAATCCACCTCTGAATGGCTGAAGAAAAACAAAATGAAGACTTTGGAGTGGCCTAGTCAAAGTCCTGACCTGAATCCAATTGAGATGCTATGGCATGACCTTAAAAAGGCGGTTCATGCTAGAAAACCCTCAAATAAAGCTGAATTACAACAATTTTGCAAAGATGAGTGGGCCAAAATTCCTCCAGAGCGCTGTAAAAGACTCATTGCAAGTTATCGCAAACGCTTGATTGCAGTTATTGCTGCTAAGGGTGGCCCAACCAGTTATTAGGTTCAGGGGGCAATTACTTTTTCACACAGGGCAATGTAGGTTTGGATTTTTTTTTCTCCCTAAATAATAAAAACCACCATTTACAAACTGCATTTTGTGTTTACTTGTGTTATATTTGACTAATGGTTAACTGTGTTTGATGATCAGAAATATTTTGTGTGACAAACATGCAAAAGAATAAGAAATCAGGAAGGGGGCAAATAGTTTTTCACACCACTGTATATATATATAAATTGTAACCAACGGCCAGCAGCTGAACCCAGCAGGGACACCCTGAGAATGGAAGGATGGGGGAAGGCAACTACTTTTAGACACTGCTTTCCCTGATACAGTAGATGGTAACTTCCCTGCAGCTTCATAGCCCTGCTGGGTACCATGGGTGCTTGGGACTTGTACTTTTTACATAGCCTTTAAGTATTTTCGAGTCATGAGGACAGAAGCCCAGAAGTACTTCCGGGCTGTCAGCAAACTTGATTTCTCCTTCTGACCCAGAAATGGCAAGTCACGTGGATGGAATAAGTACTTCTCAGTCGGACAATATATAAAAGACTGCAAAACACCCAGCAGGTGAGCCAGAGTCGGGAGGAAGAGGACAGAGCTTGCTGGTAGGAGTGGAGGAGAAAGAAAAGAAATAATTGTTTGGTGTATGGTGCTTTATTGCCTGTGGCTATGGTGATTAGAGAGCACTGCGAAGGGTATAAAAGAAATAAATCAATTCTTGGTGCTTTTAACTTGTGTTGTTAGTGTGTGTCTGTTGGGTTAGAGGAGTGACAGTGCCCTCTAGTGTCACTATATATATATATATATATATATATATATATATATATATATATATATATAGTGGCCTGCAGGGGGTGCACCAGCCACCCAAACACAACACAGTTAGACACCAGGCACAAGTTCCAAACACAGCACACGTTTATTAAGTGAGGAAGCACTTTTCCCTCTTTCCCAACAGCAGCATAGTACAATAAAGCATGAATAAACACAGTGCCTTCTTCTCTCTGTCTTTTCTCTTTCTCTTTTCTCTCTTTTTCTCCGCCTTCAGTCTTACTCTGGCAAGTTTCATCTCACTTCCTCCTGACTTTTTAAGGAAAGAGAGATGGGGTAAAGGGTGCAACTGTGGGCCAGACCAGCATAGAGACAGCTGGAGTTTACCTTTTTTATTAAATTGTTTTCTTGACGTCAAGGTTTCATTGCATTATAGGTCAGTAAAATTATCTTTTCTACATTTTTTAGATCAAACTCCAACATCCGTTACCCAATTGTAAAGCACAACAAGGAGAAGTAATCACCTACAGTTGTCATACTGATAATTTTTTATGTACTTTACATTCTCACTTTTTTGAGATTTTGGACTTCCTAACATTATTTCTGGCTATCTGAATGTGCGGAGACATCAAGAGGGTGCTCTTCTTTCACTGGATATATCTGTTTACAAAACAGCTATTTGTGAAGGCTCTAAAGGTCTCTTTGCTGTCGTCAAAGACTGTTTGTCCCATTGTTGATGAATCACCTAATGAAAGCAGAGCCAGCAGCCGCATTAGCGCTTTGCGAAATCTTTGCTGAAGTGGCACTTTATTCTGCCCACAGTAGATTCTCTTTTATGTTTTTTCTATGTAGAGTTGATGACATTTTAGCAATTACCATGTTATTTCTGCCTGTATTCCTATTAGCAATTTGGCTTTCCATAAATAAATTACTAATTTTTGAGAAAGTCATATCTCACTTTTGACCACTTAACTTCTTAGGTTTCAAAAATTAAATAAAGTAAACTTAATAAAACAAGTTATAAGTTACAAATATGCAATACAGTTGATTTAATCTATAACTATTTAATGATTTGCCCAGATGTGAGACTTCCTAGTCCACTAGACCACACAACTTGACCCCTTTATTTTCTGAACCCACTTAATCACTATCTTGATGGCACTGGACACCAGACAGGAACCAAGCATGGAGAGGGTACCAGTCTGTCACAAGACACAGCCACATGATCATTTATGGCATTGCTCCAAACTAAACTTTATGTCTGTGTGCTGTGAGAAGAGAACAAAGTATCTGAAGAAACAGGCCACACAGACACAGGCAGAATGTAGAGCCACCAAGGCAGCGGCACTGATCCTTGTATCACTACACTGCCATATCAGACCAAAGGGTCAATAATTATTTAATCTTTAAAATATTCACTTTTGAATTGTTCACTGCACTTATTTTTTTTAAATAAAATATAACCCTAACCTTGGCTAACCACCCCATCCAACTGCCCCATAACGCAACACAACCCAACCCAATCCTGCCACAATCAAATTGACAACAACAGAATAAAAGAGCCCTTGTGGACCAGCACGCTAAGGATTAGGGTTTTTTGGCCAGGACTTTGGGGGGCATCTGTGCTCGGACCAGCTGTACTGTCTCAAACCCATTTATGAATATAAGAGCCAGATGACCCATTGATCCTTGCCACTGACAATTCCAAAAGGATCAGATTAAAAAAGGAAGACTTCCAAATGGAAAGAGAAGATAGCCCCAGTTTGATAACAGATAAATGAAGAGAGGAAAAGTCAAGAAGTAGGAAAATATGGGGAAGCAAGGGGAGGACAGTAGAGAGAATGGAAATAAGAAAATCAGACGCCCCAGACCAAAAGCTAAACACAAAAGCGCAGTCCCAAAACACATACATTACCGTACCTAGGCAAATTTAGGCGGCCTGTCAGCTTGTAATAATAATAATAATAACAATAATAATATATTTTATTTAGTAGGTGCCTTTCTTAAAACTCAAGGTCACCTTACAATGAAATTAAATAAGATTAATAAAATAAAAATAAAGAGAACAATAATATCAAAAAGCAATAAGGTACAGAGGTAGTAGCAAACATACAAAGATAACAGGGAGTAACAGTGTTAATTCATAGTTGGTATGCCAGTTTGAAAAGATAAGTTTTGAGGGCAGTTTTAAAATGTGTTATTGAGTCTAGTTGACGGATATGAGAGGGAAGAGAATTCCAGAGTTGAGGAGCACTATGAGAGATGCTCGAGCTCCCATAGAACAGAGTTTGATGTGCGGTACAGAAAGTAGAGCTGCAGATGAGGATCTGAGTGAGCGAGAGGAGTGTTGGTCTGTAGGAGATCAGTAACATAGGGAGGAGCGAGGTTGTGGAGAGCTTTAAATGTTAAGAGCAGTATTGTGTATTGTATTCGGTAGTTAACAGGGAGCCAGTGAAGCTGAGAGAGAATAGGTGTAATATGTTCAGTGGATTTAGAACAGCAGGTTATTATCCTAGCAGCAGAATTTTGAATAAGTTGTAAGCAATGGATAAGTTTGTCCACACTTGGCCAGTGTTTCGAGGTCATGGTTGCTCTCATGTGCAAATCTCAACTGGGCCTATAATGGTCCAATGTCAGTTTGTCTGCTGGGAAGGCTAAAACAAAAAGCTTCATTCCATTACGTGAACAATAAGGAGAACTGATGAAAGCCGATTAAAACGTGTATTGGAAGTAAAACAACGGTACAACAACAGAGCACAAGTAGAGGGAAAACTTGACCAGGATACGCTTTTGTGATTGTGCCCCTGTCTACAGGAGAGACTGATTGATTGCCAGGGGTAGTCGTGTTTCTTAACTCTCAGCATGAAAAGCTACAGCATGAGACTAATTACTCATTTAAATGTAGTTTGGATTTTAGGCATTGCTAATTATAATGATGCTTCTATTTTTGCCTCTAAATAATGAAATCATTACTAAGATAACACATTTTCCATTTCCTGATTTTTTAAGTACTCTGTAATGAAAAAGAAATTTAACTTATAATCATTTAATCTTACCATTGGCTTTTTATTTTAAAATGAATATTTAGTTCATGACTGACAGGGGTCTCATTCAGAGCCTTGCAGAGGCCTTACAGATATTATAAGCATATAATGAAATATGTGAGTTTTGAAAAGGTATTAGTGGCATAAATTTGGATGTGCGTATCACATGTGAGTGTACTCTGCGATGGACTGTCTTACCCTTCAGGACAAGCTCTTGCCTTGTACCAAATGCTGCTGGGATTGGTTGTGACTCGCTGTGACATTATAATATACAAATTGGGATCACAAATGGATTGATGAACGAAGTTATTTTCAAGTTTGCATCTGATCAAATAGCAATGTCTAAAAGGCCATGTCACATTACACAACTTTTCCAGCAGTTTTCAGTCGTTGACTTGACTTACCTGCAACTCAACATCAATAAGACCAAAGAACTGGTGGTGGACTTCAGGCTTGCCAATGAGCCTCTGAGTCCAGTCAATATTCTGGGGAAGGATGTGGAAGTGGTACTGAGCTACAAGTACCTGGGGGTTCATGTAAAGAACAAACTGGAATGGACTGACAACACACTGGTGCTGTACAAGAAGGTCCAGAACAAACTGTACTTCCTAAGGAGACTCAAGTCTTTTGATGTGTGCATCAAACTGCTGGAAATGTTCTATCAGTCCACAGTAGTCAGTATGGTGTTCTACACTGCAGTCTCCTGGGGAAGAAACTTGAGCAAAAAAGAAGCACAATGCCTGAACAAACTTATCAGGAAAGCCTTCTCCATCACAGGGCTTACGGTGGACTTAAGCTGTTGTGGAAAAAAAAGAAGATGGTGGTAAAATTGGATACCATCATGAAAGTGTACCCTCCATCCCCTCCAGGAGGTGCTGTCTTAGAGCAGTTTTAGCCACAGGCTCATTCCACCATGGTGTGTTAATCGGCACCTTTGGGGGTCTTTTCTGCCCACTGTTATCAAGCAACTCACTGCTTCCACCCAATGTACTTGTTAAATTTATTTTTAATTATTTACTTACTTATCAATCGATTGATCAGCTGTATTATTTGTCCTGTGAATCTGTATTCTTGTGTTTTTTATGTTTTTGTTGTTGCATACACCTGCATTTCATCATGGGATTAATCAAGTTTATCTAAACTAATCTAATAAAGTTAGCAAGTCAGTGCCCATGTAATTGGACATACCCAAGACTCGCCCTGACAAAATGAAAGACTTTTTAAGTTGTAGTGGTGGTCTCATGTGTGTGCAATAGCTGACAACCTATGAATACTCAGTCAGAGTACAATGCATATATCGCAGGAATTCCAGGAAATATGGGTGTTTTGGACCAAACAAATAGAACAGAAATGTGTCTGTCTAATATTTTGTGTTACATGCCACAAGAGAATGGAAAAATAAGAGAAAAAAATAAAATTTTGGTTGAACTCACCGTACCTGAAAAGCCTTTGCATGAGCAACCGCTCCATCAGGCACTAAATTATTGGCTACTTAGTAAATGTGAAACTGTGCTGGAAAGTCATTACACGGTCATCTGATTTGACATACACTGCAATTACTGGTCATGTAATATGACATCTTCCAGACGACAAGATTGGCAACTCAGTCATCAAGTTTAACATCCACTCTGATTAGAAGTCATGTAATGTGACATTGCCTTTACGTGATCATTTAACTTAAAATAAGATGTTATAGTAAAGATAAATAATGTAATGTAATGATCAGCATAGTTTAACTGGATATCCACCCATCCATCCATCTATCCATCATTAAACCCATTTAATTCAGTTATTAGTTGTAGGATGTTAGAGCTCATTACTACAGCATCAGGTGCAGGACCGGAACCAACCCTAGATGGAGTATCATAGTACCATGGCATATTACTTGTGCACTGTAAAGGGTGCTCTTAAGCACACAACATAAATGCACTGCAGTAAGACACCATATCACCAGACATTAGAAAGCAAGGTGATGTAACCAAAAAACAAAGAACAGAGCCTCTCTGGGCTACCTAAGCACAGATATAAGATATCCTTTAGCTGTATATCCTCGTATTACAAGGCGTGGACACCATGGAGAGGGAACTGAGTCCAAAACTCTGGACACAATTAACACAGTCATGGATTCAAATAAAGTGACTTTTATTCTCCAAAAAACCTTTACAGGCCCTTCACTAACTGTCCCGCACAGCACTGTACCACAAAGTGATTAAAATCCCTCCTTTTCCTCCAACCAAGTGTTGTTCTCCAACTCCAATTCCCTGGGATGAGACAGTGGGCTGCTTTTATCCCAGACCAAGGAATACTTCTGGTGTCAGGACACTATACGAGAGAAACACCTCCAGCTCAGGCAAAAGGTTCTCCAAGCAGTTCATCCTGGTTGCACCCATGAGACCAAGCAGGGCTGTCCCACACAGCTATGATTCTGAACATGGCCTGTAGGTGGATCTATGGTAATCTATGGTAAGCAGTACAGGAGGTGCTGCCATCTATACACATTCCAGAACGGTTATCTGCCCCAGACTTTCCATTATTGTAACATCTTGGGCAGGTAAGGATCTTCCCTCCATCCTTCCAGGAATGACAGTCCACTCGTGTCATCCATTACAAGGGTTATAAGGTTCATATATGGTTTTTATTGCAGAATGCGGTTACAAAACTTAAGAAGGGCACAGTTGATTGTGTAAACACAGCACGTCACCTCTATTCCGTGATATGCCATCCTGCTAGAAGTACACATCAGGAATGTTCGAGGGCACAAAAGAGTGAGAAAGAAGCTCAACTTACTTCAAATTTGATTCCACTCACACACTTGTTTGCTTTAAGCCAACAGATAACTATACTAGGTCAAAGCTTCAATGACACCGTGCATGAAGGAGAGCAAAGCAACAAGGTGGAAAGAGATGGATCATCTGATGAAGAAAATGACTGTGCAAATAGCACAGAAAACAGTGCAGTTGAAAGCTATAATAACGAGAGAGAGAGATGAACATGCAGCAAGTCACGAAAATGACAGTGTCAGTGGCCCATCTCAATTTACGAGTGCTGATAATGCTAACTTAGTACCCTCATTCAGGTGTAACATTCAAGAAAACATCTCCACCGAAATCAGATGCTCACCCCTAATGTCATAACGGCTCTTACTGATCATATATTACATCCAAGGAATTTATGTGCTTTATGTGCTGGGTAATGGTCGTGCTTGAGGGGGACCCACTAACAAGCTTGTCCCCAGTTCTAAAGCCCTGCTAATACTGGGCTATACATTTTTGATTTAGGTGGTTTAATTTAGTAGGATTGCCCATAACTGGGAGGAGGGCAGTGCAGCTCCTTCATGCCTAGAGAAGGTGCTTTGCTGGCATATTTTTCCATAATTTTTTGCAAAAGCTACAACTTTTCAAAGGGTCAAGTTCTGATTTTTACTCTTAACAAGCTGCTAAGTTTGGGCAGACCCAAAATATATTTGTTCACGCACTTCTAAGAAACAAGCTGCTTCATTTAAATTTGCAACAAAAACAGATGTACACTGACTTAGTGCTTCCAAAAGTATAAAAAAAGTGTGTTTATTATTCATCAGTCATAACGCATTACCTCAGCAGGACTGTCAGATTAGCAGAAATCTCTTTACGCATGCAGATTCACTTTGACACTGTGCCGTTTGAAGAATGTGTGCAAGTTTTCCTTGTGGGTTTGGGGAAAAAAGTTATGTCATGAAAAACAGCCTCAGTGTACTGCAGAGGAAGAAGATTAAAGTTTTCAGAAGTCGCAGAAGACCTGTTAGCAATAAAACTTTAATACAAAAGGCTTAAAAAGTCTGTTATGTAACTAATTCTTAGAGTGAACAGAAAAGAACGGAGAAGGTACTAATGGGGGCAGAAAGTGAAGAATTTATCATAAAAGTTGATGTCGGAAAGAGAATGGCTAAAAACCTTAAAAATCTGTAAAAAAGATAAAAAACAAAACGATAATTTTTTTTTTGTTTGTAAACAATTAGTCTAATTCATCTAATAGATGCCTGTCACTGGAGCACTGAGCTCAACACAGTGACTTAACTGTCTTTATAAAAAGGCATAGATATTTCTTTTTAAATAAGGATCATGAGGTGAAACTTGATTCATAAAACCAAGCAAAGTTCAAAACCAAAAAATCAGTGCTATCTTTTATTAAAGTATAATATAGAAATCAAACAAGCAAGAAATTTGGAAACAAGATCATAGATGAAAAGCAAAGCACAACACACATAAAGTTATCATCAGTGTGGAATACCAGGCAGTGTATGGAGCTGACATTTATACCATTGGCTTCCTAATGACACGTGCAGTGTGAATACTAAACATCACCTAAAATGATGCCATAACATCTGCTCCAACAAAACTACACAAAATGGCAGCATCCAGGGACAAACAAAATAGCAGTGAAAAATAACACTAAAAATGTAATCGCTTCTGAATGGAGCATTTTAAAAAAAACAAACATCCAAAATGAATTCTTTGGGATGAAATAACCAAGAAAGACATATACGTATATTAAACACTCTGTGGTGGTAAAACAGGACCCGAGTTTAAGGGCAAAACTCTCAGTTTACCAGTCAATCGAAGTCATTGACCTCATTCATGGTCATGAGCTGTGGGTAATGACTGAAACAATGAGACTACGAATACAAGTGGCAGAAATTAGGCTTCTTCACAAGGAGGCTAGGCAGACACTCCATGATAGGGTAAGAAGCTCAGAGATTCAGGAGAGCCTCAGAGTAGAGTTGCTGCTCCTCTGGATTGACTGGAGTCACTTGAGGTGGTTTGGACATGTCATAAGGATGCCCCCTTGGTTGGATCCCCCTAGAACTGTTCTGGGGATGTCCCAGAATAATCCTCTCTAATCCTTTTCTGTGCTTGTACTTTGAGCAGAACTCTGGTTTACAAATATTTCAACCTGCTTTTTGATGTTAAACAACAAGTCAAACAACAATTTTTTGAACGATCTTGCTACTTTCCTTACCCATTTATCTACAGTTACTCCAAATATAATTCTGCTGGGGGATTTTAATATACATCTTGACAATATCAATATCCCTCTCATTAGAGACTTTTTATCTTGCCTGGAGAGTTTTGGATACCAGCAGCACACTGATGTTCCTAACCATTGTAAAGGACATATCTTGGACCTGATCTGCTGCTCTGGTGTTGTTCCTTTTGATCTTACAGCAGATGAACTCACTATAACCGATCATTTTCTCATTTCATTCAATGCCAAACTTACCTTTTCTGTTCCTAAGCTTCCACATCTCATAGACTTTTGTAACATTAAGAATATTACCTTGAATTTGCTGTCTTCTAGAATTGATTCCCAAATGGACTTTTATAATTTATCTACTCCCATAGAACTGGTCTCATAACACTTGTCTTAATGGTATTCTTAATTCTCTTGCTCTGCTAAAAACCAGATCTGTTTCTTTTTCTGCCCCCTGGTTTACTCCTGAACGTCGGCTTATTACACTCAGTTAATTACTTGTAATACAGGTAACACCAAGTCTTTGTTTTCTTTACTTAATAATGTTACACAACCTCCAAACTCTTTACCATCTCACCTTTACTCAACTGCTTTCTGTAATTCAATGAGAAAATCCAAAGGATACATCAGCACCTTGGTCCAGATCCTCTCTGTATTCCTTCTGAACTACACTCGTCTATTCACTCTTTCTCTTCTTTCCAGCTTCCCACTTCCTCTGAAATCTCAGATCTCATCTGCAAATCCAAGTCATCTACTTGTCGGCTGGACCCCCTGCCTACAGTTCTGGTTAAAGCCTGCCTCCCCTCTCTAGTCCCTCTCATTTCTGCCATCATTCGCTCTTCTCTTACTGCTGGTATTATTCACTCATCTTTTAAAACTGCTGCTATAACCCCAATACTAAAAAAACCTGGTGCTGATCCTAATAATTTCAATAATTTTCACCCCATTTCTAACTTGCCCTTTATCTCCAAAATTCTTGAAAAAATAGTAGCTATCCAACTTCACACTCACTTATCTCACAATAATCTATATGAAAAGTTCCAGTCTGGTTTTTGCCCTCTTCATAGTACAGAAACGGCACTTGTTAAAATTACCAATGACCTCCTTATGGCTGCTGACTCTGGTCTAATCACTATTCTCATTCTCCTTGATCTGAGTGCGGCCTTTGATACTATTTGTCATACCACTCTCCTTAATAGATTATCTTTGATTGGCATTACTCACACTCCACTTGATTGGTTTAGATCCTACCTCTCAGTCCACACTCAGTTCATACAGCCTAAAACCTTCACATCCCAACCCACCGCTGTTACTTCTGGTGTGCACCAGGGCTCTGTCCTGGGGCCTCTTCTTTTTATTATTTACCTTCTTCCCCTTGGCAATATTTTTCGCAAATATAACATTAATTTTCACTGTTATGCTAATGACACTCAGCTCTACCTTGCTATTAAACCCACCTCCTCTTTTCCACCACCCTCGCTTATTGACTGCATTTCTGAAATTAAATCCTGGTTTTCTTCGAATTTTCTTAAATTAAACAGTGACAAAACTGAGGTTCTCCTCATTGGTTCAAACTCATCATTATCCAAAACCATTAATCTTTCTCTTATTATTGATAACTCTGTTGTTTCCCCATCATCTCAGGTCAAGAGTCTGGGTGTCATCCTCGACAGTACTCTATCTTTCCAATGTCACGTTAATAACATCACCCGGTCTGCTTACTTCCACCTACGTAATATTAATCGCATTCGCCCCTCCCTCACTCCTCATACCACTTCCATTCTTGTTCATAGTCTTGTCACTTCTTGCCTGGACTACTGCAATTCACTCCTCTTTGGTCTCCTTAATAAATCTCTTCATAAGCTTCAGTTAGTCCAGAATTCTGCAGCACGTATCATTACTCAAACCTCATCTATTCACCATATTACTCCGGTCTTGCAGCAGCTTCATTGGCTCCCGATCATGTTTTGTACTGATTTTAAGATTCTGCTATTAACATTTAAGGCCATCCATAACCTCGTCCCTCCATATTTGTCTGACCTTCTTCATGTTGCCATTCCATCCCGTAACCTTAGATCCTCTTCCTCCACCCATCTGACTGTCCCTCCCGCCTGTCTAACCACCATGGGGAGCAGAGCTTTCAGCCGTTCTGCTCCCAAGCTCTTGAATTCATTACCTGCGGATCTCCGAAACATCAAATCATATTCATTTTTCAAATGCATATTTAAAACGCATCTGTTTAAAATGGCTTTTTCTTTCTCCTTCTGATTACACTGGTTTTGTTTGGTTTTAATTTTTAGATTTTCTGATGTTTTAAGTTGTTTATAATTGTGTCTTTTATTTATTTATTTATTTATTGTTTGTTCGGTGTCCTTGAGTTCTCTGAAAGGCGCCTTGTATAAATAAAAATGTATTATTGTTAAGTGAGTTTATGGATTTGGCCTAGACACACAGTGGAACTGATTTTATTGTTTTGACACTCACTTCATGATTAATCTTTCTCACTGCTCAGCTTACGAGAACAGTACACTGGTTGTCCATGATTCTGGATACAAACAACAGAAACCTTTTGCAGTGGTAGTTAGCAGATGTCATCAACTTTTAGGATGAAGAGCTCGTTTGTATCTTGTTTTTTGATTTTTGGTTTGTCATATTTTAACTCCAGTTATGAACCTTGCCCAAACTCACAAATCTGATTTTTGAAGAAAATACATTTTTACACAAAATATAAATGAAAAATAACAGAAAGCAAAGTTTTAAATTAACTAAAACAAATAATTATAACATACACCCTTACTGGGCCAGCTTAAAGTTGTGAGTTAACCTAAATCTTCCTGTCTTTGCAATATTCCCATAGGAAAATCCACACAGACATCAGTATATCTGAGGCATTACTTATTACCTAGAGTGTACCTGACTAGGCTACATTGCATCATATGATATGCAGTTAAGGAAAAATGGCATTGGGAATAAACACGATTTAAAGAGCATCCTGCGTTTGCCATGACAATGGTCAAATTGGACAAAATTGAACTGGATATTATTATAAGCAGTAGCAGAGATCAGCAACAATTTTTCTTTAAGGGTCTAGCAAAAGAATTGTCTACGTCAAAGTAAGGGTATGTTACACTAATCATTTGAGACAATTAAACAAGACTAAATCACTAGCCAAAGTCATTAGTCAAGATGAAACAAGAATTCTTACATTTCCAAAACAATTTTTAATTTGTTTGAGAATTAGCTTCTCGCTAGGTCTTTTGTAATTCTCCCTCCCCAGTCTGCATGGGCATCAATGACTTTTGGTCACCTAGAGTCCTTTCTAGTAGGGTGGTTTTACTGGGATGTCTTGGGGTAGTCAATTTAATCTTTTCTCTTTTTAACCTGATTTATATGACTCCACAACCACCATGATGCCACAAATCAAATGGCGCTTCAGCAACATGCCTAGCAACCACGTAGCATCACGATGAATATACACAGAAAATATTGGCACCCATAGAAAAATTAATGATTAAAAAATAGTAACAACGCAATGATAAATAATAATATTCAGGAAATGATAGAAAACAAAGCAAAAATAATCATAATTAGTTCCTAACAATCATCTTTCAAGTATAGCAATGCAAGATCTCATTATACAGTAGAAGTACATGTATGACATTCCTATAAATAGGTTATTCTGCATGTTGAATGAATAATGAATATATTTTGGAGTCAAGGATTGTGGAAGGGTCTTCTGAAAGTCAGAGATGTCAAGAAAATAGTGTCTTAATTACATATTCTTGTTTTTATTTACTTGGTTTCATCATGCTTGTCATGTTCTGTCACTATCACTGCTCCTAATCCCGTCTTTTTCCCACTTTTAAGTATTAACCCTTTTTTCTTGTGTTGATTGCCCCATTACATTTGCCCCCATTGTCCCATTACCCTCGCTACTTTGTTTAATTTCCTCCCTATACGGATGGAGTTTAATTTTTGTCAGTTTTCTTTTGTACACTATTGGAGACACTTGAGAGGTCTTAGGCTCCTTCTCACCCACTCAAGTCTACTGATAAATAGTGTCTGGTGGTATCAAATCTCAAGCCAGACTCTTCTCATGTGTAGCTCCTAGCTGGTGGAACACGTTGCTCACCCATTCGAAATTTTTAGAGCCCACAATGTGTTTAAGAAGTGCTTGAAGACTTTCATGCTCAGTGAATATCTGTCTAATTAATAGGTTTTGGTAACCTAGGAATTGTAATTAACTTGAATTGTGTTCTGAGCTCGTAACTTGTGAAGGTCAATTTTGTAACGTGATGCTTGCTTGATTATATTGACTGTTCTGTAAGTCATTTGGGATAAAAGCATCTGCTAAGCAAATACATCTAAAATGTAAATGTAATTTGTTTACTGAGCTTCAGATTTTCCTCAAAACTACCTATACACATTGTTGATTTTGCTTATTATTTTGTGCTTAAAGTTTCAGTTTTAAAAATCCCTTCCCCATTTTCACCTGGTATTTTAGGAATATTTGATGGCAAGAGGGCATATTGGGAGCTTACTAAAGGAACATTAAGGAGTGAAACCCAAAAGCTAAGTCCTTGCACTATTGAGTGATGTCTCAGAGTTCCACGATAATGGCATATCAGAGATGGCAAAGATTAAAATGGCCAGGGAGAACATTCACAAAGAGGCCTCTTACATTACTTTCCAATTTTTCCCTTTTTCAGAGAGACATCATTGAAATTAGTACATTATATGAGTTAGATTTATTTACTTTCTTAATTATAATTGAAGAGGAAACTGCATTTTGAAGCATGCTTGGATGCATTATGAGTAAACAGGCCTCGCTTGAGCAGATTTGTTTTTTTAAAATGGCATGAGGTCAAGTGATTGTTTAGAGGCAAGCTGAGGTTGCAGAGTTATGGCATTTAATTAAATTATGAGGTAAAAGTTTAACTTCAAGAGCAGAAAAGCGGAATGCAATCTCCACTTTGAGTGTACAAAGCACTTTTCAGTAGAGACATTGAATGCAAGGGTAGAATTTAATTAAAATGTTAAAATGCATGTAACAGAAAAATGTAATCTCGATTGATTAAGCTGTTTTTTAAGTCTGAATAGAGCAAGAAAAAAAAGCCCTGCTTTCTCCAAAATTAAACCACATTCACAATCCAGCCTGAAATGTATATGTGGTCTCCACCAGTACCCTGCAACTCCATTGGCTACGCATCATAGATGAAAATCACTTAATCTAATTGCAGCATTAAAGAATAAAATTATGTCTCTATGAACTGAATTGTGCCTAACTGTGAAAAATAAACGGTGCCCTTATAGAGACCTTCCTACCTACAATAATACCATGGAGGCCTTAACATACAGAACAAACTATTAAATAAAATAACTAGACACATAGGAGAGATAAGGACAAAATTAAAAAAAAAAAAAACCCTGAACCTGTACTAGGAGTGGTGGATCTCCCACTTGGTCACCCCAAAAGTATTCACACTGCACTTGACCATCATTGTCTCTTTAAAATCTGCTATGGTGGTTTGGAGGAAAAGAAATTCCCATGTCACCTGCACAATTTTAGAATCGATGCCAGAAATACGCACTTGATCAACTCAGCAACTTTGGTGGCATATGGTACCTAGTGGCATATTTGCTGACTACACCCTACTCCCATGCTAATGACCAATCCTAGGAATTCTAATTAGTAGATCATAAAATAGTAATAATGTTAATAAAGGAGCAATCTGCTGAAACATTTAAGTGGTGTTCCGTTACAATACAAATGAAGTATGAGATGACTTTTCGCTGACTTTTTCAGTCACTACTTCAGGTTAGGAAATACCTAAATACTTTTTTTTTTCTGCTCACCTTCTGATCATGGCTGTATGCTAAAACCCAGTCTTCTTGTCTTGGGTGAAATAGCAGGCTTAGAATGTAGAAACTCAACCGGTATTTCTGATAAGTGGCTCCTTCATCTGAGCTGATCAACAAGCTGCTTTCAATCTCAGGGTCAGTCAGGAGCATTATCTGAAAATGATAAGAGAATACAGCATTCTTCAATTGAAATGAAGCATCATCATTACTGTATCATCAACCACAAATGCAATTTTCTGAGGAAAATATCTCTATTATGAATTTAGTACATTCATGATAATTGTGATGTCATTTGACTTCAGCCATTTATAGTGTAGTTTTGCATGAATAATACACTGGATCTGATATCATATAACATATAATAAAATGAAGATTCAGTATTGAGGAAATGTGTTTAAACATAGAAAATGTTTATAAAGAAAAAAGTGCCTGTGCACCCCTACAATTGGCTGTCTGAAATGTTAAAATATGTTTCTCAAATTTCTCTTGAAAACACTTTGTACATATAACACATTAATAAATAATGAATATATAATAGAGTTTATTTAGATCTAAGTGTTAAGTAACTAATTTCATGAAACAATAGAATTATTCACATAAAAGAATTTGTTTTTAAATTGACAATCATTAGTTGCCCTCAATTACAACTGATAAAATTAATTGTGAATAGCTATCAGAATACAGTCGACCCTTGATATACGACCAGCCTGACATGCGAACAACTTGGTTTACGACCAAAATTTTTGTTTTAAATTACGACCAACATCTTGCATTACAACCTGAATGTTGTCACGTGAATCTGCTTGTGCGATTGTAAACAAACAGCTGAGAGCGTTTGTAAGTGTCAGTCGGAGCCCAGATACATGTGTTTGTGGATGTAATTTCGGTCAGTGCAGTGATTTATATAATTTATTTTGATAATTGCTAAGGAAGGAAGAGAAGGTAACGAAGGTAAAGAAAGTAATCACAATCAAAACGAAGAAGGAAATTGTGTGGAAATATGAGAGTGGCATTCATGTGACCGATATCACTAATATGTACAGCATGTCGAAATCCACCATCTCGACAATTTTACAAAGAAAAGATTTGTATAAGGAAACTCCTTCCAAACAATAACCAACACATTAAGGGCATTTCCATTATTTCTTATGGGAAAAATAGTCTTGACTTACAACCAACTTGAGTTACCACCAGCCCTTGCGAACGAATTGAGTTCCTAAGTCAAGGGTCCACTGTATTACAGATCAATGAACAGATTAAATGCACATATCTGAGCAGATAGATAGATAGATAGATAGATAGATAGATAGATAGATAGATAGATAGATAGATAGATAGATAGATAGATAGGAAAGTTTTTCGGACCAGTATGTATATAGGTCAAATGTAGATCCTAGTGATGTGACAACAGATAGAAATGTTAAGAAATGTACCCTAGATACTTACCATAGACAAGAAGTTTCCCTTTTTTGTGTGTATTATCAACCTTTGTTATTTTTTGTGTGAACTGTATGCTTTGAATTTCACTAAAATATTTAAAATGAAGACACTTGAGCTGTGGACTTTTTTGCACAATGGGTCATACTACTGCTAGAATGCCAGAAGTCCACATGCCCATCATCATCAAATTCTTCCATGAGAACCCTGAATACAATGAGGACTGATTGAGGTCATTTACTGTATGTTAGGTAGAATGCCTAGAGGGGGCTGGGTGGTCTCGTGGCCTGGAACTCCTGCAGTTTTCATTTTTTTTTACTCCGGCCCTCTGGAGTTTTTATTTATTTTTTCTGTCCTCCTGGCCACCAGACCTTACTTTATTTTTTGTTAATTAATATTGCCTAATTTTTATAATTTTTTTATTTTTTATATTTCTTTATCTTTTTAGTTTTTTTTTTTGTTTGTTTTTTCTGTCCTCCCTGGCCATCGGACCTTACTTTTATTCTATGTTAATTAGTGTTCCCTAATTTTAATTATTTATTTTGTCTTTTTTCTCTTTCTTCTTCATGTAAAGTACTTTGAGCTACATTGTTTGTATGAAAATGTGCTATAGAAATAAATGTTGTTGTTGTTAGCTTCATTTGAACTATTTTGAACTTGGACTTTTGAACTTGAGTTTGGAAAACCTCAACACAAGCAGGTACACAGCTTTACAGAGGACCACACAATATCAGCAAGAATCTGTGCATGGCTCACTAATATTGAAACCTGGATGAAGGAACATCATCTTCAGCTCAACCTAGCAATGACCAGTATTCTTGTTGTCCTAGTTCGGCTCATTATTACTAACACCCAACAAGTGTGTGTGTAACCCTGAAGTGTCGTCCTTCATTGACCATGTTGCAACTGTTATTGGGACTGTTGTTGTTATAAACTTAGTATTTGTGCCATTTGGTAGAGTCACTACTTTGTCTCTGTTTTTCATTGTGATAAACAACAATTATGGATTTGGCAGGTGTAGCACAGCTCAGCAGTAAGTAAATAATTAGCTGGCTTTGTACCTGTTAATAGGAAATAAGAGAGCTAGTTTCCCAGTACTTAAGGAAATATAGGAATACAATTTAACTTAGGAAAATCACAGTTAAGCCAAATAGCATTGGCGCTAAAAGGATAGCAGGGGTAAAGAGCACAATTAAAGGAGGACATTTAAGCAGCTATATTTGTGATAATTGCACTGGGTTAGAAAGAAAGGAACCAAGTAGTTGGCAAATTCTAAGGGCAACATACAGGTGTAAGAGAAAATCTTATAAGAGATAAAGAAACACAATCAGCAGGCTGTTTAAAGTGCATCAGCAGCAGTGGAATGTAGCAGTGAGAGCTTCTATGTACAGGGCCTTATAGAGGACCAGCATATACGTTGATAAATATTTTGTATGTCTTTATTTGTAACTTGTAACACTAATGTCTATCATTGATAAGAAAAGCAATGGTTAGATGGTTAAGAACCCCTTCCCCCCTTTTAGGAATGAGTCTTTGTAATTTTATGACAGGGTTGGGGGAAGTGCCTAAAACAAGTTTGGCCAGTGATTTTCAGCAGGACTCTCTCAATCAACCCCCACAGGAAAGCCAGACTGCCTAACTGGCAAGCTTCACCTTAACACATGGTTTTGGGGGCAGGTGTGAAGGTATACTGTGCCCCATTGGTCTGAAGTATGACTGTTTGGGATTGGCTCGTATCAGAAACCTTTACGTACCATGATGCCCTATTGGCTGTAGGAGTTGGACAGAAAATCAATAAATTTGCTTGCTTTACCCCACCCCCTTTCTCTTACAAACATCTGAAGAAAGAGCATCTCATACCATGAACTGAAAAGGACAACACAATGAAGAGCACAGCTCGGCAGCCATATTGAGACAGGCATGCGGCCTGTTCTGAAGAAAGCTGACCAAAAATGAGGACTTAACCAGAGACATTTTAAATAACTAACAAGTCTGTGTGCCACCTGAAACTACGCATCAACATTTATCAGGTTGTATGGTTGCCAGTGTGCACTTGTACTTTGCTTATTGTTATTATTTATGAATATTATCAATAATACATTATTTAAATTGTGACTTAACTCCTGCTTGTCTTTTACTACATCTAATTGCCTGAGGTCATATATTTAGAAGGGAAGGTGGGCAGAAGATATAAAGTACAATACCTTATGAACAGTGGTAAGTCTGTGAGATCTAAGGCATTCTGCCAAAGGCTACATATTAATAATACAAAAGGGGAAAGTAGAGTTATATATTACTCTTATCAAGACAAAACATTCCTTAAACTCCTGAGGCTACTACAATGCAGGTCCCGTATGATGTTGGACTTTCTGGAAGCTGGCTTCACAAATGTTGGATCCCAAAAGGCCAAGTCTGAAGGAGATGACAGCGCGAGCTCAGGATCACTAGGGTGGCTAACCTGCATTGTAGTAAAAAATCGGCAGATCTTGCCAAGGTGTCATTTTGGGTGATTATGATCCTCAAAGTGGTGCAAGAGGAGAATGTAGACCAGAGATATAAAAACAGGTGGGTCACAGTCAGATGTAAATGAAAGGCAAGTGGTGCACACTGTCCAGGGCCATCAACTCCAGAGTTTTCTGGAACTTGCAGAGCTGGTTGGAGACTCTGAAGACTAAAGGGTGTGTAGGTAGTGTTGTGTTTGGGCTTCTGAGTTGCATAAAACAATAGTGAGGTGGTTACTTGCGACAACAGTTCATTCTTGAACATGAAAGAACAGTATCAGAGTTTTTAAGGGAAGAGTACAAAAGCGATAAATTTCGCTCATCTGACTTCAGTCCTCTCTTCCAGGAAATTAAAAGAATGTACAGATGCCTCTATTAGCGCTATCACTCTCTATGAACAATCTACAGGAGAGAAAACTCAGCTATGCAGTGAACCAAAATTGTGTTTAAGAAACCTGAATTTAAAGAATGGTGTGATATGAGTTTACGTGCTGCTACTTTAACTATCTATGGTTGATCCTACACAGGTAAATTTAAAGTGTGGAAGTGTTTTATGTGTATTTTTCTAGCTGTTTAAAAGTGTGTTTTCTTTGTACTTGAACCAGCCTTACAGAATGAAAGTAGGGTTAAGGATCTCCAGTGAGTCACCTCAAAACCCAGAAAGAGAGAAGTAATGATAGTGAGAACTCAATCATTAGGTTTTTATTCCAGAGGCAGAGAAGGTGGACATGCTATTTGCTGTTGGGGGGGTTGGATGCAGTTCATATTGGAACAAAAGACATACTGTACTAAGGCGGGCTATCCGCTGTGCAATCCAAATTTAAAGAGTTAGGCAACAACCTTAAATGCAAAACTGAAAATGTGGTGTTCTTCATCAATCGACTGCAACTAGTGCAGAATGCAGCTGCCAGAATCTTAACTAGAAAAAGAAAATCTGAGCCCATCTCTCCAGTTTTGATGTCACTACCTTGGTTACCCATACCATTTAGAATTGACTTTAAAATACTTCTTATGGTTTACAAAGCCTTAAATAATCTCGCCCCATCGCTATATTTCGGAATGCCTGTAACCTTACACTCCAAATTGTAACCTTAGAACTTCAAATGAGTGTTTGCTTATAATTCCAAGAGTTAAACTTAAAAGAACTGGTGAGGTAGCCTTCTGCTGTCATGTACCTAAAATCTAGAATAGCTTACCAATAGAAATTTGCCAGGCTAATACGGTGGAGCACTTTAAAACACTGCTAAAAACCCATTAATTTAATACGGCTTTCTCATAGCCTCATTTTAATGTAACCCTGATATTCTGTATATGCATTTAATTATAATTTTTATCATATCTCCGCAATCCGTACTAACCCCTACTTGCTCTGCTGTTCTTTTTACGGTTTTCTGTGTTGTCGATCTGCGCCAACACCACCTGATCAAAGCACCGTGAAGTCCTTAGATTGATGGATTGAAGGCCAGAGGTCCACATGACCATCATCATCTAATTCTTCCATGTGAAGCCTGAATACCATGAGGACTGATTGAGATCATTGATTTTAGGTAGAATGCCTAGAGGGGGCTGGGTGGTCTTGTGGCCTGAAACCCCTGCAGATTTTGTTTTGTTTTTCCTCCGGCCCTCTGGAGTTTCCTCCTGGCCACCAGACCTTACTTTAATTCTTTGTTAATTAGTATTGCCTAATTTTTATATTTTTTTTCTTTTTGTCTTTCTTCATTTTGTAAAGCACTTTGAGCTACATCATTTGTATGAAAACATGCTATAGAAATAAATGTTGTTGTTGTTGTTGTTCTCTGTGGTTCTGCATGTCTGCTGTTCCATTCCAGGAAAAACTGAGGCAAGTAGAAAGTTTAACATATAGGTTAAATTTGAAAGAAAGAGGCACCAGTGTCTTGTGAGTCGAATGGTCAGGCTAGTTGAGGAATGTTGAAAGTAGGGAAAGGGGAGGCAGACAGCTGTATCAATATAAATGTAAACATAACTTTAAAAGTTCTAGTCCACTGTTAATCCAAAGTAAAGTAACTAATATGTTAAAAGTGCTTGATTTAATGCTCAGAGTATTAAATAGACTAGTTTAGAGTAGGTATTATAGTTAGGGGGGCTTTAATTATCTAAACTGATATAGCTTAGAAATATTGGATCACAAGAACAAGAGTTTTTGGAGGTCGTCAATGGCTGTTTTTAACATGGTATGTCAAAACACCAATAAAAGGTGAAGTCTGTCTAAAATTAGTATTCGGTAATAATCAGGATAGAATTCAGGGAATAGATGTGATTCAGTCATTAGGGACTAGTGGAGCATTTCCTGGTTAGTTATTATTATTTCTTTAATGGTAAAACAGCATCCCCTGACAGCTAAATTTTATTTATATATGAGCTTCTTCTGTGTGCCTAACCTCTTTGGGGAGTGGGATCTGCCAACAAAGTCCTTATCTTAGTTACAACAAAAGTGGCAATACGAGGAAACATCTCTTCAAGTTCTGACTTCTTAAGAGGTCTAGAAGTTTATTGTTGTCTGTGGTTTTGGTTCTAGTCATAAAATTGAACTGTTTACTTCTAGTAGGTTTTGTCTTGTGTAAAGATGAGAACAGCTAGGTTAGTATAGCAAGTTTAGCTAAAAATGGATAAAGTAGGTTGTCCTACAATAAACATGCAGTGCATTGTTTAGCCTCTCTGAGACTAATATTTGAACAGGAATCATGGGAAAATATTTAAAGATGATAATTATTCTTCAATTGTATAGAACTTTGTAATTATATTTGGCTAGTCAGTTTAGTTCATTGAACAAAATAACATATATTTATAGTTTATGGGGCAACATTATTAAATTATGATGCATTGTTACCATCAGTGTAAACATAGCTTGGTGGTTTAAATAGAGAGGTACCCTCACTTAATTTTGTAAATTTTTCTATTCAGTGACATTTTTTGTTCATTTATTTGGCAGAAATGTAATCATTTTAAAGAAAACTGAAATGCAAAAAAAAAAACCGCTCTAATGCATATTTTTCAAAAAGAGTCTTGAAGACAGATCCGGCAGTGACGATTCCACTAAAAGCTCCTTTGAACACTCACCATTATGAACGGGTGAATTTGTAGACATTCTGCACTGAAAACAATTTGATTGTGGTTTTCAGCAATTGGCTTGTAATTCATGGTTCCTTTATACACTAGTTCAGATCTGAATACTTCCCTAATGCATTAATGAGAATGGAAATGGTGATGAGGTCCATTTGTACAATTTAATATGTAGTTTTCCATATTTCACTTTCATTCTTAGCACTTTCGATTTTTGCATCTCTGCATTATTGTTATTTGCTCATTATTTTCCCTATCGTCAATGTGTTCGTGCATACTCCTGAGGCACCTGAACGGGGCTCATGCCTGGCCGGGACGCCCAGGAAGACAGGAGGAGGGCTCATTCCTCCTCCAGACTGCGAGGGGGCGTCCGCCCTGGTTGTATTGGGGGCCACGGGTACAGGGTTTGGAAGCCCAACCCTGTAGGGGCCCATGGTCACTGCCAGGGGGCGTCCCCCTGCCTGAAGGACCCTAGACCCCAGTACTTCTGCCACAACAGGAAGTGCTGGGGGAAAGAAGAGAAGGAACACCCGGAGTGCTTCCGGGAGGACAGCCAGCATTTCCGCCACACTAGGGCGTGTCCGCGGGATTGCTGGTGCACACCTGGAGCACATCCGGGTACAGATAAAAGGGGCCACCTCCCTTCATTCAAGGCTGGAGTCGGGTGGAAGCAGGACAAGGTGCAAGAACAAGAGAAGGAGGTGGTCTGAAGAGGCAGAATGTTTGGCCTGGACTTTGGGGAAGATTGGGGTTTGTGGCACTTATGGACATTTGTAAATAATAGGTATTGTAAATAAACATGTGTTGGGTGACATGAGCGTGTCTGCCTGTCTGTGTCCGAGCCAGTCTCCACACTCCAAAGAATCATGTTTATTGCTAGTGCTAAAACACAGGTTTGCACTGTTTCCTTCAAAAATCAATAGTATGATATGTAAAATGTAATACAATTACTACATATGTTATGCAAAATATTAGAATGCTGCCAACAAATATTATGCACTCAACAATTACCAAAAAGTAGCCAAAACGCAAATAGTCGATCTAAGGTTGTCTGACTCTGTAAATAATCATTCTTCCCCAATTATTTTTAACCTATTTTGCACCCCTATTCATTATAACAATGATCACTAAGAAACTGACAAAGCAGGCTACTTCCACACAAACAAAATACTCCATAATACCAAGTGGTATTACGGACAGAATTCTTCTCTGCAAATAGTTGACACCAAACATGCATAATTTGTCTCATAGCTCCTTAATCCATATTGTGGAGAGAAAGGAAACTGCAATGCAAGCTTAGAAAAGAGACTCTACCATCGCAGAAAGTAATCTGACGTGCCCTGCTACTGCAAGCTGTCATGTAACTGGCACTGCATGAGTATCTAATAAGAATAAAAAAAATATAAAAGAATATGTGGATTGTTTCTTTCTAACGTGTTAAAAATCCATGTATTGATCAGATTAGTCTTTTGATCTATGCATACTGTAATTATTTAAACCCAATTGAAACACCTATCCGAAGTATAATATAAAGCAGACTGATTGAAATAACATTTACCAGATTAGTTGTATTTCTTCTCAAAATTTTAAACTGTTGCTCAAGTCTTTGTGGTCTTAAGAAAACATTTGTGTGACTTGAGCATTCTTTCTGTCGCTTATTTGATTCAGTATTGTATCTCTTTAATATTAAAATGCAATAATTTTGATCTCCTTTTCACTGAATTCTGAGACGGTTTAAACTCGTCAAAAGTGACTCACACCACCTGCGAGTGCGGCTTATCTTTCATTTTTATTGTCTACATGCTTGTCAAGCACAAAAAAACAGAAGGAAAAACTGGCACAGTGGCGAGGAACAGAAACAATCTTGTATGAGATCAAAACAAACAAAAGAAAAAATCTGTATCATCCCCCACTATTGTTCTACAGCCATGGTACAGTGGTTAATGTTCCTTAAAGTGTATCCCATATAATGAAAACACTAAAAAAAGCAAAGACTTCAGACCATTATCATCTTGTTCTACACTAAGTTTTCACTTTAACACTGAGTATTGGAAAGCATGGTTACTTTGAAATTTTCTGTTGAATGGGTCTCATTTGTGCACTATGATGAACTGGCACCCTTTCCAGGGTTGGTTGTGTCTAACAGTACCAAGTCAGGCTTTACACCTCATGATCCTTAACTATTGTCACACAAATGCGCATGGGAGGCAGCTAAAGGGCTTGAAAGAAGGTAATTCCCAGTTAGGTCAGGGGGCGGCAGAGTCCACTGACCCTTTCTCTTTTTTTCCCGCAGACCAAATTTGTGAAATTCCCCCTGGGCCCTTTAATGTCACTTCTGGTTCCATCCCTGAAGACTTCACTTCCGGTTCCACCCCTGAAGATGTCAATTCCGCCTTACGCTTTTAAAACCCATCCAGTCTGTGCCAAACCTCAGTTTCTGGACCCTTGTCTGTAAAGACCACTATTTTGCCACCTCTTCTTCAATTTTTCAGCCATTTCCAAGTATACAGGAGGCTGCAACAAACCTCCTTCTGTGTCAAGACTTGGTTATTTATCACACTGTATACATTAAGCATAGAAAATGAATGGATGGGAAATCCAAAAGAATAGTCAACAATCATGGAAAAGTCAGAGGTAATTGAACAAGACTGGTAAAGAAGGACACAAAACAAAAGTCCAAAATCCAAAAACATTACATCAAAGTAAGCAAAACCCAAAACGCTTTCACAAAGGCAATATGACACAAAGGCACAAAAAAATCCTATTTCAAATCTTAACACTTCCATTACAATAATGAGATATATAGGGTAAGAGGTAATGAGTTTGTGAGAAAAATGTCTTAGTTTTCAATGGGCATGTTTAACTAGACCATAATATGTAGGCTTCAAGCTGAACACTACAGTACCCTGCAATCTTTCTGTCAATTAACAACTCGATTAGTTTTTGACCAGGCTGTATGCGGCAGGCAACAGGATTTTGAACATTTTGCATCCTTAAATTGTCATTTACATGCTTTTTTAATTATAAGGTCACAGATTTCTTTGATAACTATCCATCCATCTAGACCTCTTCTTTTTTCCACCAGGGAATGCAGGGAATTCTCTAACATTCAGTTTCAATTTAGAGAATTAAACTTTATGTTGTTCAAAATAAGAAACTAACACACAGGGAGCATGCATAAGGAGTACTGAAGTCTTTCAAAAGCAACAAATAGCAGCTTGAACCAACATTGAGAAAGCTCAAGAAATTCCTGACAAAAGTCATCTGCACCATGGATTAATTTTCAGAAAGATCCACGTTATCTCTGGGATTTGAAAAAACACATAGCCATGATTTATGTCATCCCTATTTATGCAGCTTCAACTCTGGTTCTAAATAATTCTCACTCAAACTGTTGTTCTGTTGTTGTCTTTTCTCTTATTCTGATCTACCATATGAATCATTTCAAAAGTTTCGTGTTTTTTTTTTCTTTTTTCAAAATAAACACTTCAGCTCATCTGCAGATGCAAGAGGCGAAAATCTTGCAAGGATAAAAGTAAGGTGGAAACGATTCAGACCTGGCCTGACTATATTACATCACTAATGTTGTGTTGCCCTCATGTAAGTTGTTTGAACTGCTGCTTTACGGCAAGTTCAAGCACTGTGATATATTGGGTACTGTGGAGAACCAGCTTACACCTCTTATTTCTGATTTAATGCTGGACGGGTTTCATCGGACTGAATGGAAAAAAGCAGGAGGAGGACTGGAGATTCTTGGATATGTACAATGGAGAAAAAAGGAGAACAGTACAATTAAAACACACTGAAATGAGGACTGATTTTATCCTCATCACTGCCCTGGAGAGTAAGTTACATCATCCTGATTGACACTACAACAGAAATGATTCACTCATTACCAATATCTTAATGATGGATCATTCTGGATGCTGGTGACTTCAAACAAAGAATCAAGTGCCTATTATTCATATTCCATCTATGGACATTACAAGCTGGACGAGCTCTATCCAAATATTAATGATTATAAATATAAACCTGTGGCACAATCTGACTTCGTCTGACTGCCACCTTCAAGCCTGTTATTGACAGCAGCAGCTCTCCATAATCAAGGCCAGAAGTTTTTGTGTGTTTTAGGGAGGGTCTATTGTTATTTGTTTTATTGATATTTACTTATTTTTTGGGAACTTCTGTAAAAATTCAATTTCCCCTGGGGGACAAATAACGTAGAATTTAAGCTAATCAACGTATAGCTAAAATGAGAATGTGGTATGTAGAGTGAAGCTATCAGAGGAGTCCTTCAGCAATCAATAGTACAAAATAAATATTTATTTTGATTTATATTAGAATACACACACAGATATAAGGGCTGCCACATTTGCAAATATCAAATTTTACAACTTGAGAAAGGCAGTCATTATGAGAGGGTGGAAAAGCAATTCAGAAAGAACTGGATGGACATCTAAACCAAGAAAAGTCCTGGAAACGTGCAAAGTGCACTTGGGAAAAGGAACATTAATTGTAAATGAAAAATCAACAATGCTGACATGCAAAACACAAACTCTGAAAAGGATTTAAAAGTTAATGAAAATGCCATGTACTAATCTTCCAGAAGCCATTAAAATGGAAGCTCAAATAAGTATATAAGAAATGTCCCTTCAGTCTACCTTTAGCAGCATACAAGTATTGTCAAGTGGAGACTTCAAGGTTCCTAAGGTGCTACTCTCAATTACACAAAGTGGCACATTGTTTTATTTCTGTTTACTTTTTTCTTGGCTTATATTGTACAAAACTATAAAAATCAATACAAACAGAATCAACTAACTTTGTGCTCAAGCTCCAGTGCGCTAATGAGAATGCATTTGGAAATAGTGAGATGTTTAATCACCACAAAACTGATTGACCAAAAATTATAGCAGTAGAAGGATTGGTGCAGACAAGTGGGCTGGAAGGCACGTGCTGATGTAAGATGGTAAGGCACAGGTAAGAAATCTCTTCAGTCTGTGACACAGAAGGTAACAGAGGGACCTTGATATATGTGTTTATCTTTGTAAAAGTGATATGGTTAGGTATTTTACTGTATATTTTCAATTTGCTGTAAGCACATTTAGCATCTAGTCAGTGAAGAGTGTAGTGTAAGAAAGAGTTAAATGGAACTCAGCTACAATTAATAACATAACATAAATCAAAGCTGACAATTCACGGTTTCAGGGTTCATCACCTATCATGGCACACTGTATGCCTAGACTATATAATTCATTAGTGAGACTACATCTGGAGTACCAGAGATAGTGGAAACATCGGAATACCAGACATATCTGAAGCCCTGGAATCCAAGGATCTCATCTTCTTAGCAGACTACACTACACGCCTCCTGAGAGACTGGAAGGTGGATGATTCTCCACGGATGGCCGCGGGATTCAGGACTTGGGAACGTGGTATCCTCCACGTGAGAGCCTTGGCCGTTGGAAGGATTTCCCAGGTCACTGTCAGGGGGAGCCGACTGGAGCCAAGGATCGGAAAGGCAACTGACAGTAGTAGCAGAAGTAGATAGAAGGTCAGCTGCAATGAGAGCGCCTCTCCTGTTGAGCAGCCCAGATGGGAGTAGCAGGGGAGCCGCCAGGGGAACCAAAGAAGCACTGGGCTTGTCATTTGTTTATAAAGACTGCTTCCTGTTGAACGTTTTAACCTTGTTTTAAAGGATTGTTGTTTTGTATATTTTAACCTCCCAATGTTTCATTTTATGGATTATTTATTTATTGAACGTTGCACTACTGAACTTGATTTGCACATTTGCACTTTGTTTGAACATTTGATTGTCTTTTAATAAAAGCACTTTGCACTTTTGAACCATCCCCTTGCTCAATTGTTATTGCCTCACTGTCTAGCTCATTGGTGACATTACCGACGGTGTTGAGTTCAAGGGCTCCCTAACAGAAGATGGGAGCATGGAGCCGAACCCGCATCATCACACTAGAGTTTCTCCTGTCTTCAGCTGTGAAATGATCATACTGTATCTCAGTTATATGGTTAGCAGTCCGGTGTTGTGACTCTCAGTAGGACAGGCAGTTTCAGATGATGAGACAGACTTATGTCATAATGATGCGTTAATCCAATTGAAACTTACTAGATTTTATTGTGTGTTGACCTAACCTGTGTGTTCATATACGGTATGTAAATGATTTACGATTTAATTATTTCTGTTATTGCATTATAGCTAGAAACTTGTATAACTGCTCTGAGCCTGTACTCAATGAAGAGACAGAGAGAGAGAGGAGAGGTCAGGAGCATGCACTGATACAGAGTGTTACCGCACCTACCACTGGAACTTAATAAAGGGAACTATAGAAAAACTAAATGAACTGAATGTAATTTAGTTAAATTCAGTTTTAGTTACATGCATCTGCTCAACACAGTACAAAAAGATAGCAGCACTAGAAGCTGTAAGGATAAGTATTATGTTTGTGTCCAGGCTTAACCTTGGGCTTGATTAATTAATTAATTAATTTATTTTAAATCTCTTTTGGGTAACCCAATAGGGCAAAAACTGCTAGGCTGGTCTCAGGTGATATCAGTTAGTATTCTGCAGTCATTTGAAAGGCTTCTAGTTAATAAATGGCCAAGCTCTTCCTGTGGTCAGGGGTCTGGCACTGAGTTTCTGCTGATAAGGCTTTCTGCCACTTCATAAGTCAAGTTTTCTCTTTTCTTTTGGCTCATGATTACAGTCTTGCCCTTGTTTAAGAATTTTGGTTACAGTTGTTAAGAGATACATCTGTTTGGTAAATAGTTAAGAATTATAGACCTATTATTGAGAAGGAAACACGTTTAGTTTAGTTACTGTAAAATGAATATATTATTCATTTACTTTTATGCAACCAGATCTTAGCATACAATTTTTTGGGTCTTCACAACACTTACAAAGCATCAGAAAAGTGTATTCATCTCTGCAATGTGACCTGCTGTCAAAACATCACTATGGAGTGGTCTGAGGTGGCCTAACTGAAACACACTTCTTTTGACATTACATATTTAGTATACGACTTGTGAATTCTACATATTAACAAGTCATTTTACCATTATGTCAATATGTCACACCACACAAAGATGAATGTGCAGATGTGTTATAAATGTTATTGTTGCGGTGTGAAATTTTGCACATAAGTTGCTAAATATTTTGTATGTCTTTATTTGTATGGTTAAGCACCCCTACCCCCTTTTAGGACTAATTCTCTTTGTAATTCTATGATAGGGTTGGGGGAAGTGCCTAAAACAAGTTTGTCAAGTGTTTCTCTGCAGGATTCTCTAAGTCAAGTGCCTAGTTGGCAAGCTTCACCTTAACACATGGTTTTGGGGGCAGATGTAAAGGTATACTGTGCCCCATTGGTCTGAAGTATGGCTGTTTGGAATTAGCTTGTATCAGAAGCCTTTAAGTACCATGACCCCCTATTGGCTGTAGGATGTGGACAGAGAATCTATAAATTTCCTTGCTTTACCCCTCTCTCCCTTTTACCAATTGATGAAAGACCATCTCACACACCATGAACTGAAAAGGACAACACAATGAAGAGCACAGCTCTGCAGCCATATTGAGACAGGCAAGCGGCCTGTTCTGAAGAAAGCTGACCAAAAATGAGGACTTAACTAAAGACATTTTAAGTAATGTGTGTGTACCGCCCAAAACAACACATTAGCATTTATCAGGTTGTATGGTTGCCTATATTCACTTATACTTTGCTTATTAAATATTTATGAATATTATCAATAACACATTATTTTAAATGTAATTTAATTCCTGCTTGCCTTTTACTACACCTAATTGCCTGAGGTTAAAAATATAGAAGGGAAGGTGGGGAGAAGATATATGGTACAATACCTTATAAACAGTGGTCAGTCTATGAGATTTGAGGAATTCTAAATAAGGCTACATATTAATAATACAAAAGGGGAAAGAAGAGTAAAATATTACTCTACCAAGACAAAATAGTTATGAAACCAAACCATGCCTTTTGTTACATACAAGTAAATGAGTAATAGATGGATTTTTGCCGTACCCAAACTAAAATATTACCAGAATTTTGCATTGCTATGGATTTATAATTTTGGTTTGTGATTTAGGTTATGGTTGATTAATTTACATTAAACTTAGATATTTGTTTCTATTTTTTTCCTTGCAGTTCTGATTTTTTTCCTCTTTCTGTTTTGGATGATAACTTATGTATTAATTGATGAACACACCTTTTTTTTTTCTTGTCCTAACTGACTGTTTGCATGAAGATTGGAATTGTAGTTTATTTATTTATTTTCAGAGGTTGAATCTGGTCAGAAGAGTGACCAAATGCATTGTTGTACTAAAGGGCCTTTTTGTAACGTGACAGTCTAACAGCAGAGAAAGTGGTGTGGGTTCTAATCCACATTTTAAAAATTCTCAAAGTATGTAAAGTTGATCCAATAGAATCTTTCGATTAAATGCTGAATCATGTACTTGAAGACACTATTGCTATAAAGGGAAAGAGCATTTTAGACCAATCAGGAAGAGTTGTGGGGACCTGGAGTAAACTTCTAAGTCATGCAATTAAAGTGAAAACCTTAACACGTTTTATAATGTCAGGAAGAGATATTTCAACAAGTTAGATATTACCTAATAAAACAAACTTGATGGACTGAAAGATTACCTCACATTTATTACCTATCTGGTGTTCTTATATTCTGATACACTGTATATTTATGTATATTTTGTGTTTTTTGTGAAAATGTACTGAATGGTCTCTTTTTTTTCCGATTTCTCATGCATACTCTCATAGTTACAGTAACAAACGGTCAATTTAGAACTTTCATGTAACCTAACATGAAGCCTTTAGAGATGTGACAGGAAAACCAGATTACACAGAGAAAAACCTATACCATCACAAGAAGAACATGAAAACTGCACTCTGATAGTAACTGTCTATGGAATTTAAACCCAGGGCACTTAATCAGTGCAATCCATCTAATTTTAACTGATTTTTTAGAATTCTTTTAGGTGAACTGGCAGGTTAGGTGAACTGGCAGCGTAAAAGTGGCCCTGTGTGTGTGTGTGTGTGATGTGTGTTTACCCTGTGATGGCTTGACACCCTGTCCAAGGCATTGTTCCTGCTTTGCATCCTATATGCTCCAGGCCACCACAACACTGCTCAGGAAAATGGTATGCTATATTTTTCAAAACAGTGAAGATGGATACCGACATAGTTTAACCATCACCTAGATGACCAACTGGAAAAGATGATTGCTTTTTCTGTTAAAAAATATGAAAAACTTATTAAACTAAATTCAGAAAATTTGCAGAAAATATTTCACTTAGTTATCCTTTCTTTTCAAAATACCTGAACATCTTATAAAATAATTGGACATGTCCTCCTATTTAAAAGCCATTTTTGGATCAAAAGAAAGTTTAGTGGTTACATTTATATTGATTAAGCCATTATAGAACAACGAATAGGACAAACATCAAGGCTTGGCCTCGCAACCTACCATGAAAGTAAAGTCTTCTGGATTCTGACAGTATTTGCTTTTGCTCTTAAATCAATAATCTTTGAATTTTTCGTTTTTGTACAATATTTAATAAAGCCTCAGAATTACTAAATGTCATCTTCTGGTATTCTGTAAATTCTCTAAATGATCCTGTCTAGTATCATTCTGTTGAAGTTCAAACATTGATTCTTTAAATATTAGTTCATCTGTTCAGCATGCACTGTCTAATTGTCAGACAGATACACTTTTCTTTGTTATAATAAACAGGGGGCCTTTGTATTTAGTCTTTGTCTTTTACATAATGAGGAAGAAATCTTTTCTTTTTACAGAAACACATCCAATGATAAAATTAGGCATGGTCCTGCAAAAGAAAAAGAAGCAGACACTCAGAGTGGGATGATATCACACAGAAAGTTTGGATTACGTATAATTAAAATATATACTTGAATGGGCATTCAGGGAGACACCTCTGGGGATGCGGTTTTCTGCTTGCCTTGCCTGAACCTCTGGTAATGAGGATGCCTTCAGGACATACTTTCTGCAAAACACTGAGCTCTATTTTGAATGTATTAATTGATCAAAAAATCATTTTGTTTCCTTTACTTTTATGATTTTGATTGTTTCCTTGAAGATTCGATTAAAGTACTGTATTTTCACATTTTGGCCATCTACTTCATTTTTCTCAAAGCCAATCCTGACAAGAATAACAATTGGACCGAATTCAGAGAAAAGCGTCATTTCATTAGTAAGGTTTATCAGGCAAGTCAGAATTTTAAGACATTTCTATAATAAAAATAAAAAAAAACAGCAACTACACAATGACTTTGTACTGCAGCAGAAATCAAGTCTAAAGTACATGGCAGACTGGTTGTGCCTACAGTGACCAAAGTTGCAGAAAGGCCAGTACATGACAATATGAAAATTTCCAAGACATGAGGCATATTAGTAATTAAATATTTTCAAATGATTAAGGGCATTAAGATCTGGTGTCCCAGACTATTTTCCAGAACAATTACAGTGGACAAGACCTCAAACATAAAAGGAGTTAGTATTGTCTGCACCTTACATATAGGATATCTCTTAATAAGGGTAGGAAGCAGGAAAGTGGAAAGACAAAAAGCACAAGAAGATGAAGGTATGTAGAAGATGAGAATCCATGAAGAAAACTAACCAATAACTGAAAAGAACTAATCTGATAATTTATGTTGTACAGCCTAAAGAATCACACAGCCTATATCTTAAAAACAGAAAACGGATGACTATATCTTAGAAGGGGGAGAAAAACTGCAGAACATTATTGAGCAGTAATTTTTTTTTTGACTTATTTATGGAATCTTTCAGAATGAAAGTTATGGGTGCAATAATTTCACTAAAATGAATTACAGATTAGTCTTTAATCTCCATAACTAAAGTCTCCACTTTCCAGAATAAGCTCTCCAAATTAATTTATTTTAACCAGTCAGACCCTGCATGAAACGTGTTGAAATTTTGCAAATTGCTAACGTATGACATCCTCATCTAAAGATGAGAAGCTTCAACATGAATCGAAAATATATTTTTCAGATAATGTATCGACTCTTGTATTTTTGTACTGTTTGAAAGTAACAAAAAGGTACATATTGTGACTTGTGTCTCTCCTCCTTTAATCAATGTCTCTGCTCTCCAAGTGTGAGTTTCATCACAAGTATTATTTCATATCTTTGATACTGCGAGATGTGGCATGAGAAAAAAAAACACAAGGATGTATTTTTTAAAATGTTAAAAATTGCCAAGACATGCCCACCTCATCCTAATATTACAGGCCCCAACATTTACATTAGAAAGGTGAGAATCAAAATGATTCAAAAGAGATTTGTTAAACATATTAAAATAATATTATGAGTGAACGTCCAGAAGATCTTAGGCAATGATGGAAATGATACTTTTCAATTCAAATCTCAGAAAAGTAACAGAAATTGACCATTTTCAAGATACAGTCTTCTTCACTATGCAAAGCATGATGTAATTCAGCCAAAAGTATACATTGCACACCTAATTAGTCTAAAATTCTCTAAAATATATTAAGGGCAAGATGTATGTTATGAACAATGACATCAAAAGCAAAGGTCATAGGTTTGGGAATGGCCTCACTTAGAGCACTCTGCTTACCTAATTATTACTTATGTTCATCAGAGAGTTGTTAGATTTACATTTACTCCCAATAATTAAAAATAACATCATTTGGAGTAATACCAGATGGAATAAGGTTATAAAATGAAAACTCTATTATGATATCTTGTACTACTTTGACTGTGAGATGACTTATTGTACTCAGCTGAAAGAATCCTAACCAATGTTCTATAATTTATGTGGAAACTGACTATATTATGAAAAAGTAGGAAACAAATCAGATCTTCTATAGAGGAACTGTCCAAGATTCTTCATCATTTGCCACTTGTTAATGATGTTTTAAAGTAAAAATATGGTCATATACTGTATATTTAGATATTGACCGCATGAACACAGACAAGCTACGCACAATAATCAGTATCTACATGTTTATAGTCAGGCCATTGTGGCTGTAGAAATGGAAAGCAGTAAATTCATGTAGCTTTGATTACCACATGTGCTTGGCACTAATAACAAAGATTATCAAAGGTTTCTTGTTACCTTCCTCAACTATAGCTATAGCTTTTGAGATCTCTCCATATTTCTCATTAGATGGTGATTGGGATAATGCACATGAGAGGTTCATTCATGCACTTAGAAATGGAGAGTTTTTTTTATAAAGTATGCTAAACATTTATTATGTATATTTTGGTGTTCTTCCTCAGTCAGTTCTATTTATTTTGCCCAGATTTTTACTTTACTGCGAAACAATCAGTGCCCTTGTACCCTTGTACCCACAATATACTGTAAATGCTCTCATTTTGCAGGCTAATTACGGCATCTTGTTTTTCAGGATTTGGTCTGTCTATTCAGCTGAAATTATAACTGGTTACATGAGCGGTGTCATATTTTTGCTGAAGAGGTTTAACACAGTGTTTCATATATATATAAAACATATAAAACAAAGTGCTTAGGCAAGCAATTCTACTCCTGCCAGGCTGGCTGTTAGTTTACAAAGCATTTTACTGGCTCTCTCACTACAATGCTGTAATGCATTAGAAGATTTAATTTTTGAGTTACTTGCATTTGTATTGATTTTGCACAGAATAAACGCTGGCGATACACTGATCTTCCTGGGTAAAATGTATTGCAATTCAAAAATCAATACATCATAGTGAAGGGTAAAAATGGGTTATGGAAATTCTGTAAGCTTCTTCTGAGGACCATCAATTCTGTCTTTGTCAGGTGAACCAGTAGCCACTTTTCAGAGATGCCCAAGTTGGACCCAACAACATGTCATGGATTTCATTTCTATTGGGAACAGTGGCTTATTTCATTACTCTTGACTTGCTCACCAATGCAGAAGAGCAGTGCATTTGAAATATGGGTATAAAAACTACGAGACAATCTTCTACTCTATAGACATATGATTTTATAGCTGTGGACTTTAGTATGTACTTAAACTGTTGAAGTATATCTAAAGCAGTGAGGATAGCCAGTTAGCCTAGCAAATCAGAACTGTGACTTGGTCTGTCGTAACCAATCCCAGCCCCAGAGGTTCATTTGTTCCACACATGTGGTAGTTTTGAGTTTATGATTTAATTTTCTGTATTGACAGATGGATGTCTTTCCATTATAACAGTAATAGATTTTATATTGCCACAGTTTGCTTAGGTTAATCATTTACATTCATCCTGTTTTAAATTATGTGTCATGATTCTTGACTTGTGTAATGTTTTTTCCTTGTGAATAATTTTGTTCCCCGTGTTCATAGAGTTATTCATTATTTTTCAAATGATTCATTGTTTGCTTTATTAACTTCCTGTTGCTACTATTTTATCTCATTGTAGTCATTTCACTTCAGCAGTTGCCACTGATAGCGGTCCCAGAAGTTACGTGTATAACATCAATTATGTAATGGTTTAAAGATCAGCATGATGGAACCATAATAATGGGTTTGACAGATACTGATAAAAATTGTGCATGTTTACTGATATTATTTCCTTATTTTACTTCACGGGTCCTGACTTATTGCTTTTGTTTTTTGATTACACTGCTTGGGTATGAATTGGTTTGATGATCTCTCTCTTAGTCTTCTGGTTACGATCCCTTGCTTGTTTAAAGATTCCTCTCCTGGTGATTCCATTCAATTTTTTTGCATTTTTGTGCTTCATGAAATAATAAACTCAATATTTCTTAAGTCAAAGTTATTTCTTCACAAACATGGTATATATGCATTTCCCACACAAAATCGTGTTAAGCACTTTCTGTATTTAAAAAAATATCTCGCCCACACTGGCACTTTACAATGGAGGATACAGGCATGGAGGAGAAGCTTACAACCTTACTATGTATGTCCATTTTTCAAGCCCAGACAGTTGTTGAGTATTGAGCCACACCTTCCATGTTTCTGATGACAAAAGGGATCAGGAAATAAAAACATTTTATTGCATATTCCTGATACTATTTTATGCATGGTAAGGATATATGTTCTATTCACTTGTGTGATTTCTCACATAAATATGGAAATAAATCACAACAAAACTAACCATGTGTTATGAAAAGTTTACTGTGATTTTGTCTTTCAAGAGGAAACCACACCACAGGGGGTGAAAGGCTGTGGCGAAGAAAGACAAAGTGCTGAGCTGTCACGCACAGTAGGTCATCTTTTAAAATGACTGAATCTCATAGTTTTGGTGTTTGTTTGTTTGAAAAAGACATGTATAAAGTGTTTTACAATGTGTGTGTAATGGCAAGACATGGATCAGTACTTGACAGCTGTCTTCGCTTGAAAAACGTGCATATTTAGTGCCTTTTTAAGCTTTTCCTCCATGCCCCATAGCCTCTAATGTGCAGGCAAGATATTTTTTTTTATTTACAAAAAGCACTTAAGTTTACATCAAAATTTTTCATGGCAAATACATATATATCATGTTTGTGAAGAAATAACTGACAGAAAAAATACAGAACTTATCCTTTAACAGCATATTTGACTTAAAAGTTCTCAAATGTATTAAATAATTGACCCACCAGAAATTCAGTTAAACAGTCAATCGTCTACTCAAAGAAACAGTTAGAAATTGCACTTAAGATAGAAGCAAGAAAGCATTTCTTCATGTTAATGAGTCATAGGCATCCAGAATTTACTACTAAATCATACAGTTGTAGCAGAAACCTTGACAACTTTTAGAAAATTTCAGGATCTGGGGCATCTTAACTATAGACTCTCTAAACAAACTTGAAGGTTCTCCTCTCACTTATCAAACTTTTTAGTGATCTTATGTCCTAATTTATATGTTTACTAGTAACACAATAACGTGCAGAGAATACACTTGACTTGAACATTCTTAGTTTTCATCCTCTTTCTCTGTACGTTTAGCATTTGTTTGCTCAGAGGTTGATGTGCTTGCTGCTTCCTGTGCAGCTCTTCTTTCTTCTGCATCTTTTCGCGTTTGTGTTGCAATTACTTAGTACATTTTTTACTTAAGCTGGCACTTAAGTCTTTAATCTGCCTCAAGAATGATTTAAGATATGAAGAGGTAGAGCAAGTGATGGCAAAGGTGGTAGGGAATGAGAACGGCACCCGTACGCATGCACCACACGGCCACTCCGGTTGGCCGCTGCCAAGAGTTGATTCTACAATAAAATAAAAATAAAAAGAGGAATAACCTTGGACGCCAATCATCACCCCGAAAGCAGATAGTAGACATCATGTAGTATATGTGTACCAAATTTCAGGTCAATGGGTCAAATGGTTTGCGAGCTACAGGTGATTTAAAATCCTGGACAGACAAACGGACAGCCACAGTAGCTTATTATATAAGAAGATGTTGTTTGGACCTCAATGAAGTATGCTCTGTATTGTTTTAATTAATACTTTTAGATTTTATTGATGTTAGAGTTTACTTTTTGTGTACTCTAGAGTGTACTTTTGAAGTTCTTCCTGTGGTTACGTACTTTCTTACACATTTTTATTGGCCAAGAGAGCCAGCAGTACGCATGATGTTAGCATACCACTGCAATAAATAATGGTGGTGCATCTCAACACACACCAAAATAACAGTTAGGTAATGACTTCATTAGAAATATCAGTTTTTTATAAATCCTGTTTTGAGTCCGCCTTAACTTATGTTCTGTTGGCTTGTTTTGGTAATCTTGATGTTAGCAACAAAAATGGAATAAATCAAATTGCAAAATGGAGCTGTAAAATAACAAGGTTTCAACAGTCAAATCTGACTAACAAGTATTACAGACAGCAGAGTGTATTCTCTCAGACAGAATTCATCCACTGAATACACACTTCTGGTTTTTGCCATCAAGTCATAAGTTCCGGGGTAAAATGCAACTGGTTCCAGTACTCCATCATTTCTGGTTTTAATCTTCTAAAAAAGTCTCACTTTAATAAACATCCACAGACTTAAATAATGCCTGTTTTTCATTTATCGTTCATGTTAATAATTATTTAATCCTGAATGTTGGTTGAAATTTTTTTTTGATGTTGTACAGTGATACAGTATAATTATTATGTTCACTGTTGTATTGTATTTATTTATAAAAAGTCTATATATGATGGTAAAGGTCCTAACTGGTGTGTTTTTAATGTTATGTTACGGTCTCTTTGTAAAACCTGTTGTCAAACGAAAATTCTTTCTTGGAATGATAAAGATGAAATTAAATTGACTTTGATTTAGGAACAACTTTTTATGTTAAAGGAACAGTAAGGGAAAGTAACATAAATAAGGAAAGATTTTGAATAGGATCTGTTTCTGAATATGCGTTTTGGCAGACATTACACTTCTGATCCCTAGAGCAACAACAATGTGTTTCTTGTATAGCCCAAAATCACACAAGCAATGCCACAGTGGTCTTTAACAGGCCCCTCAAAACTCCCCAAAAACTCCTCAAAAAAAAGCAAACCCTTGTAGGGAAAATAAAATTGAAAGAAATGTTAGGAAAAGCAATTCAGAGTAAGACCCCTTTCCATATAGGCTGGGCATACAATGGGTATCAAAAAATGGGGTAAATACAATACTTAAAACAGACCAGTTTTAAGACTATTCTTTGGAAGAATCTATTAACGCAAACACTTTCTCTCTGCAGCTTAAAAAGTGTCATGAATGTCTGTTAACATGAAATGAGTTTGACAATTGTTTCTTTTGTAAATATGGGTAAGCTCTCAGTCAGGAGCAGGATGGTAGAATACACTGAAAATATTTCTTATGTTAGTCTGATGCTCAAATAATGATATAAATTTAAACACTATTTGAGAAGGCATTGCACGCATTATTGTGAAATACAGAAAATGAAAATAAGATAATTTATCAAAGCTTTATAGGTGCATAATAAGTTGTTTTTAAGGCAAAATATATTTGATACCATTTTACGTTTTTTTGAGTTCCAGTGGAATATTTTGTAGAATTGCAGTAGGCTTACTAGGCACACTGCGGTGGGCTGGCGCCCTGCCCGGGATTTGTTCCTGCCTTGTGCCCTGTGTTGGCTGGGATTGGCTCCTGCAGACCCCCATGACCCTGTGTTAGGATACATTGGGTTGGAAAATGACTGACTGACTTACTAGGCACATGTGCATGAAGTTACATGAATCTACTATATTCTGCCACTAAACGCATGACCATTATATATGACAAATTAGAAAGCAAAAGTAACATGATGGTAAGATTTAAATAATTATTGGCAGGATTATCACCTTAGGCTTATATACTAAAATTTGTGAGCAAATAAGTAAGTCATGCATGATAGATTGGCAACCTAATAAATCGGGTAAACAAAAAGTAAACCTGAGGTTTTCATAAAACAAACATCAAATGAGTGAGGCACTGCAGCTAACTGATTTGTACTTCTACCTGATAGATCCAGGGACGTTTAGTTCCTCACTTATTCACTGTCTGTGAGGATCTTACATGTTCTCCTCATGCAATTTTATCGGTTTAATTTAATTTTGTGATAACTTCTAAATATGTTTCAGTTAGGCTGTTTGTTGGTGATTGCATGTACAGGAGACCCACAATGAATCAGTATCTCATCCAAGAAGAATTTCTACCTAGTGCCTGGGAAAGCAAATGCAAAATTTAGAATAGTGATTGTGCAAAACAATTAGAATCTTTATAGGCATAACAAAACTCATGCATCATAACAGTCTTACCAGTACAACTAAAAAACAGTAACAGAGTTACCTGAATTGCATTAGTAAAACCCTTTCAACAGTCACTTTACCTGACAACCAGAAAGCTGTTAACGTACAGCAACTTCAGTGCACAGGAACTCATAAAAGATTAATCTGTTTCACTGTAAACACAGGAAAACCTTTATTAAAATTGTGATATTACATTTATATAGATATCAAGGGATGAATTTAAGTCACTTTTGACTTCTACATTTACAACAGGTGCTCAAAATTGTTACCATGAGCATCCAGACACTTCTGATGATGACAAACTACTGCTTGAACAGGTTATCCAGTGAGATTGATGTGCATGCAGGTTAAATTTCTTCTTGCAGTGCGGCCAGTGTAGCTGGTTTTCTATGATACACAACATCCTTTAGGGTCCAGAATTGTTAAATCAGGACAGCATGGAGGAAACTCGTCTGCACTTCTTTGTCTTATCTGTTGTCATGGCAAATTCTTATCAAGGTTAACTGTCATGTCTCTGCGGTTGTGTGGTGGTGCGTCATCGTGTTGGAAATGAAATTACTCATTCCCATAGAGTGCATGAAAGCAGGGTAAAATGAACGTGCATAGCAGTTGTGGTACACTTCGTCAATTACAGTGTTTTCAAAAAAGGATGCTCCAGTTAAACCGTTAGATGACAATCCACGCCAAACATTGAGCCCCAATAAATTGACTACCTTGTCCATATGAACGCGTGGATTTTCTGGAGCCCAATACACAAAATTATGCCCATTCACTGTTCCATTCAGTTTAAATTCTGCTTCATCAGACCAAACCATCATGTACTGTTTGTTGAAACCACTCAGAATACTGCACTCCTCAACCAGGGTCATCTTCATTCAATGCATGTAATAATCTAGGAATGTAGACTTTCCATTTTGCTGTTTTAAGAATGTGTCGTATACTTAATCTTCTAATTCTTGTCTCACATGTACATTGTTAGGTAGACTATTGTGGTGAGCCTGTAAACTGTTCTAACTTTGCGGCTGAGGAAGCAGGACTTGTTTCTGTACAAAGCCACCTGGATCTTCGCTTCTGCACATCACACACAGTACCATGGGTTTCAAACTTGTCACGAATACGTGCTATTGTCAGGAGTGTTGGTAACTCTGTTCCAAACTCACGTCTCCATTGTCGTTGTATTTCAATAACATTCTCAAATTTAAACCACAACTTTAAAATGGTCTTGCGATCCTCGAACGATAACAGTACCCCTGCCATTTTGTTTGAGGGTCCTGCCTGCTATGTGGTGATGCTAGCATTCATGCGAGCAACAATATCTTCTGAGATAATGTCGTACTAGACTTCTTGCCGTAATTTGAATCAGAGTTGGAAAAGTCCAGAGATAACAACTGTTAAAGTGTGTATACATCTTTTTGGCCCCATCTGTACTTATTACTATTCTGTTCAGTAAAAACATTAGCTGTGAAAGTGCTTTGAGATTGTACTTAGTGAAGAGCACAATAGAATAATACAATAATAAACTAATTAAGTTGAACAATTTATTGTGTTTATACAAATTACACTGGTCAACAAGCATTTTGCGACTGGGATTCTTTCATCTGTTCTTTAACAAATTTCACTTGCTGACTCCAAATCTGAAAGCCGTTTTCGTCCAGCACGTCCCATTTTTTAGTTATGATGTTCCAGGACTTGGACAACTAGGGTGACTGGACTCTAAAGGCGATGCGTTTCAGCATTTAAGAAATAAGTTTGGTCTTGAGAAAACTGAAGCCAAAATTAAGGAAGGTGTTTTTGTTGGCCATGAAATCCAAGAACTGATGTTTGACAATGAGTTCAAAAAGGAAACTGAAGCCCACTGAATCAGCACCCTCATTCGTGCAGGTTGTCCAGAATTTTCTTGACAGTCACAGAGCACAGAATTATACTGAGCTTATGGTGAATATGCTGAAAGTATATTAGCTTATGGGAGCCAGAATGTCACTGAAGATTCATTTTTTATATTCTCATCTCGACTTTTTTCCACCAAATCTAAGCGATGTCAGAGATGAGCATGGGGAAAGATTTCATCAAGATATAAAGATGATGGAAAACTGATATCGGGAAAAATTCACTCAGAGCATGAACGGTGACTACTGTTGGTTCTTGCAAAGAGAGACGGATGTGCAGTACAAGCGCAAAAGTGAGTGCATCCAACAACTTTGGGCACGCTGACCTCACTTTTATATTGAGGTAAATTGACATAAATATGCTTTAACGTGTCACTGGTATCGTCTTCTGGTTTGTTTTCAGAATAAACACATCACATCACAACACATTTGGTGGGACATAGTCCAAACTCCAGATATCGTGTTGATATATTACATTGATATTCAAAAGTGTAAAAAAGTCAATGATGTGTATTTCAAAAACCTGACGTGCTAGCTTAATTCTGATTTCATATATGAAATCAGTGTAAAAAACTTAACAAAAAGATGCTCTGAAGTTCCCAGTAGCAAACAAAAATCATTTTTTTGTAGACCAGTGTTACTTACTGCCACGGTTTTCAAACTGTGGTACACGTACCACTGGTGGTACTTCAAGTCATGCCAAGTGGTACTCGTGTGGTCCTTTATTTTCCATGAATCGATGTTGCTAGAATGCCAATATGTTGCATATAATCATATATAGTATAAGTATACTACTGTAAATTCATGGAAGACTCCAAGCCAGCTTTTATTAGCGCGGGCACCCATTTCCTTAATTAGTTTAATATCACCTTAACGTCATAATTATAGTCATTATAGTGATTATAGTGACTTTTTCTTCAAAACAACACGGGCGTAAATTAACGATTCATTGACAGTGGTACTTCAGTTTACTGGCCCTCGCGGAGTGGTACTTGTTCAAAAAAGTTTGAAAACCGTGGACTTACTGTACATACACTCTGAAATCACTTCAGTTTGTGACTAGTGCCTTCTGACTCACTGGTACAGGAAAACCCCCACATATCATATACTGCTTGACTTGTCTGGATATCTAGTTATATTTTTGGCTCTAGACCTTAATAAATACTCATCTTTAGGCCATTTCTGGACCATATTTTGAGTAGGAAGTTATACCCTTATGTTGAAGAGTAAACCAATTGTTGTCTTTAGCAAAAATGATCAGAAGAACTTGAAGTCATGCATGTCACATCAGCTGACCACAGGGGTTCAGCTGCTAATGAAATATGAAGGGTCAAAGTTAGCCCTTTTCACAAACGTAATATAGGCATGCAGACTTTTGTTTTATGGTATTTCAAGGTTGATGATCTCAAATATGGTAAAATGCTGATATTTGGTTTCTTTAGCCTTACATAGCCTTCTAAGTATTCATTTTCAGAATGTTAAAAATGACAAATTTCCACCATAAGTATGTGGGGTATCATTTTAAAATATTGCAGGGTTAGTGATTACAAATGTGATTTTTTTGATTTTTGATCCTTTACTAGGGAATTAACCGTCTTAGGACACTATCAGGGAAGAAAAAAATGACACATTTCTATTAAAATTGAGACAATTTAGACTTTAAATATTTAAATTGAAGCATACATTTCAATATTTCATATATGTGATTCAGCTATTCTTGTTCATTATGCACTTCTTCCTCATGAAGTAAATAATTACATGAGTTAGGGTGGCTTATGTTAATTCTGACTTTTTGAAATTGCAATAAATAAGAATACACAGACTGGTCTGAGGTTGTTAGAGGAGACAATAACTGTATCATTATACATGCTGCCATGCTGACTAGAAAATAAGTTACTGAATCTAAATATATGTCTCAAGGTGCCTAGTGATGTGATTGGGGAAGCCAACTGCTTGATATGCTTACGAACAGCTACGGGCTGTATGGTTGCTGTTGAACATTCCTGAACCAAAAGAGCACCGTAGTAGGCCAAAATATAAAATTCTATGGAATTTATTAAAGGGTAGGGTTAACCAAACGATGATAACAATAAGTAAAAGGGGTAATCAATAGCATGGCCTTCTGTATGCCTACAGGACCCTCATATGAATATCACTAGTTGAACTCTGGTGAAACTCTGGTGAACTCTGGTGGCCCATTAGTATTACCAGGTCTGCCCCAGGTATGACTCCTGTGGTTTTAGGTAGCATATAAAAGCTCTGAGAAGGAACTTTTCCTAGCAGCCTCAGGTACCCCAAGTAACTCTATGCTTCTCTAGACAAAAAGTGAGTTACGGGGGTGCTAAAATGAGGATGAAATACTTCTGACATTATAGAGGTCACTACACAGTCTCAGGCATCTTAAAGCTGCTTGAAGAGCTAGCATTAGATGAAGACTGCCAGCTTTTAGTGAAGTTTTGAACACACATGGATGTTAAGAGTAACAGAGTGATTGAAAGTGGTGTTATGAGTCTTTTGACCTCAGGAATAATTTGAGGGCGTGCCGGCTACCCAAACCAACACAGACAGACGTGGGAGGCACACTTATAAAACATGAGTGCTTTTATTTTTACGTCTTCCCCTTTCCCACAAGCCCACAACACAGTCCCAGCACAAACACATTGACTATATTCCCCTTTTCTTCCTTCTTCTCTCTTTTCTCCTCCACTCCTTCTTAGCAAACTTTGACCACCTTCCACCCCACTCTGACTCACTGAGTACTGTCCGCTGGCCCTTTATATAAGGCATCCAGAAGTTCTTCAGGTGCTCATTGCCCTTCCGGGTGGGGTGGAAGAACCACCCACATGGGCTCAGAAAGAGCTGCAGCGCCCCCTTCAGCACCTCCGGATCCCAACAGGGCTGTAGACAACTCCATCTCCCATGAAGCCCTGTGGGAGTCCGAGGCACCACTGCAACCCATGGGGGCTGCCATCTAGTGTCCCGGTCAACGCTCTGACCAGGCTTGCTCCCCCGATCCAGCGAAGAGGTGGCCCAGCCGGGCAAGGATCCTAGCCATCTGTGACATCATCTTTAATCAATATGTCATATTTTGTTATATTTTATTACTTTATTGGCAATCTGGCCACAACAGCATTTCATTTCCTATCTTACTGTTCATCTGTTATTGGAAACGAAGCTTATTGCTGGTCATGTGATCGACAGTGGTGCTATGTAAGATATCATGTCTGCAACCATTTAAAGTGTTGCCGTGGCATTTTTAATATCCAAAATTCTGAAATAAGTCAACTAAAACCTTGAATTCTTCATTGTCGGATTCGAGAAAGGCAGTAAGCAATTTTCAGCAGAGGCCATTTCAAATCAGTGTTTTGTTTACCATTTTGCATTTTTGGTTCTTTGTTCTTCTCATTCTCAATTAAACTGGGACATTTGACTACTCGTTGTTTTGACCTTCATTTCTCAAAATACACCTTTTCTAGTCCTTCGTCATGAGTATAGTGACGAGCTCACAACAAGTGGGAGAGGAAAAGAGACAGAGAACAAGCCATTTAAGTTAAAACCTTGCTTTACTTTGCATGGCTTTGCAATATAATTAAATTCACATTTAAAGCCATGTGATAAGACAGTTGTCATCACAGCCATTATTGTTTTATGCACAGTGACATGCCTCATGTAGGAAATTATATAGCACCATCTACTAGCTCCAGGTAGAAGTGCAGGTAGAAGTGAGAAACTTTAACTCTATAAAGAGTGTGTTTCAAGACACTGCCTTCGTTGTTATACCCTAATACATTAGAGTTATTCTGATGTTTTAATGGGGAAGTTAAGGTATACAGATGGACTCCTTTACAAGGTTCTTGGGACTTTAAATTTAAATTTTATAGCTTAAGAATACATTGTGAAATGAAAAGGAGGAAAAACGCAGACTATGTTCATCCCTTTGTAACTGTAAATCTCATAATCCTGAGCTATATGAGCTTTTTTCTCTTACTGCTGTATATATTAAATACTACAACTCTCTCTATATATACAGTAATCCCTCGCTATATCGCGCTTCGCCTTTCGCGGCTTCACTCCATCGCAGATTTTATATGTAAGCATATTTAAATATATATCGCGGATTTTTAGCTGCTTCGCGGGTTTCTGCGGACAATGGGTCTTTTAATTTCTGGTACATGCTTCCTCATTTGGTTTGCCCAGTTGATTTCATACAAGGGACGCTATTGGCAGATGGCTGAGAAGCTACCCAACTTACTTTTCTTTCTCTCTCTCTTGCGCTGACTATCTGTGATCCTGACGTAGGGGGTGTGAGCAGGGGGACTGTTCGCACACCTAGACGATACGGACGCTCGTCTAAAAATGCTGAAAGATTATCTTCACGTTGCTACCTTCTGTGTGCAGCTTTTAAGTATGCTGCACGGTGCTTCGCATACTTAAAAGCTCAAAGGGCACGTATTGATTTTTTTATCTATCTCTCTCTCTCTGCTCCTGACAGAGGGGGTGTGAGCTGCCGCCTTCAACAGCTTTGTACCGGCGGTGCTTCGCATACTTACAAGCCAAACAGCACTATTGAATTGTTTGCTCCTTTGAAGAGGAAGATATGTTTGCATTCTTTTAATTGTGAGACTGAACTGTCATCTCTGTCTTGTCATGGAGCACAGTTTAAACTTTTGAAAAAGAGACAAATGTTTGTTTGCAGTGTTTGAATAACGTTCCTGTCTCTCTACAACCTCCTGTGTTTCTGCGCAAATCTGTGACCAAGCATGACAATATAGAAATAACCATATAAACATATGGTTTCTACTTCGCGGATTTTCTTATTTCGCGGGTGGCTCTGGAACGCAACCCCCGCGATGGAGGAGGGATTACTGTAGTAAGAATACATCCGCTCGCCTGGCATCCACGCCCCCGCCCAGGTGTAATGTCATCTAGCGCCCACAAGAGGGCAGGATGTTTGATGAACAAAAACAAGTGAGCAGCATTAGACAGTAAACTGTTCAATGTAAATCTGCTTATCACATCGTCTGATGTCTGCGACTGGGCTGGAATATCAAATGAAGTCAGGCAACAAAAAGCACAAAGAAAGAAGGATGTAAGGGATAGAATGTCAGATGAGAAAAGACAAGAGGGCACAAAGAAGGAGGGATGTAATGAATATCCTGTAAACAGAGGTTCATAAGTACATGACTTGATTAAAACAGACAGACTTATTCCTCTAGAAGCAAAACTTTACATTTAAATCCATCTGCATAATTAAAATTCTATGTATAGATTTTTTTTATATATCTAATAAAATACCACATATAACATTAATTAGCTTTTCTTTTAATTGTCTGAGTAATTGCTTAGTTAGATGCATACACACACACACATATATATTATATATATATATATATATATAGTGGTATGCAGGCTGGACACAGACAGGCAGACATCGGCCTTAACTTGCAATTGCTGAGCGCTTTGAATAGTGAGAAAAGCGTTATATAAATGCAAAGAATTCTTATCATATGCACCACAACATGTTTATTATACACTATATTTACAAAGATGAACGTGCACAACCCAGTGCCGCAGCACCAATCACCCCAAAGTCCTGGCCCTCTTTATAATGCGGTTCTCTCTTCTGGTCCGCCTCCACTCCTCTCCTCTGAGCTCTGTCCTCTTCCACCCGACTCCAGCCATCGAATGGAGGGAGGCGGCCCCTTTTATACACATCCGGATGTGCTCCAGGTGTTTTCCGATGAGCTTCCACCGGCACTCCCCAGTGTGGCGGAAGTACCGGCTCCGCACCCGGAAGCACTCCGGGTCTCCCTGCTCCTCTTCCCCCCAGCACTTCCAGGTGTGGCGAAAGTGTTGAGGTCCAGGGCTCCATAGGCATTGGGGCGCCCCCTGGCGGTGACCACGGGCCCCTACAGGGCTGAGGTTCAAAGCTCTGTACCCATGGTCCCCAAAGCCACCAGGGCGGTCGCCCCCTCGTGACCTGGAGGAGGCGCAAGCCCTCCTCCGGTCCTCCTGGGCATCCCGGCTGGGTACCACCCCCAGCCGCGTGCCACAGTACCCCACCACAAGTTGAGACCCCTAGGGGCCAGTGTCCCATCACGCAAGAGATTGTCTTCTCCAGGATAGGGAGTCTGCATCCTTAGATCCACGGCTCCGCCCTGAGGAAATATAAGTAACAGGTCTGGGGGTGCTGCCCTGACGTCTCTGCCACGCAGACATCCTCTCTGGAGAACACCTTCAGACGTGACCACAGCTGACGGGATTACACTGCGTACTGTCAGGAGGATCCCGTTTTTTTTCCCGGGTCCTCCTCTTTCTTTCGGGCGCACTGACGGTCTGAGTCCCTCTATGGGAAGAAGATGGACCCCTCACCGTCTGCACCCCTTTAGATGACCGCAAGACCAGCACAGGCAGTCGGGGCGAGGTTGTTTGGCAGCCGATATCCACTAGCTGCCTCCCCGCACGCTCCCCTGCCAAGCTGTCAGTCATCACTGCAGCGTCTTGTGTAGTGGGCGGGGCGGCCTGGCAAGCAGTAATAATCTTCACTGCAGCCGTTGCGCTCCGCCCCCTTTCCTCTACGGCACAGGCCTCACTCACCTGTACCGCTTTGTCCTGCAGGGTGGAAGCTGATGCGCTGCGTCTTTGAAGCCATTCGGTAATGGCTCCCAACGGGGCGCCGAGGGTTTTAAGCTTAAGCAAGGACTGCAGGGGCAGGAGAATGGCCACACCCGGAAGTGCTGGGGGGAAGACGATCAGGGACACCTCCGGGTGCACAGCCTGTACCTCCGCCACACTGGGGAGTGCCGGTGGAAGATTATCGGGAGGCACCTGGAGCACATCCGGGTGATTATGAAAGGGGCCACCTCCCTCCATTCAGGGGCTGGAGTCGCGTGGAAGAGGACAGAGCTCGGAGGAGAGGAGAGGAGTGGAGGCGGACCAGAGAAAGAGAGAAGAGGCATTGTGAGGCCTGGACTTTGGGGTGATTGGTGCTGCGGCACTGGGTTGTGTGTGTGTTTCATTTGTATAAATTGTAAATAAACATGTGGTGGTGCTTTAAACATGTCTACCTGTCTGTGTCCGGGCTGTTCCCCACAACATAAATACATATACATACATATATACAGTACATACATACATACGTATAAACACATACACACTTCTTTTTGTTTCTGCCATGTGTAATGTGCGCATATGTAGGCCCTGTATTCTTTTGCATTTACGTCTGTTTTATTAAGTTCAAAATAAGCCATTAATTTTGTATTTCCATTTTTCTCAACCTTTAAATGTAAATGTATGCTCTGATTTGAACGAACACCGTTTTGATTCTATGTTGCATCGCTTCTCCGTGATCATAAATATACATTGACTGAATTGTGGTTCCTTCGAAATTAAACTTGTCGTAGCTTTAATTGTTGCGGGACCACAGATTCTCATAGCGTATGATCCATCCTTCTTTTAACAGTAATTCAGCCAGTGGGAGTCCAGACGGTGTTAACGCTTATAGATATTCTACGGGATATTGTAAGTTGATGTATTCATCTTCCGCACTATCAGCACCAACTGCTTCAGCAGAGTCTATTGATACGCATTTAACCAATCTGCCGTGTAATTGTTCTACAATTTTCGTGTTAATTCTTTTGACTTCATCGTTTCTCGTATGGTCCTGAATCATTTAAATCTATGTTTTGAGCATTGAATGATACGAACGTGAAAAGATTATTGTAGACTCGGATATTTTGCCTGTAGTGTTTGTGGATTTCACTTTCACCAAACAACAAATCTTTTAATTCTAGCAGATACGCCTCTTCATTGGGAGACAACACTACTTTTCCCTTATGGCAACAGGAATTAGACGATCTACAAGTCTCCGACTTAAACTTTAAAGCCTTACAATATCTACATACTTGTGACATATCACCTATGTCCATATATTCAATCTCTTTTTGCTTTTCCGTTATTTCACTGAGTAATAATTTCTGTTTGTTTGTGCTAATGCGATCTTTATTATCTTTTTTATTGATACGTTCGAATTTTCCTACGTTCATATTCTTTAACTTGCTTTACATGTGTATCGCGCCGACATTTTTTTTGAGCCTTTCGATTTCCACTGCTTTCACAGTTTCTAACCTGCTCTGCATGTGTATCGTGTCAATGTTTTTGAATATCATTATGAAGCCTTTTATTTCTGACCCGGATTTGACCTACGAGCTTTTCAATTTCACTTGGTCCGGGTTGAGTATAACTTTCCTTATTTTCTGAATTTGCACATAGATTATTATTGTTCTCTTGTGCATCCTTTTTGACTTCTTTTCTCTCCAACATTTTCGTGTCTCTTTTCGAGGTGCTGCTCTTTCTTCTTTGCTTAGTTGTTCATGTGCCATCTAGAACGTAAATATATTTTTAAGAGCTGGGAGCACATGAAGTGTGTCTGCCAAAAGCATTCCAACAACTGTGAAGTTAGATGTTCATGAACTTGTTTTAAATTGTTTGTAAGTAGGGCTCACTCTACAGTCTCTCTTCCCCCAGACTCTCTTGGCTCTGGTCGCTGCTTCCGAGCCGCTGTACCCCCTTGAAGAGGAAGACTTTGTGTTCTTTCGACCAGGAGTTGATGCAGAGGCATTAAGTTTGTCAGCTGTTCCTTGTGTGGCTGGACCACTTCTGAAAGAGACTTGTGTTTGTATCTGCCTGGACAGCAATAAAGTTTCTACTCCTTGGAAATCCTCCTGTACTCTTTTGTGCAATTTTGTGACCCAAGCTTGACAAGATTTATATTAGCATAGCAACACTAGTTGCAATTGCAATTTGGAACCATCCCTGGAAGGGGCACAAATCTGTCACTGAGCCCACTTGCACACAGTCACAAACATTCCACTCACATGGTGTCGCTAATTAACCTAATACACTCATCTTTGGTATATGCAAGGTAAACCCAAGATTGTATTGTCCAAGCAAGAACACCACATTAATCAGAAAAATAATATTAAACTATTCAAACCAATGCACTGTCTTAAACACATTTTGATACACCCAGAAAGATAGTAATTATTCTAAAGAACATTGTGTATCAAACCCACACCCCCCTCACACCAATACAGTACATGAGAAACAGACATTTTGGGCCAATTATCACGTTTTTTAGTAGATATCCACTGTTTGGAAGAGAATATTCAATCATATGTCAAAAGTAAGATACAGATAATTCTATGACTGGCATTTAAAATCAATACTGAGATGGGTGTCTTTATTGTAAAATCATTGCTTGTATTAATTGCACTATGTATCTGTGAAGCTGAAGATGAAATATTACATAATCTTACCTACATAGCGTATATTCCAACCTTAAAAAAATCTAATTCAGACAAATCCCAGTGGGCTCTGAAGAAGGACACTCTAGTAAATTTGCACTGATTGACAATAGAGTGCTTAACAGTGTCACTAGATAGAAATGAACACCCGAAGAGTTCTTTCATTTTCATTCTCAGCAAAGCTCTGCTACTTTATTCCCCAGGGGAATAATTCCCAAAAAAACACACAACATGATGAGCTGTTCATCTCTCAGCTGGATTTAATTTTTCACAGTTATCTTACTTCTTTCAAACTACAATAAAGCTTTAAAAAAATCAAAAGGTAGAAGAAGCAACTGAGCAAGAACAACCATTTCTTTTGGCTTGTACAGTACAAAGCATTTAGTGGCACACATGCCTCACAGCATGGGTACCCAACCGTGGATATGGCTGCTAGAGCTTCCTGGCAGCTATGGTAGGGTTCAAAAATAGGCAGGTATAGACTGGGACATAAATCTAAAGGAGCATCAAAACATCAAAAAGAAAAGTGAAAACTAGGAAGTTCAAAAAAAGGATCATGGACTGTGGAACCAGGAGAGGGAAAAGCCACCCTTGCCCGGGCTACTTTTAACCTACTGCATTTTGTGTTATTATAGTTCACATAACCAATGAACCAAGATTTGTGGCTCTGGAGAGTGGTGGCTTGTTTCATACTGTATTGATGAAGCATGCAAATAAGAACAGTAAGTCCGCACTGATCTGATTCCACTACATTGCAATCAAAACCAAAGATTTTTTTGAAAGAGTAAACACCATTGGCCACATGCATTGGGGTTAATAAGTTTGCAGTACCACCCAGCAGTCCGTGTTAACTTCTTTCTGTCCCTTGGCATTTGTGTGCACAATAAGAGATAAACAGATTAAATTAAAAAGAATGCAGATTATTACATACTAGCAAAATACCCGTGCTTCGCAGCGGCGAAGTACTGCTTTAAAATTTTAAATAATAAACTGAGGGAAATTATACCAATAATTATTTGTTAAGGATCTCTTTGTATACCATGTTGTCAGTTCGCCCCTCCGGTTGTAATATGACCAAGTTGTGCGCTGAGCTTACTCTTGAGCATGCAACGTATACTTGGCCATGTGAAAAGTAAATCAAGAACAGCAAGACCGCGCCAGCTGCGGAGCTCAGCTTGGAGCGAAATGAAGTGAATGAAATGAGGTGAATGGGAGGGGAGATGATCACGTGACTCCAACACCCGCCTTAACTCTCCATCCCTCCACAAACACACAAACACAATCTCTCGGATCCCAACTCTCCTTTATATATATAGATAAATAGCAAAATACCCGCGCTTCGCAGCGGAGAAGTAGTGTGTTAAAGAGGTTATGAAAAAGAAAAGGAAACATTTTAAAAATAACGTAACATGATTGTCAATGTAATTGTGTTGTCATTGTTATGAGTGTTGCTGTCATATATATATATATATATATATAATATATGTGTATGTGTATATGTATATATATATATGACAGCAACACTTATAACAATGACAACACAATTACATTGACAATCATGTTACGTTATTTTTAAAATGTTTCCTTTACTTTTTCATAACCTCTTTAACACACTACTTCTCCGCTGCGAAGCGCGGGTATTTTGCTAGTATATATATATATATATATATAAATATATATATATATATATATATATATATATATATATATACATACATATACACACATACATGCAGTTTCAATAACATAGAAATCAATATAAACAACATTAACATCATTATCATATGAGAATATGAAGTAATATATAAGAAGCACATTTCATATAAATATAAATTATTAAACAGTAAAATCTTCTTCTGTAATTTGCTACCGTGGCTATTGGTTTGTCTGTCCAGGATTTTAAATCACCTGTAGCTCGCAAACCGTTTCACCTATTGACTTGAAATCTGGTACACATTTAGAACGTCACGTCTACTATCCGCTTTATGGGTGATGATTGTATTACTCTTTTTATCCATCCATCCATCCATTTTCCAACCCGCTGAATCCGAACACAGGGTCACGGGGGTCTGCTGGAGCCAATCCCAGCCAACACAGGGCACAAGGCAGGAAACAATCCTGGGTTTTTATCTTTATTTTTATTTTATTGTAGAATCAACTCCTATCTGCGCACACCAGGGCGGCCGTGGGCGGATGTGTATGGTGTATTCGCTCTATGTTATCGTGCATTGCGCTGCCACTGGTATTTTGATAAAAGAATTTGAACAACATATAAGAAGCGTATAAATTATTAAACAGTAAAATATTAACATTTAAGAAGTAAAGTTACATTAAGTACTACTGCAGTGCCTTCGGGTATACCTCCTTTTTTGTTTGCCTATTACATGCTTAAATGTATACATTTTTTGGTGCACCTACCCGAGAACACGCGACATATAACCGAGCTTGGGAGAAGCATGGATTTTAAACACGCGTTGAGTTCATCTGCTGGTCTCCCTCGTGAAATAACTGGTAATGTTTGACTAAAATCTACAGCGAGTAAAACGACATTACCTCCTATTTTTTTTTTTACGATCTCTGAGATCTTGCTTTTTTCGGTTCAAGGCTTCATAAGCTCTTTTATGTTCTATGGTGTACTTATCCCAACCCATCATCTTTGAATGTTGCAAGACTTTCGCCTTGTATGTAGATCGGGTTAATTACATTCATTGCATTCCTAGTCTGAATCACAATCTGATTGTATGGGTGGTTACCTGGCACTGTAGGGTTGCCACCCATCCTTTAAAATACGGAATCGTCCCGTATTTGAGAATGAAATTGCGCGTCCCGTTTTGAATCAATACGGGACGGGATTTGTCCCGGATTTTTTTTATCATTTTTTTTAAAGCAGCGTCTCATGCAAATCATCCCACACGCATTTTATGAAGACGCCTCCTTTCCTACTTTTGATTGGGTAATACTTGATGTCATCGTTAGTTTGATTGGTCTTTTTAACTGTCCAGTGAGGAGGGCGGGTCTTTTAAGTAGAGTCTGCAAACTGTTGGCACTGGGATATGGCACCCGCTGCAGTATGCGTCCCTTATTTTTTTGTATTAAAAGTGGTAACCCTACCTGGCAGGTAACACTTATGTTTGGTCATGAAGTCGTCTAAAATCCGCCACGTGCCCTCTTTTAATTGTGAGAAGCAGATATATATAGCCAAATTCTCGCGCTTCGTTGCGGCGAAGTACTGCTTTTAATTTTTTAAGAAGAAAATAAAACCTTTTTAAACGGATCAAAAATATACCAATAACAATTTGTTAAGGATCTGTTTTTTTGTGAACCTCGCTTTTCACAGCTGTCCCGCTACGGCGTGTGTTTCGTTTATTTGACAGTATGTAGATCGTGGTAATTAAATTCATGGCATTCGTTTTCTGAATCACAATCTGACTGTATGGATGGTTACCTGCCAGGTTACGCTTGTGGTTGATCAGGAAGTCGCCTTACTTCCGCCACGTTCCCTCTTTCTGTTCCCAGAAGCTGATCATAGAATGGTTTTAATAGTTTACTTTCAAATAATGCAAAGAGTATGCGACACGTGTTTCTCCTTAATTCTGGGCTCATCAGGCATACACACTCACTGCATCCCCTCTCGAGAATCGAATATAGTCAGCGCCAGAGTTGAAGCCCCTAACGTTGCGGTCAGCAAGTGGGCTAACATCCGCCATGTGCCGTCTTTCAGTTGCGAGAAGCAGATCATAGAATGGTTGAAACTGTTGCCCCTAACGTTGCGCTACAGCGTGTGGTTCATTTATACCTCGTGTCTTCTCATTAAACTTTTATCTCGCGAATATGTTATTGCAATCCGCAGTGGGAGCGTTTCTATAAACTTAATTTAAACTTACGTTTTACACCGTGCTTTGTTTCCCTTATGAACATGCTTGTATGCTTCACTCGCTCCCTTCTCAATTGTTTAATGAATTTTTTGTTCTTCGCTGTTTGCGGCTCCTCCTTCATTTGTCCCTACTGCATTCACAGTCTTTTCACGTTATTGCAATCCGCAGCGGGAGCGTTTCTATTAACTTAATTTAAACTTACGTTTTACACCGTGCTTTGTTTCCCTTATGAACATGCTTGTATGCTTCACTCGCTCCCTTCTCAATTGTTTAATGAATTTTTTGTTCTTTGCTGTTTGCGGCTCCTCCTTCATTTGTCCCTACTGCGTTCACAGTCTTTTCACGTGATTACGTGGGAGGCGTGATGACGTGACACTCAACTCCTCCTCCCACGGCCATCGAGCTGCCGTCCATTACAGTATATTGTGAAAAAAGAGGTTCCAGTTATGACCATTACGCATTGAATTTCGAAATGAAGCCTGCCTAACTTTTGTAAGTAAGCTGTAAGGAATGAGCCTGCCAAATTTCAGCCTTCCACCTACACGGGAAGTTGGAGAATTAGTGATGAGTGAGTCAGTCAGTCAGTGAGTGAGTGAATCAGTCAGTGAGGGCTTTGCCTTTTATTATTATAGATCGCTAAACTGCGAGGAAACAGGATGAAGTAACAAATTACACGCTGAGCATCCCTAATCTGAAATACTCCAAAATCCAAAACATTTTGTGTGACAACATGATGCCAGCTATATTGCCTCTAATTTGTTTTAGTGCTCAGATGATGTGAACAACATATGTACAGATTCCAAATGGATTTATTCATTTTGAGGTGGGTGAGGGGTTTAGGGCGTCTCTTGGTCCCCCTAGAAGAATCGAGAGCTACAAAGTTATGCCACACTATCAAGCAGCAAGAGCACCATGAAGGAAGCAATGTTACCCGATTGGCTGTTGGGGGGAATCCCAAGACGCACTGCAATACAGGGCTGATGTTGTGTGGCAGTTTCAAGAATCCGTTAGTTATAGTGAAGTTGTCCTACACAAAAACCATCCTCCTCCTCTCCTCCCTCTCGTCCCCCTCACACCAGCCACGATTCTTTTCAAAGGTAAAGTGCAGGTTAATTTGTTTTATGTATTTTTACTTTATATTTTGTATTAATCATTTTTAAATGAATATTTTTGGGTTGTAGAATGAATCATCTGAGTTTCCATTATTTCTAATGGGGAAATTTGCTTTAATATACGAGTGCTTTGGATTACAAGTACGTTTCCAGAAGGAATTATGCTTGCAAACCAAGGTGCCACTGTATTTATAAAACCTGGCATAAACACATATTCATACAATTTAACTTTATAAATCACCATTACCTTGTAAATGTTTTTAGGTGAACGCACCTCAGACCTCAATTGGTTGCCACCCTAGAACAACAATAAAAGGCAGTTCTCCACACTGTATTGAAGTGCCTCTCATCTGTGCTCTGGGGATCTGGCAAAGGCGTAAGGCACCAGTTTCTGAGTGGGTAGCCACTATCTCCTGGCACGTGTAACGACATGATTGATGTTATAATCAATAGTACAGGCCATATGAAACATTGAAGGGTCAGCTAACTACTTACCAACAAGCCAGGCATCACATACAGCACCTTCAGCAAGCCCTCTGATCAACACTACTTTGCATCAAAATGCTCAAAATAAATGAATCATGGGTTGACCCCGGCCACCGAGCCATGTTTGTCAGTCCCATCTTGGCATCACAGATGATTTCCGCATTACTGGAATTTCACTGCTTACGGTTAATAAAACTAGCAACATTCTTGGTAGGTGCACTTACTGCAATATGAGCTCTGTCAACAGCCATGATTACATTAGGAGAACCAGATAGTGCTGCATATTTCCTTTTTATGTTGGAATGAACAACCAAACCATGCAGAAACTGAATGCAGTGGCTCGTCAGTTGGCTGAGATCTCCAGGACTTTGACTTGAAAACCTAAAATACAGCATAAGCCAGTCATCATCATGAGCAAAAAAAAAAAAATCTGACCGGTCCCTAAAAGCTTGTTGTCTTCATTTGCATAGTCTTCAAGCAACACCAAACAACCCATCTAATGTCAAATCATTAAACTATTAATAGGTTGTAGGACATGTAGGTCCTTTATAAGCCACAATGTCTTGTAAATATGTGTATGTGAATGCACCTCAGAACTCATTGACATTGCAGAGGGCTTGTGTGTTAATTGAATGTCACAGCTTACAGTTAACAAAAGTAGCTTCATTGTTGCTAGGCACTCTTTTCGCATATGAGTGCTATCATCTGCTCCGATTTAATAAGGAAAACTGCACACTGCTGCAAATTGTCATTTTATGTTTGCAAAAAAATTTTACATATTTACTATGGCCTGCAGGGAGCACACCAACTCCCCATATCCAACACAGACAGACATGACGCACAAGTCCAACATAACACTGGCTTTTATTCAGCTGTGGGAAACTCTTCCCAACAGTTTCCCACCTGTACAGCCAACACAGTATAATAACAAAGGCACAAATAAAGCAGCACAGAACCCTTTCTTTGCCTTCTTTTCTCTGTCTCTGTCTTCTGCCTCCACTCCACCACCTCGCGACTATGGCTCCTGGAGCAGTGGCAGCTTTATTCTGAACCCGGGAGCAGTTCCAGTGGCCTGTTACCATTGTTCAGAAGCACTTCTGGGTGAGGTAAAAGCCCAATGATATAGGGCTCCACAGTTCCTGCAACCCCACCCCCACCCCCCTGACGGTAACCACAGAACCAAACAGGGCTGTGCTGTACTTCAACTTCCATGAAGCCCTGTGGGAATCTGAGGCACTGCTGCAACCCAGGGGAAATATCATCTAATGCTCTAGGGAAGAAAATGCCCTGTGCATGTTCTCTCCCCTGGTCCTTCCTCTAAGGAAGCATCCTGGCCAAGTAAAGGCATTGGCCACCCACCACACTACATACCTGTATACTCACACCTTACGAAAACTGAATGCAGTGCTCACCAGTAGTTAATGACTTACAGGACATTCCGCCTAATAGAGTGAAAGTTCGCTGAGACATTTCAGACCTCTCTGCCAATTCCCTGAAAAGTGACAACAGGTATCTGATATAAACTGACGAAAACCCAAAAATGTCCTCCAGTGCAAAAACACAGAATTGACCCTCTTAACAGAGAATTATAACAAAGTCTGCATTTCAGGTTCTTTGCTTTTGTGGTTTAATATGTTTGTCATGTCAAAGCACAAAATAATAACGGCTTGGTGATATGAATGAATATGTGTGACACTTCATTTTGTCTTCATTTCCGTACTTGGTCACGGAAAGATATCTTGCTACGTATTTGCAAATATTTCAAAGTCCAATAATATCCGTAACACTTCCCTAGCCCCAACACTAGTCCCAAGCCTTTCAGATTAAAGATACTTAACCTGTACTACTGCGGTGGGCTGGCTCCAGCAGACCCCCGTAGCCCTGTGTTAGGATATAGCGGGTTGGACGATGACTAACTGACTGACTAACCTGTACTAGTTTATTTTAAAAAAGAAAGTCATGTTGGCATCTTGCAACAGTACCTTGCCTGTTGATTCTTTGTGCCCTTCCTTTTGTCTTTGCAGCCCTGAAAGCCACATGGTAGAAATCGACTGTTTATTTTGCTGGAATCTTGCAAAACCTCATCAGCAAGAGACTCTGCTGTTCTTAGCAGACTAAAAAGCTACAAGGAATTAGGTTGTCATAATAGGTTTGAGCAGTTTAGGGACAATGACTTAAAGACTTCAGTTGGCAAAAGTTGTGTGAAGCACAGTCAAATCTTTTATGCACCCTGCTGTGGTTGTGTCTAATGAAGGGAATAGGACCTAACAAAAAAATGGAGTGGAGTCTTCATTTGCTACAGACATTTTCCAAAATTGGGTCTTTTTGAGAGCATGCAAGCAGCAAAGAAGCTCACTTTCAAATGCACATGTCTCAGCAACCTAGCACAGCAACCCTAAACACACAATTAAAAACTAAGGAGAAGTTCAATCAAAAGATGCTGAGAAACAGTTAACATTTATTTGTTTTCTGATTGGTCAAGGTATTCCTAAAGATGTAAACGAGCCTGAATTGAGTAACCTCTTCAAGCTTATGTAGCTATGAGCCAAGAACTGTCCTAATACTAATCACTGACTGGCAGAGAGGAAGTACAGGTCTCATGGCATAATTAGTAAGCTGATCCAACTAATTTTGCTTGACATTTTGGGAAAGGTTCTGTTGTCCATTCAAGGTGGATCTTACGCCATGCTTGCTGATACAGAAATATAAGAAACAAGGAACAGCTGGTGACTTTGTTTTGCTGGGTAGATGACATATTCACCATTCACAAATACTTTATTGAACTTCCTAAAAGGGAGGCTCCAACAATTTGCACTATTTTCAATGACACTGCAACATGCTGCGATGTTTATGAAGGAGTCAGTCACTTAAAATGAAGAATTCTGTGCTAGATGTGATGCACTTGATTGAAGGTCTCTAAAGCCAAATAACATATTTCAGAAGTTGAAGAATGAAATGAATGTGGGCAGACAGAAATTATGAAACCTCTGTCTCAGTTGACAGTGCACACTGCTGCAATGAAATCGGTAATCGATACCTACACTATGCTTGCTATTCTGATGGAAGAAATTAGCAAAGAATCACACAATGAATGTGACAAAAACCTGAGGTATTTTGACCATGCAGTCTGGCAATTTTTTCAGCCTATGCCTTGTACGCCATGTATTTTCTCCAATTGAACAGTTGTCCAAGATATTACAAACTGGTAAATAATACTCCGGAATGCATAAATAGAGGTTAATACTGACACAGAGGTCAGATTATGAATTTAACAGTTTGTTTAGGTCAGTAACTGAAGCTTCCAAGGATCTCACAGAAGCTACAGAGGCACCACAGATGCCCAAAAAGATCTGAAGATGGAGGATCACAGCACATATTCCAAAGCTCTGTGGTTACTTGTAATGTATACTGAGTCACTGTTGTTCAGAATACGATGGAGAGAAAGGGAGAGATTTAAACTTTTACCATTTCTTATCAGTAGGTATTTATTTATTCATTTCCATAACATGATGAGGAAATTCTGCTTTTATGCTTTGATGTTAATAAAGATTTGTAGCAATTCTGAACAATTATTATTTATCTCTACAATTTTAATTATTGTGCACTCAACCCCTGCAACCCTTCTGTAAAACTGGGCCCACTCCCTCTGGAAACAATATTTAGAACTACGAGATCGACTCAGGGAGATAAGGGTCAGAGAAGGGCTAAAGTGCCAAGCTGCCTTTTTTTATTTTTCTCAAGTGACTGCAACTCTAATAGGTGCAATAGCTGAGGGCTGCAGACCAATTGAAGGCTCCAAACAAGAATGAAAACAATTAAGAACGGTGGACAAGGGAAACTGGGAATTAATAAAAAAAGATACAGTCACGTGAAAAAGTAAGCACACCCCATGGAAACTGCTGAAGTTTTTAACATATCTGAACAAGCAAACAGTAGATCTCCATGCAAACAATGCCTACTGTACAGCTAAAGGTGATATACTTGAATAAAAAACACAAGGACAATTTACCTTTTCAGTCATTTATTCATCATAAATATCAAAGGATGTGATGGTCTACTGGGGAAAACGTAGGTACACTCCTGGCCTCAAAAGCTGGTATTGTTCCTATCAGTAGAAATGACTTCTAGGCATTTCGCATAACTGCATACAAGACTCTGGCATCGACTTTTTGACCACTTCTCCATGCAAGATTCCTTCAGTTACAAGATGTGTGTGGAAAGGTGTACATATACTGGTCCTTTCAAATCTCACCACAACATGTCATTGGGATTCAAATCAGGGCTTTGACTTGGCCAGTCCATAACCCTCCATTTCTTCTTTCTGAACCATTCTTTGGTGGGTTTGCTAGTGTGCTTCTGAATCATCACTTATCGTGTTGAGATTTCTCAACTTCAACTTTCAGACACATGGCCTCACATTCTTCTCAATTACATTTTAGTAATCCAATGAATACACTGTAGGCATCATGTATCATAAAATGTAGTGCTGTATCCCAGCATGCATTTCAGTTTTTTTCATTTCATCTCTTTAATGTTTCGTATAAAATGGAGAAGTTTATAATTCTGTTTGTAATTTTTAATGAATGTAAGATAGTTAATTACAAAGTATAAATGCTTTCTATTTGATCACCATGGTTATTTTATGTTAAAAGTACCCAGGAAGGAGAGACATACTTTAAATTCACAGGTTCATTGATTCTTTTACATAATACACTCTGCAGGTGCAGCTTCCCCAACAAATCAATGCGTATTCTCCTCTGCTGAAAACTACACTAGAAACCATTTTACTCTTTACTAACTCCAAGTTTGCTAGTGTTAGAGGAGTCAAGTCAGTTTTATTTTTAATATTAGGATTATTTTTTTTATTAAGAACTCTTTTTGTGGCCTCTGCTGACTGGTTCATTAATTTGAAATGGCACAGTGCTAATGTAGTCATGTACTTTACTTGTTTAACTGCTGATTTCACATTCACACTTATTGTTTTTTTTCCTCCTTATTAAAACACTGAAATGCCTTTTGGGACTCATCCTTGTACTTTCCATATGGTACACATTTGCATGGTTTAAGAAAGTGATGTAAAAACAACATAATTAGTAATGTGCTTACTTTTTCCGTGAAGTAGAGAGTAAAGTAATCCCATTACAATTTGAGAGAAGAAAGTATAATAATGTGTAATATATCACTTTCATTGAGTAACTACCCCAACATAGGGGCTAAGTGGTCATGCCATCAGCATCAAAAACGTTTTCCATGGAAAGTTCTCAAGCTGATTGTACATGTAGGCTATAATTAATTTTGTAATGAAGTTTTTAGTTCAAAGAAAATGCTAATGTGGCAGAAATAAATAAAGGCAACGGTGGGTCACACAAAGAAAACCCTGTACATCATAAATCCCTTTTGCATTTTACACAACTAGGAAAGTTGGAGAAAGGTTCCATTAAAATGATACTAAATTGAATTTTACTAACAGGCAACATTAACACTATTATTAATCTCCTGACAGGGAAGAGGTGTTAAGCAGTAAACAGAACAAGAGAAGAGTTCAGAAGATGGAAGGAATGAACAGGAACAGGCAGAATCATGATTAAAATACTGGCAGTGATCTTGAAACCAAAAGATGGATGATAAGGCAATAATCAAAGACATAACCCAAAAAACGGTTGTAACTCTACATTCTTCTTGAAAGTGTCTTGTACTTTCCTTTACTCTAGAAAGACTGAAATAGTTAAGAATGGGATCCAGTGCTTTGATGTCAGGTATAGTGTGCCAACACCCTAATTCAGTCCAATATGATGATGCAATAAAACACATGAACCACAAAATGGCAGTGACCATGAAAAAACAAAACACAAAATGCTATCACCACAATAATGATAAAAAATATAAGCAACCACAATCACAAACAGTCCAAAACTTAACTAGACTGCATCCCAGTATGACAAAACCCAGATTCACTATAGATACATGAGGGCAACAGCATCATCAAGTTTGCAGAAAATGTCAAAATGGCCAGCCTTGTCAGCAACGATGATAAGGCTGCCTACAAGAGGGAGGTAAAAGACCTGACTGTATGGTGCTAGGCTAAAAACCTCTCCCTGAACATAAACAAAGCTAATGAGGTCATTCATGACTTCAGGAAGAACAAAGCCAGTTACGCTCCACTCCACATCAATAGCTACCCTGCCCCGACATTTAGCAGCTTCAGGTTCCTGGGTGCCCAAATCACTGACGGTCTCAGATTCATTTTCAAAAAGGCTCAGCACAGGCTCTTTTTAGTGAGGAGGCTAAAGAGCTTTGGGGTGGGGACCAAAATCCTGGTGAACATCTACTGCTTTCTGTCTGACCAGATGCATCAGATCGCAAGCTACCCCAAAGGACTGCCCATACTGCTTCTAAAATCATTGGGGATAACCTTCCACAGCTTCTACTCTACTCAATGTCTGAGGATGGCTAAATCCATCATCTCTGATTCCAGACATTCAGCTCATCTACTGTTTTCACTTCTGCCTTCTGGTAAAAGCTACCAGAGCCTCACCACATGCAACTCCTGCTTCAGGGACAGTTTCCTCTCCCAGATCATGAGGTTGCTAAACTCTGGGAAACCTGATCTTATGTGCCCTGAACTGTTCCCACCTGCCGGTTTATGTGTAATTTTGCTGTGTGTTTCATGCATCCTGTCATCTGTACTTTTTGTTTTGTGTTGTTTTTGCTACTACTCTTAAGTTGTGTGATCTATATGTCTGTGCAGTTCTATTTAGCACTATGTACATTAGGCCAGTCATGCATGGGAATGTGAAGGTAACCTTCAAGGCACAAACCAGGTATATAATACCCCACTAGACCATGTGGGGGCACAGTCGCTAACTGTCGTTACTTTCCTCCCCTGTACTGTCGAGAAAATGCCCACTGAAAACACTTCTTCCAGTTGGGGTGATATAAAGTCGAGACCTCCCAGAAGATGGCATTTCATTTGAGAGAGCTGATGCCGTTGAGAAGCCCTTCAGGTTTCAGGCTTAAAAGACTTTTGTTGTGTATTTCTTCTGTTGCACCACCGTGTGCCCACGTCTGTTCAGTTTTTGGACTCTCACTAGTATTACGGTGTTATACCGTGTTAGCCATTATGAATGTAGTGAGAGGTTAAGCAAAATGACACCTTTTATTGGCTAACTAGAAAGATTACAATATGCAATCACTTATAGTGATTCTTCTGCTACTCATATTTTTTTATTTATTTACTTATAGATCATCTTATGGTTTTATTGCCTGTATAAACTTTCCTTTGCACAGCTTTGTGCAATTGCAGGACAAGAATTTCACTGTACCCTCACAGAGTATGTGCAAATGAAGATCTAATCTAATCTTCCCCTATGCTAGGAGTTTTTTCTTGGTACTACAGAAGTACTTGCAATAATTGTAAAATACAACTCAGCACAACATTACATACACGATCAGCATGTGATAATGCTGTATACATTTTGCACAACAAATGCACAAGACAAAATAGCATGTAGTGATTAGCGAGTCACATACAGTTTCACAAAACTGATACGAAAATACTAAATGTTGCATTCGATTTCGCAATTGTAAAATGCAAAACACAGTAAGGAGTTTTTTTGTGGGTTTTAAATTTATTTTCTTTGAGTGGAAAACAATGAATAATGCTTCTTAAAGCATTGTTCACATTTCTACGTTTATGTGTGTTCTTTTCTGCAGCTGCGTACAGCACGTGGTCTGTACCACACTTATAAATTTAATTCTGTGTATGCCTTTCATTCACATCAATGAGAACAGATGCAACTTTTAAAAAAAATGTCATGCTGCCTATTTTCCATATAAAAAAACACCAAAACACATCATTGTGTACACTACTGAGTTTTCTTCAGAGCAAAACTCAGTACACAGAAAATCACCACTCCACCTTGAGCCATTACATAGTGTAGCAGTAGACGCCGCTATCGACCTCTTGAACCCTCAGGTACCACGCCAAACACCAGGTAAAAGTGCAATACTTCTTCTTTTTATTATTATAATGTGCACTAAGCACCCTCCACTCCACACTACACATACAAAGCTCAATAATCAATAATCAATACAATATTCTCAATCCTCCTCTCCCAGACACTTAGCCACCCTTCCTACCAGCTCAGCTCAGTGTTCTGGTCTCCCAGAGCCCTTTATATAGTCCATGACCTGGAAGTGTTTCTCTCTTCTGTCCATGTGACCGTGAACACTTCCGGGTCAGATAAAAGCTCCTTTCTTCAACCCGGAAGCACGTTGTTTCTCCTGTTCACATACTTCCAGGTTATAGGGCACATAGCACTCCCCAAGCCTCCCTACAGCGGCTCCTGGTGGTCCCCATGGTATCCAGCAGGGCTGTGTATAAAAACTACAAGGTCCATAAGGCCCTGCTGGAATTCGGAGAACCTCCATGCTGTTGGGAGGGCTCCACCTGGTGGCCTGAAGGTGTGGGCCGGAATATTTGGCTGGCCAGCCATCACAATAGCAACTGTGTTATCCTAGTGAAGAATATGCATACTTCTGGCGATTTTCGTTTAACTGGAGCTCTTTATTTAAATACTAAATGACAGGCAGACAAATGTGGAATTAACTCATGTAACGGTTTCCAGACAGGAACTAATTGCTTTTCTTTTTGTGTGAATGGCACAGATTTTGTTGGAAGCAAACACTTTATTTTGTGAATTTTGTCTGAAGCAAAACACAGTTTTTCTGTGAATTCTTTTGCTCATCACTCTTTTTTTTCAGTGGCTGAGGTCATGGCAGCAAGATGTACTGTGCAAAAGGCCCTTAATTTGATCTTCCAATATGAGGAAGCGGGATAAGGATATTTCAGAGCATGAAGACAACATGCAGGAAAATTCTGATCACAGCCCCTCTGATGAAGATGATTCTGAGGCAGCAAGGGAGACATTTATGTAAAAAAACATTGCTATCAGTTGGTCCTCACTTCCACATCAAGTTGCAGGCAGGATTGCAATGAAAAGAGTCATTCAAATGGCTCCAGGACCCACAAGACTGGCTATTTCTCATGCATCCAACATTTTGTCAATATTCCAGGTCTTTCTCCCTCCAGCCATTGAAATGACAAACATGGAGGAGATTAAACGGTAGGGTCAAGAATGTTAGAACATGGATGTGACTGATCTACATGCCTACATGTTCTCAGGTGAGGCTGATTCTAGTCTGTGGAATGCTGACACAGGAAGACCAATATTTAGTGCCACCATATTCCTGGAAATGTTCTGTACCATATTGGCGGTGCCCATATTTGACAATTGTAAGCCAAGAACTGCATGGCAAGTCACTGACAAACTGGCAGCAATCAGGGATGTCCAGGGCAAGTAGGTGGAACAGCTACCTCTCATGCACAACCCTGGTCCTGAGGTCATAGTGGATGGTCCCATTCAGAGGTAAGAATTACCTTTTATTGTTAGACTAATTAATCACTGCTTCAATATACACATGGTATTGACTGTGATATCAAATGGCCAGATTCAGATCAGATTCCCTTTATTTGCTATTTCTTATGCACTTTAACACATAAAAAGTGAAATAATTATATCTCTGAATAACATACCCCAGGACAAAAACAGTGGAATTAAACAAAAAGAAAAAAGGAGGCGTGGTCAACCTTGACAAAATAGCAGGCACATACAAATGCAAGAGGAGAGCTGCCGGCTGGCCTCTCGGGATATTCCACAATATCATTGATACAGTATATTGACCTGCAATGCCTTTGTCATATTGAGTAAGCTGATCCTTCCCTGAAGGGCAAGCAAGAGGACCTGGATGAGGTTCTTTTTGGAGGAGCTTGGAAAGGCCCCTGTGACTCCTTGCATGCAAAAGTGACACCACCTTCCCCGCATGGCAGCTTCTGCAACACTGGTAAGGGCAAAGCAGCAATCTGAGCCTGGCTCTGATCAACAAGTCACACAAGAAGCCAACACAACGGGAAAGAAGAGAAGGACATGTAAATTCTGCTTTGCCAAAAAGGACTGCAAATCAGTGGCAACCTGCTGCAAATGCGGGAAACACGTGTACAAGACCCACACAGGCCCGGTTTACTACCACTGCGTTAAATGCCCAGACTAGTTTCCAATGAGTATTTTTTAATGTTATGTGTTCTAAGTGTTAATGAATGTTGAATTAATATTGATAATTATAGGTGGTAGATATGAGGATTTTTTCTGATATAGCAGTGAGGACAGTGTTTAATCGTTGTAATGGTAATACATGGTTATATAATAAATCCCAACAGTTCTAGAATGTTCTTGCCATTTTCACTGTCAATAAAATATATTTTAATCATTATGGCTGTTCCATTTTAATGTCTTAGGTAAAACAGGACATGTTATTGTGTGATAGTAGATGATGTTCTCCAAAAATTAGTGTTGTAAAACCTAAAAAGTACACTCTCTCTGCTCTCTGAAACATTCATTAAGGATTAATCGTCCATTTATTAATGTCAGATGGACTATTTATACATTCTTAATAGATCTGCATTTCAAAATTCGATATAGACACTTATTATGAAGGAATTCTTGGCCCGGGTCAAAATTGACCCAGACTAGACAATGACGGCATGAAATATGAACAGTATGGAAGGGTTAAATCAAAGCAAAGGTAAAGGAATTATCTGTCGGTCAAACAATAAATCAATTCTTCTTTGTTTTATTTGGGATCATTAAAAACATACACCATCACAAGGTGCCTTCCAGCATGAAGAAGATTAGAATACTCTATCACATGTGCGGAGCAGCTGACACATGTCCTTACGGATATATTTAACATCTCTCTGTGTCAGGCTGTTGTGCCATCTTGCTTTAAAACCTCAGAAATCATCCCAGTTCCGAAAAAACCCATAGTCACAACCATGAATGACTATCGCCCTGTAGCCTTAACATCAATAGTGATGAAATGTTTCGAGAGGCTGATCAAGGACCACATTACTTCTGTCCTACCCTCCTCATTTGACCCACTCCAATTCACCTACCGCTCCAACCGTGCCACAGAGGATGCCATATCTATTGCACTCCATTTTTCATCTGGAGAATAGAGACGCTATGGTCTGCATGCTGTTTGTTGATTTTAGTTCGGCTTTTAATACCATCATCCCTCAGAATTTGATCAGCAAACTGGGCCCATTGGGACTGAGCATACCTCTGCAAAACTGGATATTGGACTTTCTAATGGATAGGCCACAGTACGTACGGGTAGGAAAGAATAAATCAGATACCATCTCCTTGAGCACAGGTTCTCCACAGGGGTGTGTTCTAAGTCCCCTCCTCTTCACGCTCATGACCCACGATTGTTGTGCCAAGTTCAGCATAAACCAAATTATTAAGTATGCGGACGACACAACAGTGGTGGGTCTCATTCGAGGTGACGGGGAGGGGGAATACAGAGAGGAGGTGAAGTCATTTGTGGAATGGTGTGATACAAACAATCTGATACTGAATGTCGGAAAAACAAAAGAACTGGTGATCGACTTCAGGAAGAAACAGCTGATACACACCCCGGTCTACATTAAGAACACTGCTGTGGAAATTGTGCAGTCTACTAAATTCCTGGGAGTTAATGTGACGAACAACCTCACCTGGTCCCTGCACACCTCCTCCGTCATCAAGAAAGCTCACCAGCGCTTGATCTTTCTGCGGAGGCTAAAGAGGGCCCATCTCAGTAAGTCAGTCCTCACCACTTTTTACAGAGGGACCATAGAGAGCGTGCTAACCAGCAGCAGCTCTCTGTGGCAGGAGAGCTGCAGCGCTTCGGACTGGAAAGCACTGAGGAAAGTGGTGAGGGCTGCGGAGAGGATCATTGGAGCCCCGTTGCCAAATGTACAAGATTTGGCAAAACAACACTGTCTGGCCAGAGCTATGCGGATTTCTAGAGACCCTACTTATCCTGCCTCTGAACTCTTTTCCCTCATGCCCTCAAGCAGAAGGTACCGCAGCCTGAAATGTAGAACTACGAGGTTTAAAAACAGTTTTTTTCCTACTGCCGTTCGTCTTTTAAATGAAGCATTTTAGTATTTTATTGTAGGCTGATTTTAACTATGTGTTTTTATTAATGTCTTGTGCATCGTATTTTCGTTCTGCAGCACATCTTGGATGTTCTGCTGAATGACAAATAAAATTGAATTGAATTGAATTGATCAGTACAATCAAATTAGCACAATAAATCTAAATAGCAGTTATAAAGTGGGGCACTGACTGATCCCAGGAGGAGCTTCGAATGTAAGGATATTGTATTTTTTGTGTTGTGTTATGAAATTTCATCAGTATGAGATTCTACCAGACATGGTCAATTCCCTCTCTCTTTGTCGGTGTCTTTTCAATTGATATTACCGGTATGCATATGGCTTGACTACAAGATGAAACATTTGTTATTAAGTTTGTCCATCAGTCCTCACTTTATAATTCTCAATAAATGCAATTAGGAAGTGCACAAATTAAGTTAATCTAACAGCAAGCACATTGAGACCACAGGATAACTCTGTATGTTAATTCACACTGGAGAGGAATGCTTCCTTGCTGACAGCTTGTGCGCTGTGTGGGCTGATTGGATTTCTTTGCAGGACTGCAGTGTATAAAGAAATTACTTCTAGGAGGGATTCCTGGTGATGTCCCACATGCTGAACAGCATGTGGTGGTCAGTTTCATAAAGAATACATAAAGAAAAGAATTTTCATGAATAAAAGATAACGTGCAACAAGGATAAAACTCAAAAAGTCCAATCTGCAACTAACTGGGTCTTTCTTATCCAACTGGTGTTTAAGCAGCAAAGCACTTACCTTGGTGAATGATCTTTAAATGGAAGTTCATCTTCATTTCAAACAGAAAATGACTCATTAATGTTAAAGTGAAAACAAATCTCTGCAAAGTGTGTTCAATTAATTACAAATATACAGCACAAAATAATTGTCAGTATTTAGTGGATGCAACTTGAGTCTATGTGGACAGAATTCTCATTTGAACTGAGATCTGGGCTCTGAATCGGCCAATTCAGTGTTGTTTTGAACCAATTCCTGTGAAATGTTGGCTTTATGCTTGGGGTTGCTGTCTTGCTGGATAACAAATCTTCACCCAAGGTGCAAGTTACTTGCTGACTGCATGAGGTTTTTCTCTCAAGGATTTCTCTGTATTTTGTGGCATTAACTTTATCCTCACACACCTTCCAGGACCTGCTGCAGAGAAGCAACCTCACATCATGATGTTCTCACTGCTATGCTTCATGGTGAGGAGGGTATGTTAGGCTTATCCTAAACATGACATTTAGCCTGATGGCCATAAAACTCATTTTTGGTCTCATCAGACCACAGAACCTTCTTCTAGCTGTCTTAAGAGCTTCTTGAATGTCTTCTGGCAAACTTTTTGTTATTTTTACTTTGCCATTCACTTATGAAGCTGCAGCTGGTGAAGCCCAGCTGTGCTATCTGCACAGTCTCTCCAATATTAGCCACTGTACCTTGTACTGTAAGGCCTTCAGAGGTCTCATAGGCCTCTTGGTGGCTTCCCTCAATAGGCTTCTTCTTCTATGATCACTCACTTTTTTATGGATTGCTCTCTATAGACAGATTTACAGCTGTGCCGTACTCTCCATTTCTTAATGACTGATTTAACTGGACTCGAAGGGATTATTCATTGATGTGGATATTTCCTTATCTCCATTCTCTGACCTGTGTTTTTCAATTGCCTTTTCATGGAGTTACTTGGAGTGTTCTTTTTTATACATTCTGTAGGTTAGTCCCATCATATTGATTCACTACAAGTTGGGCCTTCCAGATAAGGTGCACTTCTACTACAATCAATTGAAACTCCCATAAGGTGATCTCCATTGAATCAAGTCAGAGACTTCTAAAACCAATTTTCCTCACCAGTGTGTCGTATTAAAGAGGGTGAATACTTATGTGATCAGTTATTTTATGTTTTTTTATTTTTAATTAATTTAGATCACTGCACAGAGATTTGTTCTCACTTTGACATTAAAGTGTGTTTTTCTGTTGATCAGTGTCAAAAAAGCCAAATGAAATCCAGTGATTCAGTGTTGTACAACAATTAAAATGTGGTAACTTCCAAGTGGATAATTACTTTTTAGAGGCACTGTGCTTACTTACACACACGCACACACACGCACACACACACGCACACACACACACACACACACTCTCCGCACATCTTCTAAGGATGGCCACGCCCCTCCCAGGTCCATGTGAACACACCAGAATTTTCATTCCAAAATTATCCTTGTATACAACAACACCTATGTCAAATTTACAGTTCCTCACATCACCATAGCTTCAAAAGCAATAATCCATATATAAGAAAAATATAATATCTAAACATTATTGCAAATCATATAAATGCTGCATAATTCTTTTAGTGCTAGTTTTACTGGCTAGTGGCTAGTTTTGCCACGCCCTTGACCCTCTGCAGTTCGCATACCAGGAGAAGGTGGGAGTGGATGATGCCATCATCTATATGCTACACCGATCCCTCTCCCACTTGGACAGAGGCAGTGGTGCAGTAAGAATTATGTTTCTGGACTTCTCTAGTGCCTTCAACACCATCCAACCTAGGGAATCCATTCCCGGACATTTTTCATTCCCGCATTCTCGAGAATGAAACTGCTGTAATTCCCGGGAAAATGGGAACTGCCAAGCTCACATATATAGCGTGTAAAAGTGTAAAAATCGATCAAGAAATAACAGAGTTATAGTTCAAAATAATTAAGGTGGCGCCATTGCTGCAGCTTGCACTTCATCAGACAACAACTTTGAACAGCAGCTTGGTGACTGTGTGCAAAGGGTGCAGACCTATAAACACCTGGGAGTGCAGCTGGCTGATAAATTGGACTGGATTGCCAATACTGATGCTCTGTGCAAGAAAGGACAGAGCTGACTATACTTTCTTAGAAGGCTGGTGTCCATGAACATGTGCAATAAGATGCTGCAGATGTTCTATCAGACGGTTGTGGTGAGCGCCCTCTTCTACGCAGTGGTGTGCTGGGGAGGCAGCATGAAGAAGAGGGACGCCTCACACCTGGACAAACTGGTGAGGAAGGCAGGCTCTATTGTAGGCACGGAGCTGGACAGTTTAACATCTGTGGCGGAGCGACGGGTGCTGAGCAGGCTCCTATAAATCACGGAGAATCCACTGCATCCACTAAACAGTGTCATCTCCAGACAGAGGAGCAGCTTCAGCGACAGACTGCTGTCACTGTCCTGCTCCACTGGCAGACTGAGGAGATCATTCCTCCCCGACACTATGCGACTCTTCAATTCCACCCGTGTTAAACGTTAACATTATACAAAGTTATTGTCTGTTATGCCTGCATTTTTATCACTCTTTAATTTAATATTGTGTTTTATCAGTGTGCTGCTGCTGGAGTATGTGAATTTCCTCTTGGAGATTAATAAAGTTATCTATCTATCTATCTATCTATCTATCTATCTATCTATCTATCTATCTATCTATCTATCTATCTATCTATCTATCTATCTATCTATCTATCTATCTATCTATCTATCTATCTATCTATCTAAACTTATGAAAAACCAAAAAAAGTTCTTCAGTGAAAATGCACTGCATTGGTCATCTTAAAAGGAAACTGAAATACAGTCTTTACATCATATTCATATTCATCACTTCTGAGGTTTAACATGTTTGTCACGTTAACACACATTATACACACAATTATAATTCATGTCACCGAGCCAATATTAAAATATATTATAATTATATTATTCTAATAATGTGTGTGAATCATCATTTAGCTAATTTGGTTGTATTTTCTTACTTTTTTAAGGGTGTCCTCATTTCCCATTTTATCCAATATGTAGCGTGTTCATGGGATAGAGATGCCGTAAATATGCGCACATATTTCTTTTAAGAACATGCAGACAATTGTGTTTGAAGTTGTGTATGCTCATTTCAAGCCTTTTTTGTGCATACACAAGCTTTATTAATAAAACCTGAGGAGAATAAGTAAACTAAAAAACTAGAAAATATATGAAAAACAGAAAGTAGAGGTTAATTAAGGAAATTAAAAGAGGTTGTGAGATGAAGATAACAAAAACAAGCAACTAACAACAACAAAACTAGCACAAAGCAAAGAATCGTTTACTCAAAATTACCTATAAGAAGAGGAACAATCAAAAAGAATACATAAACTCAAAAAAATAAACAAAGGTTTTATACAGCCAAAACAGAAATCCAAAGACAGGAGGTCTGAACCAGTCAGTTTGTACTATCAGAGCAGTGAGAGACAGCCAGGACCCTTGCCCGACTGGGACACCCTAACCATGGAAGGACAGGGGGAGGGGGCATGAATGGGGCATTGTCTCTCCCAGACTGCTAGATGGCAACCCTCCTGGGGTGCGGCAGGAAGGAGATTTGCCACAGGGCACCAGAGACATGGAAGTTCTTCGACTCAGCCCTGTTGGATTCTGTGGGTGCTGCCAGGGGGAAATTCTTCTGGATGTAGCATAAAAGAATGGTGCTGCCTTCATTTGGGGAGCCAGATGAGGTGGACAAAGCTTGTTGGGGGAGCGGAGGAGGCAGAGAATGAGGAAGAGGAGGAGAAGACAGAGTGTATGGTATGGGTTGCTTCTGTAACAGTGCCTTGGTGCTGTGGGAAACGCTTGCTATAAGAGTTTCCCACGAATAAAATCCTCTTGTTTATTTTATACACTTGTGTCCAAACCTTGTGTCAGGTGCTTGGGGAGCTGAAGTGCCCCCTAAAGGCCACACAGACCCACAACTTAAAAAAAAATTCTTAAAGCCCAGGGAGAAAAGAATAACATGAATAATTAAACAAAACAAAGACTAAGCAACAAAACAATACTTTTAGTAAGCACATGAGACCTGCTCAGAATGAGAAAGAGGAGTCATAAAGGCAAATTCCACAGCAAGAAAGCTTGAATAAAACTATTCTTATATCTACCTCAGGTGACTGCATTTTAAACGAATTAAGCAGCTAGAGGAAATAGAGGGGCAGGAGTAATAACAATTTAATTAATGTAAATAATAACACAAGACACAGGAAAACTAAGGAACACAAAAAGTAAAAGTGAAAGAAAAGGAAAAGATGGGCCTAAGGACAAGACACAAACAGGATTCCTACAGTGTTATGTTTTAGCCTGAGTCTTACTGTGGAAAATACTTTATAAAGGAAAAAAATTGCCAAGTCATTGTTACAAATGAAATTAAAAATGAATGTCCTTTTATTATACCAATCGGTGGAGTCTCCATGTTCTCTTGTTCAGTGTAACATTGCAGACTGAAGTGATCTATCAGAATATCTTCTTTTATCAATTGGGTTCATTTACATATAATAGCTACAAAGTATTGCAATTACACCATTCAGCACACAGATAAAGGGTAAATTCTAGTAATATCCCTCTGTCTTTAATTACCATCCAAAGGTTCCAAAATAGTTAATTATGGAAAGTCTGGAGTAAATATCTGGTTCATAGAATAAGACTTCTTAAATGTAATTTAAATGTGCTGGAACAAATGAAGTCAAAATGCCCTAGTTTAACAGGCATGCAGTTTCCAGCACTTGTTTCCCTTGTAGTCACTACCCTGGTTTAAGTGTATACACAGTGTATGTATATATATATATATATATATATATATATATATATATATATATATATATATATATATATATATATATATATATATATATACTAGCAAAATACCCGCGCTTCACAGCGGAGAAGTAGTGTGTTAAAGAGGTTATGAAAAAGTAAAGTAAACATTTTAAAAATAACGTAACATGATTGTCAATGTAATTGTGTTGTCATTGTTATGAGTGTTGCTGTCATATATATATACATATACACATATACACACACATATACACACATATACAGATATATTATATATACATATACACATATATTTTTTATATATATATTTTTTATATATATATATATATATATATATATATATATATATATATATATATATATATATATATATATATATACTAGCAAAATACCCGCGCTTCGCAGCGGAGAAGTAATGTGTTAAAGAGGTTATGAAAAAAAAGGAAACATTTTAAAAATAACGTAACATGATTGTCAATGTAATTGTGTTGTCATTGTTATGAGTGTTGCTGTCTTTTATATATATAATATGCACACACACACACATAAACATATATATACATAAACATATATATATACATATCTACATATACACATATCTACATATACATACGTATATACACATCCACATAAACATATATATACATATACAAATTTACATATCTACATATATATATATATATAGACATAGATATATACATACATACATTCACATACAGTGGTGTGAAAAACTATTTGCCCCCTTCCTGATTTCTTATTCTTTTGCATGTTTGTCACACAAAATGTTTCTGATCATCAAACACATTTAACCATTAATCAAATATAACACAAGTAAACACAAAATGCAGTTTTTAAATGATGGTGTTTATTATTTAGGGAGAAAAAAAATCCAAACCTACATGTCCCTGTGTGAAAAAGTAATTGCCCCCTTGTTAAAAAATAACCTAACTGTGGTGTATCACACCTGAGTTCAATTTCCGTAGCCACCCCCAGGCCTGATTACTGCCACACCTGTTTCAATCAAGAAATCACTTAAATAGGAGCTGCCTGACACAGAGAAGTAGACCAAAAGCACCTCAAAAGCTAGACATCATGCCAAGATCCAAAGAAATTCAGGAACAAATGAGAACAGAAGTAATTGAGATCTATCAGTCTGGTAAAGGTTATAAAGCCATTTCTAAAGCTTTGGGACTCCAGCGAACCACAGTGAGAGCCATTATCCACAAATGGCAAAAACATGGAACAGTGGTGAACCTTCCCAGGAGTGGCCGGCCGACCAAAAATTACCCCAAGAGCGCAGAGACGACTCATCCGAGAGGTCACAAAAGACCCCAGGACAACGTCTAAAGAACTGCAGGCCTCACTTGCCTCAATTAAGGTCAGTGTTCACGACTCCACCATAAGAAAGAGACTGGGCAAAAACGGCCTGCATGGCAGATTTCCAAGACGCAAACCACTGTTAAGCAAAAAGAACATTAGGGCTCGTCTCAATTTTGCTAAGAAACATCTCAATGATTGCCAAGACTTTTGGGAAAATACCTTGTGGACTGATGAGACAAAAGTTGAACTTTTTGGAAGGCAAATGTCCCGTTACATCTGGCGTAAAAGGAACACAGCATTTCAGAAAAAGAACATCATACCAACAGTAAAATATGGTGGTGGTAGTGTGATGGTCTGGGGTTGTTTTGCTGCTTCAGGACCTGGAAGGCTTGCTGTGATAGATGGAACCATGAATTCTACTGTCTACCAAAAAATCCTGAAGGAGAATGTCCGGCCATCTGTTCGTCAACTCAAGCTGAAGTGATCTTGGGTGCTGCAACAGGACAATGACCCAAAACACACCAGCAAATCCACCTCTGAATGGCTGAAGAAAAACAAACTGAAGACTTTGGAGTGGCCTAGTCAAAGTCCTGACCTGAATCCAATTGAGATGCTATGGCATGACCTTAAAAAGGCGGTTCATGCTAGAAAACCCTCAAATAAAGCTGAATTACAACAATTTTGCAAAGATGAGTGGGCCAAAATTCCTCCAGAGCGCTGTAAAAGACTCATTGCAAGTTATCGCAAACGCTTGATTGTAGTTATTGCTGCTAAGGGTGGCCCAACCAGTTATTAGGTTCAGGGGGCAATTACTTTTTCACACAGGGCCATGTAGGTTTGGATTTTTTTTTCTCCCTAAATAATAAAAACCACCATTTACAAACTGCATTTTGTGTTTACTTGTGTTATATTTGACTAATGGTTAAATGTGTTTGATGATCAGAAACATTTTGTGTGACAAACATGCAAAAGAATAAGAAATCAGGAAGGGTGCAAATAGTTTTTCACACCACTGTATATATATATATATATATATATTACTGAAGAAAGAAAAAAAAAATTAAACAGCCAAATGGGGCTATGCATATGAACTTAAAAGGTTTAAATAAAACAGAAATATGTATTTTATTTTTACTTGGTTAACTTGTGGAGGGTGTATCCTGTAGCAAAGCCCTAACTGTTTTCGTGAAAGCCCGTTTCAGTCAATAAGTCTTATGTGTGTGTTTATGTATGTGTGTATATATATGTAGATATGTGTATATGTAGATATGTATATATATGTATATGTATATAAATGTTTATGTGTGTGTGTATATTATATATATAATATATATATAAAAGACAGCAACACTTATAACAATGACAACACAATTACATTGACAATCATGTTACGTTATTTTTAAAATGTTTCCTTTTTTTTTCATAACCTCTTTAACACACTACTTCTCTGCTGCGAAGCGCGGGTATTTTGCTAGTATATATATATATATATATATATATATATATATATATATATATATATATATATACATACATATACACACATACATGCAGTTTCAATAACATAGAAATCAATATAAATATTAACATCATTATCATATGAGAATATGAAGTAATATATAAGAAGCACATTTTATATAAATATAAATTATTAAACAGTAAAATCTTCTTCTGTAATTTGCTACCGTGGCAATTTGTGTGTCTGTCCAGGATTTTAAATGACCTGTAGCTCGCAAACCGTTTCACCTATTGACTTGAAATCTGGTACACATATAGTACGTCACGTCTACTATCCGCTTTATGGGTGATGATTGTATTACTCTTTTTATGTTTATTTTATTTTATTGTAGAATCAACTCGTATCTGCGCACACCAGGGCGGCCGTGGGCGGATGCGTATGGTGTATTCACTCCATGTTATCGTGCATTGCGCTGTCACTGGTATTTTGATAAAAGAATTTGAACAACATATAAGAAGCGTATAAATTATTAAACAGTAAAACATTAACATTTAAGAAGTAAAGTTAGATTAAGTACTACTGCAGTGCCCTTGGGTATACCTCATTTTTTGTTTGCCCATTACATGCTTAAATGTATACATTTTTTGGTGTACCTACCCGAGAACACGCGACATATAACCGAGCGTGGGAGAAGCATGGATTTTAAACACGCGTTGAGTTCATCTGCTGGTCTCCCTCGTGGAATAACTGGTAATGTTTGACTAAAATCTACAGCGAGTAAAACGACATTACCTCCTATTTTTTTTTTTACGATCTCTGAGATGTTGCTTTTTTTGGTTCAAGGCTTCATAAGCTCTTTTATGTTGTATGGTGTACTTATCCGAAACCATCATCTTTGAATGTTGCAAGACTTTCGCCTTGTATGTAGATCGGGGTAATTACATTCATTGCATTCCTAGTGTGAATCACAATCTGATTGTATGGGTGGTTACCTGGCACTGTAGGGTTGCCACCCGTCCTTTAAAATACGGAATCGTGCCGCATTTGAGAATGAAATTGCGCGTCCCGTTTTGAATCAATACTGGACGGGATTTGTCCCGTATTTTTTTTATCATTTTTTTTAAAGCAGCGTCTCATGCAAATCATCCCACACGCATTTTATGAAGATGCCTCCTTTCCTACTTTTGATTGGGTAATACTTGATGTCATCGTTAGTTTGATTGGTCTTTGTAACTGTCCAGTGAGGAGGGCGTGTCTTTTAAGTAGAGTGTGGAAAGTGTTGGCACTGAGATGTGGCGTCAGCGCCAGAGTTGAAGCCCCTAATGTTGCGGTCAGCAAGTCGGCTAACATCCGCCATGTGCCGTCTTTCAGTTGCGAGAAGCAGATCATAGAATGGTTGAAACTGTTGCCCCTAACGTTGCGCCACGGCGTGTGGTTCGTTTATACCTCGTGTCTTCTCATTAAACTTTTATCTGGCAAATATGTTATTGCAATCCGCAGGGGGAGCGTTTCTATAAACTTAATTTAAAGTTACGTTTTACACCGTGCTTTGTTTCCCTTATGAACATGCTTGAATGCTTCACTCGCTCCCTTCTGAATTGTTTAATTAATTTTTTGCTCTTCGCTGTTTGCGGCTCTTACGTCATTTCCCCCTATTTCGTTCTTTTATCTCGCGAATATGTTATTGCAATCCTTAACGGGAGCGTTTCATTAAACTGATTGAAAATAGTTTAGCATTTACCTTTTTAGTAAAAGGCGAGCTTTTAAGCCTGAGAAATCACCCCGTAAATGCACACGTTTAATTGCACATGTGTTAATATGTATGGTTACACAGTATTAAAAGACAGTGAACAACGTCAGTTACCTTTGTTCCCGCGTTTGATAAAAGGCGAGCTTTTAAGCCTGAGAAATCACCCCGTAAATGCACACGTTTAATTGCACATGTGTTAATATGTATGCTTACACAGTATTAAAAGACAGTCAAAAATTAACGTCATTTACCTTCGTTCCCACGTTTGACTCGTGCTGTAAATCTCTTCCTTGTTTTTAGTTCATGTGATTACGTAGGAGGCGTGATGACGCGATACGTGACTCCGCCTCCTCCATTACAGTGTATGGACAAAAAATATGTTCCAGTTATGACCATTACGCGTATAATTTCGAAATGAAACCTGCCTAACTTTTGTAAGTAAGCTGTAAGGCATGAGCCTGCCAAATTTCAGCCTTCCACCTACACGGGAAGTTGTAGAATTAGTGATGAGTGAGTCAGTCAGTCAGTGAGTGAGTCAGTCAGTCAGTCAGTCAGTGAGGGCTTTGCCTTTTATTATTATAGATATATATAGATATATATATATATATATATATATATATATATATATATATATATATATATATATATATATATATATATATATATATATATATATATTGTAAGGTTTCTAAAATCTTTTGGGACTCCCCCCAACGGGGCGACCAGCAGAAGAGCATCCTGAAACGCGATCTCCATGCCAGTGGAAGAAGGCCTATCAGTTGCAGGGGCAACCGCAGGCTCCCAGCACTGTAGCAGCTCACTGCAAAAGCAAACCTGAAAAGATTCTCGCTATAAGCAGCTGCCATCAATGGGTGATGCAAGGAACATTATGACTGCAGGGAACCGTATTACTTGGCCGCTAACTGGCCATGACCCTGCCCGATTGCTGTGTCTGTGTATAGGAGAGTGGTAGATCCTGCTACAACAAATAACTGTGCTCATAAAAAACCTCACACTGGTTCCATTCCATCTGAACTAGTGTGGTGCTGAGGTGTCACCTGTCGCATGGCTGTACTCAGATCCTAATGAGGGATCCTAAGTTGGTACGTCATGTGGTGGGTGCGGCAATGCGCTGTATCAGTGCATGCTCCTAACCTCTCTCTCTCTCTCTCTGTTCCTGTTTCAAGGGAATAAAAGCTGGTTTTGCTAAAGTACTGAGACTCAGCTTTGTATTTTGGGGTACAAGACAGGGACTCACTTGTCACTATATATGTCACGGCCAGGGCCCATGCTTGGCTGGGACACCCCTGCAGCATATGTTCCGGGGGAGCAAGCATGGGAGACCCAATATCTCTCCCCGGATGCTAGCTGGCAGCCTCCCTGGGTGGCAGTGGTGCCTCAGACTCCTGCAGGGCTTCATGGGAGTTGGAGTTTGGTGCAACCCTGTTGGGTTCTTCAGGCGCCGCCAGGGGGTGCTGCAGTGGGAGCTGCTGGGCCCTTCTGGGCAGTAGTTTCACCACACCTGTAAGTAGAGCTGGGTGTCGGCAAACAAGCACCTGGAGCACTTCTGGGTGCCTAATAAAAGGAGCCAGCCACCACCACTCAGGAGCCGGAGTCAGGAGGGAGAAGATGAGGTTGCCTAGAAGGAGCTGAGTAGAACACTTTAGTTTATTGGTGTTCTTGTGTGCGCTGTGCTTGGGACTGTGTACTGCCTGTGGGACACGTGGAAGACGTGCGCCCACAGGTGAAGAAAAATAAATTTGTCTTTTATTTTTACACGTGCCTCCGTGTCCAATCTGTGTCGGGTTGAACGCCTATATAGCACCTTTCACTATATATATATATATATATATATATATATATATATATATATATATATATATATATATATATATATATATATATATACAGTGCATCCGGAAAGTATTCACAGCGCATCACTTTTTCCACATTTTGTTATGTTACAGCCTTACTCCAAAATGGATTAAATTCATTTTTTTCCTCAGAATTCTACACAAAACACCCCATAATGACAACATGAAAAAAGTTTACTTGAGGTTTTAGCAAATTTATTAAAAATAAAAAAACTGAGAAAGCACATGTACATAAGTATTCACAGCCTTTGCCATGAAGCTCAAAATTGAGCTCAGGTGCATCCTGTTTCCCCTGATCATCCTTGAGATGTTTCTGCAGATTAATTGGAGTCCACCTGTGGTAAATTCAGTTGACTGGACATGATTTGGAAAGGCACACACCTGTCTATATAAGGTCCCACAGTTGACAGTTCATGTCAGAGTACAAACCAAGCATGAAGTCAAAGGAATTGTCTGTAGACCTCCGAGACAGGATTGTCACAAGGCACATATCTGGGGAAGGTTACAGAAAAATTTCTGCTGCTTTGAAGGTCCCAATGAGCACAGTGGCCTCCATCATCCGTGAGTGGAAGAAATTCGAAACCACCAGGACTCTTCCTAGAGCTGGCCAGCCATCTAAACTGAGCGATCGAGGGAGAAGGGCCTTAGTCAGGGAGGTGACCAGGAACCCAATGGTCACTCTGTCAGAGCTCCAGAGGTCCTCTGTGGAGAGAGGAGAACCTTCCAGAAGGACAACCATCTCTGCAGCAATCCACCAATCAGGCCTGTATGGTAGAGTGGCCAGACGGAAGCCACTCCTTAGTAAAAGGCACATGGCAGCCCGCCTGGAGTTTGCCAAAAGGCACCTGAAGGACTCTCAGACCATGAGAAAGAAAATTCTGAGCTCTTTGGTGTGAATGCCAGGCGTCACGTTTGGAGGAAACCAGGCACCGCTCATCACCAGGCCAATACCATCCCTACAGTGAAGCATGGTGGTGGCAGCATCATGCTGTGGGGATGTTTTTCAGTGGCAGGGACTGGGAGACTAGTCAGGATAAAGGGAAAGATGACTGCAGCAATGTACAGAGACATCCTGGATGAAAACCTGCTCCAGAGCGCTCTTGACCTCAGACTGGGGCGACGGTTCATCTTTCAGCAGGACAACGACCCTAAGCACACAGCCAAGATATCAAAGGAGTGGCTTCAGGACAACTCTGTGAATGTCCTGGAGTGGCCCAGTTAGAGCCCAGACTTGAATCCGATTGAACATCTCTGGAGAGATCTTAAAATGGCTGTGCACCGACACTTCCCATCCAACATGATGGAGCTTGAGAGGAGCTGCAAGGAGGAATGGGCGAAACTGGCCAAGGATAGGTATGCCAAGCTTGTGGCATCATATTCAACAAGACTTGAGGCTGTAATTGCTGCCAAAGGTGCATCGACAAAGTATTCAGCAAAGGCTGTGAATACTTATGTACATGGGATTTCTCAGTTTTTTTATTTTTATTAAATTTGCAAAAACCTCAAGTAAACTTTTTTCACGTTGTCATTATGGGGTGTTGTGTGTAGAATTCTGAGGAAAAAAATGAATTTAATCCATTTTGGAATAAGGCTGTAACATAACAAAATGTGGAAAAAGTGATGCGCTGTGAATACTTTCCAGATGCACTGTATATATATATATATATATATATATATATATATATATATATATATATATATATTGTGGAAAGCATACCCCCAGACACAGACAGACAGACACCAGAATGTCCAAACACACTTCTTTTATTTTCTTTCAGCACCACAACGCCTTCCTTCACCAACTCTTTCGTCTTCTCTTTCTCTCATCTTCTCTTCTCACCTTCAACCTTCTCTCTCTTTCTCTCTTCTTCTTCTTTCTCTTCTTCTTCTCTTTCTCTTTCACCTTCGACCTCCTCTCGCCCTCCTCACAAGCTTTGTCTTCTTCCTCCCAACTCTGGCTCCTTTAGTGGAGGGAGGCGGCCCCTTTTATTATGACCCAGATGAGCCCCAGGTGCTCCCCCTGACATCCCTTCCTGGTGTGGCGGAAGTGTCAGGAGAGCACCTGGAAGCACACCGGGTGCCCTTGGGATTACTTCCGGCAGCACTTCCTGGTGTGGCGGAAGTGCTGCCATCCAGGACTCCCTATCTGTCCGGGCGCCCCCTGGCGGTGGCCACGTCTTCTCATAGTGGTGAGTGTCCTGGCTCCATTCCTGTGGCCCCCAATTAGGCCCGGGCGGTTGCCCTCTTGTGGCCGAGGAGAAGTATCGTCCAACTCAGGGACTGTCCAGGCGTCCCGGCCGGGCAGTGTCCCCGCTCATCCGTGACAATATATATATATATATAGGTAATTTATGTTATTTTTTAATTATTACTTTACATGTTTTTTGTCATGGGCGGCACGGTGGCGCAGTGGGTAGCGCTGCTGCCTCGCAGTTGGGAGATCTGGGGACCTGGGTTCGATTCCCGGGTCCTCCCTGCGTGGAGTTTGCATGTTCTCCCCATGTCTGCATGGGTTTCCTCCGGGCGCTCCGGTTTCCTCCCACAGTCCAAAGACATGCAGGTTAGGTGGATTGGCGATTCTAAATTGGCCCTAGTGTGTGCTTGGTGTGTGTTTGTGTGTGTCCTGTGGTGGGTTGGCACCCTGCCCAGGATTGTTTCCTGCCTTGTGCCCTGTGTTGGCTGGGATCGGCTCCAGCAGACCCCCGTGACCCTGTGTTCAGATTCAGCGGGTTGGAAAATGGATGGATGGATGGATGTTTTTTGTCATTTTGTAGGCCTAATGAATATTTTTGGTATAAAAATTAGTTTTTGTGTATTGTATATACAGTATATACACCCATTGAGCAAATTCTTTGGAACACTATATTAACACTGGGGAGTGCCCCTCCTTTTGCCCTCTAAACACCCTCAGTTTTTCATGGAATGGATTTCACAAGATGCTGGAAACATTCATTTGAGATTCTACACCATGTTGATATGACTGCATCACATAATTCTGCCATTTTGTCAGCTGCACATTCTCTCTCATCAGCAAGTGGTTTCTTTCACCAGAACTACCACCCTCTTGAGTCTTTTTCACCATTCCAAGTAAACTCTAAGAGTCTGTTGTGTGTGAAAACCCCAGGAGATCAGCAGTTACAGAAATTCTCAGATCAGCTTGTCTGGCACCAATGGTTGAAATGCCATAGTCAAAATCACTGAGGTCACATTTTTTCTCATTCTGGTGTTTGATGTGAACATTAACTGAAACTCCTAACCTGTATCTGCATCGTTTTATGTGTTGCGTTGTTGCCACATGATTGGCTGATTAAATAATTGCCTGTATAAGCTGGGCTACAGGTACTCCTAATAATTTGCTCAGTGAGTGCATGTTTCTAAGCTATTTATGTTCTATGGGTGGAACATCAAACTTTAGGTCCAGCATGATGTCACTGCTGAAGTCCTTTATAGTATTATTAAATGTTGCAAATTTATAATCATATCTGTAAGTTTCATTCTGGATTTTCTGATTTCTTTTTATTTTTGGTTTGCTTTTAGATTGTGATCTCAAATTATGGGCTAATATTTGTTTGCTTCAGATTGACTTTTTAGGCAAACCTTTTTTGATATTATTTTTGCTTTTTTCTTTAACTTGCCTGGATATTTACTCTCTTTTGATTATGTAAATATCCTTGCGATACAGAAGAACATTGGTTAGTTTTTATCCGAAACATCAGAGATTTTTGGTTACCCTTTCCAAAGGGCATTTTTGAATACTTTTGAAATGAACAGAACTTTCAAAGCTTGGCAAAGCAAAGCAGTGTAGGCTGGAAAGCCTGCCTTTTGAGTTTGGGGCTACACTGCCTGGGAGGTGAAGTCTATCCAGTAGATCCAAACCTGTATCTGGGACATGTTTGGCCTTTCTGTGTAGTTTTCCTGAAGCCTGCCTCTATGTTTTTGTGGCTACAGTCTCAGCACACAATAAATAGCCTTCATGTGGGCACCTGGCTTCACCCATCTTAATCCACTGCAAGGTAGTGTTAATCATGCTGCCATCATAGGAAGGGTGGGGAAAGGGAAATATAAATGGTTGTCAGGCTACAGTTTCTCCCCGTAACAATGTGAATGCTTTTAATTACATTTGTTTCAAGTGCTTTTTGACCAAGTGCTCCTTACCTTCTGCCTGTTTTTTTGATTTCTGACTTTGCCTCATGTTTTGGATTCTGCTATTTTCCTTGATTTTTTTACATTTGGACATTCTGCCTTTTGTTGGGTCTCTGGATTGACTTTTAGATTTTAATAAAATTCTCTTTTTGTTCCTCGCTTATCATGTCTTCCTTTTATTGTTTATCTGGATCTACTCCTACATTTTCATTCACATTGCCTGTCTAGCTACAGGTAGAATATTTCCACTCAGTGCTCCCATAGCTCAGTATAATGTTTGGGCCGCTGCTGTAGGAAGGTCACACTGAGCAAACAGACACTCTTAAAAGTCCAGTCAGGTGATACATGCATGTTTTGTGCGAGTTTTCACAAAATGTAAAATCTTACTAAAATATGGCAATTCATTGTTTTTGATTGTCAAGATTTATATTTTGAGTAATCTATAACAATTTCCATTTGATAACAAATCCAAACCACAACATTTACTGATTGTGATGACCCTTGCAACAAAATATTGCACATAGCTTGAACTACGAGCATCTGTAGTCATACCTGAGCAACCAGAGTCAGAGGATAGAGAGACACTGACACAAAAGCTTCTTAAGAAAAGTACAGAAGCTGTTTCTTATATAGCATTTGTGAAATCACAATGTTGTGACAAGCAATAGCTTATCAATATAATCAGTCCTTGTGCACTGAGACAACCAATAAGTAAAGTGATATTATTAATAAATAAAGATAAAAAGGAAGTTCCTTCACTCTTTACCCTCCCCAAAATTACTCAGGGCAAAGCAAGTTCACTGAGCACTTTGTCCAGATACTGACTACCTCAAGCCACCAGTTCACAAGGCTGACGCTCCTTATCAGGACTTTCAGAAGACTTCATTTTGCAAGGCACTGTGTGACAAAGCAGGTTCCACTTCATAGATAGATAGATAGATAGATAGATAGATACTTTATTAATCCCAATGGGAAATTCATAATGCTCCCATCTCCATTTTAGGAGCTCTTGAACCCGACACTGTCAGTAATGCCACCGGATGAGCTGGACAGTGAAGACATCACAAAGCAAGGGGATGATGAAAAAAGGTGCAAAATGCTTTTATTAAAACAATCCAACAAAACAGTGTCCAAATAAATAGTGCAATGCAATCCAAATGTTATTAAATAAATAAATAATCCAATAAAGAGGCATTAAAACAAGGCTAAAACAAGATTAAAATCCTGCTGATGTCATTGGGCTCACACCAGTCAAGCTCAGCTCCTTCCCAGTCTCTCCAGCTCTTTCAGGTTATGCTCAGCGGGCAAGACTTCAGCCACCGCGGTCCTCATACTACCGACCCCTGTCCTGGCTGCCTCCACCGGTGTCTGCCTGACTGGCTGGGGTTGGTTGTCCTCCTGTCTTCCTTCTCGCACTCAGTCATCCCTCGGATCCCTAGGGTGGACTTCTCCCTGATCGTACCCACTCTTCTAACTCAGTGGGCACCATCCTGTCCCACAAGCGCTGATCACTTGCTCCATCTGGGATCCCTGACCATGCTGACCTTTCTCTTCCTCAGCTGGCTGGCTAGTACACTCTTTTCCCCAATGCTGCTCTCTTGCTCTGTGCCTCTTCCTTTCTTTTACCGTTTCCCTTTCCGCCTCACGCTTCTCCTATTTATTCTGGGGACGTGACTCAGGTGTAGCGATTAGTAGCTCCCGGTTTCAATTATGGATGTGGATGATTCCTCACCTGTGTACTTAAGCGAGGAAACGTCTGCCTAATGTAGTGTCCAGGAACCGCTCTGGCCACACTACCATGCCCCCTCTTTAAGCCGCGAGTGCAGCGATTATTTATTTAAAAACTGGGCTTTTATTCTGAGCCGTGGACCCGCTATATAAACACACTGCCATACCTTCTTTCCCATCATGGGACTGTCAGAAGAATATAAGCAACCAAACTGAGTTCCTTACAGCAACTGCAGCATCTGTCCTTCCCAGGTTCTTCCCTCCACCTCAATAACAAATTGGAGGACTTTCCCTCAGACTCTGCCTCACCTTCTTCCCCTATCACAGAGTTTCCAGAAGATTGCTATACTACAGTCAATAAACGTACCACACCAAAAGAAGATATTCTTCTTGCTAGCGCTTGTAGTGTTTTAATATCCTTATGGGATGACTTCAAACACCACCCATTGGCTCGCTCACTGAAAGGTCTGCACAGCTGTGTTTAATCTTCTAATTACAACACTTATTTTAGGGGGTCTCAAATCCGTCCCATCTGTGCATGCCGTCACGTGGAAATAATCCCCAGTCTACTTTCTTGTCCTGAACCCTGCTCAGATAAACCTATCTGAAATCTCCCTGGGCCTTCACGTGGCTCCATACTAACCAACACCTCACCTGCCTCATTTCTTCTGCAGCTGACAGAGCACCATCAGGATGGTAGCCCGACAGGCCTCTCACACTCACACACATCCATGCACGGACCATTAGTGTGTAGCTGTCTTGTGCTGGCGCACCATGCTGCACTCGCGTAGCATTTCAGCATCCTTTGCTGGCATCCCACATTGCACTGTACCTACTCCTTCCATTAAGTTCAACACAAAGCTATTTTTCTTTTTGTCACATAGAAGGATAAACCAATAAACCAAATTGCACTGTCCCAGGCTTTCATCTAACTTCCGGCTTGGCCTACCACACTGATGTTTTAGTTTCTCTTCACTTCGAACTACTGACCTATAGTACTGGGCCTATACCCCTCTTATGAAATCAGGCCAATCAGATTGGTGTTCTTGGCCAAACACTACCAGTCTTTTACAATTATTGGAACAGATTACAAAAACAGGAAGGAACAGAATGCACCGTGAAGACGACTCTAACCTGAAAACTGCCTTGTAGCAGTTTGGCACCCATACTAAGATTATATAAAGTTTCAAAGATGTGGTATTAGCCTTCTGTGGAGGAGTTCTAGTATAATGGTTTTCTCAACCCTCATTTCCACAATAGAATTTGAGAGGAGCTGGGACTCATTGTAACTACATTATTGTAATACATTTATAAAGGTCAAGAAACAAGAGCAAACATGAAAATGGCGAGTATGGATGAAGAAAATGTCAGAATCTCCTGCATGACATATGTTGGGGTCAGTAATGGGCTGCTCAGCTGGCAATGCACCCTGCAATTGAAAAAGGATGCACCAGGAAGAAATTATCTGGGATCACAAGCATTAAACAGGTAGAAGACTGGCAGGAAACCAAAAATGATCACATGGTGGCTCTGATGAGGTGAGTTAGGGGTCAGTGGTAGTTTTAAAATGAAAGCATTGTGACTCGGGCTCTGTGGGTATGGGCACAGTGTTTGTGTTTGCTGTGAACGCACTGATCATTTAATTGGTCGGCTGTCCCACATTAACACTCTGCAGATTGTGGTTAGGGCACCACTGACAGGAGGATAAAACGGAGTCTGGACAAGAGGGAGATTGAAAATGAAAAGAAAAGAAAGATGGAGGATAATCTTAAGGAAGAGTCCGGATCGAGGGAGAGCAGGTGCGAGAGTGTGGAGGCAAGTGGTCGGGAGATGGCTCTTGCGTTCATGGGACTGGGTTGCTCTTGCTGAATACCCAGAAGCAGGAGCAACCAACCATTCTGAATGGGCTGCCGCAGAAGGCAGAGGGATGGCTGAAGGAGAAAGGAGCGAGGCTAACAGACGCCATGAGGGATAGTGGAGTGGAACACAAGCGTTTTAAGGGTTGACCGCACTTGTCAGCACTTGCTGTAGAACAGACCAGTCGACTGAGCAACAGAAATGTGGTCTTAAAGGGGTGTGCCAATGCTCATGCTGGTTTTTAGAGGTTGATCCTGACTGTGTTTTGACCTCGGCTTTTTGAATTATTCATTTATTTTATGACTGTTTTTAACCTCCACTTGTAGCATTTGTTTGATGGATCATTTATTGAGGAACTGCATGGAAGCTTTGCGCTTTGTTGAGAATAAAAACATGAAGCACTAATGTGCACCTTCCCTTCCTTGTTTGTGTCCTCATTGGCTGATCCTCTGACATGACTTGCAACGACCCGGGGTTCAAAGGATGTTAGTGTAAGCTGAATCCAACGTGAGCCAGCACAACAGTAGGTAAGTGCAGTCTTACTTCCATATAATGAAAAAGACTTGTGAGTACTGGCCAGTTATTTCATATGGCATTCTAAGCCCAGAAGGAATATCAAAGTCAATCTAGTATCCATAGATTTGTCCATTTTCTAAGTCTGCTTTTTCTAAAACCAAGTTTTGGTGGGCCAGAGCTTATCCAGTAGTATAAGGTGCAAAGATCATGCTATCCCTAGATGGGTGAGCAGTCCATGACAGGACACACTTGTGCACACATACATATCAGGTTAATACAGACTTGCTGATCAATCTAACACACAGGTATTTGATAAATGGAAGGAAACTAAAGTAGCATGCAGACAAGGAGAGAACATGCAAAATCCCAGCAGAAATGATCAATCCAGAGATTGAAATTGGGTCAAAGCAATGCATTGTGCCACTCTTACTTCAATAGGTAAATTAAAATAAAAAAAAGAAATAAAGATAAAATAATAATAATAAATTTTATTTGTATTGCACTTTATATTTCAGCAATCTCAAAGTGCTACAGAGTCAAAAATAAGAGTCTATAAAAATACTTTAACAAAAAGTCTTTCTAAAGAGATGAGTTTTTAGGTTTCGTTTAAAAACATCAGTCGACTGTGGGGCTCTCAGGTAATCAGGGAGGGCATTCCAAAGCTCCGGCGCCAAAGATGAAAAAGCCCTGTCACCCATGCAGCTGAGCTTAGTTCTGGGGACGTGGAGGGTGTTTATGTGTACAGAGCGGCGGGTACGTGAGGAAGTATAAGGAGTGAGAAGTTCCTGTATTTAAAGAGGGGCATGTCCATAAATGCACTGATGGGTGAGAAGTGAGACCTTGTACTCTATTCTGAGCTGGACAGGGAGCCAATGAAAAGTTTTCAGGATGGGGGTGATGTGATCGTGCTTTCGCACCCTCATCAGGATCCTGGCAGCGCTGTTCTGAATATACTGAAGTCATTGGATACTCTTACCGGGAATCCCGATGAGGAGCGCATTACAGTAATCCAGCCTGGAAGAGACAAAGGCATGGATGAGCTTCTCTGCATCTACCAGGGTGAGTGTTGGGCGTAGTTTGGCGATGCTCTTGAGGTGGTAAAAAGATGACTCACAGAGATGCTTGATGTGGGTGTCAAAGGTGAGTTGTGAGTCCATTTTAACACCCAAATTGGTAACAGATGTGGAAAGAGGGATATTTTGACCAGAGAAAGTGATACTGGTGATAGTAGAAGAACGGAGATGGTGCAGTGTACCAACTAAGATAGCTTCTGTTTTTGATCTGTTCAGCTGAAGGAAGTTGAAGTTTTATACCTATTACATAGTGCAGATAGTACTGTAAGCTGAGATGGACTGTTACCAGTCCTGCCTTGTGTCCAGTGATATCTGGGCAGGCTCAAACTCCTCGCAACCTACCGAAATTAATTAGATCAGCTGACTCCATGAATTCTTTTAAAAAACAACTCAAAACTCATCTGTTCAGGAAGGCTTTTAGCTGTACCTGACTTTATTACCCTTCTCTCAGTTTACCTCTATGTCAAGTGTGAGACTTGCCCGGACACCATCAGACCGACACTGCATCTTTATGCAAAACCTTTTATTTGTCGTCCACACAACACAAGTATTATCACAATCCCGCACAACTCACAGTGCTCTAGCCCCAGTCTCCCTTCTCCTGGGCCTTTTCTCGCCTTGTCCCTGGGCCACCTCTACTCTCTCTCCAGGAGCTTCGTCCTGCTCCTGCTCCCGACTCCAGCTCATTGATAGGAGGGAGGCGGCCCCATTTATAGTCACCCGGATGTGCTCCTGGTGGTTCCCGGCAATCTTCCTTTGACACGCCCCTGTGTGGCGGAAGTGCCGGCTGTCTTTCCGGAAGCACTTCGGGCGTCTCTTTTTCCTTCTTCCCCCCAGCCCTTCCTAGTGTGGCGGAAGTGCTGAGGTCCCAAGTCCTCCAGGCACGAGGATGCTCCCTGGCGGTCCGGAGGAGGCATGAGCCCTCCTCCTGTCCTTCTGGGCGTCCCGGCTGGGTACCACCCCCAGCCGCGTGCCACACAAGATGCTTATGTAACCTGTATGTGTGTGCTAGACCATCAATTATGTTGTCAGTTAGGCTTTTCTCTGAATTTACTGTCTTAATCTTCTTTATTTATTTATCTGGTTTAGTACAATGCTATATACTGTATACTCTGCAGTTCTTTCTTAAACTCTTTGAAGTGCCTTGAGCATGGGAAAGGTGCTATATAAATAAAATGTATTATTATTATTATTATTACAACCCTGAACAGGATTAAGGGGAGTTTGAAAATGTTAGGTTATATTGTTACAATATGTAGAATAATAATCACTCGATAAAAACTAAAAATCATGTTTTATCATTTGTGATCCGATTGCTTAAAACTCAAAAATGCAAAAAAAAAAAGTTTTCTTTTGTTTTTAATGAACAACTGCCATCTAGTGGCCTCTCTGGTGTAGCATGAAGTTTAATGTAAGTTAAGGGGAATGACAATGCATAAACTCCACGGTTTCACAAATTCCTAACACTGCTTGCTCTTAAGCTATTCTGCTCACAGAAGAGGATATTCCCCTGCTTTTAAAACTAGACAAGTCATTAGTTTATTATTACATAATGAGGCTGCTGCTTTAATTATTTACAATGTGTTTAAGCTAACTTAATTTTCATCTGTCCACTTCATTTGATCAGTGTACATGTGTTAATGGAGTTTATTTTAATTAAAATTTCACAGTAATCAAAATGAATTAGAGAAGAAGCCATGAGTTTTTCTTTTTTAGTGAAGGCATTTCTACTGCAGGATACCAGTATTGAAGAATGAACTGATTTTCCTTGTAATTATTTTGGGCTGGCTTAAAAGTGGTGCTGATTTAAGATCTCTTTTCTCCTTTGAAACAGAATTCGATTGGGTGTCAAGAGGATAAAGTTCATATGGCTGAGAAGTGAAAAGGGTAAACGCAACTGCTTACACAGTGGAACTCTGTCAACCAAGACGGGATTGATTTTTCTTTACTGTATCTGACCAGGCTCTGTTATTTTATGAGCTTTTCTTCATAATATTATAAATTACAGATTCTAGTATCAGGCACAAATGTTTAAATATTGACAATACCTCTTAGTATTAAAAAAAATTCAATATACCATGTCCTACAAAGCAGAATATGTGAAACATTCTTAAACCCACTTAATCCTTTTCAGGGTCATGACAGCATTGGTCACACAGCATTGGGAACAGCTTGACCATCTCATGGTGCACAAGACCAGTTTGGAATGGCTAATTTACTTATTACCAGACGTCTTTAGGAATAAAAAAACAAAATACCCAGAGAAGCGCCAACACAGATACAGTATGTGAAGAATGTGCAGATTCCATGGAGACAAGTGGGCATGGGACATGAACCCAGGAGCCTCAAGCACTGTGCCACCTTAACAGAATAAAACATTAGAAAACATTAAATGTATTTGAGGCATTCTGAATTTTTCAAAGCTTTATCTTTCAATCAGATTATTAATCGATAGCTTTATATGTTATTACCCCATGTAGTTTGTAGTGATAACTGAGAAAATATCTTTACTCTCACTTTTCCTTCAAAATGGAGATAAAAATGTTTCTGATAGAACAGAAACTTATGGTGACCAATGCTGGAAAACAGCAAACAATATCAAAAAGTCCATGAAAAGATCTCACATTACTTGCATCACATTATCTACATTTGATCCAGTTGCGTGCTCACAATGTTCTAAACACATGTATTTTCACGAAAATATTGTTAAAAAAAACACTTCCAGAAAATTTTGTAAAGGAAAATGGAAGGCACTCAAAGGCAAATGAGCATTTGAATTGAAGACCCGCCTCATTTATTGGTCAGGAGTGAAGCCCAGTAACAGCTTATTCATTGGCTAATAATATTGTGCTTCATGTGATATCAAAAAATAAAAAAGTTTGCAATGAGAGATTTTTAAAGTAAAGATTAATAGTTAAAGGGAAAATAAGAGAATATGCCTCATAGTTGTGCATATCTGAGATGTGACAACAAGCAGAAGGTCAGTTCACCCGAGCAGTTTCACAGATTGCAGCTACATAATCCCAAGGTAACCCAATTGAGAATATGAATACAAGTGTAATGACTGGAGCTGGGTCTTAGCTCGTTCGTATCTGAGTGTGTTTCAGTTTCATTCACAGGAGTGTTTACTGGAGATGGAATATTGAACAATATTTTGGTATATTTTGGGATACCTCATTTGGATTTTGGGTTTGGGATATTCTGAGCATATGACTGAACAGCTTGACATGTACATTATTCAAAATCAGATATTTTTTAAAAGTTTTCACAGTTTTTTATATTGTTTGCTGTTTTTCAGCATCAGCGGCTTCTGCTTTATCAGAAACTTTTTTTAATCTCAGTTCTGCATGAAAACATCACTGCAAATGACATGGGGTAGGTAAGAGATAAAAAACACCATTTTAAGCTGTGGTATTCCTTTAAGATATTACTCAGTTTTATGTCTTATAAAGGTAAGATTATATTTGGTTTTTATTTTCTTTATTTTTTAAATAAAGGAGAATGTCTAATTGCTTAATGTACAAGTCCTTCAATTTAACAGAGGTTGTCAATTACTATTAGCATAATGTTTACAATTTAAGGCTGAGATTTGAAGATCCTTAGGCTTCTTTGATGCATTTACAGTAATTATACTAAATAAGTGCCTGAAGTGGATATACATACAGTAAGTGCCGGTACTCTCTTGATTTACTCAATTGCAAAGAGGGTGGCAGAGTCTTACTTGTAGGTTCGAAGACAACGATACTTTAACATTAATATTCTATCAAGCAGGGAGGAGGTGGGACGAGACCCTCTTAAATTTTCAGGTGATACAATTCTTTAAATTTCCACTGAGTAGTGGCGGGTGACAGGGCCCTCTGTTTCAAGCGTGTTATTACACATCATTCGGTCAAAGAGCAGGGATCGGGGAATAACCTTTGGGAGTTTCAAGCCCTGTGATTACCCATCATTCAACTAAGTATTGGGGGGGTCCCCCTTGGAGGTTTCAAGCACCACGATTAGGTAACATTATAGTGAAACCGTGAAGATGGGGAGAGTGTGCCAGTATGCAACTTCAAAAAATTGAGAAGTGCTGGCAAATAATTCTTTTTTAGCACCACCCACCCTTGTGTCCATTTTCTAAATGACATACCAGCACCAACCATACATACAGTAGTGTATATTACCCTGAATGCTCTTAATCACTCCTGACATTTTTATTTTATCTAGTTTTTTTTTTTTACATTTGTACGGTGATACTTCTTTCTATTTCTCTTAGACTTACTATGTATTTAAATGATCTTGCATTGCACTTTACTTTGAATACACAAATAGTTTTCATTGTGTGTTATTTAAATGTCATATGATGATGCATTATGTAAAAAGCATTTAAAAAGCAGAATGCCTGTATTGTAAAAAAGCAAAAGTGAAGAATAAACATTGCAAATATATCAGTAAAAAGCAGCTTTGTTCTCTTTACTGCAGCAACAGTTTATTCAGGTGTTTATAATACTTTCCTTGTGGTTAAATATAACATCTATTGGCGGAGTGCTTTGTGTAAGATGCTTTATGAAGCCAAGACTGTACATTTATAACTAGCAACTTATTGTTATGTTTTAGCTAGGGTCTGATCCTAACATAAGTATTGTTTTCTCTTTTTTTGAACATTTCTGTTTTCATATTTGTGCTTTTGCCATTTTGAAATTTTTCTTTTTGTTTTATTTAAAGGCTATTTAATATTTATGCCCTGTGGATTTATATTTTGGCTCCATCCACTGTGTTCTGTGGTAGAGCCTGGACAGGCAGAATCACCCTGATTACTGAAGGACCTTCCACAGTTTATTTATTCTGACTGAAGGCTTGAGGCCTGCACAGAGTCAAAAGGCATTGAGGGGTCAGGATTATTTTGTAAGTATTACTTGGAATTCTGTTATTTTCTGGGTTTTGGCTACTTAATTTTGTGTTAGATTTCAGACTGGTTTTGTTTATATTGGATTACATTTTTTAAGTGAACTCTTTTTTGTCTTATTTTTGCTCTTTTTTCCCCGCCTTTCCATTTGTCCTTCTTCTGTTTTGGTTTCGCGAATTCTTTACATAAATACAGTTTGATCGCCTGTATCCTTTAATAAAGAAATTAATACTCATCTTTGCCGGTTCAAATCCCGTAACTGCCAGAAGTGATTTCACTCTGTTGGGCCCTTGAGCAAGGCCCTTAACATGCAATTACTCTGTCCTGGCAATGACGTTCCTCTGCATCCAGGCCTATAAGCAGGCCCTCCAACTTGCAGGGAAAACTCTGGCGTGGGTGGTAGGATTGGCATTCCATCTATTGTAAAAAAACTTACACTGTTTTGTTCCATTCAAACTAGTGTGGTGCTGAGGTGTCACCCGTTGTACGGCTGTTTTCGAGTCCTAATTTGTGATCCTGAGGTGGTTCATCGTGTGGTGGGTGTAGTAACACTCTGTATTCAGTGGATGCTCCCAACTCTTCCTGAAAGGGCAATATTGAGTATTTGGAATTTTAAAAGCCTGAGTCCCATTTTGGGCCTGTGCAGGCCAGAAAGCCTACAACTTTAGTTTGGGGTTACACTGCCTGATCCTGAGACCCAGACTTGGTGGAGTCCTGGTTTGTTTTTTGTTTATTTTAAGGCCACCTCATACTTTTTGCTATTAGATAGATAGATAGATAGATAGATAGATACTTTATTATGGTGCTAGTTAAACACAATACATATCATGTTCTGTTTAACACTTAGCACTAACTCTTTTATGGGAACACCTCAAACAGCAGTTTCCATTTTTATTCCAGCTAAAACAAAATGAGGAGTGTTGATGTTTGCCCAACTCTAGGTGCCTGTTAATGCAGTAATGTTACCCATTTTACTGACATGTGTCAACTCAACTGATGAAACGCAGTTGTGATTTAACCTTTAAATACCTTAGATAGCCTTAAGTATCTTTTCATTATTTAATGTGCTGTTAAATCCCCCAAGAATCTTCATCTCCTACACATTAGCACAGTAAAGAGACAAAGTTCCACCATATGTTTAAATGCCTGTTCTATGCAGTAAATAATTTATTATTGCAAAGACATTAGTGCTAAATATTTACATGCATTTTTTGATGTTAATACATTTATGCATACTTCTAAATACATCATTCATATGAACCTAAGCATTACATTATATTTATGTTCAGCAGACTTTTTAAATTCTAAAGTAACCATTTTGGCAGGTGTCCAGTGATGATAGCTATAACCACAGGGTACTCACCAGACATATGGCTGATGGGAAGACATTGCACTTCAAATTGTTTTAATGAAAAGTGATGGCTGGTGAAATTGTTAACTAAATTAGTGAACAACCTCTAACTGTTAAACAGTTAGGTCAGATTTTTAGAGCATGAAAGAAATAAAGGTCTACTTAAAGAAATTAGCAAAGAAATGGTCGCAAAACAAGCTGGTGTCTGTTACATGTAAAGTTCACATTTCAAGTTCACGTTCATTTAAGCCAAAAGACATCTGGGAAACAAAATCAGAAAATCAAAATGAGACACAAAGTTAGAATTTCTCTCTCAAGTGATTTTTTTTACTAAGTTGAAACACAAGCTTGATTGTAACGTTTAAACACTTTGCTGTTTGCACTTCAGTGTGTGCCGTCATGTTGACGTCACACATTGCCCTTCAACACACAGCTTCCATGGCAGAGCTCATAAAAGAAAATAAAAATGAATAATGTTCAGAAACAACATAAAACAAAACTCTACATATTATTAATATGCTCCTGACACATCCAAAATAAAGTCATGACATTGGCACTATGGTGATCTGCTATAAACACTGATTACAGAATTCCTCATAACTTACTGTATTTTTGCAATGATTTTGACCTGAAATGGATATCCCAAAAATTAGACTGGGGTTGCACAAGAAATAGACTTTATTGGGAAAGTGTGGTTTCCATGATGTTTTTGTTTGGTTCTCATGTGACCTCACATTTCTTCCATCCAATGTCCTCGACTTCTCACATGGCAGTCTTGCCAAGTGGCTCTTCTACTTGATTTCATTATGTGTTCTTTGAATGTCTATGTGGTGTTCACTTCTTGAGAAGCAATCATTTTTTAATAATGACATTTTACTAATTTCCAGATGCAATTATTATTTTTTTATAACTCTCAGGTAAATTAGTTATTTCAAATAAGGGAGTCAGAAGTTTCGAGGTATGGGATATTGTGTCTGACCACATTCTGCCTTAAATAGAACAAAGAAACGCTGCAAGATAAGCTCTTTTCAATGCTTTTTATTGTACAGCTAGTTTTTGTAACTGTACAACTGAGAGAACTTTTATCTATGTGCATAAACACTCATCACGTTTAACATTATGCATACCCAACCAAAAGTACTTTAGATCCATTACCATCAACACAATATATAATATAGGACAGGTAGTTTAAGAACCTTAGAATTCTGGATTCCTGACGTTTTGCTTCTGTCTCCTTTGATTACCATTATGGTACTGACAAACAAAATGACAGATTTCAGATTTTGACTTTGATTTTGGTTAATGTTTCCTTCCCCATTTTTTCAGTTAGCCTTTTCTCATGCAAGGCTTAACAAATACGTACTGGATATGGAAACAGAGAATCGCAATATGATAATTAGTACAAACAAGCAAGAATTTTACTGTACATTACAATAGGAACACTATGAACCTGTGTGCATCTTGTAGATTTTTTCGGTAGCTCTCTGTTCTTTTGAAATAAGATAGTAGCACTTTTAGAATTCTTTGTGTTTAAAAAATCCTTAAAAACTTGTTTCAGCTCATTTTCATTTACAGCTGTGCTGATTTTAGATTTTCTGAAGTGCCGCATCATATTCTGTGCTTATTTTGCATTATTAGTATTACTTTCAGTTATTAATACTGTAAAATAAATTGTGCTATTTCTGTCGCCATTTTGTTTTTTATGGGAAATGACTTTTTCAGTTGCATCCTGGGTTGGTATGAAGAACATCTCTGGTATCAGTCACGTCATTAGCAGATGTTTGTAGCTTAAGAACCTTAGAATTCCAGATTCCTGACATTTTCCTTCAGTCTCCTTTGATTAGAATTATGGAAGTGACAAACAACATGACAGATTTCAGATTTTGACTTTGAAGTGCAAGAAGTGCTGGTATGGTGAGACCTACACCGTTGTGTTTTATTACAATATGTTGATTAGTACAAACAAGCAAGAATTTCACTTTATGTTACATAAAGGAACACTATGAACCCGTGTGCATCTTGTAGATTTATACGGTAGCTCTCTGTTCTTTTGAAATAAGGTAGTAGCACTTTTAGAATTCTTTGTGTTTTAAAAATTCTTAAAAACTTGTTTCAGCTTATTTTCATTTACAGCTGTGCTTATTTTAGATTGTCTGAAGTGCCACATCGCATTCTGTTTCTTATTTTGCATTATTAGTATTAATAGCGATTATTAATACTGTAAAATAAATTGTGCTATTTCTGTCGCCATTTTGTTTTTTATGGGAAATGACTTTTTCAGTTGCATCCTGGGTTGGTATGAAGAACATCTCTGGTATCAGTCACATCATTAGCAGACGTTTGTAGTTTAGGAACCTTAGAATTCCCGATTCCTTACATTTTCCTTCAGTCTCCTTTGATTAGAATTATGGAAGTGACAAACAACATGACATATTTCAGATTTTGACTTTGATTTTGGTTAATGTTTCCACCTCCGATCTTCCCCATTTCTCGATCAGCCTTGTCTTGTGCAAGGCTTAACAAATACATAGTGAATATGGCAACAGAGAATCACAATATGTTGATTAGTACAAACAAGCAAGAATTTCACTGTACGTTACAATAAGGAACACTGTGAAACTATGTGCATCTTGTAGATTTTTTCAGTAGCTCTCTGTTCCATCTTGTGGGAAAAAAAACAATAAACTGCAACACTTTAGTATCTTCCATATACCCTGTGAAAATTCAGCAAGATCTGCCGATACTCACTGGTACACTAACAAGAAGTGCTGGTATGGTGAGACCTACACCGTTGTGTTTTATTACAATGGCAGTGGATCAAATACCTTTGGGTTCCCTTGTGAAGATTTCAGAAAAGTTGATATTGTGAAAAAGATGCAGGTACAATGCATCACTGCAATAAAATGGCAGCTGATCAGAGAGCAGGGGCCCATAAAAAATAATAAAAAGATGGAGGTACTCTAAATTAAAATTGGAAGGGGTGCAGCCCAATTGATTATACCACCGAAAAAATGCAGGAGACTTTCAACCACATGCATATTTTGTGCACATTAAGTGTAATTTCTTTCCCCTCAGTTAGCTGCCTCATCAGTTGTGTGTCTCTTAATAACAAGAAAACAAGGATTCACACTGAGTGGTGGCGGGCTGTTATTACAGACTCACATAAATACATTGCATCACATTTCGCCACAGTCTCAGACAGTGGACTGGTCTGTCTCTATATTGTTAGACTGCCCAGTGAAGGCATTAGAAGCAAGCTGGTTAAAATCTTTCTGACATTTTCTTCATGTAATGTCTAAGGTCAACAGGCTTCTTTGTAGCCACAATTTGCTTCATCATACTGAAGCCTTCAGACTTTGGCATGCACCCAAGATTTCTGCTTTTCTTTCTATTTCAGGCCATTTCATGATTTTAGCATGTAGTTGTCTGAACCATTTTTTTTTCCACTGAAGAACACTACAGAAAAAATAAAACGCTTAGAAACAAGATCAGTACATTAATTTGTGACTGTGCCATCAAATAATAAACTTTTATGGATGCACAATCGCAAGTATAGTACATATTAAAATCAATTTTGGATCCCTGCCTAAAACTACCAAATTAAAGGTAGCTCACTGTCTGTTCACTTTAGCAATAAAAGACATTCACAGGCTTCAACCATCTATCTAAAACTGGAAAGATTTTCCTTATAATTGAAGCCTAAGGTTAAGGTCAGTCAATCTGGGACTGGGCTCTGGTTTCTTGGCGTCTTCATATAAGCTTTGTAAATGTCAGCAACAGGCCTGGCATATAGGAATAAAGGTCTTGTCCCTTGAAAGAATGAGAAAAACAGCCAGCAAAAAAATTACCAGCTGGGTTTCAACAGATGTTTGGAGCAAACCTGATGTGTGCAAATGCACCCAGGGGTCTGTGTGGAGGAGTTGTGTTTTCTAATACCTACTTCCTATGCATGTGCTGGCAAACTTGGCATGAAATAACAAATCTTCTTGGCATCACAACTGCCTTGAGTAATTTGCCAATGAAGTGCATACTTTGACAATAGGAAAGCAGGCTGGGAGAAAATGTTCAAAGCATTAGCTTTAATCATTTCACATTTCAAATTTAAAAACAGAGTGACACCTTAAGCCAGAGGAGGGCACTTGCCTATACGGTTTTTTAAAGTCATTCTATGTCTAAAAAAGAGTGTTAAGGAAAGGCTACAGCCAAAGCTCTTGGAGGCACAAGAGACACTCAGTGGGAAAAGGCAAAAAAGTGGCTTAAAAATGCTTGCCTGTTTCATTGTATCACATCAGGGCCCAAGTTAGCAGTGGATTTTATTTGTCTTTTTTAACACTGATCAACAGAAAAAGACTCTTTAATGTCAAAGTGAAAACAGATCTCTGACATGTGTCTAAATCTATACTAATATAATGAAAGGCAAAGCCCTCACTCACTGACTCACTCATCACTAATTCTCCAACTTCCCATGTAGGTGGAAGGCTAAAATTTGGCAGGCTCATTCCTTACAGCTTACTTACAAAAGTTAGGCAGGTTTCATTTCGAAATTCTACATGTAATGGTCATAACTGGAACCTCTTTTTTGTCCATATACTGTAATGGAGGAGGCGGAGTTGCATATCGCGTCATCACACCTCCTACATAATCACGTGAACTGAAAACAAGGAAGATCCCCAAAGAGCGCTGAAGAAAACATTCATTACACAATTGAGAAGGCACAAGAGAGCGGCTCACGTGAACTGACTGAATGCAGCACGAGTGATCACTTCAATACTGTGGAAACAAAGCACGGTGTAAAACGTAAGTTTAAATTAAGTTTATAGAAACGCTACCGCTGCCGTTTGCAATACCATATTCGCGAGATACAAGTTTAATGAGAAACGCTCCCGCTGCCGTTTGCAATACCATATTCGCGAGATACAAGTTTAATGAGAAGACACGAGGTATAAACGAGACTTTGGATGACTTTGTAACAGATTAAAAATTGCTGTAGCGAGAAACTTTTAAGTGCCGGGTCTTAGCTAACATTAAATAAAGCCGTGGACATCGCAACATCACACAAGATAGCGGCTCACGTGAACTGACTGAACGCAGCACGTCGGAAACAAAGCACCGTGTAAACCTAAAGTTTAAATTAAGTTCATAGACCTACAAAAGGTTGCCATTGATTTGAGGCAAGATTGCTTTTCTCCTGTACAACTATACGTTCCATTTTCAAGAGTGTGCTTGCACGGCTTGGTCATATTATAACCGGAGTGCTGAACTGACAACGTGGTATACAAACAGAACTATAACAATCGTAATAAACGAACAAAAAAACCCATGGATTAAATAAAAAGGCTGCTTCCGTTGGCGAAGCAAACGAAAAAGGAAAACCTTATATGCCGTTCGTTTATAAAACAGCGGAGAGGCTGTGTGAAGGCAGCTTCACAAAAAAACAGATCCTTAACAAATTGTTATTGGTATATTTTTCTTCAATTTAAAAAGGTTTTCTTTTCTTCTTAATAAAAATTTAAAAGCACTACTTCGCTGGTGCGAAGCGTGGGGATTTAAGCGACTGACGCATACTGACATATTCATGAGTGCAGGTACTTCGGAAACAAAGCACCGTGTAAACCTAAAGTTTAAATTAAGTTCATAGATCTACAAAAGGTTGCCATTGATTTGAGGCAAGATTGCTTTTCTCCTGTACAACTATACATTGCATTCTTAACAGTAAGCTTGCACAGCTTGGTCATATTACAACCGGAGTGCTGAACTGACAACGTGGTATACAAACAGAACTATAACAATCGTAAAAAAAGAAAAAAAAAAAGCGAAGAACCCGTGGATTAAATAAAAAGGCTCCTTCCTTGGCGAAGCAAGGAAAAAGGAAAACCTTATATGGCGTCTATGTGTATATATATGTAGATATGTAAATATGTATATGTATATATGTGTATGTATATATGTATGTATGTGTATATATATATATATATATACATATGTATGTGTATGTATGTATGTGTATATGTATATATGTATGTGTGTGTGTATGTATGTGTGTATATGTATGTGTATATATATGTTGATATGTGTATATATATATATATATATGTATATATATGTGGATGTGTATATATATATATATATATATATATATATATATATATATATATATATATATATATATGTATATAGATAGATAGATAGATAGATAGATAGATAGATAGATAGATAGATAGATAGATAGATAGATAGATAGATAGATAGATAGATAGATACTTTATTAATCCCAATGGGAAATTCACATTCTTCAGCAGCAGCATACTGATACAATAAATATCCTAGGTTCTTGTCTATAAGCCGGACTCATGTATAAGCCGGAGACCAAAAATCATATGAATTTTTAAAATAAAATCGTATCATAGATAAGCCGGACTCATGGATAAGCCGAACGTACTATAACCTACAACTAATAGAAGGGAGGGAGGTCAGTGGTCTCACTCGCACCCATTTAATTTCTTTAAGGGGGGAGAGAGTGTGAGATATTGGCGTCTCTCTCACTCCCCGCATGGCGCGGTTGGAGGGGCCGGAGCGCGTTCTTTCTGCTCTGGGCGTCGCCGAGTCAACACACGCGTGTAACGGTCATTTAAATTGTGATTTTATATGTAAGCATATTTAAATATATATCGCGGATTTTTTGCTGGTTCGCGGATTTCTGCGGACAATGGGTCTTTTAATTTCTGGTACATGCTTCCTCAGTTGGTTTGCCCAGTTGATTTCATACAAGGGACGCTATTGGCAGATGGCTGAGAAGCTAGATTGCTTACTTTTCTCTCACTCTTCCGCTGACTATCTGTGATCCTGACGTATGGGGATTGAGCAGGGGGGCTGTTCGCACACCTAGACGATACGGATGCTCGTCTAAAAATGCTGAAAGATTATCTTCACGTTGCTATCTTTTGTAAAGCTGATTCCTGAAAAGACATGCTGCACGGTGCTTCGCATACTTAAAATCTCGAAGGGCACGTATTGATTTGTGCTTGTTTGTTTTTCTCTGTCTCTCTCTCTCTCTCTCTCTCTGCTCCTGACGGAGGGGGTGTGAGCTGCCGCCTTCAACAGCTTTGTGCCGCGGTGCTTCGCATACTTAAAAGCCAAACAGCACCACTGATTTGTTTGCTAGAGATTGTTTTCTCTATCTATGTGACATTCTGTGCTCCTGACACACACACCTTTGAAGAGGAAGATATGTTTGCACTCTTTTAATTGTGAGACAGAACTGTCTTCTCTGTCTTGTCATGAAGCACAGTTTAAACTTTTGAAAAAGAGACAAATGTTTGTTTGCAGTGTTTGAATAACGTTCCTGTCTCTCTACAACCTCCTGTGTTTCTGCGCAAATCTGTGACCCAAGCATGACAATATAAAAATAACCATATAAACATATGGTTTCTACTTCGCGGATTTTCTTATTTCGCGGGTGGCTCTGGAACACAACCCCCACGATGGAGGAGGGATTACTGTATAAGCCGGACTTATGTATAAGCCGATATTCTATTTTTTCATTTTCACAACTTTTTTCCTTAGATAAGCTTCGGCTTATAGACAAGAACTTAGGGTAATATTAAATTAAAGAATGATAATAATGCCGGTGAAAAACAGACAATAACTATGTATAATGTTAAATGTTAACGTTTACCCTCCCGGGTGGAATTAAAGAGTCTCATAGTTTGGGGAGGAACGATCTCCTCAATCTGTCAGTGGAGCAGGACAGTGACAGCAGTCTGTCGCTGAAGCTGCTCTTCTGTCTGGAGATGATACTATTAAGTGGATGCAGTGGATTCTCCATAATTGATAGGAGCCTGCTGAGCGCCCTTCGCTCTGCCACAGATGTTAAACTGTCCAGCTCCATGCCAACAATAGAGCTTGCCTTCCTCACCAGTTTGTCCAGGCGTGAGGTGTCTTTCCTCTTAATGCTGCCTCCCCAGCACACCACTGCGTAGAAGAGGGCGCTGGCCACAGCTGTCTGATAGAACATCTGCAGCATCTTATTACAGATGTTGAAGGCCGCCAGCCTTCTAAGGAAGTATAACCGGCTCTGTCCTTTATTGCACAGCACATCAGTATTGGCAGTCCAGTCTAATTTATCATCCAGCTGCACTCCCAGATATTTATAGGTCTGCACCATCTGCACACAGTCACCTTTGATGACCACGGGGTCTATGAGGGGTCTGGGCCTCCTAAAATCCACCACCAGCTCCTTGGTTTTGCTGGTGTTCAGGTGTAGGTGGTTTGAGTCGCACCATTTAACAAAGTCATTGATTAGGTCCCTATACTCCTCCTCCAGCCCATTCCTGATGCAGCCCACGATAGCAGTGTCATCAGCGAACTTTTGCACATGGCAGGACTCCGAGTTGTATTGGAAGTCCGATGTATATAGGCTGAACAGGACCGGAGAAAGTACAGTCCCCTGTGGCGCTCCTGTGTTGCTGACCACAATGTCAGACGTGCAGTTCCCAAGACGCACATACTTGAGGTCTGTCTTTAAGATAGTCTACGATCCATGCCACCAGGTATGAATCTAATCCCATCTCTGTCAGCTTGTCCCTAAGGAGCAGAGATTGGATTGTGTTGAAGGCGCTAGAGAAGTCTAGAAACATAACTCTTACAGCACCACTGCCTCTGTCCAAGTGAGAGAGGGATTGGTGTAGAATATAGACGATGGCATCCTCCGCTCCCACCTTCTCCTGATATGCAAACTGCAGAGGGTCAAGGGCGTGTTAAACCTGTGGCCTATGGTGGTGAAGCAGCAGCCTCTCCATGGTCTTCATCACATGTGATGTCAGAGCAACAGGCCGAAAGTCATTCAGCTCACTAGGACGTGATACCTTTGGGACTGGGGTGATACAAGATGTTTTCCAAAGCCTCGGGACTCTCCCCTGTTCCAGGCTCAGGTTGAAGATGCTCTGTAGAGGACCCCCCAGCTCCGATGCACAGACCTTCAGCAGTCATGGCGATACTCCATCTGGACCCGCTGCTTTGCTGGCACAAAGTCTCCTCAGCTCTCTGCTCACTTGCGCTGTTGTAATTATGGGTGGGGATGTCTTTCCTATGCTGGTATCAGCAGAAGGATGTGTGGAGGGTGCAATACTCCGAGGTGAGAGTGACAGTGGGTTAGGGTGGTCAAACCTGTTAAAGAAGTTGTTCATTTGGTTTGCTCTCTTCATGTCTCTCTCGATGGTGGTACCCCGGTTCGAGCTGCAGCCAGTGATGATCTTGAACCCATCCCACACTTCCTTCATGCTGTTATTCTGCAACTTCTGCTCCAGCTTTCTCCTGTACTGGTCCTTCGCCGCCCTGAGCTGGACTCGGAATTCCTTCTGCACGCGCTTGAGCTCATGCTGATCACCGTCTTTAAAAGCCCTTTTCTTCTGGTTCAAAAGGCCCTTGATGTCACTTGTAATCCATGGCTTGTTGTTAGCATAGCAGCGTACTGTTCTTACTGGAACTACAATGTCCATACAGAAGTTGATGTAGTCAGTAGTGCAGTCAACAACTTCCTCAATGTTCTCACTATGAGATCCCTGCAGGATATCCCAGTCTGTAGTTCCAAAACATTCTCTCACAGTATTCTCAGCCTCCGGGGTCCACTTCCTGAATGATCGTGTGGTTACAGGTAGGACTCTCACTTTTGGTTTATAGTGAGGCTGAAGCAAAACCAGGTTATGATCTGCTTTCCCAAGCGCAGGCAGCGGGGTGGCGCTGTCTACGTCTTTAACGTTTACATACAGTAAATCAATAGTCTTATTTCCCCAGGTGTTACAGTCCACATACTGGGAGAATGCAGGTAATGTTTTGTCCAGCGTCACATGGTTAAAGTCTCCAGCGATTAGCACAAGCGCCTCAGGGTGCTGCGTTTGAAACTTAGCAACAGCAGAATGGATGATGTCACTTGCTGACTCCACGTCCGCCCGAGGAGGGATGTACATGATGACAACAATGACGTGTCCAAACTCTCTGGGCAAGTAGTAGGGACGTAAACTTATGGCCAACAGTTCGATGTCCCTGCAGCAAGTGGAGATTTTGATGTTAACATGTCCAGAGTTACACCACCGTGTATTAACATACATTAATATATGTATATGTAGATATGTGTATATGTAGATATGTATATATATGTATATATGTTTATGTATATAGATGTTTACATAACCTCTTTAACACACTACTTCTCCGCTGCGAAGCGCGGATATTTTGCTAGTTAATTATAAATATAAAACATAAAATAATCACCTGTATTAGTATTCACCTCCTTCAAGTCAGTATGTAGCTGATGCACCTTTTTCAGCCATAACAGCCTTGAATTTGTGTGCATGTTACTCTTTTAGGCTTTCACTTCGGAACCCAGCATTTTTTCCTCATTCTTTGCAAAATTGCTCAAGGTTTGTTCTTTTCCATGGGTGTCATGAGTAAAAGGTGTCTTTCAAGTCCAGCCACAAATTTTCAGTTGGATTAAGATTTGGACTCTGACTTGGCCACTCAAGGACATTAACGTTGTTGTTTTTAAGAAATTCCTGTATAGCTTTGGCTTTGTGCTTCAGGTTGTTGTCTTGCTGGCAAACAAATCTCCCAAGGTGCAGGTTTCTTGCAGACTGCATTAGGGTTTCCTCCAGGATGTTCATATAGTTTGCTGCATTCATTTTCCTCTTTACCCTCACAAGCCTTCTAAGGCTTGCTGCATTGAAGCAATACCACAGCATGATGCAGCCCCCACCATGATTCATGGTTATGGCTGTAATGTGCAGTGTCTGACTTACGTTAAACATGGTTGTCTGAAGGCTAACAACCTCAGTTTTGGTCTCATCAGACCACAGAACCTTCTTCAGGCTGGGATTAATATTCTGGCTAACCCAAAGTGAGATGTCATCAGCCAGGTGTTATGTGGGCATCCCCATGGCTTGATCCAATCACTTGGATCATCGACAATGAGGATCCTGCAAGCTGGATCACCCTCTGGGAATTGCGCAGCATGGCCATAAAGCCATAACTGATGCTTTCTCACAATGCAGGTAATGTGCCTCATTCAGGACTCCATGAGCAATCGCTCATTTGACACAAAGTCAAACTAGCAATACTAAATGATCTCTGAAGAGACACAGTACAGAAGGAGTCCAGTCTTCGTCTCAGGTCACTGAATAGCATCCATGTCTCTCAACCATATAGCAAGACAGGAAGCATAAAGACATGGACCTTTGTCCTTTTGCATAGATATCAGAAGTGTCACATATCCCATTCTTGCAACCTCATGAGCCTCCATGCTCTCCCAATCCGTCCACTGACTTCATAGGAAGAGTCACCAGAGACATGAATATCACTGCCGAACAAAGTAAACCTCTCAACAAGGTTGACACTTTTTCCAAAGAAAGACATACTGGTGATGGCTGTGACTAAGAGGTCATTAAAGGCCAGGATCTTGGATTTTATCCAGGACACTTGCAAGCCCAGACACTCAAGACTCCTCGCTCAGTCTCTCAAGAGCCCCGATCAGCGCATCCATTGACTCCGCAAAGATCACAGCATCAAGAGCAAACTCAAGATCATTGAATCCTTCCTTCACCAACAGATGCCCCATAGCCGCTGAACCCAATGACCTTGCCCAACACCCAGTCCATGCAATCACTGATCAGAGTAGGACCAAGAACACGCCTCTGATGAAACTCAGAATCAACTAGGAAGAACACAGAGGTTCATCCTCCACTAAGCATAAGACTCACAGTACCAGTGTACAGGTTGGCCATGATATTCAGCAACCTTGAGGGGATTCCACAAAGTCTCTTGATCAACTGAGTCAAATGCCTTACAAAAATCGACAAAGGCTACAAAGAAACTCTGCTGATGTTCGCGTTTGCACTCCATGAGAATCCCTAGTTTTCCAGTCAATTGGGGTGACGCCCATCTACCAATTGGAAGCAAAGATTGCTTGCAATGCCAGGAGGACAGCCTTACCACCAGCCTGGAGAAGTTCACCCCGGATACCACAGATCCCTGCACCCTTCCCTACCCTCAGCCAGTTCACCACTTGTGCAATCTCAGTAAGACTGGATTGTTCACAGCTAATTGAAGGATTGGCCTCAAGAACCATGGGCCAGAGATATCCAATGCCCTATCAGAAAGATCAGCTTTAAACAGCTGCTCAAAATAGCCAGCCCAGCGGGTCATAACTTCAGTGTCATCCGTAAGGGCCGTTCCATCAGCCACCCTCACTGCAACTCTCCGAGGAACAGATTCTGATGTGAATAATACTTTAATTCCTCTGTAAGCAGGACATGGGTCACTAGACCATAGATGAGTGTGTCACTTGTTAACAGATTTCTCCTTATCTGCCATCAAGCTGTGCGCTGCGACTCCTGAATGTGTAACTTCTAAAACCAACTGGCCGCACCAGTGATGATTTAGGAGTATCATAGCAAAGGGATGAATACTTATGAAATAAACTATTGTGTGTTTTACACTTATAATTAACTTACACCATTTTGCAGAGATCTCATTTCACTTTGAAATTAAAAACTCTTTCCAGCTGTTTAATTAAAAAAATCCAAATTAAGTCCACTGTGATTCAATGTGCAACAATAGAATGTGAAAGCTTCTAAGCGGGTGAAGACTTTTAATAGTCACTGTAAATGGAGCTCTTAAATCACATTTGTTGCTTATCTTTTTTTTTTTTTTTTTTAGTACGGTAAACCCTTCTGATTGAGGTGTACTGTGTAAACTGAGTGACAGGGTGGCAGACTAGAAAGTACAGTACATGCTGAGGTAAACGTGGCCATTCCATTGGAGACCGCATTCCTTTAATGTGGGAAGTGGCATCCTTCACATGTTCTATACCTCTGTGATGGCCAGTGTAGTGTTCTATGCTGCAGATGTTCTATCAGATGGTTGTGGTGAGTGCCCTCTTCTACGCAGTGGTGTGCTGGGGAGGCAGCATTAAGAAGAAGGATGCCTCACGCCTGGACAAACTGGTGAGGAAGGCAGGCTCTATTGTTGGCATAGAGCTGGATGGTTTGACATCCGTAGCAGAGCAACGGGCACTCAGCAGGCTCCTATCAATTATGGAGAATCCACTACATCCATTAAACAGTGTCATCTCCAGACAGAGGAGCAATTTCAGCGACAGACTGCTGTCACTGTCCTGCTCCACTGACAGACTGAGAAGATCATTCCTCCCCCAAACTATGCGACTCTTCAATTGCACCAGAGGGGGTAAACGTTGAACATTATTCAAGTTATTGTCTGTTTTTTACCTGCATTTTTTATTACTCTTTAATTTAATATTTTTTGCTGCTGGAGTATGTGAATTTCCCCCTGGGATTAATAAAGTATCTATCTATCTATCTATCTATCTATCTATCTATCTATCTATCTATCTATCTATCTATCTATCTATCTATCTATCTATCTATCTATCTATCTATCTATCTATCTATCTATCTATCTTGTGTGCTGGATTAGTAACATCACTTCAAGTGAGGTCTATTGAATCAACAAGCTAATTAAAAGGGCAAGCTCAGTTATGGGACACACTCTGGACCCCATGGAGGTAGCAGTGAAGTAGACAATTAAAACAAAACTAAGTACCATTATGGGCATTGGGTTTTGAAGCTTGCTGATAGTATGAGCCAGAAGAATTTTGGCCCTGGCTAGGTGAAAGTGTAGTGACAACACTGCATGGGAAAAGGTGGGGGCTGACGCAGAAAGAGATCAGCAGACGTCACCAGGAAGCGCACTACCCACAGTGTTCAGAGATGATCTCTGAGCGACTGACAGATGGAGCTCTCCATTTAGCTCACACCACAAAGAGCTTGCTTCTTAGCCAGAGATCACAGGTTTACGACTCGCTGTCAACAGTTTAGCATGGACTAAATCTTTGAACTGAGAGAACTGGCGATGAGGATGGGTTGATGAGTTAAGCATAGTGAGACAATAAGTGTATGAAAAAGAGAGCGAGAAGGGAGGTGAAAAGGGTATGCTTTTAGATAAGTCATACCACTTGTTAAAGTGCCAACAGGTTATCTTCCATGCTGATAATCCAAGAATTTTATTCTCAACTATCAATTGTCTACTAAACCCAGCTCACTCAATGGAATGCCTCCTAGAAAATACTAACGAAACTTGTGAGGCTTTTGCTATATTTTTTAAACATAAAATAAATTACATTAGAAACAATATAGTACACTGCAGTGGGCTGGCGCCCTGCCCGGGGTTTGTTTCCTGCCTTGCGCCCTGTGTTGGCTGGGATTGGCTCCAGCAGACCCCCTTTGACCCTGTGGTTAGTATATAGTGGGTTGGATAATGGATGGATGGACAATATAGTACATTCCCACAAAGTTAATCCTGTTGAGCCCCAGCATGCCGCTTTCTATAACAGATCTGCCTGAGCTACACAGAATAACTTCTCAGCTGAAACCCTCGACATATGTCCTTGACCAAGTACAAACAGGTATTTTCAAAAAGGTTTCCTATGTGCTAATTGATAGTGTACTTGGCATAGTGCACTTATCATTAGATATCGGGGTCTTCCTATATTGTCTAAAAGACTGCAGTCATTAAACCGCTGTTCAAGAAAAACATGAGACCAATTTTTAACATGCCTTTCTTAAGTAAAATTTTACAAAAGGCAGTTTTTAAGCAGCTAAATGATTACCGTATATACTCACATTTAAGTTCTCGATGGATAAGTTGGAGCTTGATTTTACCATATAATTTCCAGTATTTTATAATGTTGGTCATATAAGTCAAATGTGGAAAACTCATGCTATTGGTCCAAGAGATTATGATATGCTAACGCCCACCTGAGAGAGTAACCACAGAGCACATTGTCTTTTTTTTCTATGTATTGTGCCTACGTGACCACACGGTAATATCGAACTATTCTGAAGCGACATTTGTACTGTTTTGTGTTTTTTGTATCTCACACCCTCATACACCTTTATCATAAGAGCATCCCTTATCTACAATGGAGCATTCGATCAGAAGAAGATAATATGAAGCTGGTTTAAAATTAAAAGTCGTTGAAGTAGCGAAAGAAATTGGTAACTGCGGTGCTGCCACAAAATTCGATGTGACTGAGAAACTGGTGCGAGATTGGAAGAAGCATTTTTGAACACGTGTATAAGTCGGGGTCTGATTTTATGATCAATTTTTCGGGTTTCAAGTACAGTATATACTGTATTTGATTAAACATTCTATTTTTGTCATGTTCCTGTCAGGTTTTAGAACAAATTATAGTACAGACACTGCACTGGTTAATGCTGATAGAAGCCGTATATCTTTTCTTTTTCTATAAGACTTGAGTGCAGCATTTGATACCATAGACCACAGTATTCTTATAAATCGCAGTACAGTATTCTTATAAACCTTAGACAATAGGTGGGCTTCTCTGGCAGCATCTTAAATTGGTTACAGTCTTATTTAACAGGTAGACAATTCTTTGTTAGTTGTGGTGATCATACTTTGGAGATCCATGATATTGTACATGTTGTACCACATGGATCTATTCTTGGTCTGCTGCTTTTTTCAGTCCACATGCTTACATTAAGCCAAATTATCTCAAAACACACAAGGTGAGTTACCACGGCTATGCAGTTGACACACAGCTTTACTTATTATTGATAGCGCCTGATGACCCTGACGCTATTGGCTCCCTGATCCAATGTGTTAGCAATATTTCCGAATGGATGAGAAGTAACTTTATCAAACTAAATAAGGAAAAAAAGAAATCTTTGTGATTGGCAAGTATGTAAATAGCGAGGGTATTAGAAATAAACTTGATCCCTTAGGTTTAAAAGTCAAGGTGGAGGTAATGAATTTGGGGGTAATCATTGTATCTGACCTCAACCTTAAATCACTTATCAACTAGATTACTAGGACTGCATTTTTACACTTAAGGAATATGCCAAAAATTAGACCTCTTATAACATTACAAGACACTGAAAAATTAGTTTAAGCTTTTGTTTTCAGACGACTAGATTACCGTAATGCACTCTTTACAGGACTACCTAAGAAAGACATCAATCGGTTACAGTTAGTGGAGAATGCTGTAGCCAGAATCTTAACTAGGAAAAAGAAAACCTGAGCACATCTCACCAGTTTTAGGGTCATTACATTGGTTACCTGTGTCACTCAGAATTGATTTTAAAATATTACTAATAGTGTGTAAAGACTTAAATAATCTTGCCTCTTCCTACCAGTGCCAATGCTAGGTTATTCTGTGCCTTAGGCCAAGCTTATTAGTGTGCCAACTGACTGTTCAATGGCTAACTCGTGCAAGCTGGGTTCCTCCCCCATGATCTGTGCCTTAGGCGAATGCCTAATTCGCCTTAACGGTGGTGCCGCCCCTGCTTCCTATATTTTGGAATGCCTGTCCGCCTTCACTCCAAGTCATAACCTTAGATCTTCTAATGTGGTCAGCTTATAATTCCAAGAGCCAAACTTAAAAGCAGTGGTGACACGGCCTTTTGCTGTCATGCACCTAAAATTTGGAATAATTTACCAATAGAAATTCAGCAGGCTAATACTTTTGAAAACTGCTAAAACCTATCATTTTAAGTTGGGTTTTTCATAGCTACATTTTAGTTGTACTCCTAATACACTATATAGGCATAGAATTATCATATACTTCAGGGATTTACAATCTTTAATAACCTCTGGTTTTGTCTGCTGTCTTTTCTGGTTCTTCACCTGTCCATGAAACCGATTTCATCGAATCTTCTCATATGAAGCCTGGAAACAAAGGGGAATGAATTAAGAACATTTATGTTAGGTAGGGTGCGTAGTGGGGGCTGAGGGGTCTTTTGGCTTTGGAACCCCTGCAGATTTTGTTTTTTTTTTTCTCCAGCTTAACAGGAGTTTTTTTTTATTTTTCCTGTCCTCATGGTCATCCAACCTTATCATTGGACTCATCTTTAGAGACTTACATCATGACATTGTATATAATGACACTACTCTCCTACTTGATATGTATCTGTTTCTTAAGATCATATGGATTTATTTGTTTCTTCTTTGTTAGTTATCCTTTATTATTATTGCCTAATCTTATTTTTTTTCTTGTAACTTTCTCTTTGACATCTTGTCAAACACTTTGAGCTACATTGTTAGTATGAAAATGTGCTACATAAATAAATGTTGCTGTCGTTATCGTTCCAACATACTTTGTATTTGCTTATGTATCTCTCAGTGTGTGTTTATTTTAAAATAAACAAATAAATAAAAAAAAAAAAAAAAACTTGTGGTTCTCTCCATACTTTTCCGGTTGGCAGCAGATGTCGGCAGGGTGCTCTTTCTTTTATAACTATTAATTGTCATTTTATGGTAACTTCTGTGCTAATTGACTACTCATATCATGGAAAGGTGCCTAAGGCTGAAAATCTTAAGAAATTATAAGACGCAAACAAAATGGCAAGCAACCTACTCATTAAGCAAATGTATCAAGATAATTCAACAGGAAAAAAGAAGTAAGCTACAGGGAAAGACATGTTTTATTTAAAGAAGTAAAGATTTCAGTTGGGAGGGAACAACTGGCCTCTGCTGAGTTTCTCTGAGGATGCATAAGAGCCAGCGCAGGGGCCTCTGTGAGACTCCATTCAGTACCATCGCCAGCACTGGTTTGTATTGTTGTCTCTCGGCAGCCTGCATTGTGTGTTGCAGGCAGTCTCCCTATAGCCCTGCGGCTGACAGATGTATCTTTTTATTTTCTTCTTTGAGTGCTCCTCTGCTCATTTCCACCACATTAGCAGCCGACAGACGTTGTGCTGATTCAACCTGACTTCATTTTCTTGAAGCAAAGCTAAATCTGCTTCCCTTATGCACATTCTCTGGTGTTTTTGAGAGGCACTGGAGAACACAACAATTTACAGGTATTCTGTTAAATTTAGAGCACCCGCAATGTTAACAGGAGAAATTCAAGTAAGACATCTGCCGGTTTAGGATTGTCAAATCCCATATAGGAAACTAAAAGATGTCTTGTCGCCAAATGGATTTGCAACTACTAGCAACTTAAGACACTCTTGCCAGAGGCTAACATGAAACATTTTGCATTTAACAAGTTTTCCTTAATAGAAGTTACATCTAAAGGCAACAAAGTTTTTTTTTTTTTATTTCCTCTCCACCTTTTAACTGACACCATGGCAAGGTCTCCACGCTAACAAAGGAGAAAAGGAAAGGAAAAAGTGTGAAATAATATAGAGACAAATCAGTCCCTGAGAAAATCAAAGAGCAACAGCTTCTCAGTGTGGTTAAGCTCAAATGGAATGGCATTTACTGCAGGTGAAGAAAGAACAAAAATACATATGCTCCAAAATGTTACTAATTTGGAAATAAGCTGCACAATATTTTAATTAAAAGAGTTGAAAACAACATGGTTAATTTTCTCATACTACAGACAGAAGTGTGATAGAAAAAAAACCCATATGGTATTTTTACCTTCATACTGTATATTAAAATTCACTGTTAGTCTGACAAAAAAATGAAGTCTTCCTGTAGGTCAAAAACTAATTGGCTGCATGTATTTTTAATAGCATTCATTTTATTGTTAGAGTGTGTCTGTGTATGTGACAGAGGAGCACACATTCTGACCTTCAAATGTTAGAAGCCGTTTTAGTAAAGGAAACTTCCATTATTCATTTTTCTGCCCACTTTCTCCATTATAGGGACGGAGAAAGCTGTAACACTGGGAGGAAGGTAAGAGTCATCCCTAAATACAATGTATAGACAATAATATACATATACAATATGTGAATTTCCCCTTGGGATTAATAAAGTATCTATCTATCTATCTATCTATCTATCTATCTATCTATCTATCTATCTATCTATCTATCTATCTATCTATCTAGACAATCACGGGACATAGAAGCAATAAAATTTCAATTTAAAATTACAACATTTGGACATCTGTGACGAGAAAAGGTCATTAAGCCCAAAAAGTTTGTCCATCCTGTGCACGTAAATAGATCTGAAGGTTCCTAAAGTCCTACTTTCAGCCACACTACTTGGTAATTTATTTAGAGCCCATGGTTAATTTCCCAGAAAAAAAAAAACGTTTTAAAGTTTTCAAGTGCTTCCCTATATTCTTGCTGAAGAATGTATTTTAAAGTAGCAGCTGGGATCCATGGTATTAATTCCTTTCATAATTTTAAACACGTGGATCATGTCACCTTTTAATCTTGCTTTGCTTAAACTGTAAAGGTCCAGCTCCTTCAGTCTCTCCTTAAAGATCATACCGCTTAGTGCTGGAGTCAGCCTAGTTGCTCTTCACTGGATTTTCTTAAGCACTGACATGTCTTTTTTGTAATATGGAAGACAGAACTGGCTGCAGTACTCGAGGTGAGGCCTCACTAGTGGATCATACAACTTAAGAAGACCCTCCCTTGACTTATAGTTCACACATCAAATATATAACCTAACATCCTATTAGTCTTCTTTGGTAAACTGTCTGAATTCACACAGTCATGAGTCCACTAAGATTTCTAGTTGCTTCTCTAAAGGGGTACTTCAGGTTTCAGACACAGTTGTCTGCTTATATGTAACATTTCTCCTTGCTAGGTGTAAAACTTTGCATTTACTTACATTAAATTTAATCTGCCACAAATCTGCCCAACCCTGCATGCTGTCCAAGTCCATCTATAACAACTTAGCTGATCCTGCATTACCTGCCCTTCGACCTAGTCTGGTATCATCTGCAAAATGAATCAGCTTACTGATTATATTCGTGTCCAGAATTCATGTTATGTATTTTAAAAAGAGCAGTGGCCTCAGCACTGGTCCCTGAGGGGCACCACTTTTAACATCAAGTAATTCTCACCATAAACCTTTGCTTCCTTTTTTTAAGCCAATTTTTTACCCGCCTACACACCGCGCCTTGAATTCCCACCTCTGTTAGTCTGGTTACTTACCATTCGTTTCCTGGTAAACTGTGGGGGAAATAAGTATTTGATCCCCTGCTGAATTTGTAAGTTTGCTCATTTAGAAAGAAATGATCAGTCTCTAATTTTTATGGTAGTTTCATTTTAATGGAGATAGACAGAATATCAATCACAAATCCAGAAAAAAGACATTACATAAAAGTTATAAATTGATTTGCATGTCATTGAGTGAAATAAATATTTGAACCCCGACAACCCAGCCAGAATTCTGGCTCCCACAGATTGGCTGTGTACCTATGTGGCACACAGATTACAATCAATCAATCAATCAATTACAGATACTCCTTGGTAACACACTACGCCGTAATGGATTGAAATCTTGCAGTGCCCGCAAGGTCCCCCATGCACAGACCCTATCTTAAGTGTGCCAGTGAACATCTAAATGATTCAGAGAAGGCTTGGGAGAAAGGGCTATAGTCAGAAGAAACCAAAATCGAGCTCTTTGGCATCAATCGACCTGCCATGTTTGGAGGAAGAGAAATTCTGAGAGTGACCCAAAGAACACCATCCCCACAGTCAAGCAAGCAGGTGGAAACATTATGCTTTGGGTCTGTCTTTCTGCTCACCCCATGAGGCAAGATCTTGCATGGAGCTCCAGACCAAAGGCGATTGATGGTCATTTTATATTTCTTTCATTTCCAAATAATCGCACCAACAGTTGTCACCTCCTCACCAAGCTTATTGCTGATTGTCTTGTATACCATTCCAGCCTTGTGCAGGTCTATCTTGTCCTTGACGTCTTTTGACAGCTCTATGGTGTTGCCCATGGTGGTGAAGAGGTTGGAATGGAAAAAAATAGATTCTGTGGACAGGTGTGCTTTATACACATAAAGAGTTTAGATCAGGAGTATCTCTAATTGATTGATTGATAGGCACACAACCAATCTGTGGGAGCCAGAATTCTGGCTGGGTTGTAGAGGATCAAATATTATTTCACTCAATGACAAGCAAATCAATTTATTATGTTTATGTAATGTGTTTTTTCTGAATTTTTGGTTGATATTCTGTCTCTCTCCATTAAAATGAAACTACCATAAAAAAATCATTTCTTTGTAAGTGAGTGTCACGATGCGGGTTCAGCTCCGTACTCCCATCGGCTGTTAGGAAGCCCTTGAACCCAACACCGTCGGTAATGTCACCGATGAGCTAGACAGTGAGGCAATAACAATGAGCAAGGGGATGGTGTAACAAAGTGCAAAGTGCTTTTATTAAAAGACAATCAAAAACGGTCAGTGTTCAAATAAAAGTGCTATGCAGTTCATTCAACAGTTCAAATAAATAATCCAATAAAAGAAATGTGTGGAGGTTAAAATACACAAAAACAACAATCCTTTAAAAATAACGAGGTACAAACACAATGCAGGAAACTGTCCCTTTAAAATCCGATGCATCCATCTTCTACTGCTGGTGGCTTCCCTGTTTCACCCAAATGGATCCTGCAACAGAGGAGTCACCCAACCTGCAGCTGACCTGCTCTGCCTACTCCAGCTATTCGGTTTTGCTTTACCGATCCCTGGCTCCTCCAAACAGTGACTTGGGATCCCCCAACGACCAGGGCTCACACGCTGGGGAATCCATGTCCCAAGTCCCGACTCCCGATGCCTTCCGCAGAGAGTCATCCGCCTTCCGGTCACTCCCGTCCTTCATAAAAAAAACTCAGCGGGAACGACCACTACTTCTGCTCCTCAGGTGTCGGCCCAACACCCAAGCACCCTGCTCAGCTGCAACGCGAGCCTGCCTGTACTCACTCGCTCGCGCGCTCTTCTGCACCGGCTTTCTCTCTCTTTCTCTATTGCTTCCTGCAACCTCTGTTCTTTCTCTTTTCATTGTTCTTTTTTCTTCATTATAATCCTCTAACCGTCTTGGGCTTGTCTATACATGCAGAGAGGACATGGCAGCTGCAGCGCATTAGCCCCAGGAACAATCACGGATGTGGGCAGTCTCCTACCTGTGCACTTAGGTGAGAAACGCCCACACCGCAGATCGCCCTGTGGCTCGCTACAGCCACCACGCCCCCTCGCTAAGCCGAGAGCGCGGTGATTATTTATTTAAAAATGAACTGGCCTTTGCTGGGAGAGCTGTGGACCCATAACACCACAGTAAGCAAACATAAATACTTATTTCTCCCATTGTACTAATGATTCAGACTATTCAGAATATTCAGATTGACAACAGAATGAAGCCCAGGTCCTGGGAGCAGTGAGGAAGGAACACATGTGACTTTGCTATTCCAATGCTGAAACTGCCCAAAATAAAAGCTGGCATACATAAACATGTATGTAGTAAACCTCACACTCTTCTATTCCATTCAAACCAGTGAAGTGCTGAGGTGTCACCCATTGTACGGTTGCTGTCAGGTCCTAATTTGGGATCCTGAGGTTGTTCGTCGTGTGCTGGGTGCAGCAACGTACTGTGTCAGTGCCTGCTGCTAACCTCTCCTCACTCCTAGCTGTATAGTTGTTCCGTTATTATTTATTTATTTTTTTTGCATAGATCATGCAGACTCCTCAGGTTTTGTGATAAAATTGCTCGTATCTTTTTCCAATGGAGAAAGAAAAAAAAAAACAAGGAATGAAAGTGCCTTTCAGAATCCATTAGAAGACTTTAAGATAAAAGCCTGTTTTTAATTTTAAAAAGGCCGGTAGAGGGCTGGCCAAGATTTCTTTTGACAGCTATAGAAAGGTGCCATCTTTTAGGCTAATTGTATTATTAATTTTGCTTAAAACCAAAGTGCTCTTGCAGGTCTGTTTCTTAATTAAGCACGCCCTCAAACAAATGCTGATGGAACAAATTTGGAACGATGGGTTTGTTTTATTTTTAATATCCATTCCTCTTTTACTAGTTCAGAGATAAATTAATCCTGCTGTTCAAAATCCTCATTAATAAAATGTAATTTCGAAGACTGTATTGTCTAAATGGTGAATCTCACAGAGGAGTGCACTTATTTCAAAATGAGAGAAAGCATACAGGACATGTCTTTATATTTCAGGTGGTAAAACTGGTTGACCTTTCTCATTGATTAGTAAACTTGTGCTATGCTCAATAAGTTTTCTGACGTGGCTCTACCTCTAATGTTCTTCACACAGACACCTGTCTATCCATATTCATTCCTGCTCAGTCCAGCTCAGAGTCATGGCCAGAGCTTATGTGATGGCAGGACTTCACCTTAGATGGGGTGTCTGTCATTCATTCATTGGCAGCACTGATGACCCGGTGGTTAAAGACTCCTAATCACAAGCTCCAAATTCTAACACTAGAGCAAGAGCAGCTCACTTCATCTGCCTGAGATGTACCAATAAGCACTGTATGTGAGACCGTGCTCTCATAACTTTGTTTCACTATAAATAAATTTGTTATTTGTTTACCCACAAATATTATCATATTTAATGTGAATGTTGTGCTATTCAGCGATGAAGAATCCAGCGGCCTAATAAACCATAAATAAGGAAACAAAGTGAGTCTTTGGAAACAAGAACAATGACCTCCCTGTTGGCACTCACATTTAGTACTAAAATATCTCAGTAAACCAAAATTACGAATGATAGGCCTTGTTAAATAAAGTAGAGATGCTGACATAACTGTGAAAATATGCTTGCCTCTGCAATTTTCTGCATATCTAAAATAACAGCCAGGATTTACCTCCCACACCACTTGAAAGTACAGGAGACGGAAAGTAGAATATAATCCTCCATTGTATGAAGGGGGACACAAAAATGCAGAACTAAAGCTCAAAAAGTAGATAAACAGACAAAAAAATGTAGTTGCATTCCATAAGTATAAAGAGCTTGTGTTCATGGGATGGAGCTGTTCATTCTATTCTAGATTCTTGCTAATTGAAGATATCATACTAAATAAGTATTAAACAAATCATAATAGTGAAAGCATCTGGTCGTTAAGAGTTATGTAGTGTGACCACAAGGTGGTGCCACTGAGACACAACTCCACCAAACAGAATTTAGGGATAAAATGAAAGTTTTATTTTATTACCCAGAGACACATTCACAAGCTTTTTGTTAATAATCAAAGTAGTTGTTGCTATTGCAGTCCCTTCTCCACCGCCATCTCCTTTCACTACTCCACATGAGTTTCCACCCTCTGCCTCCTGACTTTCACTCTGCTTGATGAGGCAGGCCAGCTCCTTTTATGTTGGACCCTGGAGCACTTCCAGTATTACACTTCGGGGGGTCATATTGAAGCTCTCCAAATAGTGAGGTCCATTTTTGAGGTCCCCCCTGCAGCATCCAAGGACCTTGACAGAATCGCCCTTCTGGACTACAGTGTCCAAACAAACATGCAAGTGTCCATACTGGGTTCCAGCCAGGGGAGCACTGCCACCTTTTGTGGTTGGGGAGAAAAGGTTCACCCGTCCCTTGTTCATCCATTTTTTAATCTTCCCAACTGGGACAGAAACTGAGGACTATCCCAGCAGGGTTATGTCTCCAATCTTGAGCTCCATTCGTTACTCATTCCCAACCCCAGTAGGGATGCCAGTCCACCCAATCTGGCAATTACAATGGATAAAGTTGTAAAGGAATAAAGAGGCTTCAGGTGCATGTCCTGTGTGACTGCAATATACTTTAATCCTTTGACATACAAATGTAGACAAGAAACGCATACATTAGCATGTCTCATTGTTTAACAACCTGTATTCCTCTCAATGCCATAAATACTTTCTTTTGGAAAATGATTTGAGTTTCACTGAATAGTGCACTGTGATAGGCACTGTGATGCCAGCTCTTGGAGAGCATTGTTAAACAAACATCAGGGTCTAAGTGGATGTAATTTTCCATTTAAAAAAATCTGAAATAAATCCCAGATTTACAGGTAAAGTTCCGTTATAACGAACTGCCAGGGACCTAAAAAATATTTCGTAATGAAAATTTCGTAGTAGTGAAATTCTGTATTTGTCACTATAGTGCTTTCTTTAACTTGCGTCCAGGTGTTTGCAATCATTTCAATAGCTTCTTTCGCATTAATTTTAATCTCCTGTCTACAAGTTATGCTGACGAGAATGTTTCTCAGTATTTCCTTGCGATAATACACTTTGAGGGTGTGAATGATGCCCAAATCCAATTCCAATAGGAATTCAATTCAAACATTATCTATATGTGGAAGCATGATGTGGGCAGCACAGTTATCAATCAGAAGCTGAATCATCCTATTCTTCTTCTTCATATTGCAAGGTTTCTGAACTCTTTTGGGACCCCCCACCCCACCCAACAGGGTGACACACCGAAGTGCGTCCTGAAGCGCGATTGCCACATCTGTGGAAGATTATCTATCCGTTGCTGGGGCAGGGCAACAGCAGGCTCACAGCGCTGCAGTGAAGCACCACAGAAGCAAATTCTAAAAGATAGGGGTTACGCTATACGTCCCTGTCTTGCACACCAAAACATAAGGCTGAGTCTTAGTACTTTAGCAAAACCAGCTTAATTCAGCTTGAAACAGGAACAGCAAGGTTATTTATTGTAGCGATATCTACCACTCTCCTATAAACAGACACAGCAGTCAGGCAGGGTTGTGGCTAGGTTAGTGGCCAAGTAATCCTGTTTACTGCATTTATAATGTTTCTTGCATCACCCATCGAGATCTTTTCTGTTTGCTTTGCCGGTGAGCTGCCCCAGTGCTGTGAGCCTGCTGTTGCCCAGGCAATGGATAAACTGTCTTCCATAGACGCAGTAATCGCACTTTGGGATGCTCTTCGTCATGTTGTCCAGTTGGGGGAGGTCCCAAGAGACTTTAGAAACCTCACATTTTCTTGAATGAGTGCCACATTAATAGGAATGTTTCTTGAACAAGCATAACTAGACCACATAAAAAACGGCCTTTTCGACGTCTTCAAATGCAACAGTTCACATACATTTGCAACCTGAGATTTTTCTTCTTTTTTTTGCTCGGTCTTTCAAGAAAGTTGACAATGTCGCTGGTGAAATTCACTGGCAACGTCTCTTTTCTTTTTTGATTGGAATCGAGAGCTGCAAAAATGTAGTTTTTCTTTCTAATATGAATTGTTATCATTTTTTTCGTGTCTGCCGTTTCTATAGGAGGTGACAATGAGTTAAATTCCAATGGATTTTTTCAAATATTGACGAGCAATAAGCAAAAGGTATCACTGAAAACCACAGAAAACAATACACAGCAAAAAAACAGTACAAGGAAAGTTTGAAGAAAGAAATTTTTTTTACAATATTTCTGTCTGAGGGATTGTTGTGCACAACTAAGCTGCGACCACAGAACTAACTGCTCTGTGGATGATTCATTCAGGCATTTCAAGGTCTTTTGGGCACTTCGTTGTAATGAAAGTATCTGCTGAATGTATTTCGTTGTAACGAAATATCAATAGACTCGTGTCATATGGGGAAACTGTCGGGACCATAAAATACTTTGTTGTAATGAAAATTTTGTTGTAAAGATATTCGTTGTAATTGAATTTTACCTGTATATGAATTCTACAGTGTACTTTTACGTGATTCATAGTAATAGGAGAACTAGGTTGGGAAGCATGCGACGACAGCACATTTCCACACCCACCACATGACAAACCACTCGGATTGGAACCCCAGTGCAGCAGGTGACACTTCAGCACCACATTGAACAGTGTGAGTTTTTTTACGTTGGCTGGAGTGCCAATCCTGTCACCAAACCCCAAGTTTTCCCTGTTAGTTGGAGGACCTGCTTGCAGGGCTGGATGCAGATTAATGTCTTATCCAGGATGGAACAATTGCAAGTTATGGGCCTTGCTCAAGGACCCAATGGAGTAGAGTCACTTCTGGCCTTTAATGGGATTCAAACTGTACCCCTTTCTGATTGCTGGCACAGATCTCTAGCCGCCGCCCACTCCGCCCACTAGGATACAAAAAAAAAGTCCCATCAGTCAAGGAGGTGTCCTACAGGTTGGTCATGATTGCATAAAAGGGAGATTTGAAGTCAACAGGTTGCCAAACAAGTGCATCCCTTCACAACAGTGGTTACTTTTTCAGCAAGAAAAAATAATCAAAATAATGGAATAATAACAGAATTGTAATGGAATAATAATTAATGGAAATAATAGAATGCTTTGAATTGAACTTAATGCAATATGTTTCCCTTTACAAGATCTCAATTCATGGATGGGATAGAGCTATCTGTGTGGGATTGAGGACCACCATCATTTTATATACATTACACTATGGTAGTTGGCAGAGTGGTGGCTCTATGCTTGGCGTCTGTGCCGGCATTTGGAAGGTTGCCAGTTCGAATTCTGTAAATGCCAGAAGTGATTCCACTCTGTTGGGCCCCTAAGCAAGGCCCTTAACCTGCAGTTGCTAAATCCTGGGTATGACATTAACCTGCATCCAGCCCTGCAAGCTGGTCCTCCAACTTGTAGGGAAAATTTGGGGATTGGGGGGAAGGACTGGCACTCCAGCCACTTTAACAAAACTTGCACTGTTCCATTCCATCTGAACTAGTGTGCTGCTGAGGTGTCACCTGTTGCACGGCTGCATTTGGGTTCTAAATGGGATCCGGAGGTGGTTCTTTGTGTGATGGGAGCAGCAACACGCTGTATGTTCCCAACCCTCTATAGTAGTTAACAAATTTGGGGAAGGGTGGGGGAACAGAGCTGAGAACTTACGTAGCAAGACTCAGGTGGAACAAGTCTGGACCGAGGTAGTGACATCCTGACAGACAGCAGGTTCATTACTCACTTGAGCTGATTGATTTCTCATTTTGCTTGACAAGGTAACACAATTAGTTTTTGCACTTGAATAATAAACCTTTCTTCAAAAAGTGTATATGGTTCACTAGGGTTTTTCACACCTATGCATAATTCTGGCAACTTATTTTTTATTAACATTTGCCTCTGGCAATTAGTGTTAATTATTTGTTATTATTTTCATGTTACAGGGGCCATTTTGTTTAGCTAATGGGTGACACTATCTTATGAGTCCCACCCATCAGGATGCTGCTCCTGGATGCCACGGGGCATGATTTCAAACGTCACCATATCTGATGTCATTGACATGATGGTTTAAATATTGGTTTGACAGATCATTTAGTATCCATAATTACGGATAAAAACCACAAGATTCTTGAATTTTACCGTTTCAGTTCTAGGTTTTGAAACATCTTGCTTTCCTTTTTGACTACAGTTTGAATTTTTATTTTGACTTTGATATGTAAAATGAATGTCTCTTTACTATTGACCTTTTTCTGGCACTTTGACTAAGATTAATCTCCTGATCTATTATTCTGTTTCATTTCTTTTCTTCTCAGCCTTCGGGTAAATCTATATAAAGGGAGCACCGCCTGAGTAGAGAGAGCCTGGCTACAGGTGCCATGACCTGGTTTATTAAGGAGAAGCAGTGTGAGAAGCACCTTGTCATGGAAGGTGAGATTTTGTGAAGGGAGAGTGCAGCAAAGCTCAAATGGGACAAGCCTTCCATGAAGAAAAGAGACCCTTGCATTTAAAAAACAATAGAGTTGTTTTTTTGGCTTGGCTGGCTATGACAGACCTACTCTCCATGAAGGCCATGGCCTAATGTTTGCATCCAGACAGTCCAGTGGAGAAATGCTGTGAAGGGACTTCAGTGTAAATGAAAAGAACTTAGGTGAACTCAACGTTAGGCATAAGTAACTAATAAAGAGGCTGCACCCTATATATAGTGCATATAATCACAAAGTGTATAAAATCTACATAGCATTCTCCTTTTTATTTCTTTAATCTTGATACCAATACTTTCACAAGCCTTTTTTGCACTGTACTACCACTACAAAATAAGTAGAATTACTCACATAACAATGTCATGATACATATCTAGCATCCTGCAGCCGCTCTCTTTCACAAATGATGTTTGTCCATCAAACAAGACAAATTACATCCTGTAATTTTCCAGTCTCATGCATATTTGCATTGCTCACATATCTTGCAAATATCTGGCTTAAAGAAATGTAGGGCTTTTATTGACTATATATGGATAGTTCTGTGTACACATAAGTAGTCTTGGTCCCAGAAGGTAAGTGTTATGTGAATTTGAATTTTTTCATTGGAATACAGTATATATAGTTCACAGCCCTAATCCCATATCATGCTTAGATCTGCCTGAGTGTGATGGTGTCTGAAATTTGACCCTTTACATAATGATATTAACTAGCATAGCAGGATGGGCTTAATGATACAAAGGTAAATCTGTCTATTTCAATTGCATTGCACATTTACGAATCTCTGTTCACCGGATATGCCTTACATCCATTTTGCTGCCTTTTTTCATAGGACATTCTAGCCCTTGTGTAGACACCAGATAGATAGATAGATAGATAGATAGATAGATAGATAGATAGATAGATAGATAGATAGATAGATAGATAGATAGATACTTTATTAATCCCAAATGGAAATTCACATACTCCAGCTGCACCTTACTGATACAATAAAAAACAATATTAAATTAAAGATTGATAATAATGCAGGTAAAAAACAGATGCCACAATGCCCACATGTACACCACACAATTTATTATATTAGACTGGCCTCTGGCCTTTGTTCATCAGGCATTCTCGCCCTATTATGGATACCAAGCGACATCACGCCTGGGCAAGGGTACAAATAGTGAATGGACAGATGACTTATTTCTTTATATATAGAGATTTAATCTGTAAAATAAAGGCTTGCAAATTGTTTATCTCAATGACAAGACTGAAAGAGACTAATGCTTTCTTATATGAATTGAATTGTGTTGTATTACACATGTAGACTCATTAAACCTTCCTCTCATTCTAGTAATATTTTAAAGACGCAAACTGGAACAGGCTGGTGGCTTCATATTTCTGTTCCAATGCTATTGCATACTCATACCATTGACTAGTTCGATACTGGAATAAATGATGTCCTTCCTACATGAGACCTCATTAGAGATGATGTAGGATAAGTATTTATTTTATGTATGCTATGTCACAGGAAGCTTATGACTCCCTGGCCGTGTTCTCAATTTAACAGAGTCACGCAATTCAGACTCAGTCCCCACCTCAACTGTCTGTTCTGCAGTCCAGCTTAGCCCCTGACTTCCAATTGTTCCAAGTCAATAAGTCAACATTCAGGCCAAATAGCAATATCATTCCTTAAAGGTTATGATCATTAATATGTGAAGAGGTGCATTTTCCAAATTCTTCTATGAAAAGTACATCTGCATCAGTTACAAATTCCTATTCTGTGAATAGTTCTCCTCAACTTGTTACATTACACAATTAAACTGGTATTTTCTTAAAACTCCTCAAAAAGTGAACAGGGGCAAGACAAGTACAAGAGCAGAGATCCAGTGACATAAAAAGAAAGAAAAAAGAATCGACAGGAGCAAAATATTCAAAAAATGGCTTCATGGGGTATGCCGACAGGATCTGAACAACAAATACATGCAAGATTAAGAAACAAACGGTTATGTGTTCAAAGTAAAAAATACTGGCATTTCAACAGGGAATAGAGACAGGAAACAATTGACTGAGTCTTGTATGTCAAGATGTCACAGCTGGAAAAATGATATCTTACATTTTACTCCCTTGTGAAAAATAATAATTTGGCAGAAAAAACAGTAGTCAAGCTTGACAATGGCAGTTGCTAATCTTGTCACTTGAGCCTGTCCAGTTACATGCCTAGAAATCAAAGGGTATGACAAATAATGAGACGACTTTGCAGCACAGTTTCATATTTCCAAAGTATAATGAACTTTCACTGACTACCTGTAACATGCTCAACATGTAGATGAGTTCAGCTGTATTCTCTGCAGGTTATTTTTCTTTTTTCATTCTGTCATATTGCGTAAAACATGATAATTCAGGATAGACAAGGCTCTCTTATATTTGCAAGATCCATAAAACCCACATTTCTCATTCCTCTAGCTGCAGTACATTTGGTTACGCATTGGGTTCAGATTTGTACATATAACATTCAGAAAAGATCCTTTTAAACCAACTTCAGTCTTTTGATTCCAGTTGTGGCTCCCTGGAAGTTAAAAGAATTCTAAATCTTCTTCTTCGGTACTATCGAGCCATAGAGGGGCTCCATCAGTGGACACAAAACCCAGCTGGGGTAAAACTGCTGACATTAGCCAATCAATCACTTATAAAGGTTTTTATTACAGTGAGATATGAGACTTGTGCAATACTGTAGAGCAGTGGTTCCCAAACTCGATCCTGGGGACCCACTGTGACTGCAGGTTTTTGTTCCAACGAACTTCCATTTTTCATTGGACTCTTAGCCTAATTAAGTAAGCCATTATTTCCCAGTTTCTGCATTTTGGAATCAATGTAGAAATTACAAACTAAGTTTGGTAGATTTTTATTAATATGTAATAAGCAGTTATATGGGGAATATGTAGTTTTTTTTTAGTCGTTAACAGTATCCATCCATCCATCCATCCATCCATCCTCTTCTGCTTATCCGAGATCGGGTCACGGGGGCAGCAGCTTGAGCACAGACGCCCAGACTTCTCTCTCCCCGGCCACTTCTTGTAGCTCTTCCAGGAGAATCCCAAGGCGTTCCCAGGCCAGCCGAGAGACATAGTCCCTCCAGCGTGTCCTGGGTCTTCCCCAGGGCCTCCTTCTGGTTAGATGTGCCCGGAACACCTCACCAGGGAGGTGTCCAGGAGGCATCCTGATCAGATGCCCGAGCCACCTCATCTGACTCCTCTCGATGCGGAGGAACAGCGGCTCTGAGCGCCTCCTGAGCTTCTCACCCTATCTTTAAGGGAAAGCCCAGACACCCTACGGAGGAAACCCATTTCAGCTGCTTGTATTCGCGATCTCGTTCTTTCAGTCACTATCCATAGCTCATGACCATAGGTGAGGGTAGGAACATAGATCGACAGGTAAATTGAGAGCTTTGCCTTGCAGCTCAGCTCCTTTTTCACCATGACAGACTGATGTCGTTAACAGTATTTTCAACCTAATTTTAATTCTGCTTTTCCAGGTGTTCTGGTTATTTAATTGATTATTTACTAATTAGCGGGTCTGACACTGAAGTCGTTGCTGCTTTCGTCATCCTGTTTGTCTGGTATGCTGGTTGTTAATTGTCACTATTAAGGTTAAATGACAATGAAGGGAGCAAACTACACAGGAAAAGGGGAAAATAGTAGGAAAAAAACAAAAGAGAGTTAAGCTTTTATAGCTTTAGAAAAAAATAAAAATATTTCTAAATGTCTTATAAATGTAAAAACCATTCTGAATACAGAATAAGAGAAGAGTAAAAGAGACCAGCTGATTCAATGAGATCAGTTGTTATTGATTGTTATCACCGCTCGTGAATCTGGTTGGAACAAAAACCTGCAGCCACAGTGAGTCCCCAGGACCAAGTTTGGAAACCACTGCTGTAGAGGATCCCACATTTATTAAACTACTATCTGTCCAAAAGTGTTTTTTCTCTATAACTAAAGCAGCTGTTAAAAGCAAGAGCACAGACCGATACATAGCAATATATTGTACAATCGGGTGACTGTGCATTGGTTCTTAACTCTCACACATACAGAGCCCACCCCTCTAGTTGCAGACTAGTTGGATTGAATCACTGGGTATGCCAGAATACAGAACTGCTGATCATAGCAGCACACCACGACTGATTATGTAAATGAAGTCTGTGACTGAAAATCAGTGGAAAAGCCGTAGAATGTGACAGGGCCTTTAGCGTAAGACTATGATCGACTTGTGTTTGGGAAGCTCTTTATAATTCTAAATTAGATAAATGAAAGGATGAATGTAATAAGAAGAACAGTCTATCACCTTAAAAGGGGAACCAGATTTAAGTGTCCTGGTGAAGAGAACCAAGGGGATTGTATGTCGACTAGAGTCAAGGTGAATGAAAAGGTCTTTTGGAAAATTGAGATACATATCCACAAACCAAAAAATTGCTGCTTAAGTGGACCATTTTCTGTAATTATTATGCACCTTGATTAAAAATACAGGTAAATTCCATTGTTTCATTAGAAAGAAATTAACAAAAGGATCACAACTGAAAAATGTGCTTGTACACTTTAACTTTCAATTTTAAACTGTGTACAATTGAGCCATTTTTATATTTTTGGGACTTAACCTAGACAAAGGCAGATAAATTAAATAAAATATTTAAGGAGGCCTTTCAGCTCAGTTTCAGTGATTAATGTGTACATAACAAAGAGACGTTTCTCAGCCAAGCAATGCTTTGTTTTCCTTGAGGTGTGGCAGATAAGGGACGCTTTTATTAAATGGAAGTTATTTTGTTTTTCCTTAAGGATAAGTGTCACTGTGATTATCACCTTCAGGGTAAATACAATAAAGAATATATTCTCCAGGGTTGTGGAGTCCACGGTAGCTTAAATGTGTTAGTGAATTCAGGGTTGATTGAATTAGCAATGATACAAAAAGAGTCAGCTGGAGGGGGTCATATATTACCAGGGTGTAGGAATAGACTTTGTTTTTTTTAATTTATATAACTACTGCTATTTTCTGTAGTTCTTGTACAGAAACCTGATGAATAAATGGATTTAAAGTACTGTATATAAAGTATACAACTTATTTACTTTACAACTTATTTATGTACAGTGCTCGTCAGTGAGTGCAAGTACAGAGAGCTGTGAATAAATTCTCAGGTAAAATGCAAATAACAATTGGCTGTGTTGGGCCATCCAAACTGAGAGAATCATTGTATGTGTGTATGATTTTTAATTTTGCAATCACATGCTGACATTAATATAATATGTGTAGAAGCAGAAAAAAGCAAATAAAATGTTAGCTTCTTTCATCAACACTTTAATATCAATCAACATTATGCTCAGACTTTTTAATAAGTCAGCTTGGAAGATGGTGTGTAATTCAGATCAGCGTGGCACAAAAAAAACATAGCAGCACTAGAAGCAGTAAGGAGAAGAACAGCAAAGCGCTGTAACGCATACGTTGTCGGAGGAGCACCCTCAAGACTCATTAAAGGTATGTCATACCACCCTATGGCTAATTGTATTGTCTCCCTTTCGTTTCACAGCTCTAAAAAGACACCCCTTGATGGCAATTGACTCTGCCCGTTCAGTTTGGAGCACTATAAAATCCCATCTCTCCGGAGAGAGGGCGTTTATTGCCAGACCGAATTGACTAAAGGACAGAGCCCTCTCCTGAACATGATACATGCCGAAATACGACTAAATCTCACCTTTCAAAACTGTTTTCTTTGTGTTGAATCAGTTTTGATTGCACCATCAATCGCTGTTTTTGTTTTCATTTGGGATTCAACAGGACAACCAAGCTGACACCGCACTTTTTCTCATCTCTGGGCTGTGTCATTCCCCTACTAGATGACAATGCATCCTGGGACTAAAGGACATTTCCTACTGCGAGAGGCTCATTGAATTAAACCTGTTTAGTCTTAAGAGGAGAAAGCAATGTGAGGATCTAATTCTGTCATTAATTTGGAAGTTAATAGAATTTTTTTGTTATAGTTTTCCTTTTTTCTATAAACCAGTAAGGTCTGATGGAAGTCCCACCCCTTCTGGTTTGGGCGACATAAGAGTAGAACCCAAGGATGTTGCCATTATTCTTGAGTAGGCCATGGAAGAAAGGGGAGCTCAGACAAGCATTACTTGATTATTATTATTATTTTAATATTGACTATTATTTTTCCCTTTTTGAGTTTTGAAGTACCGTATATACTTGCGTTTAAGTTCTCCCGTAGATAAGTCGGGACTTGATTTTACCGTATAATTTCCGGTATTTTGTAATGTCGGTCGTATAAGTCGAATGCGGAAAACTCATGCTATTGGTCCAAGAGATTATGATATGCTAACGCCCACCTAAGAGAGTAACCACGGAGCACACTGCCTTTTTTTCTATGTATTGTGCCTATGTGACCACACGGTAATACCCGTACTATTCCGAAGCGACGTTTGCACTGTTTTGTGTTTGTTGTATCTCACACCCTCATACACCTTTATTGTAATAGTATTCCTTATCTACGATGGAGCGTTTGATCAGAAGAAAATATGAAGTTGGTTTTAAATTAAAAGTCATTAAAGTGGCGAAAGAAATTGGTAACTGTGTTGCTGCAACAAAATTCGATTTGTCTGAGAAACTGGTGCAAGATTGGAGGAACCATGAAGATGTAAAAAAATAAATAAATAAAAAAATGTAAGTGTCATTTTTTTGAACAGGTGTACAAGTTGGGGTCTGATTTTATGATCGATATTTTGGGTTTTAAGATCCGACTTATATGCGAGTATATATGGAAAAACTGAGTTACTGGGGTGGTACCCCAAAGTTTTGCACTGTCACGCCTGCCTCCTTGCCATCGGTCACAATATATATATTACCTCAGGGATCGTGTAATGATTGCTACATTCCGAACCAGAGGGTGGTGCTGTTGCTTAATGCCTTTTCTCTTCCTCCCTTTGCAGAATGAATGGTTGATAGTAATTCCACCTCCAAATTCCGTTTTCCACCTTCTGAAGCCTGCCCCTTCCTGGTCAGTCTGGAGAAGACTACCATCTAAATAAGACATCATTCATTTCTGTTTGCCTTTTCTTGCAAATATTTTGTCATCACAACTTATGTGGTTCATAATAATAAAAGTAGTGTATTTATTATGAGTACTTTTAAATGATCATTATTATAAAAAATATAACACTAACTGATTGATGGATGGGTATTTGAATGAGTATCAAAAAATTCTTATTACATGCACTTTTTGAAAATGTTTAATGTCCAGACAAAACAGAAAAGTACCAAAATGTGCTTGATTAGGGCACAGCTTATTTTTTTAATATCCCATATATCCTGTATAGTTCATTATGATTGGGAATCAATAAGTAGTTTTCAGTGGACTGATGCTTGGATGAAAGCAAGCTATGAAGTAAACACAAAAAGACATTAATTTTGAGTAAAGTAAAAGGTTGCCATAATTACTAGTAAACACCCCTGCAGTCATTTTATAAAAATAATTAATCAAAATCAATGAGAAAGGGCTCATGTCCAAAACTGTGTGTGATATGTGCTTCGGCACTTTAAGCTACATGTTTATGAACTCCTGCCTCAGGTTGAATAAAGTGAGGAACCAAAGAAATGATCAGGTAATGGAACCAAGTGACTAATGAACTGGACTGGAAACTGCTGGATTTCTGGTTCAGTACACTTCACTGATTCACCGTGTGCCCCTAAGCTGGGAATTTAAATTGCCTTTGTCCAACTGCAGAAGTATGGAAACTGTTGTTGCACATACTCCGGATTTTTAAGTTGCTACAGATAAGATAAAAAATGAAACATGTACTGTATATACAATCAATAATGACAACATGATTGTTATAGTCCAGAGAAAGCCCCCATCTGAATTTGTCTTAAACCATACTGTTTACCACAAACAAGACATAGAACAAGCAAAAACAACACTCATGGAGAAAATGGTCATAGGTCAATTTCCTGAAATTGTTGATTTTTATTAAACACAAAGAGTTTCTCCAAAGCTATTTGGGTTTGCATTTAAAAGAGAATTCAGATGCATTCTATAGGCAGAGCTCATCTCTTTATGCAGTGGATTCTGGGAGCTTATGTACTCAGGTGTGTGTCCTCAGTTATCAGTTCAGTTTACCATAGGTGGACTCCAATCAAGTTCTAGAAACATCTCAAAGAGAATTAAAGCAAACAGGGGGTACCTGACCACAATTTACAGTGCCACAGCAAAGGGTCCAACTACTTATAGGAGTGAGAGATTTCAGTTTTTTGTATTTTAATAAATGTCTTTCTTCTGAAAACATAATTTCACTTTGTTATTATGGGTTAATGAGTGTAGAGTGAAGGGGGAGAATGACAAATTCATCCATTTAAAATCAAATCTGCAACAAAACAAAGTGTCCAGAAAGTGAAGGGGTTGGAATCCTTTCTGAATCCACTGTATCAGGTTTTTTTTTTAACTTTTTAACATGAGGATCCTAATAAGAAAATCCATACCCTACTGGAACCCAGCAATTGGATTGTTATCATAATGACGGCAGAACCATACACAAGTAAATATCAATGGTCATATAAAAACAGTCAATGTTGAATGCTTACATTCAAGCATATTTCTCACATGAATATTACTAAAAGAAAAAGTGGAAATAATAATTCCAATAAAATAATAATTATCATTCAAAACAGGTCATGGATTCTCAAAGTATATCACTGACAGTGTAAATGCATACTTTAGGTTTTACTGAGATAAATAAATGTTTCTGGTGCCGCACATGAATATGATTTTTGAAGGGACTTTGCCACTTGACTCATGAGTCAAAAAATAGTTAGTCGATACTGTTTACTTACCTTGACATAAATAATATTTTTTAAACGTTCTCAAGATACCATTAACAATACATTCTATTAAATGAGTTCATAAATTGTTAAGCATATTGTGGCCTGCAGGGGGCACACCAGCCTCCCAAACCTGACACAGACAGACACCAGGCACGAGTTCAAGGCACAACACACTTTTATTTATAAGTGGGAAGGCTTCCCCCAACTGTCCCCACAAGCAGCCCAGTACAGTAAGTACAGCACACAGCACTTTCCTTGCCTTCTTCTTTCTTTCTCTTCTCTCGTTTCCTTCTCCTTCACCTCCAGTCCTTCTCCAGCAAGCTTTGTCTCTCTCTGGCTCCCTGAGTAGTGGTAGCTGGCTCCTTTAAAACCATACCGAGGAGTACTCCAGGTGGCCCATTAGTATGTTCCGGAAGTACTCCCAGGTGTGGCGGAAGTCCAACAAAATAGAGCTCTGCAGCTTCAGCAGCTCCCCCTGCCGGCACCCACAGAAACCAACAAGGCTGCAGAGAACTCCAACTCCCAGCGTGCCCTGTGGGAATCCATAGTGCCCCAACAACCCAGGGGATCTGCCCTAAATAGGTATAAAGTGGGTTAAAACCAGTACTTCATCTTGGCCCCATCCCCTGATACTATGTTTTAAGGGGACAGGGCACAAAATTAAATATTGTTATGTACTTGGAGCTCCAGTCAGGAGAACACAATGGGGATGATAATCCTTGGAGGAATAGTAACTTCACTTCTGGAGTCCCAGAAATTTCTCTCCATCTGCTGCTGTCCTTATATAAATGCTGTCATGGCCAGAATTTGGTATTTCATTTTCAGACCCAGAAATGCCAGAGCTTCACTACCCTGCAGAAGTACTACTTTTGGAAAAAGTGCATGGAATGACTGACAAATTTCCCTAATGTTTTTTGTTATTTTGTTGCAGTTTCTTTATTAGCATCACTGCCCATAAAAGGGTACCTCAGGGAGACCCCAATGCTTTATCGTGTCATGTCCCATTTCTTGCAATACTCTAAAACAAATTTCATAAATAACAAACAAAACAATATTCAAAATATAACATTCAAATTGTCAAAAATATAATCAGTGACATAATATACACAATAATAATATTTAATGAAAAAAAACAAGGTTTCAGAAAATTAAGCTGACTAAAACATGACAGATTGGTTATGTGGTTTCACGTATGTCTTAGTTTTGGGATTGTCTAAGACAGCGTTTCTCAACCTTTAAGTATTTGCGACCCGAGTTTCCATAACAGTTTTAATTGCACCCCCCTAACGTCTTTTTGAAACCCTAATAAAATTTATTCCTATATTTTTTGCTGTCGATACACCGCTACAAGTTTAAAATTTTCCTACGAATAGCGAAATTACGCCACATATGGCAACATTCGCGTCCCCTTTTTTTGTTACTTCGCACTCCCCACAGTCCTCACAGACAATATAACTTTCTGCTTAATGATTTTACTTAATTTGCATCTTTTTGTGGCATTATAAACTTTGTATTTTGACCACACATTCTGGCACTTACTGTATATTTTTGGTTCAGGTGCTTCATATTTTTGTCCTTCCTGGTTCTTTTAACTCTTCAATAAAATCTTTTAGCCATTACTTTTTGAACCTTTGGTGTTTCTTAAAATATTTATTACAATCACCAAGGGGCCTCATGTATAAACAGTGCGTATGCACAAAAATGTTGTGCACTCCCGTTTCCATACTCAAATCGCGATGTATAAAACCTAAACTTGGCGTAAAGCCACGCACATTTTCACGTCTGGCATCTCATTCAGGGATTGTTCCTGCCTTGTGCTGTATTCTTGCTGGGGCTGGCGTGACACTGGAAGGACAGATGGATAGAATAATTAAACATGTACTATGAAGATATTTCAATGTTCCTTAAAAGTTTTGAAGAATCTGAGTTCTAAGCTTACAGATGGCTTAACGTCTATTACTGAGCTGATTGTGTGGCGATTGGGTACTTGGGAGAATGAAAAGCAAGGACAGGAATTGGAGGTTAGTACATTTGAAAGAGACAGTACTGCTGCAATAAATTATTTCATCGAAGGTCGCACACGGCGCAGCAAGCATCTTACATGAGGCAGGAACAATCTCTGGATGGGGCACCAGTTCGTCACTGTCACTGCACCACCATGTTTCCCATGTTTAATTCATGTTTTAATTGATGTGATATGAATACTGAAATGATATGAAGTATACATCTCAGTATTTTAATTATTCAGAGAACTGTAATATAACGAATGTAACGGATTCTGTGTCCTGTCAGAGGAAGAGAAAGCCCGTTTAAGAAACATGTAGTGATTCACACACATAGAAAAACACATACAAAATGAAGCATTTAACGTGCTACTTTAGTTACAATGGTATTTGAGAAACTAGTAAGTTAAATGATTTTAAGATGAAGTTTACGATGTTCTACTTTAATGACAAAATAAACTACGTGATTAAATTGGAAATTTCGAGATTAAAGTTGACATTTCGAACTTTTTTCCCACTGTGTCCTTGTTTTTTTTCTTTTCTCTGTACCCTAATAAGCTTTCATATGACACTCAGACGGTGGGCTACGACTCGCCTTTTCACAGTGACTTTGATGTCTCACAACTTCTTTTTTATTTCGGGCACTGTGCAACTTTGTGAACTTGAGCTTTCAAGTTTCTCTGACACTCTATGCCACTCGATCAACTTCCTTTTGTTGTTTATATCACTGTTTAAACCAACAAATAATATGTTTTTCCTTGCCTCCACTTGGAATTTGCTGAAATTCTTCTATTTTCCCCCGTGCTTTTGCCATTGCCTTTTCACAGAATGCTGAGCTTATGGGCTATTTATATTGATTTGCATATTCAAAGAGGCATAATTCTGGGAGTGCGTTACTTTTTACGCTGACTGGGATTTATGGATCAGAAGAACGTGGAAGTTGGCGTATGCACAGATTTATGCATCTGGATTTTTTTTGTGTGTACCAACATTTCCGCTTTTGTCCGTATGCCATATTTTAGTGTGAATTCTACGCATGTAGAATGCAGATAACATTCCTTTGTGCATTATTTTTACAGTAGATGACAGCGATGGAAAAGAAACAGAAGCGTAAATGTATGCATGTGCTGTAGTGAAAGGTACTGTACAGCACCATCTATTGGAGTACACTGGCAATGCAGAGGGCTTTCCAGTGCACTATATAGGATCAATGCTGTATGGTAGTTGAAAAAACTCAAAAACCAGGGCACCCCTCTTTTATATATATTTTTTAAAAACTACAACTGATGTTTAGTGACTACAAACTGAATTTGTAGCTGATCATTTAAACATGTTGACGGAACTTGTGATAACAAAAAGAAGAAAAACCAAGAGGCTCTCTTCAGTCATCCCATACATGCTAAAAGATACCGTTACTGTACAGCGTGTAGCATATTAAAAACTGTAAAGTTTCTCTCATCCTACAGGACACGGTCCAGGTGGCAGACCAGACTCACAACACACAAGCACTACTATAACCTTCCCTCCAAGTAGTCTGGTATGCACCTAACAGATGAAGTAAGTTTAATTTCAAAGTTTCTGTATCTTAAACATGATACAGAGCATAATACAACATGGATGACATTTACTTGACATTTGCTAGTGAAAATCCATTTTGAAATGGAACTGTAAATATGATAAAATCTGAAAAAAAGTGTAAAGTCAAAAGAGGAATGAAGTGGCAACCTAATCTTCCATGTGTCTAACAGTTTCAAGAATTTGTGGTAAATTTAGAAGTGGTATTTCTGTGAAAGACAAGTACAAATAATAGTCTGAGAGAACTGATGTATAAACAAGTGGGTAGATTTATACCATTGTGTATCATAATACCAGTGGCATTCCTGATCTGGAACAGATGTGCTAGAATAGGAAATAAAATAAACATTTGTTCATTTAAGAAAATAGGACATAACAAAGACGGAGAAGCAATTTGAAACAAAACCTCTGCCATCAGTTTAACATACTGGTTAATGCAATACACTCTAAGTTAGAAGGTTAATGGTTCAATTTCCCCAAATCTGATACACTGCGTGACCCTAAGCAAGTTTCTTAACTTATCAGTGCTCAAGTAGATGAAATATGTAAATACTTTTGACACTGAGGTTTGGAAATCACTTTGAATTAAATATAACGTTCTCAATTCTACTTAGTCCAATTCAGTACTGCAGGGTCCAGCGCCTACACTGTAGCACTGGTGCAAGGTGGGAAAGTACTCTGGACAGGACACCACTCCAGCACAGAGCACTGGGGCAAATTAGGATTCCACATTTAAAGTAACCTGCACATTTTTGGAAATTTCGGGAAAAAATATACACGGACATGATTAGAATGGGAAAACGTCTCACGGACGACTACCTGGCAAGGGATTTGAACCCAGTATAGCAATAAAGTAGCAAAGTAAAGGGTTTATCCATCCATCCATTATCCAACCCACTATATCCTAACTACAGAGTCACGGGGGTCTGCTGGAGCCAATCTCAGCCAACATAGGGCACAAGGCAGGAAACAAACCCTGGGCAGGGCACCAGCCCACCGAAGAGTAAAAAGTTTAGTTGAGTAAATGTAAAAGTTATACTTCATTTGGGTCGTAATGACTACATTATTCATCACATTTGAGCCTTAATATGTTAGTCATGCCAACTCGGTGATTTGCATTATTATGCATGTGAGTCGTCATTAAGCTGGTTTGCCTGCATTCCATAATTTGATCGAGGGTGTTATCAATTCTCAGATTCTCTGAAATGTTGTGTACACATGGGTCAGAGTCGCCGTAAATGTATGCATATTCCCGGGTCAAATTTTCTTTCATATATAAATCATGATGTCATTGTGTGTCATAATACCAGTGGCACTCCAGATCTTGGACAGATGTGCTAGAACAGAAAATAAAAAATGTTCATTTATATATAAATCACAATGTTTTGCATAGAGTGTGGTGTATACACATTTCGTGTCTCTTTTTGTGCATACGCAAGCTTAATAAATGAGGCCCCTGGATGCCAATACATGGTGAGATTTGCCTTAATATCAGGGCCTACCTTCCTCTGGCACTTACCTTTGCAAGATGGCTCTCGGATGCCATCAGCAGCAAAAACTGGTTACTAATGAAGACGTTGGTTAGAATGAAAACCTGCAGCCACTGCGGCCCTCCGGGCCCGGAGTTCGACACCCATGGACTAAAGTATACACCAGGCTAGTTGCTGATTCTAGTTGTGTATTGCAGAGTCGTCAGAGAATTGCAAAGAATTACCCAGGGCAGAGGACGTGGACCTCCTCCTGCATGCTTCCCTACGGCCCTGCTATTTTGAAAGTGCTGGCAGTACATTTATCTAAGCCACTGCTGGCTTATAGTTTCAGTATTAACCAAATAATTCCCGATAAACTACACTTTGAGTAAAGACTTTTTCTGACTTTTCTACTAACTTCCTCTAATAAAAGCTAGTATTCTATGTGCTACTGCTTAACTATTGTAAATGAAAATGTGAAAATGATAATACTGAAATAAAAAATAACTGGCGTGTAAAGCAAGCATCAGAATGCACCACACAGTATACATTAAATAACCGAAAGACTGTACAGTATGCATCACATTAAATAAATGAAAGTAAAAATTTAAATGAAATTGCAAATGATTGATCGTTCAAAATAACTGCTCATTTTAGGCTGAGAAGTAAAAATTTACGGCTTCTCTCAGAATTATTGTGTGCTGTGATTACTACCGACTACTGACCAATTGTTATAAGCTGTGCTCATTGCCAGCAGCAGCCGAGTTGACTTAAGGCACATTCATTTTTCCACACTGACGTTCAATTCAGTACACACGTCCAGAGCTCACTCTACGTGAATATGTGTGACAAGGCCTGATGCAAGATGCAATGTGAATAATACACACCAAGCAGTACTGAGCTAGCACACAGAATGTGCAGTATGTAGCATCTGTTTGATACGGGGAGGGTACTGGACATATTTACTTACTTACCCAGTAAAACTCTCGCATACTCATTGGGATATTGCTGGTTGAGCAGTAGAAACCGAGTGACCTCTACAACTCAGCTGCATTGACAATGAAGGTGAAGCTTTGACAATATAAGATAGTCACAGAATAATCAGGAGGCTGCAGAATGTGATTCAGCAATTTCTTTAGCAAATTGGATTAGGTGAATAAGCAAAATGGTTCCCATCAAAAGAGCTGATGAAATAGCAAATGTTCCAAAGGTGTGTAGAAATAAGTCCTAACTGCTCTCTTTAATAGTGGTCTCATTCCAATGAGAATCATGTGTAGGAACCATTGTTAAGCAACTGAAAAAGTTGCATGCAAGCAAGACATGGGAAAAAAAGGCATCACCCCTTCAAACGACCAAAGAGCATTACACTGGGGGACAATATCTTTCACGCTGGCTTCATCTGTTTCCCTGTTTTATTAGACCATTTTCTCATTCTTCAGATGAAAATCTGAGCCTCTGTCTCTGGGAACACACCTTAGGACGACCAATCTGAGGTAAATGTTACAGTAATTCACACAGTCGCCAAGAATCTGCAATATGATGTGCTGCTGAGGCCAGAACCAGCAGGGTAAGTGTAAATGGGATTCACAAACCTGCTAAACAAAAATGTTATGAAGCAATGTGGGTACATTTAATGCAATCTTTAACGCATGCCATGGTAGTGTATTGTCCATATGGGTGTCAGCTGTTAAAGCTCACTCCTCCTTACTCTGAAGTAAAGAATTCATTGCAGAGCTGTGGAGAAATAAACTATTTGATAGAAGAGAAGAGCCAATCATTGATAACAAAGGCATGCTTACTTAGACATTGGAGAGGTTTACCAGACCATTACGTTAAATGCAGGACATTTAATCACAGGGAGTGGAAACTTCTTAATGATTTAAGAAAAAAAAAATATACATAACAAATCAAAACAATAGATAGATAGATAGATAGATAGATAGATAGATAGATAGATAGATAGATAGATAGATAGATAGATAGATAGATAGATAGATAGATAGATAGATAGATAGATAGAAGCAAGGCATGTTCAGGCCTGGCCAGTACTTGGATGGGAGACCAAGCAGGAAAAAGCTTGGGTTACTGCTGGAAGAGGTGTTGGTGAGGCCAGCAGGGGGTGCTTACCACATGGTCTGAATGTGGATGCCAACGCCCCAGTGTAGTGACAGGGATGAGATGTAAAATCAAGGTCCTGACTCTCTGTGGTCATAAAAGACCCCTGGGCATCCTTCACAAAGAGTAGGGGGTATCCTGATATCCAGGCTAAATTACTCACCATGGACTGGTCATTCTGGCCCCCTAATCATCCCTAGCATCTAAATGGCTAACTATCTCTCTCACACCTTCACCACCTAATAGCTAATGTATGGTGAGCGTACTTGTTCAAAACATTGTCTGCCGTTGCATCATTCAGGAGAATGCTGCACTTTAGTAGCGGCTGAGGAGCTCCCCACTCTCTATGTAAAGTGCTCTGAGTTAGTGAGAAAAGAGCTATATAAAAATAAAGAATTATTATTATTAATAATTATGTATTATATATCTAAAGCCGGGCGGCACGGTGGCACAGTGGGTAGCGCTGCTGCCTGGCAGTTAGGAGACCCGGGTTCGCTTCCCGGGTCATCCATACGTGGAGTTTGCATGTTCTCCCCGTGTCTGCGTGGGTTTCCTCCGGGTGCTCCAGTTTCCTCCCACAGTCCAAAGACATGCTGGTTAGGTGGACTGGCGATTCTAAATTGTCCTTGGTGTGTGTGTGTGTGTGTGTATGTGCGTGTGTGTGTGTGTGTGTGCACCCTGCCCGGGGTTTGTTCCCTGCCTTGCATCCTGTGTTGGCTGGGATTGGCTTCAGCAGACCCCCGTGACCCTGTAGTTAGGATATAGCGGGTTGGATAATGGATGGATGGATATCTAAATGTCACATTACATGACTTCTAGTTGTGGGGTATGCCAGATTTGACAACTGTAGTTGCTGATCTTGTTGTTGAGCCATGTTAATTTACATGACTGAAAATCATTTCAGTGCAGTCATTTTCACTCCATTTTGTGACAGAAAATAACGTGCTGCCTGATGAAGCTGGAGCTATACAAGGGGCTAATAGCACCATATACATGTAAAGAATTATCAGTATTATCAATATTTATGTATTGTATATCAAAAGCTGAGATAACATTACATTCCAGTCATGGGGTATGCCAGATTTGCCAACTGAAGGCCGCATCAATTTACATGACTAAAAAAATTATTAGAAATAATAATACCTTTACTGGCTGCCCACAACAGCTATTAATGTGCTGCCTGATGAAGCTGGTGCTCTATGAAGGGTTAACAGGTTCAGCCGCACTCTCAGCTCTTCTTACGTGCTGCCAGGGTTTTTTTTCTCCACAGAAAAGTGTAGCTCTCCTACACTTCATACAGTCTATTACTTTGATATTTCTGCTCGCAATGGCTTATCAAAGAAAGTGTCAGTATTCATACTTTGTAAGGCTATGCAAAAAAAAAATAATATGGGGAAGTCAGTACTTGCATGAAGGCTGTGTATGAAAACACATGTTTGCAATGGTATAATAAATATGTTCTGAGATTTTCCAGGTAAGGAAGACAGAAGTTTTGAGATAAGGTGGTCCCTACTCACTAATAGTGATGAGCAAAACAGGCAAGGTTTTATTCTCATGCAGCAACATCTCACCACACAGAAAGCTGCTGCTCCCAAATCCCAAATCCTATGAAAAACTGAATATTCAAGTTTTAAACAGTTATATTAGAAGAATTCACCATTGCAAGATTATATTTAATAAAGTTTTGCATTTGTTCACATTTTCACTAGCCCTATACAAAGGTTAATTTATGTTATCATTCATAGGCAATACATAAATAATGATAGATAGATAGATAGATAGATAGATAGATAGATAGATAGATAGATAGATAGATAGATAGATAGATAGATAGATAGATAGATAGATAGATAGATGCAGAATGACTTATTGAAGGATGTGTCAATTTTGATACTTTGAAAGGTGATGCGAAAAATACAGACGTGAAATTTTAGTCAGTATTTGCATGAAGGCTGTATATGAAGCACATCTTTCCAATGGTTTAATAAATATGCTCTGAGATTTTTCAAGTGAGAAAGACAGACGTTTTGAGGTAAGGTAATTCTGCTCACTAGTCATGGCACTGCTCTCTGTACCTGTGACAATAATGATCCCATAAACCTATACTAGGATTACAGCAAAAACAAATGTTAAAAAGTAGAGGTTGAGTTGTTTTTCTCAAGGTTTCTTTAAGGTCTCTGTGTCATGCTACATAATATACACAATAATATGCACCCAAAATTCATTTTTAAAGTAATGGACCATGGTGTTTGATGACATATTTTAAACAATGTACAGAAATGTACTGAAATACAACAGGCAGTATAAATGACTCACTCAGTGCCATTCAATGCAACAGAGATGGGATTTACATTTTCAATATTTTTGTTCTTAGTTCAGACCCTTAGCTACTAAACAACACTGCCTACAATTTAACTGGAACTGCTGCTATGACAAACACAGTATGAAATGAAATAGTGAATATTTCTATTTTCAATAGTTATTGTGGTTTATATGCAATAAAGTGTTCATATTTTTTCACATTTTGACAAACCCTATAGAATGACCAACCTGTGTTATTACTCACATACAATTCAGGAGGGACTAATACTAGATAGATAGATAGATAGATAGATAGATAGATAGATAGATAGATAGATAGATAGATAGATAGATAGATAGATAGATAGATAGATAGATAGATAGATAGATAGATAGATAGATAAGGCACTATAAAATAGATAGATAGATAGATAGATAGATAGATAGATAGATAGATAGATAGATAGATAGATAGATAGATAGATAGATAGATAGATAGAAAGGCACTATAAAATAGATAGATAGATAGATAGATAGATAGATAGATAGATAGATAGATAGATAGATAGATAGATAGATAGATAGATAGATAGATAGATAAGGCACTATATAATAGATAGATAGATAGATAGATAGATAGATAGATAGATAGATAGATAGATAGATAGATAGATAGATAGATAGATAGATAGATAGATAGATAGATATTCCAAGTGTTGCAATCAGTTTCTTTATATATTTATTTCACTTGACTTACCTTTCTTTTGTTATTAGGACTCACATATAAATAATTCAACACTGTCTTCGGTCCGACTTTTTCATTCAGTTTCTCATAAGTAGTTCCATAGTCTGTAGACCTGCAATTTAATCACATAATTCCATTAATTGTGCATTGTGATGGACATACAGTAAATTGAATACAAATATAATTAAAATACAAATAAAATATGCATCTTTTTCATATGCATGTTGCAAACATCAATTGAATGAACATTGATTTTTTTTTCATTAACTAGTACTATATGTATACAGGCAGTCAGGCATTATGGCGTAGAGGCACAGACAATGGACTTCAATCCACAGTGTCGGTGGCTCAACTCTTCCTTCTGATCCACTGTCTACCCCCAAGCTGTCACTTCCCTTGTGTTGTCCTCTTCTTGAAAAACTATATCACTTCCCACTTGAATTTAGTGGTTGTTTTTTTTTCTTCTTCTTCTTTGGAAGCTATTGCTTGTGCTCCATTTTGGGTCCTGTCTTATTCTCTTTGTACAGTATATTCTTTCTTCAGGTTCCATTTTTCAAAAGTGTAACATTTCTTTTCAGTGGTATGCCAATGAAACTTACTTATATCCACTAAAATCAGATGAATCTCTAAACATCATTATTACTTGTTTAGAGGATAATCAGCATTGGATGTCAAAAAACATCCTTCAAATAGCTGAAAGTAAAACTGAAGTTATTATATTTGTTCCCTAAATTCTATCAACAATATCAATAATAATTTTGGACCCGGGGCAAAAATTGTGTCCACTTTTGTCAGAAATCTTTGTGTCATCTGTTAAAATTTGACAAGACAATTGACGGTGTGGTAAAAGGCAGTTTCTTGTAACTTAAGAGGAGGTACAGTATACATATACTGGGTGGGCAAAAGTAGGTTTACAGTTGAGTATGCAAAACACAGAGTTTTTTCTTGTATTATTATTTATTTATTAATTATTGCATGACTTATTTGTATTATTTGTCTTCTTCTTATTATTATTGCTATTGTTATTAGTAAGTGCACTACAAGAATTTGTAAATAATACCATGACAGCGCAACTGAAGGCACTCACAAAAGAAGGCTTCTAGAACTGTTTCAGAAAGTGGCAAGAATGCTAGAATAAGTGTGTTCAAAGCAAGGGGGAGCATTTTGAGGGGGATTCATGGTAATGTGTCTTTTACTGTAATATCCATCCATCCATCCATTTTCCAACCCGCTGAATCCGAACACAGGGTCACGGGGGTCTGCTGGAGCCAATCCCAGCCAACACAAGGCACAAGGCAGGAACCAATCCCGGGCAGGATGCCAACCCATCGCAGGACACACACAAACACACCCACACACCAAGCACACACTAGGGCCAATTTAGAATCGCCAATCCACCTAACCAGCATGTCTTTGGACTGTGGGAGGAAACCGGAGCGCCCGGAGGAAACCCACGCAGACACGGGGAGAACATGCAAACTCCACGCAGGGAGGGCCCAGGAAGCGAACCCAGGTCCCCAGGTCTCCTAACTGCGAGGCAGCAGCGCTACCCACTGTGCCACCGTGCCGCCTTTACTGTAATATTTTTTTTTTATTTAAATATTCTCTGTATTTTTTGATTACACCTCATATATAAAAATCACATCAGGTCAGGTTGGGGAGCATGCACTGGTGCATTACCATACCCACCACATGACAAAACAGCTTGGGATCCCGGTTGGCAACCCCCCTGGCAGACAAGCAGTCCTTTCCCACTCTTCTGAAATGGCCTTCTATCTGCCACAGCCAGGTGTTACATGGGTGTTCCCTTGGCCTGGTCCAGCCACTCGAGTCTCAACAATGAGGATCTTACAAGCTAGATCACCCTCTGGGAATCGTGCCACATGGCCGTAGTGCCGTAACTGATGCTCCCTCACAATGCAGGTAACATGGCTCTTTCAGAACTCCGTGAGCAACTGCTCATTCAACACAAAGTCAAATCAGTGGTACCCAAGGATTCCCTGAAGAGACACAGTACCAAAGGAGTCCAGTCTTCATCTGAGGTCACTGGATAGTGTCCATGTCTCACAACCATATAGCAAGACAGGAAACACCAGGACTCTAAAGACTTGGACCTTTGTCCTTTTGCAAAGATATATTTACCTGTTTTAGGAATAACGTTAAACTGCATCCGGCCCTGCAAGTGGTCCTCCAACTTGAAGGGAAAACTTGGGGGTTGGGTGGCAGGATTGGCATTCCAGCCACTGTAAAATCTCCACACAGCTACATAATGACAAACAGGACTTCTTTCTGCTCTCCGCAGGAGTAGCTCAGCTGCAGCTGCCTTTAGGAATGCTGCTTGTATTTTGAAGGTGGATGCAGGAAAGCCCTCAGGAGCCTCATCCCTGGAAGAGTCAAAACCGGCAATGGGGTCAGGCCTGTTAGGGATTGAAATTGGTGTGGTGCTCAGGCATTGGCCGTTGCACTGCAGCACACGGGTCCCAATTTGAGGCGGCACATCTGGGTAGGCACATGGAACATCTTGTCCTCTTTTACTCCGGCATATATATACTATATATATACTGTATATATATATATATATATATATATATATATATCCATCCATCCATCCATTTTCCAACCCGCTGAATCCTAACTACAGGGTCACGGGGGTCTGCCGGAGCCAATCCCAGCCAACACAGGGCACAAGGCAGGAAACAATCCTGGGCAGGGTGCCAACCCACCGCAGGACTATATATATATCTATATATATATATATATATATATATATATATATATATATACATACAGTGTCATGCAAAAGATTGTGCACCCTTGCTTAAATGTGTGTTACTCTGAATAGTTAAGTGAGCAGAAGATGAACTGATTACCAAAAGATGACACAATTTGTTTTCAGCATTTTATGCAAGTTTGGTGTATTGTTTTGTTTTGTACAATTGTACAGTGTAAAAAATGAAAGGACCACCGTGCAAAAGTTTAGGCACCTCATGATATGTGAGGTCTCAGATAATGTTTTCCAAGATTCCCAAATGTTTGCATGCCACTGTACATATAGGCTGCATTTTAAGTTTCACAGTAGTTTCTTACTTTTTACTTTAATGCATGCATATTTTGAATGTGTTTGTTAATGTAAGTGTTACCTCTCAACATTAAATTCTAGAAATAAGCAGAGTTTTATTTTGAAATCTTGTCTTGAATGTCATGTGCATTTTGGGTCAGACTTTCTTCTCAACATTTCACTGTCAAATGTAATGACATCTGCCAGCTATTGTTGCTGTTTTGCCTATGATGTATTAGTGTCTTTTGCTTTACTTTATCTTTATGCCTGTCACAGTGAAAATTGGACCCCAAGCAGTATAATGTGGTTAAACGATTAAGGGTTGAGTGGATGGATTTTCTTGGGTTAGAAAAATCCATCCATCCATAAATGTGTAGTTTAGAGGCATGCTGGGGTCAGAGCCTATCTAGACACCATCAAAAGCAAGGCAGGAACCAGTTGTAGCTGAGACTCCAGCACTCACAGTTGTGCATAAAGGGATAGTTTTGTTTAAGTCCAAATCAGCTTAACTAGCATATCATCAGGATGTTTGAAAGAAAATTTGAGCACCCAGAGAAAAAACCCTCATAGACATGAGTCAGAATTTGAAAATCACAATAGTGTGTGGCGGATGGCCGGGGGCCCTTACCTGGCCAGGACACCCAAAGTGGGGAAGGAAGGACCGGGGGAAAGAGGATTGTCGGGACAGTTTCTTCTCCGGGCCGATAGAGAGCATCCCCCTTGGTTTCCAGTGGGGCCATGGGTTATGAGCATGGGGGCTCAACCCGGTTGGAACCTGTGGCCCCTGCCAGCGGGCGCATGGACCTTTCCAGGGCCTTATTTGGTCACACTTCCACCACACTCGGAAGTGTGGCCAGAAGAAGCTCGTTAGGCACCTGGAGTCCATCCAAGTGCCCTATAAAAAGGAGCCACCTCACTCCATAAGTGGCCAGAGTCGTGAGGAGAAGACAAAGCCTGAAGAGGAGTGGAGGGAGAAGGACTGGTGGAAAGAAGGGACTGAATGGTATTGGTGTGTTGCGTTGTGTTTACTGGTATTGTGGACTGTTAAAACTATAAATAAACGTGTGGAGTGTGGCAAAACCTGTCTCCTGCCAGTCTATGTCTGGATTAGCGTGGTGGTACACAAGTGGTAATGCAGCAGTGTAAACCACAATGCCCATCATGACACCCAGTTTAAGAAGATGCCAGTCATATCCTGATGTAACCCTATTACAGACATTGTCAAGCCTGGCATGACAAAGCCCTAGCCATCCTTCCATGAAGATGTCAATATTTGCAGTTGCCAAAAGCAGTTCAGAAGGCAGATGCTCTAACCACAGGAAGTGACAAGTGACTTGGCAGCACAGAACATGACCCGTCAAAGCCATAGTGCCAATGTGGCTTTCAGTTCACACTCAAAAAGTGGAATCAAAGTTCCATGCTTCCACCCACACTTGTACCTTGTACTAGAAGATGATGTCAGTCTGGCTTCGGCATGTTAAGTGCACTCCTCCAGGTGCAGAGGCACATTTTAATCCAGTTGTTTGACTAATAAACCAACTGAGGATCCAAGCTTGAATTTAGTGACTGTATCATTATTGATGCTTCTTGCTCTGTTGAATACATTTGCCTGAAAGCGACAGGCTAGGCTGGTTTCAAAGGTAAGGGTAGGCAGCCTTTGTTATGCAGCCATTGGGCATTGTCAAGCAATTGGGATGGCTTTTTTTTTCTTAACATTTTTTTTGTAGACACAAGAATTAAAATAGAGAAAGGAAGAAATTTTGAAATACAGTCAGCATTAAGCGAACAATAAGTAATTCCCGTTACAAATAAATACTTTTCAGTTTCTGCTCCCAAAATGAATAATTCAGCAGTTGGTTTTGGCGTGCCTATATGCTGTTCATCAACATCCGTCTATTCCTAAAAGAAAAAAATAATCCGTAGAGCCTTACAGTATGTCACAAGAGATATACATCTGTACGTAGCTGGGGGATGAACTAGGTTATAAAATACAGTATTTATAGCTATTCTGGGGACAGCTGATAATTTGCTCTTCTGACTCTGAAACCAGTTGAAGGGCCAGCACAAAAGATGTATGCTAGCAAAAACGCTTATATAATGAGATAAAAAAATAGAAGATGCGTTTTGGAATTAATGTTGTGCTTGGGTTTCAGATAGGAAGGGGCCGCCGAGAAAATAGATGAGACCATTCTGGTAACTAAACAATCAAAATGCCGCATCCATCTGTGAAATCGATGGCCTAAGACCAAGATAAAAAGCCTTCATTTTCAAAAAGTAAAGGTCAGGCGATAGGAAATCAAAATAACGAAGTAACTCACATTGCGGCTGCATTTCAGTTGCATACTGTATGCCCTGTTTTGCCTTTTTATCAAACCTGCTTCATTACTTTGGTCATACACAGTAAAAGTCAATGTACCCTTTAGACAAGGATGATAAAGGAAGATAGCACTTGAGTTATTAGACACAAGATGCCATGCACGGAAAAAAATAGTGTGAAAGGGGAAAAAACATTAACTAACAGAGGCTGACTCGGTACAGTGTGCAGTCAATACTCTCACCGTTTATTCCACCATAGTGATCATGTTCTCCATGGAGTGGCTAAGTATCACAAATAGGAGCAATTCAGAACTCCTCTTAGCTAAAATTACACTGTCACTTTTTCCAAGGGTCTGGTGGCTCCTCTTCCAGGTTCGTCACAGCTCAGATTACCTTTCCTTGAGGGCTTAGTTTACAGTCAGAGAATTGAAATTTATATGTCATAGCAGAGGACATGACAACAATTTCCTGCCCTAATTGTACAGGACCTGATCTATAACATTGCAAAAACTGAAAAATTAATATGGTGTAGTGAAGAATAGCCCTATAAATAGGACGACCAGATATCTGGTATTTTCATGTATTTCAGCTCCAATTTACTGTCTTCATTTGTCACCTTTCATCACAGACAGTTAATTTCCTATTATAGTAAATTATGGTTTTTCGGGTCCGGAGCTCTGGAAGGAAAAGTCACTATGGATCAAGTTCTTGATCCAGTCCTCCCTACCCCATTTCAATCTCTTCTCCTAAAGCCTGGCAGAGGCACTTGCATGCCTGTTGAGTCAGCAAAGAGGGTCCCTGGAGTATATATATTGGGCTGTTGCCCAAAAGCCTTAGGGGAAGGATGCAATCACTGGTGCCATGATCAGGTGTTGAGAGACATTAAAGATTTCATCAACTTAAGGATTGTTCAAAACAAATAGCATGCAACCAATGAGGAATTACGTCAAATTTGAAAGGGCTGGAGAGAAGGGCTACTTGCCATCGATCCTCTCGAGTTTCTTGTCCAGGTAATAGCTTCTCAGAGGCTCTACAGGCACAAATTTATTTTGAAACAAAATTATTTTTTTTCCATGAATTTCATAATGACAAATCCAGACCTTCATCCATCCACTTTTGAGAATAAACATTATGGGTTTAGGGCATATGCCCAAAAAATAGCATTACAAGAATGATACTGGGCTAAATCTACTTCAGGGTTTAGCAGTCAGGGATTATCCTAGAAGGATGGGATACAAGACAAATCAGCCTTGAAGGGGCTCACCCACACTGGCACAATTTAGTGGTTCCAGTTAACTTGACATGTATGTCTTTGGGATGCAGGAGAATATTGGGAGTTCCCAAATAAAACTCAAATAAGCTCAAGAAAACATGCAATCTTTACAAAGACAGTGAATAAGACAGGAGTCGAACCCAGGCCCCTGAAGTTGTAAGGCGTAAAGCACTGTACTGCACTGCCACCCAAAAAGATCCTTAAACTTCTCAAGCGAACCTTCCCTTCTTTGCACTTAAAGGTTGGCTGAGTAATGAGTGCCAGCATTAATGCGTCCTTTCTTTCTTTTCCCATTCATTGTGAAGTGTCTCAGATTGGAGTCATCAGATGTCAGAAGTGAAAGACACTTAATTCAAATATCAAATATTTTGAAATATTTTATATTGTAAACTGAGACAAAAGAGCAGAACACCAATCTTACTGGTTAAGAGGCACAGCATTGCTGGTGACAGCCTATTTGTAACAGTATCATAAATCAATCAGATTTACACTGTGCTTTACCAAGCAAGCCCCAATAAAATATGAAGCAACAGAAGACAACACGGAAAAAAGCAGATAACATTTAATTCCATGGTGAAAAATGAAAAGTGTTATAGGCTTTTGGGCCATTGACATGTCATCTGATGCATTATACCTGCATATTTTCTTAGTGTCTTTCCTAACTAGCTAGGCACATATGAGATGCAGCACCTATCAATTTTCTGAATCAGATTAGCTATTAAATAAACAAATGTGTGGCATAGTGGTGAAGGCTTTGGACTTCAAACCCAACTGGAAAACCAAAGGCAAAGTAACCAATTGTATCATAAATGTTGTAAGTCACCTTGGATAAAGTCATCAGCCAAATAAGAAAATGTAAATGGGCGTGATGGGCTGAATGGTCTTCATTTGTTTGAGAAATTTCTTATGTTCTTATGTCAATGTATATGTAATAAGTTTGCAATGATTTCAGAATTCTTGTTTTCACATTGTCATTATGGGGTATTGTGTGTTGTTTGATGTTGGGAAAAATGAATTTAAAATCTCTTCCATCCATCTTTCTAATCCACTTATCCTGAGCAGGGTCCTAGGGCCCCCATCCTAGGAGACATAGGGCACAAGGCAGGGACATCACTTTGGCAGGATGCAAGTCCATTAAACCGTAAAACACACTCACACACATGTCAGTTGCTATGTCAGTTCCCCCTAGCTGCAGGTCTTTGGTCTGATGGAGGAAATGGAGTACCTGGAGGAAGCCCATGTAGACAGGGGAGAGTAGGCAAACTCCATGGAGGGAATATCTGGTCTGTTAACCCAGGTCTCCTACTGCGAGGCAACATCACTATCACAGTACCACTGTGCCACCCAAAACGTATTATGTTATCTATCATGTATTATATTTACACATATTGTTATAAATGTATTTATTTTTTCATTTCTCAAAAATGATAAAAATCTCTCAAATCTCTCAAATATAAACCATAAAATAAGAGAACTTTAAATTAAGTCAGAAGGTGTGGAAATGAGTAAACGTAGAAGCAGAGTAAGATCCAATTACCCTGGTGACTTGCTGCACATTAAAAGAGGTCAGAGGTCACATCTGAAGGAGAGGGCATCTTTTAACAAAAACAAAAGATCAAGAGGTGGATTTGACTGTTGTAAAATATATTTAAATATATGCCCATGTAATTGCAGAGGCAGTGCAGTGAATTTCAAGACAGCGAAGAGAGAGCAGTTCATTGCTCCCTGGAAGAGATCAGTAGACAGGATTCTATTTCTGTGCTGAAATTCTTCTGCTAATTGGTCTTTAATTATGAGGCGTACAACACCGTGCCACATGTTTGCATCGAACTACCAAGCAGCATGTCTGAATTTATATTCAAGACTGTAGATGTTCAAACTAATCCTAAGACATACCTGGAATTTTAACTCTCAGATCTAGGGACTTAATTACCTTGCACAATGTTATACAGTCATAATTTGAAATGTAGATAACCAATTAGTAAAATATAATAACAACACAAGAAGGGATTCTAATCGCGTTTTCAATAATATTTCTTCAATCTTGCTCTGGCCTATTAGCAAAAGAAGGATTTATTTCAATGTTTAAAATGTAGATTCAGGCTAAAGGGGTAACTAATATTATTAGCAATAATTACTCACTGAGATTAAATATTCTGGCATGGTCTTTAATTAATTCATTTTTGACATTGATACTTTTTTTTGATTTCCTACAAATGTTCATTAACTGTTCTGTATTTTTTTGAGTACTAAGAGTTACTATACCTAGTGCATAATTCAATTAAAAGAACAGAAAAGTAAATAATGAGGCACTTGCTGCACCAGCATCACATAATGGCTACTAACCCAAACTGTTATAATGCCATGTCATTTACTTCACCCTTATCTCACATCCTCATTCAGTTTTTAGCTTGTGGATGTCCTGTATTTATTTTAGTGGCGGACCACAATCACTATAAAACATACCTACTGACATCTTTTTTTTTAATTTTACCTTTATGTCTATTGACTATTTTTTATCGAATTATTTTGACTACGATGTCAGAATCTATTTTTGGTAGATTTTATCATGTACAATGTTGTCCATTTCACTGTTAATTCATTTAAGAGCTACAAGTTTTGTAGGACAAGGTGAAAAAATAAAAGGATTTCACTATAAATAAAACTAAAGTGACATCTGTTTGTATATGCAGTAGATTCGGAAAGTATTCAAACCTATTAATTATCTACACACTTTATTCTGTTGTAGTATTAATTTTAAATGGATAAACTTTCCAGAAATATGAAAACTGTTGTTGCATATACCCCTAATTTTTAATTCACTACAGAAGATAAAATAAATAAAAAACATAACGAAAAATGTACTGCATAAACAATCAATAATGACAACATGATTGTTAAAGTCCAAAGAAGACCCCCATCTGAATTTGTCTTAAACTATTCTGCTTACCATATAGGCAGAACGAGCAAAAAAAAAACTCAAAAGGGAAATAGTCGATTTCCTGAAATTGTATATTTTACTAAACATGGAGAGATTTTACAAAGCTATTTGTAATTTCCTTTTAATTAAAGAGAGTTCAGATCGATTCTACAAGCAGTGCTCATCTTTATATACAGTGGATTGGCAAAGTAATCAGGTCCCTTCACTTTCTGCAAACTTTACTGATTTTGTAGATTTAGTGTGGATAACATTTTTGTTTTTGCTCATTAATCTACTCACAAATCTATACACAAATCACAGACACAAAAGGTCTGCAAAGTTATTACAATTCAAAAGCTGAAATCTCTCATTTATGTATTGTCACACATATGCACATGGGAGATGGTTTACAGGCCCGAATGTAAGTGCTTCTCTGCTAAACCAGGTGTTGGCGTTGTCCTCTAATGCTTCTTTTGCTTCTCCCTCTGCAGAAAAGAAGAACCCACTTCCTAATGATGCAATTTCTGCATCATCAGACGTCACAGCCCGATGAAGTCATTTCTGGTTCCGGTCACAAGATCCCTCCTCTTCCTGTTTCTCATCCATACATATCCAACATGTTTCATAGCCTATTCAATTCTGTTCTGGACTCCTGCCTCTAAAGACCATTGCTTGCAATTTTGCCAAACTCTTCAAGTATATGGGACAGATTCACCAAACTTTTATGTTTCTTTCTGCCTCTTATTTACAAAATGTATTCAGACCCTTTGCTCTGGCTCTCCAAATTGTGGTCAGATGTATTATGTTTACTTTAATTCTCCTTGACATGTGTTTAGAACATTATCGGAGTCCACCTGTGGCAAACCGAACTGACTGGACATCGTTTGGAAAGGCACACGCCTGTGTTTGTAAGATCTCATAATTCAAACAGCAGGTCAGGGATGTCAGGACAGACAGAAAGCCAATGACCTCTCTGTAGACCTTCATGATCTGATTGTGGTGAGGCACATGTCAAGGCAAGGGGATAAAACCATTTCTAAAGCTTTCAGTGATCCCAGGAGCCCAGTGGGCTCAATAATTGTGAAATTGAGGAAGTTTGGAACCTACAGGTCTTTTTATAGCGTTGACCATCTGGCTAAACTGAGTAACAAGGCCAAAACTCTAGGGGTTGCTGTTGCCCCTTTAAACCCAACAGACAGACACACTGGACACAGGTTAAAAGCAACAAGAAGATCTTTTAATTCTTTTCTTTCTGTAATAGTGCCCTCAAGCACCTCCGCCACAATAAACAGGCAATTCAATAATAATCAATCCATCCATCTTCCAACCCACTGAATCCGAACACAGGGTCACGGGGGTCTGCTGGAGCCAATCCCAGCCAACACAGGGCACAAGGCAGGAACCAATCCCGGGCAGGGTGCCAACCCACCGCAGGACACACACAAACACAGAGCACAAACTAGTGCCAATTTAGAATTGCCAATCCACCTAACCTGCATGTCTTTGGACTGTGGGAGGAAACCGGAGCGCCCGGAGGAAACACACGCAGACACGGGGAGAACATGCAAACTCCACGCAGGGAGGACCCGGGAAGCGAACCCAGGTCCCCAGGTCTCCCAACTGCGAGGCAGCAGCTCTACCCACTGTGCAACCGTGCCACCTAATCACAATAATGATGAACGCAAATCTCTCCTCCACACCTCAGAGGCAAGCTCTGTCCTACTGCTCCTGACTCCAGTTTGCCTGCTGGGTTCACAGCAGTCCTTTAAACAGTCCTTGGATGGAGAACTGACTTTTTCTTCAGCCCAGAAGTACTTCGGAGCTTCTGTCCTTGTGACTTGTCAGTACTTCCGGGCTATGGATGAGGCATACCTCCTCCGGTCCTTTCACAGCTCCTCCTGGTGGCACCCACGGTACCCAGCAGGGCTAAAAAAACCGAACTCCAAGTCCCAAGATGCCCTGCGGGAATCTGGGGCACCGCTACATTCTAGGGGAGCTGCCATCTAACGGTTTGGGGGAGGCAGTGTTCCAAAAGTAGCTGCTTCCCCCCATCCTTCCATCCTCAGAGCATCCTGGCTGGCTTGAGCTGCCAGCCGTCTATCACACAAGTCAAGAAGGGTCTTGGTTATGGAGGTGACCAAGGACCCAGTGGTCACTCTAGCAGAGCTCTTCTGTAGTCAGCCATCTCATCAGCACTTCATCAATCAGGTATTTATGGCAGAGTGGATATAGGGAAAGCACTCTTAAAAGGAGTATGACAGTTTAACATGATTCTCATGTCTGATGAGACAAAACCTGAACTGTTTGGGCAGACCTCCAAGCACATGTCTGGCAAAGACCCGGTACTGCTCATCACCTGCCTAATACGGTGTCAGTATCATGCTGTGCAGATGTTTCTCAACAGCAGGGACAGGAAGGCTGGTCAGAATTGATGGAGGGATAAATGCAGCCAAATGTGGAAAGGTCATTGAAATAAACCTGCTCCAAAGTGCATGCATCTGCAGACTGGGGTGATGGTTCACCATTCTGCATGAAAAGATAGATAGATAGATAGATAGATAGATAGATAGATAGATAGATAGATAGATAGATAGATAGATAGATAGATAGATAGATAGATACTTTATTAATCCCAAGGGGAAATTCACAAGAGCTGCTGGAAAGGCTGCTACTTGCAGCGGCGCCTGAGTCATATGATCAAAAAAAGGAAACACACATATGGCAAAGACAATGTTGGAGTGATTTTGGGAGAAGTCTCTGACTGTCCTTGAGCCCAGACGAAAACACTATAAAACATCTGCGGAGGGACTTGAAGATGGCAGTTTGCAGACACTTTCCATCCAAGAACACTTGAAACTGCAATTGCTGCACAGATGGAATGAAAAATCTAAACTTGATTATCAGGATAAAATTGAACAGAAATTGCCCACGCAAAATTTAAGCTTGATGTAATCAGGCATTAAGATCATACCTGGCCATCATTAGTCAAACAATGATAACCATGTAAGGGTTTCTGGTTTTAACTCCACCTTTGTTTGAGCTAATGGTTTCAATGAACACTACATGAGATCTGAGCAGTTCGATTTTACTGAGAAAGTGCAATGCTTGAAGCAAATGATTTTGGATAAGGAAGAGATTTATTTTTGTTCAAAAGGATGTAGAGAACATTTTTTACAAAATTAAAAATACAATTCCTAGACTAGAATATCTTATTTCAAGGCTTTTTTAGTTGTGTTTACCCAAAATTACTAAAGTTGTGCAGCTTCAGTATGCTTAATAGGATTCTGGCAAAAAAGCTTGACATGTTGAAATTATTCCACAGACAAAATATCTTTCTTTTTAAAAGTTTTAGTACAAATTCAAAGTAAAACAGTTCACACAAAAATAGAGCAAAAATTGATATAGCAAAAAAGAAAAGTTCTTGTATATGTAAAGTTTGGTTTAAATCTTATATATATCTTGGTTCATTCTTTAATTTTGCTTATACAGCTGAACCATTTCTAAACGTTCAGAAAACTGTATGCTTATTCAATTTTTATGCTGTAAATGGGTCTTTCATTCCCTGCTAGCAATGGGACCTGTTCTAAACAGCAACTAAAAGTGACTTAATTAACACACTGTATTTCAAATAATAATAATAGTAATAATTCTTTGTATTTATATAGCGCTTTCTCACTACTCAAAGCGCTCAGCAATTGCAGGTTAAGGGTCTTGCTCAGGGGCCCAACAGAGCAGAGTCCCTTTTGGAATTTTATGGGAATCGAACCGGCAACCTTCTGATTGCCAGTGCAGATCCTAGCCACAAAGCCACCACTCTGCAAATATAGCAAAAAAAAGCTCTATCTCATATTAACTTACTTATTAACATATTAATGTAAAAGGCTATATATAACATTGTCTATGGCTATGAAAGAAAACTATATTCTAGTAGCTATTTTTCAATGGGAAATAGAGCAGACACTCGAAGAATTTAACTTTAAGCATCATCACACATGTGCGCATGGTAGGCAGCTAAAGGGCTTGAATAAGGGCAATTCCGAGTCAGACCGGGATGTGGCAGAGTGCACTGATTCTTTTTCTCACTTTCCTGCAGACCATCCACAGGAGATTCCACCTGGCCCTGTTGACGTCACTTCCGGGTCCAAGCCTATGATGGAAGACCTTGCCAGCTCAGGCCCCTTTAATGTCATGTCCAGGCTCGAGCCTATGGTTGAAGACCCTCATGAGCCCAACCCCTCTGACTTCACTTCCTGTCTTCCCTTTTAAAAACCTCCATCTTTCCCCTATTCCTTCAGTTCTGTTTTGGACTCCATTTATACTTTTGCAACTTTGTAGCCAGGATACCAATATACGGGTGGCTGCCCCAAACCTTGCTATGGTTCTGTGTGGAGTTTGTGACAGCATAAAGATTAAAGTTGGCTCTTACAGCTATGTTTATTTTATTTTATTTTTAGGTTGTCTTTAAAACAGAAGAAGGTCCCAAAGCTATGGAAACAGGCTACAGTAATTCCAGTAGTTACAAACAATAATCCTATAACCTTAAATGACTTTAGATCAGTGGCTCTGACAAGACATCATTTGAAAAATTTGTAAAGAGGACGCTAACAGAGAAAGGTCAGGGTTTATTCGACCCATTTCAGTTTGTCTACCAGTCTAATTGAGGTAGCACAGGATGCCATTGTCACTTTGCTTCATCTGTTATATAACCATTTGGAGGGCTTCAAGTCTCCTTTTTGCAGATGTCTTTTCAGCTTTTAACACCATCCAGACCCACCTTCTTGCAGAGAGACTTAGAAAAAATAGTGGGATGGCTGGTGGACTTTTTAAGAGACAGGTCTCAAAGACTGAAATCAGTGGCTGTTATTCTGACACGCTGTCCTCATCCACAGGGTCCTCTCTGGAATGTGTATTTTCACCTCTTTTGTACATTCTCTACACTAATGGTTGTTACACTAAATTTGAAAACAGGTTCATCTTAACGTTTGCTGATAACTCAGTGATGTAAGTGTACTGAACGATCTGGTCCAGTGGTAGATGATTTTATTAACTGATGTGATGAGTCTTGTTTATACCTAAATGTTATAAAAACTAAGGAACTTGCAATTGATTTCAAAAGAAATACCATTTAGTCACAGGGAACAATCATCAAAAAACAGGTGGTGGAGATTGTTGGCAGTTATAAATACCTGGGTGTAATAAAACAGGGCTTCTGCTAAATAAATAATAAAAAAATAGACTCAAATAGATTGACTTTTAAGCAATACACAGAAGCCATCTGCAAAAAGGGACAACAGCACCTGTACTGTTAAAGGAAGCAGATTCTTTTTAGCATCATACCATTTTATCACTCTTGTAAATCTTGCATTGAGTTGGTCTTTACTTGTGTTCAGCTGGCCTGGTTTGGAATTATTCATTTCAGCACAAAAAAAATAACAGTCCAGTCTCACAGACCTGTTTAACTTGCAAGTATTGCCGTAATCAGAGTGTATTTGTCTGGCAGGACTCACCCACTACATTCACAATTTCAGTTGTTACCATCAGCTCACAGGTTCAAGGCTCCAGTGATAAAAAGCTAACAGTCCAACTGCAATTAATCTTCTAAATAAGCTCAATTTTAATAAACATCCACAGGTGTAAATCATAAAATGAACAGTTACTGTAGCATTTGCATTATTCATCAGTCAACTCCACATGTATTACGCTCATTGTTATATTTTATTAAGTTTACATTTTGATGACTGTGTTTGTTGTTAATGCGCTTTTAATGTTATGTCGTAGTCTCTTTGTAAAACCTGCCGAAAAGCCAAATATCCCTCTTCGGACAATAAAATTGAATTGAGTTGAACTGAGTTGAATTGAATTAAATTGAAAGGGGCTTCTACAAAGTACTAAGTTAAGGGTGTAAATGCTTATATGAATAAGATTTCTACTTTTCTGTTTTTAATAAATTTGCAAGCCCTTTCTGAAAACATGTTTTCAGTTTGTCTTTAGGGGTTATTGAGTATAGATGGATGGGCAAACATGGCAAATTTATCCATTTAAAATTAAATCTACAACACAATAAAGTACAGTGGAACCTCGGTTCATGACCATAATTCGTTCCAAAACTCTGGTCGTAACCCGATTTGGTCGTGAACCAAAGTAATTTCCCCCATAGGATTGTATGTAAATACAATTAATCCGTTCCAGACCATACGAACTGTATGTACTGTAAATATTTTTTTCAAAGATTTTTAAGCACAAATATAGTTAATTACACCATAGAATGTACAGCGTAATAGTAAACTAAATGTAAAAACATTGAATAACACTGAGAAAACCTTGAACAACAGAGAAAACTAACACTGCAATAGTTCGCGCTATAGCGCTACGAACTGCTCGCTGTAAACACTTTTTTTAATGAGTTTTAAGCACAGGGAAAAAAATGAACATTTGAAAAATCCGTAATTTAATAAACAACCAAGAAAAGTAACATTGCAACAATGCAGGTTACGAACCGATCGCTATAAACAGAAGTGAAGTGGAGGTTAAAATCCAATAGAAAAAAGTCTTCATTAAACACAACAAGGTTAAAACAATGCTGGAATCTGTCTGTTTAAAAACAAGCCCTTAAGTGGCCAGCCCCCTCTCTCTCGCTCGCGCTCACGTGTGCGTGTGTCTCTCTTGCGTGCGTGAGTGTATGTGTCTCTCTCGCTCACTACACAGGGAGATTCAACACGTGCGGAAATCATCAGCGTGCACAAACCGAAAGGGAAACTGGCTTGTTCGTATACCGAGTGTGTGGTTGTGAACAGATGCAAAAGTTTGGCAAACTTTTTGGTCGTAAACCGATTTGTACGTGTTCCGAAACATTCGTGAACCGAGGTTCCACTGTATATAGAAGATGAAGGGGTCTAAATACCTGGGGAATTTACTGTATGTTTATTTTGCATCATGTAAAAATGACTGTACATACTTTTAATTGCAAGATACCTCAGGGATAGTTCAACTTAGAATACATGATACATCTTGATGTTCCCTGGAGTGTAACGAATGTCATGAAATACAACAGGGTGACCTGTCATTCTATTACACTTGCAACCCTAAATTACAATAAATGTCCCTAGAGACAATATGGCCCTATCTGTATAGAATTTGTAGTAAATATATAATAGTCTTTTACAATCTATTACAAGTATATATATCTCTCTATTATACAGTATAAAAAATGTTTCAAAGCGACAAGACTTTTTAGGAGACAAGACTTTTTGGAAAAGATTTTTTTTAAATTTTTTTATTAATTTTATTGTAATCATTCCATACAAATAGATCAATTTTTACAAAAAAATAGGATTGAAAACAAATCAAACCCCAACCCTGAGAAGGAGAGCATGGCCAAAGGAGTAATACTTAAGGCTTGTAAATTGTTGAGTTTAATAGGGCAAAAAAGATAAATGGAGAAAGAAAAGAAATGCGGAAATAATTATTTCTTCTTATTCTAACATATTATTGATTAGATCCTGCCAGGTTTTGAAAAGATTCTGTACTGATCCTCTAACTGAAAATTTGATTTTTTCCAATTTCAAATGATATAAAACATCGGTTTCCCACTGACTTATAAGAGGAGAGCTAGGATTCTTCCAATTTAACAAAATAAGTCTGCGTGCCAAAAGTGTAGTGAATGTAGTCACAGTTTGCTTGTCCTCCTCCACTTCAAATCCATCTGGAAGAACATCAAACACAGCTGTTAATGGGTTTGGAGGGATTGTGACACCAAGGCTATCTGTAATGCACTTAAACATTTTGGTCCAAAATGATGTTAATTTGGTGCAGGCCCAAAACATGTGACCCAGTGAGGCAGGAGCTTGGTTGCAGCGTTCGCAGGTTGGATCTTGCCCTGGAAACATTTTGAACAGTTTTAAGCGAGACAGATGAGCTCGATATATAATTTTGAGTTGAATAATTCTATGCTTTGCGCATACGGATACATGAATGTTTTGAGTTCCAAATAAATGAGGTTAAGGTTGAATCTAATTGCTTAAAAATGATTTATTGATATATATTGGAATGTTTTGAAATTAAAAAAGAAGCTTAGGAAGGATATTCATCTTAACAACGTTAATTCTTCCAGCCAGAGTGAGATGCAGGGTTGACCATCTATGCAAGTCTTGCTTAATTTTTTCCATACAGACGGCGAAATTTTGTTGATAAAGAGATTTATGTTTACTTGTGATATTTACCCCTAGGTATTTAAACTGATCTGCTATGGTAAAAGGTAGGGTGTCCAATCTAATATTATATGCTTGTGAATTCACTGGAAAGAGTATGCTTTTATTCAAATTAATTTCTGAGACCAGAGATCTTTTGAAATTCTTTAAGTGCTGTTAAAACTGCAGACACAGTGTTTTCTGGGTCTGATATATATAAAACCATATCATCTGCATATAGAAAAATTTTCTGTTCCAGTCCTTCTCTGATAATCTCCTTTATCTGATAAGAATTTCGACAGTGGACCGCCAGTGGTTCAATGGCAATTGCAAACAGCAGTGGTGACAAAGGGCATCCTTGTCTGGTGCCACGTTCTAGATTAAAGTAGTCTGAACAAATATTGTTAATACAAACTGAAGCTTCTGGATTGGTATACAATAGTTTGATCCATGCACAAATATTCGGGCCAAACCCAAATTTCTCAAATGCAGTGAAAAGGTAGTTCCATTCAATCATATCAAATGCTTTTTCTGCATCCAATGATAATAATATCTCTGGGGTGTTTGACTTTGCTGGTGATATATTACATTAAACAGGTGTCGAAGATTGGAAGGTAAGTGTCGGCCTTTAATAAATCCAGTTTGATCCTGTGATATTACTGAAGGCAGCACTTTCTCCATCCTTGTAGCTATAATTTTTGAGAGTATCTTAACATCATTATTCAGAAGTGAAATTGGTCTGTATGATGCACATTGTAACAAGTCCGTATTTTGTTTAGGAAAGACGGTGATTAATGCTTGACGAAAGGTTTGAGGTAGAATTTGATTGTCTCTAGCTTCTGTAAATGTTGCCAATAAGAGGGGAGCTAGCTGAGTGGAAAATTTCTTATAAAATTCTACAGGGTAGCCTTCAGGGCCTGCTGATTTCCCGCCTTGAAGTGACTTTGTAGTATCTAGTAATTCTGATCAGGTCAGAGGTTTATCCAGTTCCTCAGCACTAAAAGTATCTTATTTGTCGTATCTGTAATGTATCCAGAAATGCATTAGATTATGTGTTGTCTTCTTTAAACTCAGTAGAATATAAGGTTTTATAGTAGTCTCTAAATGTGTGCATTATATTTTTATGGTCAGTGATTTCATCTCCATTCGTGTTGGTGATTACTGGCATTGCATTGCGAACTTCTTGCTTGTGGATTTGTTGAGCTAACAGCTTATTAGCTTTATCTTCGTGTTCATAGTAATGATGTCTTGATTTATAAATAAGTTGTTCAGTTTCTTTAGTTGTCAAGATGTTGAGTTCTGTATGCAGAGCCTGCCTTGGAAAAGATTTTTTTCAAGTCCCGCGAGACGAGAATATTGCCATGAGATGCCATGAGTCACGCCCTCCTATCAACCATTTTCAAACAAGACCACGGTACTCTTACCTCTCAGTCTTGTGAATGCATTTGTCAGACACACTTCTTGCTCTCTCAGTTCTTATAAATTTTAACATTTTCCTCACTTTAAGTTCCCAATTAAAGAAGATGTATTATGTCCAAATCTTATTGAAAAATTTCATCACGAAGGGTTATCAATAGAAGAAATGAGTACATGGGCAATCCTAGCACCTAGAAACGAGGAAGTCAAACGAATTTACGGCAAAAATATCGATCAATAACATGGCAAAATGGTTAAATGCGTATCAATAAATACAGTGCACTGAAACAGTGCGGAAGATGAAAACAACAACTTACAATATCAAGAAGAATATCTACAACCATTAACACCGTCCGATCTTCCACTGCACGTATTACTGTAGAAAGAAGGATGTATCCATTGAAAGGTAATGTAGTACATCTTCCACAGATAACATTAGACAACAAAGGAGATCTTGATATGCCATTTGCATTAAAATAGTAACAGTTTCCAGTTAGAATAGCTTTTGCATAGACAATTAACAAATCTCAGAGCCAAACATTCAAAAAAGTTGTTTTATTTAATAGAGAGAAAGAGACGAAATTCAATCATGGGCAGTTATATGTCACGTTGATGCAAATGTAACATTTCAAATGAAAATTAAAATATGTTGAAATTGTACATTCACATCCTCATACGTGAGCGGCAGAACCACAAAGAAGCTAGCACATAGCGTTGGTCCGGGGGTTGGTGAGTGAAGCGAGCAGGGGGCAAAGCCCCCTAGTATATATAGTGATGGCCGGCCGACTTTCTTACACAGCCGGGATACCCAGGAGATGGAGGGATAGGGGAAGGCAGCTTCTTTAGGGCACTGCCTTCCATGGAACGCTAGATATCAGCCCCTCAGGGTTCTCACTGGGCATCATGGGACTTGAAGTTCTTTTATTCAGCCCTGTTGGTTGCTCTGGGTGCCACCAAAGGGTGCTGTGAGGACTGAAGAGCCCTGCATCATGAGGTTTCCACCTCACCCAGAAGTGCTGACAGACCATGTGGGCGGATATTTGGAAGCACTTTTGGGTGGCTAATATAAAAGGAGCTGCCTCCCTCACTTCAGGGGAGCCAGAGTAGGGTGGAAGGTGGACAAAGCTTGCTGGGAGGAGTGGACGTGGCAGTGACTACGAGACAGAGAGAGAAGAAAAGAAAGAATTGTACTTGTGTCTATTTTTGTACTTGTGGCAGTGGTGGGAAACGCTTGTTATAAGAAGAGTTTCACACAGTACAGGCTCTTTGTGCTTTTAACTTGTGACCTATGTCTGTCGGTGTTGGGTGTTTGGGGGAGCTGGAGTGCTGTCCACTGTCCAAAATATATGTGGTTCTATAACAGAGTGAATTATTAAACATAAGGAAAAGGACTAAATGTAACTCAAGGATTAAACTAAGTCTCTGCCTTATCTTAGAGAAGCTACCAACGTAATTTTCCAAGGTTAGAATGAGGTAAAATCAGGGGTGCCACTATATTTCAGTTACTAACATGGCTGCTTCACAGGTCCATTAGCTGTATTTGGCTCCTGGCCTAGACAGTGAATGATCTCCCAGTGCAGTTTTCTGGGTATTCCATTAGACATACAAGTTTATTTATTTGGTGATTCTGCACTCGTCCAGTATCAGTGAATATACAAAGGTATTCTTTGTGTTAGACTGGTGCTGAGTTTGTGGAATGGTGTATGCCTTGCACCAACATCACTGATCATTTCCTTCCAAAAGCATGCAACCCAAATGGCACCTATAATCAAAAGAACAAAATTACGGTTTAGTAAGCTTGGTACTTGTTGACTACTTTTGCACTATGCCTTAGTCCACAGGCAGAATACTGTGGGATCAATTAGGCAATAACAACATTCTTGATATACAAGTATAGTAATTCATGTCAGTCAGGAACCAGCTGGCTTACACCACTAAAAGAAGGCTTCCAGAATAGCCTTTCCGTTAATTTGAAGTGCGTTGTGTTAAAAAAAAAAGTTCAACTTTATTCCAACAATTTTAATCACCCAAGTCTCCTTACTTTCCTCTCAAACAGCATGTTTAGTTCTCGGAGATATTATATAAATAACACCATATGTGAAGAGCATCTTCAAACTGTGTCCAGTCAAACACTGGACAATGCGCGGATGGTCTGCATACATGAGGATTCAGTGATAGGCCGCTCTGCAGCACTAGCACAATTAAAAAATGTCATATATTAGTGAAGACCACGGAATGGTGGCTTCCTTGAATCAAAAGCATATGCTAAAGAAAGAAAACTCCTGAAGCTGCAAATGAAAGCTACTGATTTTAAATGCACTTTTATTTTAAAAAGCAAGCTTATATAATGGATGGTTAAATAATAACAACAATAAGTTACATTATCAATCCATTATATAAGTCAGATATTTGCAGTAGAGCCCATGTCTATGTTAGTAAAAGAGAATCCTACACCAAAGCAGGAGTCAACTTCACTGCCCGCCAACCTTGCCATGGTGCCCAAATAGAATTGTTATTCTGTAACCAGAATTTGCCAGCAGCTCTTTAGCTTGTAGGTGAAAATCCTGCAGCACACATAAAACAATCTACCGGAGCAGATCTCATCATGACAGCATATCTTTGGATTAAGACAGAAAACTGAGATCCCCAGAGGAAACCCTTGCAAGAATAGAAATAATATAAAGCAGAAAAGGTTTTTTTTTATTTTTTCTTTCTTTTTTTTTTTGTGAAAAATAACAAATGACAATTATAGAAACAGGCAGTACTGTGCCACAATGGTTGCATTGCTGCCGCACAGATCTGTCATCCAGGATTTGAATCCTGTGCCAGACAATTTTGTGTGGCATTTGCATGTTCATTGTGTGTTCGTGTTGGGGTTCCTCTGGGTCCCCTGGTTTTCCTCCCATATCTCAAGAGACCTGCAGGTGTCAAGGGGGGTGGGGGGTGGGGAGAGGGTTGCCCACCTAGACAGACTGATTTTCATTAAAGGTAATAAACTTGTGAATTCACCAAGGATGTGTGCTTTGTTTTGGCACACTTCACATCCAGATTGGTTATCTGGTGCTAAACCTAACCTTAGGTGGGAACTTATACATACATCCAAAGTCATTAATGTAGCTCAGAGGTCTGTAAAGTCAGTCCTGGAGGGCCACAGTGGCTGCTGGTTTCTGTTCCAGCCAAATTTCTTAATCTGAAATCAATTACTGTTGTCGAAGCATTTATTGCTGTAGCACAATTTTTACGCTTCATTTTAGTTATGTCATTTGTTAAAGGAATACCCGACCCAAAAATGATATTTTAGCCCATGTGTTTTGTAGTGGTGACCAAGACCAAAATGTAATCTCATATTATCATGCACAACAGAAATAACAAAGTTTATGGTAGAATACAACAAATTCTACACCTTATGAGAAGGATTTAGGAGTCGTAGTGGACCTGACATTACAGACAGTGTTCAGAAGCCATTAAGAAGACTAAGAGAATGTTAGCACCCTAATGTGTAGATTACAAGTCCCAGGAGGTTATACTCAAGCTTTATAATGCACTGGTGTGTCTAAAAAGGACATAGCAGCACTAGAAAAAGTCCAGAGAAGAGCAACTAGGCTGATTCCATTGCTGCAGGGGATAAATTACGAAGAAACGTTAAAAGAGCTGAGCCTTTTGAGTTTAAACAAATGAAGATTAAGAGGTGACATGACTGAAGTGTTTAAAATTAAGAAGGGAATAAGTAAAGAGGATCGAGATTTTAAAATGAGGTCATCAAGGACACAGGGACGCAGCTGGAAACTTGTTAAGGGTAAATTTCACACAAACATTAGTAATTTTTCCTTTACACAAAGAACGATAGAAACTTGGAATAAGCTACCAAGTAGTGTTATAGAAAGTAGGACTTTAGGGACTTTCAAAACTCGAATTGATGTTATTTTAAATTAATTAAGTGCATAGAAACAGTGAACTTTGCTGAGCTGAATGGCCCAATCTCGTTTAGATTGTTCTAATGTTCTAATGCTATAACTCAAGACTGACAAATGCTTTACAACAGCAAATGATATGAAAAAGAAATCCATGAAGAAAAAAAAACAATTGATGCTACTCATATTGCATAATCCACATGCCAATTATCCAGTTCTTTGTTCAGAACATGCAAAACACAAGGTAAATTATTGATCAATAGATACTTCAGAACCAATCAGAACACATCACAAACAAACACATTCACATAGTGCTGAGTTACTGAATTGAAGACAGGACTTCCTTCTCTCCCCCTCATTTATATGGGGCCTCAAATGCCAGGATGTGGCAACGCTTTTTTATGCTTTTTAAGATAATACTGTCTTGGTACAATAAACCAATCAGTGTTTAAAGAGTTGGAGCTTCAGTAGACCCTCTTTCCCTATTAGAAATTCTCAGGGAACAAAGCATTCTCATTGTTTCCTCCTAACAATATTTTTCCCACGGACTGGTGATGAAAAAATTATTTGTCATAAGCAGGTTATATAAGCGCAAAGCATACAGAATATAGATACCACCGTGACATATTTAATATTGGTTGAACATAATGACTGCCAAGACCATTAAATCAAATGGGGATGGCAACATCACAAATTAGCACAAATACAGTATATCAGGAAACTAATTAAAAACTAATATGAATGACATCCTAAGTGATTTTGAAAGATAAAGTGATCTTTAGTATTAACCAAACATGGTAAGAATTTTCCAAACAATCTAGATTGGCCTCAGACAGCCTTGAGGACCACAAGTGATTCTCAAACGACAATACATGTTTGGGGATAACCTGTTAAAAGTGTGTAGTGAACAGCGGCAAAGTCTTGCGCTGCAAATGCTGCACCCACAGTAGTGATGTGTCGGTGGCGAACGAAACGGCTCTTGGAGCCGACTCTTTGAAGCGAACGATCGGAGCCGGCTCCTGCCTGTGAGCCGGAGTTGGAGCCGCTTTTTTAATTTCTCTATTTTTTTTTCTAAGCTGCATGGGATTGGTCAACTAGAAAATGCGTGTCTGCACTGAGCAGGAGCAGGAGGGGGAGGGGGCGGTGCTACAGACAAACACTACACACACGCTCAGAGAGAGAGAAACAGGAGGGAAGGACACGTGCGCGACAAAATGAGTGACCGTAGGAAACGGAGTAAAATTTGGATACATTTCAATTACATTGATAATACAAAGGCAGAGTGTAGAGCGTGCAAGGTTAAAATCTCATATCGAACAGGCTCTACAAATAATCTGCACCTGCACATGAGAACTGTACATCCATCAGTGCAGTTGGAAGAAAAAAGACAAGCAAGTGAACCTGCTACTAATGAAAGTGACAGTTTGTCTACTGCAACTGTTGAAAGTGCCAGTTTGTCAATGTCTACACCGTCATCCAGTACAGCACCACAACCACCTAGACCTACAACCCAGAGCTCTATGAGACAGTTTGTGCAAAAAGCCATAACTCCAGTTAAACAGAACACAATTGATGAGGAATTGGCTAAAATGATTGCACGTGATTTCCAACCATTTTCAATCGTGGAAGACAAAGGATTCAGAACCTTTACTCATGCTCTCAATCCATTTTATGTAATTCCAAGCAGGAAAACTCTCTCCCACAAAATTATCCCAAACCTATATGACAGAAAACGTGCTTCACTGCAAGAGAGAGTTAAAAAAGCTCCAGGAGTTTGCCTGACAACTGACTGTTGGACATCCCGCACCACCACATCCTACATATCAGTTACTTGCCACTTTATTGAAAATTACAAAATGGTGACCTGTCTTCTGGATTGTTTTGAGTTCAGTGACAGACACACTTCTGATAACTTAGCAGAGGAGCTGCTCAATGTGGCAAAAGAGTGGGATGTGGAAAACAAAGTGGTTTGCTGTGTCAGTGACAATGCAGCTAACATAATTAAAGCAATTAAAATTCTGAAATGGACCCACCACCCATGTCTTGCACACACAATTAACCTGTTTGTGAGAGATGCTCTGAAGGTGATGAAACCCACTGTGGACAAAGTGAAGGCAATAGTGGAATTCTTCCACAGGAGCACAACAGCCACAGAGAAGCTCAAATCTACCCAACGACAGATGGGCATGCCTGAACTCAAGCTCAAACAGGAGTGCATTACAAGGTGGAACTCAACCTTTCATATGCTAAAATGGATTCTGAAGTCCAAGGATGCAGTCATCTCTACCCTGGCTGTTATCAGTGCACCAGTTGATCCTCTGAGCCAAGAGGAATGGGAGTTGCCGCAGGAGACATGCATGGTTCTGGAGCCATTTGAGCAGGTCACTGTGGAGATCAGTGCAGACAGGTACAGTGTACAAATGCTACTACATTATTATTCAATTATTATTATCATTTTTATTAGTTGTTGTTGCATTATTGGTATGAAAAGTAGATTAGACATGAATGGAAATACTGTAATATATACTGCTAAATAAAACAAAGCATAATTTTAACAGTTATTCTTTACTCATTTTCAGCTATGTTACAGCATCCAAAATGCTGATCCTGTGCAAGGGTCTGCAGAGAGTAACAACTGAGCACCAGACCAGAGTAATCACAGGGAAAGTGGAAGAGTTAGTGGCTGCTCTCTGTGCATCCATGGACAGAAAGTTTCACAGAATAGAATACAATAGTATTCTTTCAGAAACCACCATGCTTGACCCAAGATTCAAAAGGTTGACCTTTAATGAAAACAGAGCGGCTGATGAAGCTCTTCAGAGAATAAGTACAGCAGCAAGATACTTCCAGCCAGCTCCAATGCCAGGGGGCCAAGAGGGAGAAAAGGGAACAGAGGATGAACAAGAGAAGCCACAAGCATCTGCTGTTTGGAGGTTCTTTGAAGAACGAGCAACTGGTCCTGGAGACACTCGGAAAAGAAGGAATCCCTCAGCAGATGCAATACTGGAAGTGAGATCGTATCTTGAGGAGCCTCTTTTCCAAAGAAGCGCAGACCCGCTGAGCTGGTGGGAAACCAAGGCTTCAGTTTACACATGTCTTACGCATGTAATGGCACAGAGACTGTGCATTGTAGCAACATCAGTCCCCTCAGAGAGAATCTTCTCCAAAACAGGGCAGATAATAACAGAGAGAAGAAACAGGATCAACCCCTCAAAGCTGAGGCACTTGGTTTTTCTTAATGCCAACCTTCTTTAAAGACTAGCTAAAACTGTTTCCTGGATGCTACTTTTTTGTTTTACACATTATTTATATTTTGTTTTGTGATTCTCTAAGCTTATGTTGTTTCACTGTAAAAAATTAAAAATATTGGATCTTTCTCAAATTGAGATGGTTTGTTTTTGTACCTTAAAATTTATTATTCTGTACCATGTTATAAGACATATAAATAATAAACATTTAATATAATGTATGTTTTGTACCTTAGTAATTAATTTCACATTATTTTTGGTAATAAATTAATTTTAGCACCAAAAAAATCTGAAGAGCCACTTGGGAGCTGAAAGAGCCGGCTCTTTTAAGTGAGCCGAGCCATAAGAGCCGGCTCGAATTCCCATCACTACCCCACAGGGCTTCTTCTTAAAAAAACCAGCCACAATTTCTCCAGTCGATGTATTTTAAACTGCCGCTGGGGTTTTGGAGGAGGAGGAGGAGGTTGGGCGCATGCGCTGAGAGAGCAAAAAAATTACTGAACGAAGAGTTAACGCTAAGAGAAAATTAAAAGCTAAAATTACTGTTGTCCATTCAAGAGCAAAAATGGACAAGGTATCTGAAACTTCATGATTAATTTGTACATTGTAGTAAGTGCTGTAACATTGGAGTAAGACAGACACAAGCCCATGTAGACCACCACAGCTACTGGGCTCCACACGTGTATCTCAAGTGCCTCTGTCTGCTATGATATCTTTCTTCCATTTTAACTATTCCATCACCATATGACTTAATAATAGCAAACAGGGTTAAGATAAGCATTGTGATCTATGGATATACAATGTGTTAAAACGGTGTGGATATTTTGTAATGGTATATCTGCAATTTTAAACTGACAGCAATCTTAAATTCTTTAGTTATTCATTTAGACATTCAAGAAGGTGAATGTTGTGCAACCTTGTCCGTGCTTTACTGGTTTGTTAAGCAGATTTGGGTGTTTTGAGTACTGAAATCTGCATCTTCTGAGGCTCTTCATCGTTTACTCTCTTAATGGCTATCCTTTTGACGAAGTGTGACACGTCATTTACTTCAAATGCGTATTTTGCAGTTCATATTATCGCTGCCAGTTTTCTCAAGCTTATATCAAGTCCTACACTATCGTTGTAATGCTGAACAACAGAGAGCACACGCAGTACCTTCCACAACATATCGTTCACACTTACTATTTGTCCATTGATGCCATCGAATACCAACGTATATTCTGATGCTACAGATAGGTTTTTCTTTTGCATTAGGGTATGTTTATTTTAAAACAAGTTACATTAAATTTTAAATTATACAATGGGCTCTCTGCACACACTATACACATTTATATGTCTAATAGGGTTTTTAGGAGGGGTTTCAACTATTGAAGGTTCTTCATAAATAAAAGCTTGCTGTCTGTTGGACCAGGTTAATGAGAGCACCTGTGATCTTTGCCTTCATGAGGCATTGGATTGGTTTAGTAATGTGACACTCAGTGAGACGTCTAACTACTCCCACACAGTTTTAAACAAAATTCACTTGTGATTGTATCTATATATATATATATAAAGGAGAGTTGGAATCCGAGAGACTGTGTTTGTGTGTTTGTGGAGGGATGGAGAGTTAAGGCGGGTGTTGAAGTCACGTGATCATCTCCCCTCCCATTCACCTCATTTCATTCACTTCATTTCGCGCCAAGCTGAGCTCCGCAGCTGATGTGGTCTTGCCGTTCTTTTTCCTTAGTGTTTAGTCGTTTCTCCTTTACTGATTTACTGTTGGGCGGCATGGTGGCGCAGTGGGTAGCGCTGCTGCCTCGCAGTTGGGAGATCTGGGGACCTGGGTTCGCTTCCCGGGTCCTCCCTGCGTGGAGTTTGCATGTTCTCCCCGTGTCTGTGTGGGTTTCCTCTGGGCGCTCCGGTTTCCTCCCACAGTCCAAAGACATGCAGGTTAGGTGGATTGGCGATTCTAAATTGGCCCTAGTGTGTGGGTGTGTTTGTGTGTGTCCTGCGGTGGATTGGCACCCTGCCTGGGATTGGTTCCTGCCTTGTGCCCTGTGTTGGCTGGGATTGGCTCCAGCAGACCCCCGTGACCCTGTGTTCGGATTCAGCGGGTTGGAAAATGGATGGATGATTTACTGTTTAGTAGATGTGCTACTTACTGAATAGTATTTTTTCCTTTAGTGTTTCGACTTAGTGTTTCTTAGTGTTTAGTAGACGCTGTGTGCGAAGGAGAGTTGGGATCCGAGAGACTGTGTTTGTGTGTTTGTGGAGGGATGGAGAGTTATGGCGGGTGTTGGAGTCACGTGATCATCTCCAATCCCATTCACCTCATTTCATTCACTTAATTTCGCTCCGAACTGAGCTCCGCAGCTGATGTGGTCTTGCCGTTCTTCATTTACTTTTCACATGGCCAACTATACATTGTATGCTCAAGAGTAAGCTCAGCACACAGCTTGGTCATATTACAACCGGTGGGGCGAACTGACAACATAGTATACAAAGAGATCCTTAACAAATAATTATTTGTATATTTTCCCTCTGTTTATTATTTTAAATTTTAAAGCAGTACTTCGCCGCTGCGAAGCGTGGGTGTTTTGCTAGTATATTATATGCCTGGTTTCAGTGACACTAGGCCTCAGATGACTGTAAGTCCTTATATCTGTGAAGATAGTAGAGTAGAGTAGAGTAGAGTAGAGTAGAGTAGAGTAGAGTAGAGTAGAGTAGAGTAGAGTAGAGGAGAGTAGAGTGTCACACCCGTTGGAGAAATTCAAAGGGTTCAAATCATTGTATTGACAAGCCGGGCCTGGGGTTAGCACTGAGCATTAATGCCTCTTCTTTTATTTCTACAGAACCTCTTGATGAAAAAGCTAGCTAAATCCGTCACTTCCGGTCCCCACTTATAACTCCACAACCAGCACCAACAGATGACCTCATGCTACTTCCTTTCCTGCAAACACACCCTCCCTGCTCTCCCCACTATAAATGCGTGCTTTTTACCCTATCAGTTTTTGAAACTCACATCACTACTCATTTCTTCACAATATACTGGGTGGATCCCCAACTCTTATTGACTTGTCCTTTGTTTTTGTACAAGAGTAGAAAAGAGTCATTAGTTTTCTAGTTCAAGAGGTGTGATGATTTAGGAATTCCTCTGAGAGAATATCGTAGGAAACTTATTGGGAAGAGCTCATTGGGAGGAGCTGTGGTGTCAGCATGTTGGTATATACTTCTCAGATGACATAGAATAGCCATACATTTCTCCATATAATGCAGGACACAGCTTTTGGGACAACTTAGCTATCATGTAACAAATAGGGTTGACAGACTGAATGGGCTCCTTTCAAAATTCAGGCATTCATTTGTTTTTATGTTTGTCACGATCTGGACTTGGTTTTGTATTTTTCTGCCTTTTCCTTGGCCTCTAGAAATAAAGGAGATACCATTCTGGGAGGTATTACAAGTCAAAAAATTAAATTAGTCTTATTTTTTTTTCATTTTGATTGTTTTTGAAAATATGATTTAATAAAAACATCTTCCCATTATGCCATTTTGTTTTATTATGGGTGCCACTGTTTGTTTTTTTATGCAGGGTCTGGGTAAGTAAGATGAAAGCGAGTATGTGACATGTGACATTTTTTGTGTGATGCTATAAAGGTTAATGTCATTATCGTCCTAACTGTCCAAGTATGTGGATAAATCGTAATAAAAAAAGAAAAAAAAAACAAACTGTGTTTCTACTGACAAGATATCTCTGGTTATGAATTCTTTTCTGTTCTGTGACTTTGACTTGCATTTTGGCTTGTGCTTTTTTTTGTTTAATTGGTGGCCTCCCAGTTATAACCTTGGCTTATTATTATAATCACAATCTACCTTTTGATGAAAAACCTTACTTTAAACTGCAGCCACCTGGTGCTGTCAACACAATGTTCAGGACAGGAGACTCTGGCTAATCTTGTTCAATGTCCTACCACTGTGACTTTACTGGTCACAACTCTATTTAGAAAATTAGATGAGATAAACTTTAATGTAATTGATATGACAGCCTTTTGCATGTTTTATTAATAGGCTCATCCAGAATGAGTACAGAGATTCAACTTCTAGGAACTAAAAATGTACTGTAGATTATTAGAAAAGCAACAACATTTCATTCTGTTTACACACTATGACAGTCAATTAAGATTAGAAATAGTATTCAGATTTCCATCATCTCAGCTCTTATCACGTTCTTAATTAATTTGATGATCCAAAGGCCTGGTGTACTACTTGTGCACAGTGACAACTTTTTTGACAACTGTTCTGACAGAAAGGAATCAGGAGATGGCACAAAAAAAGTCAGAATTCATGTAATAGCTGCAACCACGGAAGACAACAGTCAAATAAAAAGGCTCAGGACATGTAGTCAGAATTGTAGTCTAAAAACAGAGCAAAAAGTTGAAAGATGATAAGGGTACATGTATCAAGAATCAAGAAACAGGGGCAAAAATCAATCAGATGGCAGAAAGGTTTGTCGCTAATGAGTAAATTCAAAACTAAAAATATGAAATGACAGAAAGGTTGGACATGAATCCAATCTTGGATGATTAGGTAAGCATGGTACAAGCTTTTAAATTTTTGCACTAGTGACATCATAATATGTGACCTTTGGAAAAAATATCACAGCAACAAGACATCATGTCCTAGTAACCAGTCTCCATCATGACAGCCTCCATAAGAAAATACTAGACAGCACTGTGGGAGATGTGAATCGTTTTTAATAACATGAAAGGCACAAGGAAGCACAAAATGAATATAACTACTAGATGCCTTTGTCTCAGAAACCATGAAAATCGTACTCAAATATGAGGGTAAACCAATAATTATCCACACTTTTATGATAATTTTGTCAGGGTTGACTGTACAGCTTTCCCCAAACCCATGTGGACACATTATGCATCTGTGGTCACCGTGGTAAAGTTTCAGCCTTGATCAGTCACTTTCTGTGTGCAACAAAGAAGAGGACAGAGCAGTTATGCACATTTTACGGGCTGAAGTTATACCAGGGGCTGAAGTTCTCATTTGTTCATCAGAACAATGGTACAAACATTCTCAGGGTTGTCTTGTAGTGGATGTGTCTGGGCTTCCAGTTCCATCCTAATGCTTAACACTTGTCTGACTATTTTTGAATTTCTCAATTAATTTGTTAGCACTCTGCCCATTGTGCTCATTTTGTGCAGAAAGTCATCTATGGATTTTGGCCCCTGGTAGGTACGCCTTCAGTCCATAAAAAGTGGATCACTGCTTGCTGCTCTTCTTTGGTGCTAAGAGAATAGAGTAGCTATGTTTACTCCTAGGAAACAATTGAGACTGACTTGTCAAATGCTGAAAGTGTACCACTATGACCGAAGATGCACCATGTTTCGACATCTGCGCAGCGAAAGCTGTACAGGCAACCCAAGCAAAATTGTCACAAAAGTGCAGTTATTTATTGACTTAGCCTCATATTTTTTAAAGTCCAAGGAACAGTTGGAAAAAAAATAAACTTAAAAGATAAATGATAACACCTGCAGCCTTCCCATTCAATTACGGGAGCAAGATCATTACATGACACAATCATTCTTGAACCAACACTGATGTATACGAAAGATGCTGGTTAACCAATGTCTGTAGACATTCAAAATGAACTAGTCAGAGGAAAATCCACACCGACAATGGGACAGCATGCAAAATCCGCACATAGCCTGTGCCCAGGACTTGGGAGGTGTGATATACTGTAATACTTCTAAGGACTATGCCAACAACCTTAGGCCTGCTTTTTTATACTCAACTAAATGATTCTTCACATATGCTATTACTCAGCTAATTTAAATTGGGCTTTACTGAATAGGATTTAAGGGTTTACATATCCATTTGTAGTACAATTGACTTAAATTTCTTGAGTGTCACATGATGAAGTATAATTTGCATAGAAACAATGTGAATGAATTTCACTGCTTTAATTAAGAGCACCACTTACAGAAATCATCTTTAGAGGATATTATCATCACCCAATTATCTTACGTCTACTCTACTCCAAATGAATACATTTTTGATTTTTAGGAAATGTTCTCATTACGCAGCTACTTTAACTTGATTCAACTAAAAATGAACATGTTTGTAGGTTTTATCGTATATGTTTCAAATAAAACTGAAATCTTTTGTTTGGTTGTCACAATAATTTGATGAAATTGTTAATAAAAACCGAATGAATTTCACAGGAGTATAATCACCAATCATGTTAGGATGCAGGGTTGCCAAATTAGGTGATTTTCTTTTTACATTTCCCAGTGAGGAAAAAAGAGGATTTCGCATGGAGCTATTTTTGGGAAGTTTTTCCAGAATATTTGAGCAGTTTTAGGTTATTTTTGGTAGCAAACAAAATGCCTTATTAGCATAAGTTGACTTCATTTGCAATTGAGTGACCACCCTTTTTCTGACGGTATTGCAGAATTTTAGCAGTCTTCACCCATTCCTGTAACATCAGAGAAAGGCAAAGACTGGACATAAAGTTACTTTAAGTGCCAAAGATCTATGTGGTTTGTCTTTGATAATCTGGCACATCAATGACACACCCTAAACCACATGAGCAGACTTTCCTTCTTGTAATGGAAGGGGTACCCAAAAATAACCAGAACTGAAAAAAAAAATGTTTTAATAATTTGTACTTACTGAAACTTTAGTACTTTCCATGTGAATGAATGCAATTGTTCCAATGGTTTTCCCACTGGTGGAAACAACTTTGAAATTGCTGAAGAGGAATGTTGTTCAATGCCTGCATCGATTTTTCTTTGACTTCCTCCACGGTACAAAAACGCTTTCCTTTCAGTTCTTTTTTCATATGCAAGATCAGGCGAGAAAGGAAGGTGTCAAGAACTCCAAGACACACAAGTCTGATACCTCTTCGTTAGTCCGATGACAATCTTTGTAAATTGCATTGCGAACTTTATCAAGATTTTCGTCATTTCTAATTGTGGAAGGTCTGCCAGATCTTGGTTGGTCTTCAAATGATATTTCCCCTCGTTTGAAACACGAAAACCACTCATAGACTTGTGTTTTACTTAAAGCTTCCACTTTAAAAGCAGTTTCAAGCATCACTAGAGTTTCAGTAGTGTAGTTGTTTTCCCTAAGAGAAAACAAAATTTAATGCAGACTCGCTGTTCTTTATGATCATCCATCACAAAAATCTCAGAACACGTTTAATAAGCACCAAGAAAAACTGGCACGGAATGCTGTACGAACAATACAGAGCAATGTCACTGCTACACCTGGAGGCAAAATTCACAACTAAGTCGAGATGGGGCGCTAGGTACAGATTTCGGTTATTTTTGGGTACCCCCTCGTATGGTAATTATCATGGTGTGATTGGTTATTTCATTTAATAATGACATGGTTGTGGTTAGTGATCAGACAACTTGCCCGCCATTTTAATTTTAACATGAAAATAGTGTTTCTAAATACAAATATTTTCTTTTTGGGTTGGATAGGAAATCATCATGCAATGTGCAATCAACATATTTATATTTTCTTAAAATTAAGTGTTTTACGTTCATAGCTGTCAGTTTCAAAAAGTCTGAGAAACTCAAAAAAGTTTCACCGAATTCTTTCTATTCAGGCAAGCGTAACTAATTTAAACTGAATTTAAAGTACTTGATACATTTACCTGGAAATTTTACATTTAACTGAATTAAGTTCCCCCAATGAATCATTGCTTTGAATTATACTCATTCATCCATCCAAGTATGCATCGCTATATTTCCCAGGATGAGTTCTGTCGAATGCCGCACCAATGAACAGCCTTGAAAATAAACTTAACACTAAGCTACTGCTACCAAAGGCATTATTTATAATTTAGTCTGTCCTGCAAAGAGTTAAAGAAACGAAAGTTCAGGAATAGATCAAAAGGGGCCAAACCTGTGTGGATAAAGATTCTCCGTATTGAAGTAACCTTTAAAAAACGAGCAAACAGGCCCTTCTATTACAACAAAAGGGAAAAAGGCAAAATGAGGATGAAATAAAGGAAATAAAAGCACAAGAGTTCCTTTCCATCTCAGATAAAAACTGACTTGAAGGTAGCTGGTCAAAACAATTATCAGGAAAAGACCAAATCCAATATGCCACACAATGTGAAAAAGACGTCCTCCCTGGCTGAAAAGCAGACGACAAGCCTTGCAAAAGTCAGCACCTTTGATATTGTCAGATTTTGCGAATGAATAAGAAACCCCTGAGGAGTCTGTGATTGTTCTTGTCTATACATCTATGGCATATCAGAATTTAATAAACTGTCAGTCAGGCTGGCAGGCCATAAAACACAGTTTTTATCGGCTCAGACTCTGAATGTGTGGTGCAAGATTTTTGTGCAAGATATAAGAACCATAATAAAACCTGAGATGCATTCTGTAAGAAAAAAAACTTCTCAACTTGTTTTCGATAGTTTTTTTCCATTTTTTTTTCTTGGTGATAAAATGAGTTATTGCAGTGGGCAACGTGTGCTCCACCATGACAATTGTCCGAGATTGGATCTGAGTGTTTGTTAATGACTCATTCAGTAGAAAGTGATATCAGCCATCTATCATGACCCGCCCAAAGACATGAACACAGAAAGGACCCCGGAGAGTAAACTGACAAAATAATATCATGATTAGATCGCCATGACTTCCAAGAATTCAGTGAAACCTTAACACTGTCCCTGCAGGAAAAATGGCCAGCACAGGTGCCTTATACACTGACAGCAGCCTTTTGCAAAACGGAGACATACTGTATTGTATTGTATTATGGAATGAGTGATCCAAGAAAACAGAAATCGGTACGAAAAGGTGTAAATTAACTTAATAATATTTTGTAATGATAAACTGGCAAAGGAATGGTGGAGAGGAAAAGGCATCATATTTTAAGTTCCCCCCCATGATGCAATAAAACAGGCATCAACAAGGGGTAAAGAGCAGTGAAACTGTGCTTAATCGGACACACTGGTGAATGAAGAACTCATCCAGAAGTCATTTTTATTAAGAAAGTGCCACTAGAATATAACTTACTTGCATAATGGCATACATGGACTACCGCAGGTGAGATAGAAGAGAATTTGAATCTAGCCAGTCATATTGTCCTTCACTTATTAAATGAAGGCTGCAGCCACTGTGGACAGATTAGTAATTGTCATGAGCGGCAGACCAGGAACATGTTAGGGTTTCTAAGTCTATAAGGGTCCCATCATAATTGGTTATTTTACATGTTTATTTCAGCATGAGTTCTTTAAAATTATTTTTCTTTATATGCTTCTGGTGTCGCTTAAGCCCATTCTGATGGTGGTTTATTTTTATATGATTGCTAGCAGCAATTCGGAGGTCAGGTATCAGAAGGTAAAAAGGTCAGTCTGTGTGGTTACTGTCTTATCCAAGCTTCCGGATACCTGAAATGCATTTTTAAAAGTATGTTTGTGTGTTTAAAAATTTCTTAGATCATTTTTTCCTTCTGGATTTTTGACTTTGACTTAACAAAACTTAAGTTTTGTTTTGGGCTTATGCTAGGTATTTTTTTAATCTTCTGGTTTTGTTTTTTGCATTGGTTACAACTCGTGTTTTACTCCTGGTCACTTGCCTGTGTGGGTCACAGAGAAACCAGAAGGAACTGCAGTCTGGCATGAACAACCACTGACTGATTGATTGATTCTCAAATATGGAGGTTGGCTCAGCCAAATGTTTAATGGTAAACATGCCAGGGCGGTAAAAGCACATAAGTGTGAGAAGGTCTGTTGTATTAGAACCTATTTTTGGCACAGTTTTGATATGGTCAAATGGAAAAGCCACCCCTCAGGGTAATCTGAAAATAATTAGATATGCCTAGCAGAGTGGTTAGAAATTATTTCTACTTTTTGTATGCTTAGCAATGCCATCCTTTTGTTTTTTGAAGATGCCAGCCATGGTACAGTCTTTTACATGTCCAATTCCCTGCGCAAGATGTAGATCATGCAGCATGGCAGCAAGCAGCAGGCTAGCAGCTGATCCCAGAAAGAGAAAATGAAAAGCTGTGTTTGTTTCCCATTGTATCACTGTTTAAAAGGGGGTTTCAGAGAAGCAGCCATGTTCACAATACGTACTACTCATATTGCAAGACCTCACTCATTTAGCAAGTTAAAAATTATTAAAAAATTTTTCTCGTCTTGCAAAACACTTGCGTACCAAGTTACTCACAATCCAAGGTTTTATTGTATAGATAGATAGATAGATAGATAGATAGATAGATAGATAGATAGATAGATAGATAGATAGATAGATAGATAGATAGATAGATAGATAGATAGATAGATAGATAGATAGATACTATCTATCTATCTGCGTATATATAAATATATATATATATACTAGCAAAATTCCCGCGCTTCGCAGCGGAGAAGTAGTGTGTTAAAGAGGTTATGTAAACATATATATACATAAACATATATACATATATATATATACATATACACATCCACATATATATATACATATATCAACATATATATACACATACAGACACAGATATACATATACATATTTGTATATCTACATATATATACACATATATACATATACATACATATCTATCTACATACATACACATATATCTATCTATCTATATATATATATATATACACATACATACATACATACATATCTATCTATCTATATATATATATATATATATAGCTGATTACCCAGTGGATTCGCTCACTGAGTGCAAGAGAAAAAAATAAAATGTATGTATAAAATAAGTTTAATTGCCAAATTTATTTTTCCACAAATAAAGGGCACTTACAATAACATAGAAATCAATATAAACAACATTAACATCATTATCATATGAGAATATGAAGTAATATATAAGAAGCACATTGCATATAAATATAAATTATTAAACAGTAAAATGTTCTTCTATAATACGCTACCGTGGCTATTCGTTTGTCTGTCCAGGATTTTAAATCACCTGTAGCTCGCAAACCGTTTCACCTATTGACTTGAAATTTGGTACACATATACTACGTCACGTCTACTATTCGCTTTCCCACACATATGAACAAATATATATATATATATATATATATATATATATATATACACATACATATACACACACATACACATATATACATATACATACATAGTGCGTTGCAACACGGGCTGCGATTGTTACATGGGAGGGAGAGGACAAATCATAGCTTCCCGCTTTGTAATCGGGCTTGTGATTGCTGCTTTGACGGATGCCCACATCCCACAGTATTTCCCCTTAGGAGAGGCGTTAGGCAAGTGTAATTGAATAGCGGTGCTGCAAGTTATTGCTCTTTTTATCTTTATTTTATTTTATTGTATAGTCAACTCACAGCTGCGCGCACCAGTGCGTGCGTGGCGGATGCGTACGGCTGACGTTTTCATTGTCTACCACCTCCGCTAATCATTCTTGAGGCAGATTGAAGACTTAAGTGCCAGCTTAACTGAAAAATTAAAGAAAACATACTAAGTTTTAAAAAAAATCAGTTTTAACGGGAAAAGATGCCGACGAAAGAAGAGAAGCAGCGGGACGCTAGGGTGAAGAGCTGCTCATTAAGCAGCAAGCGCATCAACCTCTGAGCAAACGAATGGTAAACGTACAGAGAAAGAGGATAAATACTATGAATGGTCATGTCAAGTATATTCACTCCACGTTATCGTGCAGTGCGCTGTTACTGGTATTTTGATAAAAGAATCCGAATAACATATAAGAAGCGTATAAATTATTAAACAGTAAAACATTAACATTTAAGAAGTAAAGATACATTGAGTACTACTGTAGTGCTTTCGGGTATAGTACATTTTTTGTTTGCCCATTACATGCATAAATGTATACATTTTTTGGTGTACCTACCCAAGAACACGCGACATGACCCGGCAGTTAAAAATTTATCGCTCCAGCAATTTTAACTCTGTTACAAAGTCATCTAATATGGTATTGCAAACGGCAGCGGGAGCGTTTCTATAAACTCAATTTAAACTTACTGTTTACACCGTGCTTTGAAGATGCATAGTATGCGACACGTGTTTCGCCGTAATTGTGGGCTCATTAGGAGTACACAGTCACTGCACTCCCTTACTGGAATCGATCCTCGGACGTAGAGGCGAAGCCCCTAACGTTGTGCTACGGCGTGTGGTTCGTTCATTTCACAGCATGTAGATCGGGGTAATTACATTGCAGGCATTCGTAGTCTGATTCACAATCTGATTGTATGGGTGGTTACCTACCAGGTAACGCTTGTGGTTGGTGAGCAAGTTGGCTAACTTCTGCTACGGTGCCCTCTTTCAGTTGCGAGAAGCAGATCATACAATGGTTGAAATAGTTTAATATATATAGCAAAATCACCGCGCTTCGCAGGGGCGAATATGGTATTGCAAACGGCAGCGTTTCTATAAACTTAATTTGAAGTTACGGTTTATACCGTGCTTTGTTTCATATTCTTTTCCTACTTTATCAATTGTGTAATGTGTTTTTTGAACAGGTTTGATTTATGGAAGTGATCACTCCTGCTGCGTTCAGTCACTTAACGTGAGCTGCTCTCTTGTGTGATGTTGTGATGTCCACGGGTTTATTTAATGTTAGCTAAGACCCGGCAGTTAAAAGTTTCTCGCTACAGCAATTTTAACTCTGTTACAAAGTGATGCAAACTGTCGTTTATACCTCGTGTCTTCTCATTAAACTTGTATCTCGCGAATATGGCATTGCAAACGGCAGCGGGAGCGTTTCTATAAAGTTAATTTAAGGTTAGGTTTATACCGTGCTTTTTTATACCTCGTGTCTTCTCATTAAACTTGTATCTCGCGAATATGGTATTGCAAACGGCAGCGGGAGCGTTTCTATAAAGTTAATTTAGACTTACGGTTTACACCGTGCTTTTTTATACCTCGTGTCTTATGAAGATGCTTGTATGCGTCACTCACTCGCTTCTTATTGTTTCGCTGCCTTGTCAATTGTGTAATGAGTGTTTTCTTCAGCGCTCTTTGGGGCTCCTCCTTCTTTTCTACGTACTGAGTTCACAGTCAGTTCACGTGATTACGTGGGAGGCGTGATGACGCGACACGCAACTCAGTCTCCTACGGCCATCTTGCTGCCTTCCATTACAGTATATGGACAAAAAAGAGGTTCCAGTTATGACCATTACGCGTATAATTTTGAAATGAAACCTGCCTAACTTTTGTAAGTAAGCTGTAAGGAATGAGCCTGCCAAATTTCAGCCTTCCACCTACACGGGAAGTTGGACAATTAGTGATGAGTGAGTCAGTCAGTCAGTGAGTGAGTGAGTCAGTCAGTCAGTCAGTCAGTGAGGGCTTTGCCTTTTATTATTATAGATATATATATATATATATATATATATATATATATATATATATATATACACACATATACACATATACTAGAGGGTTCCCCCCTGCTCACTTCACTCACTAACCCTCCCACCCCGCGCTACACGCCAGCCATTTCGAGTCTCTGCTGCTCGTGTTGTGAAGAGGGGGGCTGAACGCACCCCAAGGAGACGCGGTCGCTCCTCCAAAACCCCCTCTTAAACAGTGATACAATGGGAAACAAATGAAGTTTTTTTTTACCTCCTCTTTGCTCAATCAGCTGCTGGCTTGCTGCTGCTGCCAAACCGTGTAATCTGTATCTCGTGCAGCGCTTCGAACATTTAAAAGCCTATACAGCAGCTGTCCTGCTCTTTGTCTTTTATTTCCGGCCCCAGGCGTGGTTAAATCTCTTGGCACAAAGTCTCATCTCGCGGGATGTGAGTCCTTGATATTTTTAGTTTATAATTTAAAAAATGGAATAAGAATCTGAAAATCTAACACCATCACATTAATGTTTGATAAATTCTGAAAAGAATGATACCAAATATATACAGTATATGTAGGTGTTTAAAATAAGCCCAATTTAAACCGTGACAAAAAACGTGACATAAAATTGTTGCACAAAATCATTGCACTTTTAGGCTTAGGATTTTATATATATATATATGTATATATATATGTGTATATATATATATATATATATATATATATATATATATATATATATATATATATATATATATATATATATATTCTGGGTATTGTATTTTTCATATTCAGAATGATCCTAATGGAATACCATACTATGCATCCATTTTCTAAACTCTGTAAAAGAACAGAGTACTGTCATGGCTTTCCGCTAACTAGAACAATGAAAAAGAGGAATAGGTTTTTAAAAATAGTGCTTGTATTAACAGAAATACACAACACTTCAGGCTGTGTCAAGCAGGACGATCCTACATTTGTTACATTTTTTGTAAAAAGTTTTTTATTCATTTTGGTAACACATGAAAGGCTGGCACAGTGATTAATATTGCTATGTCCCGGCTTTGAATATCAATGTCTGTGTGCAATATGCAAGTTCTCCCCATGCCACAGTGTTTTTCCTCCTACAGGCACACTAGTTTTCCATCCATATCCACAAAGTAGCACAGACTTCATTAAGTGGTGAATCTCATTGGTCCAGATGTGAGTATGGCCGTGTGTAGGTGGGCCCTGTGATGAGCTGGTTGTTGCCCACCTTGAACACAATGTTACAGAGATAGAAATTTTCTCTCTGCTTTTCTGAACAGAGTTAAGAACATAAGAAATTTGACATACAAAAGGAGACTATTCAGTCCACCATGATGGTGTGTTTAGCTGGTAGCTAAACTGTCCCGGTATTTCACCCTGATACTTCTTAAAGGTTGTCAAGATTTCTGTTTCAACTCCATGTCTTGGTAGTTTATTCCAGAGTCCCACAGCTTTTTGAGCAAAGAAGTGCTTCTTGGCTTCAGTCCTCAATGCAATTTCCACTGATTTACCATTAAGCTGAAAGAATTCTGCTGGATCCACTTTATCAATACATTTGAGGATTTTAAATATCTGGCTGAGGCTCCCATGCAGTCTCCACTGCTCAAGACTAAACAGGTTTAATTTGAGTCTGTCAGAGTAGGACATAGATAGATAGATAGATAGATAGATAGATAGATAGATAGATAGATAGATAGATAGATAGATAGATAGATAGATAGATAGATAGATAGATAGATAGATAGATAGATAGATAGATAGATAGATAGATAGATAGATAGATAGATAGATAGATAGAAAAGGCTCCATACAGTATGTTAGATAGATAGATAGATAGATAGATAGATAGATAGATAGATAGATAGATAGATAGATAGATAGATAGATAGATAGATAGATAGATAGATAGATAGATAGATAGATAGATAGATAGATAGATAGATACTTTATTAATCCCAAAGGGAAATTCATATATTCCAGCAGCACCTTACTGATACAAAAAACAATATTAAATTAAAGATTGATAATAATGCAGGTAAAAACAGACAATAACTTTATATATAAATGGTCTTATATATATATATAAGACTATATATATAATAACTATATATAATGTTAACTCACAGGATGGCACAGTGCAGAGCACAATACCAGAACTCTGGGGATGACTCTTGATCTGCTCACTTTCTGTGTAGTGTTCTCCCTTTCCTCATGTGGGCTTTATTCCTGTATTGTCCCACATCCCAAAGACAATTCAATTATGTGATAAAATTATATTGGCTCAATGGCAATGGATGTGGGTGTGTGCATAAAAGTGCCATGTATTGCATTACTGTCCAATCCAAGATTGGTTCTCACTAGCACCCTGATGCTCTCCATAACCCTGTATTTGGAAACAATTGGCTCAAAGAATGTATAGAGGGACTGACAATCAAAAACATACAGGAGAGACTGGCAATCTACCAACATCTGGGTTTAGCCTTGTCATTAATGAGGGTAGCATTAGCTCAGGGCCCTTCAATAGCCTCTGGTTTTCCCAGATGAGACACTGCTATCTGATGGTCCTAAAAATGATTAAGCTGGTTCAGAAAATGAATGGATACCACAAATTATGTGCATACTTTACAGTACATTCTATATATTCCTGTATATATGAGGGTAAATCAAAAAGTAAAGGCAATTTAAAAATTATGTGGTAACCACAACTGATAGAAGCCGATGGAATACAACTCATTTGTGATGGTTTATGGGTATTTTGAACATGTACAGCTCAATACTCTAAGTAGCCAAGGTCAAATAAATTACCATTGTTGAACAATGCAACATAGTGAGATTTCTTTGGGAAGAGGGAATGAAACCTGCTGAAATTCAGCAAAGGACGTTTGCTTTTGCAGATCAGTAAGATGTTTGGGTACTCATCTTGCGCAGACTTTAAAGTACCCCAAGTCATCATGCACTAAGGCATATGCAGATCCATAACTGATGTCCAAATGTGCAGCATCAGCACACAACATAATCCGTCGGCCTTCTCTCATGAAGGCATTTGCTATGATGGCATAGGCTTGTGTGTGATGCTGATGGTCGACCTTACTTGTTCTTCCCAATTTAAACCTTTCTATCCATTGTGGAAACCAGGGGAGCCCCGACACAGACAGACAGAGGCACAAGTGTAACACACAACATCCTTTATTTCAGAGCTGGGAAGCGCTTTTTTCCTCGCTCCCCAGGGCACAGCACCAAAACATCCAAAGACTATCCTTGTCCTTTCTCCAGTCCTTCTGTCTCCACTCCTCCTCACAAGCTTTGTCCTTCTTCCTCCCGACTCCGGCTCCTTTTATTCAGCTCCTGGGAGTGATCCAGGAGGTTCAACAGGATTACCTGGAATCACTCCCAGGTGTGATGGAAGTTCAAAATAGGGTTCTGTAGCTCCCCCTGGCAGGCCCCACAGAACCCAACAGGGCTGTGCCAAACTCCAATGCCCCATATGCCCTGCGGGAATCCATGGTGCTACAGCTGCCCAGCAGGGATGCCTTCCAGTGTCCCGGGGAAGGTATTTCCCCTTAGAGGTCCTTTCCCTATGTCCTTCCATGCTGCTAGCCACACCGTTCATAAACTTTTTGTTGAGTCATGCTGTTTGCACTTCCCTACTGAGCCAATATCCTTTGTTGAATTTCAGCAGGTTTCACTACCTCTGCTCAAAGAAATCCTATTATGTTGCGTTGTTCGACAATCGTGCAATCCTGCAGCAGAGTGTTTATGTTCTTTTGACTTTGGCTTCAACTAGACTAACTCCATCAGCCACTGAGAACATGTTGTATTTTGTCATCTTCTATCCGTTGCACTTTCTGTGTAATTTAAAATTTTTGATATACCCTTCTCACCATAATGCATTTGGGAAACTTTTATATGTATTACTCTGTAGCAGTTATTTGAAAACAGCCAGCTCTTCTCAGGCTGGTTTACAAAACTGACCTTTCTTTCACTTTTTCTTTTCTTTCCCTGTGGATTACTTTGCCATTGTCCCACTTCATGAACATTCAAAGCTGAGCTAAAATGCAGATGGTTTTTAAAACAGATGGAAGGTGCAGTCAACCTCATGACACAGATGACAAGAATTACGAATACTCAAACAGACTGGTGGTTGTTAGTATGCCTGCAGGGATGGCAAGCAGAGCAACCTAAAAATGTGAGATTTATTTGTTCTTGGATTAGAGGATCTTTTTTCTTTCTTCCTTTTATGCTTCAGTTTTCTTTCTTTCTTTCTTTCTTTCTTTCTTTCTTTCTTTCTTTCTTTCTTTCTTTCTTTCTTTCTTTCTTTCTTTCCATAATGAAATAACAGAAACAAAAAATGCGACTGTTTTGTGCATTATTTTCTTTTTAACATGTTTTATATTGTAAAGCAAATTATGCCTTCATTAACATAAAGAAATGAATACGAGAAATATTATAGGTTTAAATAAATTCAAATGTTACACTTAGAGTTGGTTGATCTTTTGTGTGTTCAAATTTATATAAAATGTTGTAGACTGTGAACAACTGTGAGACCGTATTTTAGGTATGGGTTAAGTTCAAGTTCCAGTTTCAATTCATTTTTGTATAGTGCTTTTTGCTAAATGCAAGCTCAGGGCACTTTAACAAGTTAACAGGTAAAATACAATTATGCATTTTATCAGTTATAAAATGCTTGTACATGAGCAATAAAGATTAATTTATCCTACATGCAAGATCCAAGATACATCTTCAGTATGCATTGGCATGCATCTTCACTAATGTTCCTGGGGAGCTCACATGTTTCAGGACTTTCAACATCATACACCCTTGACCAGGCGGCCCCGTTGGGACTGATCACATCTCAGCTCACATCACAGCAGAAACCTCTCATGGATCCGCTCTCTTAATCCATTGCCACCTAGTGGCCATCTCCATGGCATCTGTCACAGCTCTTATGGCCCTCCACTTCTTGGCTTCCATTATTCCCAGTCTAGATAATGCCCTGCAGAGCAACCAGTCTGCAAAGCCCTGACAGACCAACTCAATCTGTTCACAGAAAGTATGCCAACCACTAATTCAGCACTTCTCCACACAATAAATTTCTTTCTTTTTCTTTCTCTTTCTTTCTTTCTTTCTTTCTTTCTTTCTTTCTTTCTTTCTTTCTTTCTTTCTTTCTTTCTTTCTTTCTTTCTTTCTTTCTTTCTTTCGCGAGAGTGGTGAGTGGGCGGAGCTCTGTGAGAAAGCGAGAGCGGGAGAGTTTGAAGGTTTGTGATTTTACTGTTTGTTTTTCCTGCTTTTTTGTTCTTAATTGTTATTCTGTCTCTAACTGTTTATCTTATTGTTGGAGTGGTTTATTCTGAGGAAGGCCAGAATGGCCTCCTCAGGAGGGGTCTGTTTTTGGAACGGTGATTTCGAAAAAAACTCACCCGACAACATGGAGTGAAGCTAATGCCAGAAGCGACCTGTTCTCTGGAAGAATGTGTATTGGCTGTAGGAAATGTAATAGACTGTGACAATGTTCGTTCAGCCTCAAGAATGAGCAGTGCGGTGGCTGTGTTTGTTGCTACAACGGATTTTGTCCATAGATTGGTAGAAAATGGAGTTGTTATACTGCCGTACTGCCTCTTACAACTCCAGCAAAAAAGATTACTTTATCTAATGTACCTCCTTTTCTATCTAACGAGACCCTTGAAAGAGAGCTATCTCGCTACGGACAGTTAATCTTGCAGATTAAACGAGAACCTTTAGGATGTAAAGCACCCCAGTTGAAGCATGTGATGTCTTTTTGGAGGCAAGTTAATGAATTTGAAAAATACAGCAGATGACTTAAACGTAGCATTGAGATTCTGAGTGTATGGTTATGAATATGTTATCTTTGTCACCTTGGAACTGATGAAATGCTTTAAATATGGCAAAGCTGGTCATGTAGCTAGAGATTGTGACCCGGATAAATGTGTGTTTTTAAGTGGGGATTTTAACTGCACCCTTAATGATGCACTGGACAGAAATCACGCAGAGCCCCACCTGTGATCTGCCAGAGAGCTGAAAGCGCTCATTGTGCGATATGAATTGAAAAATGTGTGGAGGGCCCTGAATGAGGGAGACAGGCAATACACGTGGGCACAGGTACGAGGTGGCACTCTTTCACTTGCCAGGCTTGATCGGTTTTATACTTTTAACCATCATTTTAACCATTTTAATTCATGTGTCATTGTGCCAACAAGTCTTTCTGATCAAGCAATAGTTACCCGCAATGTTCTTATGTCATCTTTAAAGTCAAAAAGCTCGCATTGGCATTTTGATGAGCTTTTATGTCAGGACTCCTATTTTAAAAATAGTTTTTGGTACTTTTGGACACAGTGGCGGGAAAGGATACTGTATGTCAGTTCTCTTCTCTGGGTCATTGGTGGGATGTTGGTAAAGTGCAGATTCGCCAGTTCTGTCAGCAGTATACTCTGAATGTCACACAGAGTTCGAATGATTCTATGAAAGCACTGGAGGAAGAGATAACAGCACTCCAGCAGGGCTTTGATTCATCTAAGGGCACTGAGAACATGGAAATGTTGAAAGTGAGAAAGGCTGCCCTCGCACAACTGACTGATTATAAAGTCCAAGGTGCTTTGGTTAGAGCCCGTTTTCAAGCAGAAACTGAGTGTGATGCTCCAACCAAGTACTTTATTGGGCTGGAAAGAAAACAGGGCCATTGCAGAATGATTCATTGTTTGCGTGACCCCTCTGGAAGTGACATGAGAAGCTCTTCTCAAATTAGGGGATTTGCCATTGATTTCTGTTCTAAACTTTTCTCATCTGAGCTGATGGAACAGGACACTGCTTGTTCGGGTTTTACTAAAGGGCTACCGCAGGTGCCAGAGGAGGAATTACCAGCTTTACATAGAGGGCTTTCCTTTGAAGAACTCTCGCAGGCATTGGCAAGTTTAAACACCGGGAAAGCTCCAGGCATTGATGGACTTACTGTCGAATTCTACAGGTTGTTTTGGGAGTTCATCGGACAAGACCTACTTGCGGTTCTTCAAGAGTGCTTACATAAAGGTCTCCTCCCCTTGAGCTGTAGAAGAGCTGTTGCTGCCCTCATTCCAAAAAAAGGTGATCTCTGTAATATTAAGAACTGGAGGCCAGTAGCCTTGCTTTGTACTGACTATAAAATATTTTCTAAAGTGTTGGCTACGAGAATTAAGGAGGTGTTGGGGCATGTCATTCACCCTGATCAAAGTTACTGTGTACCAAACAGGTCCATATATGACAACATCTTTTTTATTAGGCATACATTTGAAATCTGCAAACTGTTTGGATTACACGGTGGTCTAATTTCCTTGGACCAGGAGAAGGCTTTTGATCGAGTGGAGCACCAGTAACTTTGGCGAGTACTAATGGGATTTGGTTTCCCACCCTGCTTTGTTTCCATGGTTCGGGTGCTCTATAGTGACATTCAGGGTGTACTGAAAATCAATGGTGGGCTGAGCGCTCCATTCAAAGTAGATAGAGGGATTAGATAGGGTTGCACCTTGTCTGGCATGTTGTATGCCCTGGCTATAGAACCCCTGCTGATCAAATTAAGGAAAGTGGTGGGTGGACTGTCTGTCCCTGAGTGTTCAGTGCCTTTGAAGGTCTCAGCATATGCAGATGATCTCATAGTATTAGTTCCAAAACAACAAGATGTGGATGGGCTGGTATCTGTGCTGGATGAGTTCCAAAAAGAATCATCAGCTAAAGTAAATTGGACCAAGAGCTCTGCGGTATTATTGGGTAACTGGATGGGTCTTTTTCCTTCATTGCCATCAGGACTGAAATGGACAAGAGATGGAATTAAATACCTGGGATTACATCTATGAGGCATAAACAGTGACATTAAAAATTGGGAAGGCGTTGCAGAAAATGTCAGAAACCGTTTACAACGCTGGAGATGGCTACTTCCCCAACTGTCATATAGAGGACGGATGCTAATCATAAACAACCTTGTTGCATCTGCTCTATGGCATAGGTTTGCATGCCTGGAACCCCCACCTGACCTGATTAATGAAGTGCAAAGGGAGTTGATCGTTTTTATTGGAATGGGAAGCATTGGCTGTATCAAAGTATTTTGCACTTGCCCAGGAGTACAGGAGGACAAGGACTGGTGGACATCTGTAGCAGAAAAAATGCTTTCACACTGCAAACACTGCAAAAACTGCTCTATGGTCATATGGCTGTGTCCTGGAAGCCATTAGCATGTGCTCTCCTGCGCCAAGTTGGGAACCTGAAATTGGACCGAGCGCTTTTCTTAAAGGACAGTGATACCTTCCCCATTGGTAATGTTTCAGACTTTTACCGAAGTGTATTGAGAATCTGGTAACAGTTGGATTGTCACATAAAGGAAAGATCCTTAAATTTATATTGGACTATAGAGTTGCCAATTGTCTCTACCATGGCAGTAGATTTGACATCTCTGAAATAACGCCTGATCAGGACTGGTATTCTACAAATTAAACATTTGATTCAACCACAGCTACTCAGTTGGCTGAGCGCAGAGACGGTGGCTGCACACCAGAAAGATCTGTGCACAGCGGATTTTTTTGTGGCAGATTTTTTTGAATATACCTTCAACAGCGAAGGATTTATTGAAAGCTTTTTCAAAGCTACAGATTGCCCAGAGCCTTTGTCTGCGTTTCCAAATTTGTTAATTAATGCCAATGGGAAATTTGGAGGAAAACGGCAGGAGAAGAACTAAATATCTTCCCTTTGACTCTGCAGAAGGGAAGGAGCTATATAAAGTGTGTGTCCAAGCTCGATACCAGTCCCAGCTATGCAGATACCCGGATGCACCCTGGAGGGATGAACTGGGAGGGGTGGAGGGTGTCATCAGCCCCATTTGGGACAGTCTGTACAGTCCACCATTGAATAAGAGAACTGATGATCTGCAATGCAGAATTGTTCATGGGATTGTGGCAGTTAACTCTTTTTTGTCTTTAATTATCTCCAACATCTCAGAGATGTGTCCTTTTTGCCAACAGAGAGAGACTGTTTTTCACTGTTTTCTTTACTGTTTTAGGATTCAACATCTTTTATCTGTACTTGGCAGTGTTTGTAATGTTTTGGGTGTTTATTTTACATGTTTTACAGGTTTTTATATATGATTTTGCTAATGTGAAAGCAAAAAAGAATGTTGGCAGATTAGCAAATTTTTTATTGGGCCAGGCTAAGCTTGCCATTTATATCACTAGGAAGGAAAAAATTAAGAGTGACAGGGAGTCTGTCTTGGTGGGTTTCTTTAAAGCACAATTAAAAATAAGAATTTTATTAGATTTCAAGTTTTATAGGATGACCCACAATTTGCAAACATTTATAGAACAGTGGTGTGCAATGAATGCAATTTGTAAAATTGTTAATAACGAGTGTGTTTTTATTTTGTGAATTAATTATTATGAAACTACAGCAAAATACTCATTCATAGGTTACATTATTGGTGGTTTGTTGATTTTTGTATTGATTGTTGAATGTTTAATAAAAGGTATATTTAAAACTGAAAACTTTCTTTCTTTCTTTCTTTCTTTCTTTCTTTCTTTCTTTCTTTCTTTCTTTCTTTCTTTCTTTCTTTCTTTCTTTCTTTCTTTCTTTCTTTCTCCTCTACCATGCATTCTTCCCAGGGCACTGTGAATCTGAATATGATCAACTGTTTAGTGGCCTCTGAAAAAATGATCATGTCTGGGTGGAGTATTGTATGTGTGATGTGGTCTATAAATTTTAGCTGTATGCCCAGATCTACTCCAATCTGCCAGTTAGAAGCTGTAGTGAGAAAAACAGTCCTGGCAAGCATGGGTTTACTCTCGTGCATTGATAAAAGAAGTGATCTTCTTCAGTGAACGATAGTGTTTGCTGATACTGATCTTGGTGGTTACACTGTCAGCGACTGTCTTTAGCACCTGGTCATGGCGCCAACTGTAACAGCCTTTTCCAAGTGCCTTTGGGCAGCTACACAATAAATAAAGTAATTTTGATTTACACTAAAATTTAGTGTGTCAAAGTTAGGTTTTGGGCCAGAAGCATTTCCACGGAGCATGGACATGCTTATTGGCTGAGACTTAAAACAGCACCATGCTTTGCCTACAATATATGAGGGGGGACCCAAAAATAATGAGAATTTTTTTCTGGAGGCTGGAGGGGCGTTAGTTCCGACGTTTGCTGCTAGGTGCGTGTACTAGACTGCCCTCTGCCTCATTTGGCTAAGTGGTGTCCTTAAACTGCTCAAGCGATTGTGTGATGCAGGAAATGACCTGAAGTGTGGCGATCTGGCGAGTGGCTTCTGCATCACGACAACACTACCCACACAGCAGTGAGTGTGCAGCAGTTTCTCATGAAAAACGGGATGACAATGGTTTAGCTCCCCCCCCACTCCCCGGACCATGCAACCTGCGATTTTTTTCTTATTTCCAAGAATGAAGAGAGACCTTAAAGGAAAGCATTTTCAGGATGTAGAGGAGGTCAAGAAGCAAATGACAGGCACTGAAGGCTATCACTTTGCAAGAGTTTCAGAAAAGTTTTGAACAATGGAAAAAGTGGTGGGATAAGTGTATTGCATCTCAGGGAGAGTATTTTGAGGGTGATTAAATCTTGGAAATGTTCTGAGAAATATATGATTTAAAAAACATGTTTATTGTCTAGAATGGTTTCAGCCCAAGAGTGAAAGTTCTGCTTATTTACGCAACCATTCAAATGGAAATGTGCCCCGTTGCTGCACATGACAATGGCATCTTGATGGCATTCTTGGTTTGCAGAATGTTCACGCACAACTCTCTACAGTTCCTGCACTAACAGCACTTTCAATGGATGGAAATTAAGGTCCTCTTGCAAAATCGACCTCAAAGACGTGTTGGCAATGCCTAAGGCAGACACAGGTTTGCGCGTTGAACGTCTAGAAGACTGCAAAATTGATGTCCTTACAGCTTGGAAGTTTTCAGGCGTTCGTACAGTACGAGGATGGCCTGGAGATTTTCTGTTCAATGTTGTACCCGTCTGTCTAAATTTAGCCACCCACTAAAGAATTATTTTCCGATTTGGGACATAACCGTTAGGAGAAAACTAAGGTGCGCTCAGAAGGCCTGTTGTGTAGTGATGATGGATTTGTTGTTTATTGAAGAATGCTTTGAAATCGAAAGCACGGTGCACACCAGATCAAGGCATGTTGCCGACTGAAAACTGCAAGGGATCGCCTATCAAAGGATCCCTCCCTGCCCCCAACCCACTCGGCTGCCTCTACCTCGTGCAACTTTGGCTCACCCTATATTATATTCAATTTCTAAAACACCACAAACTCATATAAACTGTAATGCTTTTAACTTACACACCTTCTAATGTATACTATATACTCAGAAAGCTCCTTCTTCTCCTGCATCTGTTGTTTCTGTAAGGGGCTCATTGAACCTACATGAAGATACAGAGGATACAGAGGGCTACGAATTTGATCTGGAGATCTTCTAAGTTGATGCTTCAGTGTTATGGTTTTTAAAAATGAGCTACTATTTCTTACCTCTTTGAAAGCTCGGAAAAGTACCACATTAGTAGAGCTTGTTGGCACTGGTGCTGCTGTTTAATGAACTGTAGTGACACACATATACACTCATCTCAGGCAACAAGCTACACACATAATTATCCTTTCCAGACAACAGAGTCTAATGACCCACTCCTCCAGTTCTTGGACTCCTCACATTCCTGACTGTTTTTGCTGTAGGGCTTCTTCAAAATCAAGTTTATTGTCATGTGTGTACTGCACAATGAGATACCTACACATCCTCCACAGAGTATTGACAATAGTATAATATAATAAGCAATACAATACAATACAATTTATTTTTGTATAGCCCAAAATCATACAAGAAGTGCCGCAATGGGCTTTAACAGGCCAGGCCCTGCCTCTTGACAGCCCCCCAGCCTTGACTCTCTAAGAAGACAAGGAAAAACTCCCAAAAAAAAACCTTGTAGGGAAAAATGGAAGAAACCTTGGGAAAAGCATTTCAAAGAGAGATCCCTTTCCAGGTAGGCTGGGCGTGCAGTGGGTGTCAAAAAGCATGAATGCAACACCAGACATTGTTCTAAATATAAGAAAATGCATCATGTCTATTCACTCAGTTGTCAATACAAGTGGCTATTGGGTAGCCTTAAGACGCGAGGAAAAAAGCTGTTTAGTGACACGAGTGCTAAATACCAGTGTTTCTTACCTTTTCCCATTGTTTGTTTTTAATAAGAGATCTGTTTTAAAACCTCAGATGTCTACAATGTGCCACTTCTGAATCAAATGTCTCTGGCACAGGACATAGTATCTGGGGAAGGCCAGCATGTTATCAGTCAAAAAGAAACATATTAGAGTTCAAATTTGAAGATCACCAGTTAAATGAATCATACAAAGCGCTTCTCTTGCCTCTGTTCACATCAGTGCATACTTCCTCAAAAGTAAACATTTCTAACTTTCAAAAAAATTACAGTTAGTTTAACTTAAATTTAGAAGCCTTGAAAAATCAACTTAAACTCTTCAAAAGTATGGCTCTGATCATTTTGATGGGAATCTGTAATGTGAGCAGGTATGATTTTATGTTCCCATATTGAGCAGTTAGCATATGTCAACCAGAAATGCTGCTACCTGAAGGTATTGTATTCTTATCTTCCTTTGAAAACCAGCCATATCTCCTTTTATGTTGATTTCTCTAATGCTGCTAAATATGATTTCGTTTACAAAACAGATGTTTTTTTGAATTTATCCTTCGGCAGCTGTTGAGACAAAATCACTGCTATTACTTGTTATTTAAATAAATATGAGTATGTAAATTGTGCAGATGTTATTGCTAGGGAGTGTTGATCAGGCCCCATGGTGTATGCTATTAGCAGATGACATTGTGCAAGGTGGCACCACTAAGAACATTGTGGAAAGTAAATTGGAGCAGATTAGAAGAGCTATGGAGGTCAGAGGCCTTAAGATGGTGCTGTGGGGTGAAATCTATTCTATATATATTAAATCCTAAGACTAAAAGTGCAATGATTTTGTGCAACGATTTTATGTGACGTTTTTATGTGACATTTTTTGTCATGCTTTAAATCAGGCTCATTTTAAAAACTACAGAATTATCGAACTTTAATGTGATGTTGTTAGATTTTCAGATTCTTATTCCGTTTTTAAATTCTAAACTAAAAAATATCAAGAACTCATGTCCCGTGAGACGAAACTTTGTACCAAAAGATTTAACCATGCCCGGGGTTGGAAATAAAAGACAAAGAGTAGGACAGCTGCTGTACAGGCTTTTAAATGTTCAAAGTGCCGTATGAGATGCAGATCACACGGCATGGCAGCAGTAGCAGCAGCAAACCAGCAGCTGATCAAGCAAAGAGGAAGTAAACAAAACTGTATTTGTTTCCCATTGTATCACCGATTAACCCCTTAACCGCCCTCTGCCGGATATATCCAGCATCGTAGCGTTATTGCTGACGCCTTACTGCCGGAATTATCCGGCACATTTGCCTATGGTTATGTGAATGCCTGGCGCGTAGTATAACTGACAGTTTGGCGTGGGTATTATTACTACATTGTATTTCGACAACTCTGCGGTTGTATTGGCCGCTCACGTGATGTGATTCGAAAGTGAAAGCTGTGAATATGGCGAAACGTAAACTGACTTCAAGTGAGGTTTTGCAGGCGATTTTGGAGAATAATTCTGATCATGATTGTAGCAGTTCTGAAGAAGATTTTAGCGACAATGATGATCAGCAACGTGCGCTGCATGATACTGTGAATGACGATGCATCGGATGATGGCGATGAGTGGGTGTATCCCCAGCATCTCAACTGGACTGCTGCCCGTTATCTGAGCCAGATAAGAAAGATCCAAACCGTGACCGCTTGTTCAAGCTACGTCCTTTGATTGACCATTTATTTGAAACATTTCAGCAGGTATTTCAGCAGGTAAATACTGCTTGAATAAATGTAAAGTAAAAAAAACGAAAATTGTTCAGATTTCTCCTGGCATGGGGAATATTTAGGGAGTTGGCGGTTAAAGGGTTAAGAGGGGGTTTCAGAGAAGTGACTGCACCTCCTTGGGATGCGTTCAGCCCTCCTCTTCACAACACGAGTGGCAGAGACACAAAGTGGCTGATTCATAGCGCAGGCCGGGGGGGTTGGTGAGTGAAGCAAGCAGGGGGGAACCCCCTAGTTTTGTATATAAGTTGATAAATATTTTGTATGTCTTTATTTGTAACTTAGACATTAGTGTTATATCATTGATGAGAACAGCAATGGTTTGATGGTTAAGAAACCCCTCACCTTTTAGGACTGAGTCTCTTTGTAATTTTACAACGGGGACGGGGGAAGTGCCTCAAACCAGTTTGGCAAGTGGTTCTCTGCAGGACTCTCTCAATCAACCCCCACAGGAAAGCCAAACTACCTAGCTGGCAAGCTTCACCTTAACAAATGGTATTGGGGGCATGTGTGAAACTTTTGTGTCGCACCAGAATTCTATTGGTCTAATGTTGCCTGAAGCCATTAAATACCATGACACCCTATTGGCTGTAGGGTTTGGACAGAGAGTCTATACATTTTCTTGCTTTACCTCTTCCTCTCTCTCTTACCAACTGATGAAGGAGCATCTCACACCATGAACTGAAAAGGACAACACAATGAAGAGCACAACTCGGCAGCCATATTGAGACAGGCAAACGGCCTGTTCTGAGGAAAGCTGACCAAAAATGAGGACTTAACTAGAGACATTTTAAGTAACTAACAAGTCTGTGTGCCGCCTGAAACTACACATCAGCATTTATCAGGTTGTATGGTTGCCAGTGTGCACTTGTACTTTGCTTATTATTATTATGAATAATAACAATAATACATTATTTAAAATTGTAACTTAACTCCTGCTTGTTTTTTACTCTAACACACACACACTTTGGTCTGTGCAGCACGATGGCGCAGTGGTACTGCTGCTGCCTCACAGTTAGGAGACCCAGGTTCACTTCCCGGGTCCTCCCTGCATGGAGTTTGCATGTTCTCCCCGTGTCTGCGTGGGTTTGCTCCGGTTTTCTCCCACAGTCCAAAGAGATGCAGGTTAGGTGCATTGGCGATCCTAAATTGTCCCTAGTGTTTGCTTGGTGTGTGGGTGTTTGCCCAGGGTTTTTCCTGCCTTGCACCCTGTGCTGGCTGGGATTGCTCCAGTAGACCCCCGTGACCCTGTGTTAGGATGCAGCAGGTTGGAGAATGACTGACTGACTGACACTTTGGTCTGAATACACGTCAGAATGACTATAAAGTAGGAAAACTAAAAAGACAGAAAACCAGTCCCAGTGTATTTCTGTTGGTATAAAGGAGCCCCCGTAGTGATTCTTGACACACTTCTGCTGAATAATTTGTTGCCTCATTATGGTTGCCATGCATTCCTAACATTCTTTTGATGCATCTTCTGAGCACGTCATCAGAAATTAAGGTGACGTGTGTGCATATTTGGCACCAGCAAAAATTTGAGGGGTGCAGTGTGTTTAACTTCCAGTGACCAGTATGAGAGAGTGTGAGAGTGATAACACCAAATTTAACACACCTGCTCCCCATTCACACCTGAGACCTTGTGACACTAACGAGTCACATGACACTGGAGAGGGAAAATGGCTAATTGGGCACAATTTGGACATTTTTCACTTAGGGGTGTACTCACTTTTGTTGCCAGCGGTTTAGACATTAATGGCTGTGTGTTGAATTATTTTGAGAGGACAGCAAATTTACACTGTTATACAAGCTGTACACTGACTACTTTACATTGTATCAAAGTGTCATATCTTCAGTGCTGTCCCATGAAAAGATATAATAAAATATTTACAAAAATGTGAGGGGTTTACTCACTTTTGTGAGATACTGTATATAGAATGTACAGTATAGCTTCATATTCATTTAAAAAAAGAGATATTCCAAATTAGAGAAATAATCATGAACAAACATTCTTAAGTATACATTTCAAGTGTTTCATTTTTGTGCTATTAAGAAATAGCCCACTACCCAATTTTAAAGATATCACTGATGCACAAACACCAAAGATCTGGTTATTGGCTCCATAGCACATTGTTAATGATGACACATTGATGAACAATGATGACAATGGAAGAACACTTTTCAAGTATTTCACAGATCTCCTAATAGAAAGAAAAACATCATTTTGTAATAAAGAGAATTGAGTGAGAAAGGAGGGAGGTCATTTCTACCTTGTTGGCTGAGGAGTCTTCTTAAACTGGAAAATAAGTCTGATCACCGCAGCGACTCATTCATAGTGAGGAGTGTCACAGATTATTGAACCTCATTACTGCAAGTGGGTCACATACAGTAAGAGAGAAATTAGAAAGCTAAAATGGGCTTTTACACTTTCAGCCTGAAGCAGCAATCATTAGACCATGTCTTTCTTTCTTTCTTTCTTTCTTTCTTTCTTTCTTTCTTTCTTTCTTTCTTTCTTTCATGAAACATTGATGGTGTTAGGAATTTGATTTGTTTGCCACAATTTTAAGTAAATCCAGTCTCCCCACACAAATATTTGTTCAGTATAACATGCTTGTGTTATTGAAAATCTATCAGTAATAAAATAAAAGCAGAAACAACATTCTGACACTCAGCTCTAAGCACTGCAGTGTGATGGTTGTTTCAGATTTTTTTTTCTGGTCCCTTAAGTGTGCATTTGGCCTGCAGTAATTATAAAACTCCCAGGTCATCGTGATCAACTTTTTCCATACTCTTCTTCAGTATACTGCTAAAGCTCAGTGAAATTCATCTACTGTATACTGCAGACTCCTTTAGAACTAGTCCATCCTTTCCATTACTGTTGTAGCTTTGAGGGGGACTCTTGTAGTGACCTAAAGTGACTCAGAATAATGTCAATTAGGCCAAATACACAAGTATAAGTGAGCTTACTGTAGAATTGAAGCACTGAAATTAAGGATAATTACAGAGAGAAACAAAGTACAAAATAAATACAGAAAAGTGCATTGACTCCTATTGTCTCCTGTTAAGATAGGTGGCACTTTAAAAATATCCTGCTCTACAGCAGTGCTTCCCAAACTCGTCCTGGGGACCCCCTGTGGCTGCAGGTTTTTGTTCCAACCAGATTCATAATCAGTGACAACACCTGATAGCACTGATCTCATTTAATTAACTAGTATTTATTCTCTTAATCTATATTCAGAAAAGCACAGCAGCATGATTTTTACATTTATAAAACATTTAGAAATATTTCTGCTTTATCTATAGATTTAAATGCTTAACTCTCTTTTGTTGATTCCATTATACTGTATTTGGCCCTTTCTCTGTGCAGTTTTCCCCCCTTCGTTGTATCTTATTAATGACAATTAAAAACGAGCAGAGCAGACACCCAGGCAAACAACACTGAATAATCAAAGGCTGCAACTACTTTAGCGTCAGACCCACTAATTAGTAAATAATGGATTAATTAAACAATTAAAACACCTGGAAAAGTAGAATGAAAATCAAGATGAAAATCCATCCATCCATTATCCAAACCGCTGAATCCGAATACAGGGTCATGGGGGTCTGCTGGAGCCAATCCCAGCCAACACAGGGCACAAGGCAGGAAACAATCCCAGGCAGGGTGCCAACCCACCGCAGGACACACACAAACACACCCACACACCAAGCACACACTAGGGCCAATTTAGAATCGCCAATTCACCTAACCTGCATGTCTTTGGACTGTGGGAGGAAACCGGAGCGCCCGGAGGAAACCCACGCAGACACGGGGAGAACATGCAAACTCCACGTAGGGAGGACCCGGGAAGCGAACACAGGTCTCCTAACTGCGAGGCAGCAGCGCTACCACTGCGCCACCGTGCCGCCCAAGATGAAAATGGTAAAAAGAAAAAAAAAACATTTTCCCATATAACTGCTTGGTACATTTTAATATATAATGTATTTAATATATATATATAACATAGTTTTCTAATTTATATATTGTTCCAAAAAACACAACTTGGGAAATAACAGTTCACTTAGTTAGCCCAGGAGTCCAATTAAAAACAGAAGCTGCTTGGAACAAAAACCTGCAGCCACAGGTGCTCCCCAGCACCGAATCTGGAAAGCACTACACTACAGGTACTGTATATTTTTTCTCTTAGCTTTAGAAGGGGGTTTTGGATCATGGAGATTTAAGATTCATTATCCCATTCATAGAATGTGTTTTTAACAAGGTCAGGTCAGGTAAGGTCAGGTCAGGGAGCATGCACTGGTATAGCACTTTGCCGCACCCACCACATAACGAAATTGTTCGGGATCCTGGTTGGAAACACCCCAGGCAGACACGTGGCCCAGTCCCACCCTGCAAAAATGACCATCTATCTGCTATAGCCTGGTGTTATGTGGGCGTCTCCTTGGCCTGATTCAGCTGGTCAGGTTTTCAAAAATGAGAATATTGTGAGCTGGATAACCATCAGGAAATCGTGCCACATGGCCATAGTGTTGCAACTGATGCTTTCTCACTATGCAGGTAATGTGCCTCATTCAAGACTCCGTGAGAAACTGGTCGTTCAACACAAGATCAAACCAGTGGTACCCAAGGATTCTCCAAAGAGACACAGTACCAAAGGAGTCCATTCTTCGTCTCAGGTCACTGGATAGCGTCCATGTCTCGCAACCATATAGCAAGACAGGATACACCAGGACTCTAAAGACTTGATCCTTCGTCCTTTTGCATAGATACCGGCAGCGCTACACATCCCTTTTCAGTGACCTCATTACCACCCCCACCCCACTCCCACCCATGCTCTCCCAATCCATCTACTGGCTTCATAGGAAGAGTCACCAGAGGCATGAATGTCACTGCCGAGGTAAGTAAACCTCTCAACAAGGTTGGCATTCTCTCTACAGACAGACACACTGCTGAAGGCTGTGGCCAAGAGGTCATTAAAGGCCTGGATCTTGGTATTTCTCAAGCCCAGAGCCTCAGACTCCTCACTCAGTTTCTCGAGAGCCCCAATCAGAGCCTTCATTGACTCTGTGAACATCACAGCATCGTCGACAAAATCAGTGAAGATCAGTGAATTTTTCTTTACCAACAGGTGCTAAACAGCTGCTGGACCCCATGACCCTGCCCAACACCAAGTCCATGCAAGCACTGAAGAGAGTAGGAGCAAGAACAGACCCCCGACAAATCCCGGAATCAACTGGGAATAACGCAGAGGTTCTGCCTCCACTCTGCACAACACTCACAGTACCAGTGTACAGGCCAGCCATGATATCCAGCAACTTCGGGGGACCCAGCAAAGTCTCAGGATGTTCCACAGGGTTATTTCACAAGGTCATTTTTATTTTCATTACTTTTGGTGTATTTTTCATAGGTGCCACCATTTTGTGGTGCTGTCATCAAGATGCAACAGTCAGTTTCTAGGGCTCAGAAGTTTTACAATGATATGTCACAAAGTGACATCCAAGATTGGGGATAACTTCTAACTTGAGGGGGGTTGAGGGTGGTATTGGGTTTGATTTGGCATGATGTGCTGGTTTGAAATGGTATGCATGCATTAATTACCAGTAGGAACAGAGAAGTGCTGGTATGGAGTACCGGTAACTACTGGCCCACTTCAAGCGCTGGTTATACCCACCAAAGAATTACTTTTGATTAAGCTTGGAATGGCCCTCTGGCATCACATGTGATCATCGCACCCCTTAGCCTGTTAAGGTATCTTCAGCAGGCTCCATACTTAAAGGACAACCCTGCCCCACTCCTGTTGTCACCAGCTAGGTTGCAAGGAAATAAGCCACAAGTCCAAAGTGGCCCATTTCTAATGCCCTAGAACACTGTGCTGCCCTCTATCAGCAGTTCTGTCTTCCCATTAACCATCACAAACTAATTTTTCACCTTCCCGGGGTTAGGCACTCCTAGTGCAGTAGTTACTGGGTCACCTTCCCCTAAGAGGCCTGGGGTAAAATTGATAATTTCTTCATAAGTTGAACTTCTCTCTTTCTCTTAACTTTGATAAGACATGCTTTTGCCAAGTGTCACCTTTTCCTCCATGGCAACCTCTTAGACTTTGGACAACCCATCATGCTTGTCAGAATGTAAGTACACCTCTCAAGTCCCAGCCCTTTACATGATGTTTGCTTATTTCATTGCTAGCCATCACTAACCATGAGGCAGGTGCTTGTCTCAAAAAAACACAGAGTAGATATTTAAAGGGAGCACACCCTTTGGACAGTGCTTACTCTTCTTCTTCCTGTTCATTTTTCCCACTTCTGTGTGGGGTCAATATGTGTGTTTTTTCATTGAAACGGTTTTAGTCACAATTTAATTCGTGTTTAGTGTTTTGCATATTTTGTTTATTTCATATGTAATATTCCTGACTAAAGAGCTTTGGCTGGTTTGGTTCCAGTTATTTCACAATTCACCTTCATAATAAACGCTTGAGTCATTGGAAAATCATTATTAGATGCCGTTTCACTGTATGGCCCCGGAGCTGAGACCAGTTTAATGTAGGGTGGCTTTCGAGCTCTATACCAAATAGAGTGTAAGGCTCAAAATCTGTACGACAAAGGTAAAGCTTAACATACAGTATGTGAATTTATGAAAAACTGGCTATGGTTTGAATATGATCTGTTAGTGGTGTCACTATGATGGTACGGACTGCACTGTATGACAAATGATCCAAATGACTGAAATGATCAAGCATTTGCTGGCTGAAATCAAAAATCTAACCAGGGAGAGATGAAATGATGGTATCCATTGGCTGAAATCACCAAGGGGGGAACTCAATGAAACAGTTGAATGTCTGTGTGCCATTAATAATGGTGAATTACCACACTGCATTAAATGTTTGGGTGTCCATGTGCTGCATTGTTTAGAGTATGATCAACTCCGTGTTAAAGAGATCTAATCATCAACTCAACCAGGGGTCTGTGGAGGTCTATGTTCAGGCCTTGGTTACCACACTGGGTGACACCAACCTTTGTGACTCCACTAAGGTAACAGAAATTGATTTGCCCCTGTGGCCCTCCTTATTTAGTTATTTTATTTTACAATAACTTCAAAGACTCCAGGATCTATTTTGATCATCGTTCAGAGTTGCACAAATTATACTGTTACAGGTCTATGTTTCTAACACATCCATCCATTTAGTACAGCCTATCCATCTATCCATTCTCACACCCACTTGATCTAATTATGGGGTCCCAGAATGATAAAGCGCAGGTCATCAAAGGATACACCCAAAAACACAACCACGCTAAGCTATTTTTCACTTACCAAATAATTATCATACATATTCTTGGGATGTCGTAGGAAAACTGGAGTATGTGTAGAAATAAAAAAGTGTGGACCCCAAGGAGAATGTACATCCTTCACAGAAACAGTGGCTAGCTTGGGATTCCAATGTGCTGTCCTCTCCACAGACAATTATTTCAAATGTATGTTTGTTAGAATTGTACCTCACTTTACAATATTAATTTGATCTGCTACTATGGAAGGCTCTAGTCATTACTGTGTTTATTTTTCAGATTTTGAACACTGCTTTATTTATGAGGAAAGATTATATGTAAAGCAAAAGTCTATGTTTTAAACTACAAATAAGTAGAAGATTCTGTTCAAGGCAAAATTGATTTTTCCCTGTAGTTACTGATTATGTCATATTCTTTTTATCTTACATAGTTATTGTGTCCATTAATAAAAAAAATTCAGCTACTGATATATAAAGTCATAACCTCCTCAATTGTTACCTGTTAAAGGTTGCAAAAATACTATAATTTATTTCATTACCAACATAACAGTCGATCCAGTCATCTGCATGATTGCCCCCCATTTCCTTTAAGCCTTAAGGTGATTTTTCTATAGTCTTTAAAAGGCAGTCCTCACATTAAGAAACCAACAAGAACGAAGCAGCTTGATTTTTTTGTTTTCTTTCTTCATCTGTTCCCCACTAATTATACACAAAGACACTCGCCTCCTCATGTCCAAAGGAGAAATCTGGACTAACTGATTCATCTGACATGATATGTTTCGATTTTTAGATAACCCCTGAGTTCCTTTAAGAAAGACGGAGAGAAATGACTATGCGTACAGAGGGCAGCCAACCAGAAATGTGTTCAGTGCCTTAACAGTGTTAGGTAATAACAGCTCCACTGGACCTACACATACACCGAGACAACACTTGTCTGTAAAAAATGTTTTTCATTCCTGTCAAGACTTTTAGTTGTTCTTTATGCAGGATATTAAATCAAAATCTGGCAATAGGATTGCTTTATCACATTCATTTTTTGAGAACTGAAGGTTTAAAATGAAAAATAAAAACTACTACTTTGGAGAAAAAAGTGATGTTCTTAAAATGTGCCATGTACATTTGAAAACATTACAAATTACACATATAAAATGTTTTAAATATATTTATTACTTACAAAAAATAATCACTTTGTAGTCTTTTTCCTCTTTTAAAGATGTTTCACAGTGGAAAGACCAACAGAAGTCTACTAATATAGACTCACTCTCCACTATAACATCTCTCCATTTAAACAATGTGTACCCACATTTTCAGGAAATAAAATACAAATAAGAGGGAAGGAAATTGATTTTTAAAGACATGTTGTATTCAAGTGTTTGGTAGAAAGACGGAAGCTCCTCAACTAGCTCCTCGTAGTTTACCACCTTTGGAAAATTATGGCACATGCTTTCAAATTCCTCCTAAGCTCCTTTTTTCAGCTTTACACACTTGGAAATGAAGTTTGCATCCTTGAAAAGTTCTAGAATTTGAGGTCCAATGAAGATACCTTCTTTTATTTTTGCTTCACTAATGTAAGGAAACTTCTGCCTGAGATATTTGAATCATTCAATTTTGCTATTTATTGCCTTGAAAAGGTTTTTGATCAACCTTGTAACCTTTATGTAAAGTGAGAACAAAAAAAAAATTCTTGCAGTCCATGCCTTGTCTTCTGGATAATTAAAATGCGTCTTTCTAACCTTCTCAACATAAATTCTCAGGCTATTTTGAAGGAAACGCACATACTCGGTTTTGGGTTGTTTCTACATCACCTAACGTTAGCAATGGGAAAGGACATTTTTTAGCTCAAAATATACTTTTGTTAATATTTGGAGAAGGAAAAATACTTCTGATATTAAATAAACCTAACTTATTTTTAGAAAATCAACATTTTTTTTAATGGCATTTTTTCTGAATCTGATATGTTGTGGACATGGTTCATGGTAGAGAAATGGATTCAGCACACCTAAAGCTATAAGATACACCAATTTTTTTTGCACAGGTGGAATATGATGGGTTTCCCCGATCATTTTCTGGCCGGGACACAAGTGGGATGGAAGGACTGGGGGAGAGAGCACCAGTGAGGCATTACCTCCCCTGGAATACTGGAGGACAGCTCTCCTGGGCAGCTCTATCACCACGGGTTCCTCCGGTGCAGACTATGAATGAGACTTTCTCTGGGGCCACCGAGGGAGTTGAAGAGTCCGGCAACAGATTTCCATCACACCTGGGAGTGATTCTAGGTGATGCTGATGAATCTCCTGGGACAATTCCAGGACCTATTTAAAGGGCGCCATCCACTGCTTTTCGGGGGGCGAGAGTCGGGAAGAAGAAGACGCAGTTTACCAGAGAGAGAAAGAAAGAAGAACAAGAATGAAAAGAAGAATAAGACAACCTTGTAGTGTTTGGTACTGTATAATACAACTGTGCTGTAAGACTGGGAATAGAGTAGATTGGTTCCCAAGGGGAAGATTAATAAAACGAGTGTTGCGTGGTAAAAGCCTGTGTCTCTGCCGTGTGTCGGGTAAATGCAGCTCTGTGTGCCCCTGGCCTCCACAGTGGCACCACAGGATTTTGTCACAAAAGAGGACCAATAGAACAACTTAAGAGCCTGACATATGATAAACAAATAAGACAACAAATTTGCAGCAACTGTGTGATTTTATCATGTCAGTATGGACCAAAATCCCTGAGGAATGTTTCCAGCACCTTTTTGAATCCAGGCTACAAAGAATTACGTCAGTTCTGAAGGCAAAAGGGGGTCCAATGCAGTACTAGCAAGGTGCACATAGTGACCAGTGAGTATATATGAGCACTTTAATTCCTAATGTTTACAATAAACTCTGTTATTGTTTTGAACAAAAGTTTTTGTTTATTTGCTCCCTTGCCCTGGTCCATCCTTGCTTCATGACTATTGATGCCCCAGATAAGGGAAGGGGACCATGGCTGTGGGTCCAGGGAATCACAATTACATTTACTTTTTATTTGTTTAGCAGATGCTTTTATCCAAAGCAAATTACAAAAGAGATCAACAAAATCTAGTAAACTTCAGTATGGGAGACCGTATTGGAACAAGTGTTACAGAACAATGTTTCGAAATTGATCATTAAGGGAAGAGCTCAGAACAAAACGCAAGCTAGGTACAATTATTCAGTTACAAAAACTAATAAAGACAAAATTAATTAGGCAAAAATTAACAGAACAACAGCATTTTCAAACGCTTGTTTAACAAATTGAGGGAGTCCGCTATTCAAATGGGGGAGGGCAGCTAGATTTGATACCACACAGAGTTGGCATTCTCAGATGTATTTCATCAGAAGACCTTAGTGTTCGAAAAAGACCATAGGACCTCACAAGTGTCTTTACATATGTAGGTGCTGACCCATTGACTACTCTGTCGACAGGCATCAAGGATTTGAACTAAATAGGTGCTGCTAAAGGAAGCCAATGCAGCAATCTGAAAAGAGGAGTGACATGCGCCCATTTTGGCTGGTTGCATTTTGAATCATCTGCAGCAGCTTAGTGACACTGCAGTAGTCCAAGCGTGACAAGACTTAAGGCAGCACCAGGAGTTGTGCTGCATATTCTGTTGATGGTGTTGATCTTACGGATATTGCATAACTTAAATATTTAGCATTGGGCCCAGGACAGGAATCAGCCCAGGAAGGAGCCCCTGTGTTTCACTGGACACATTCAATCCAGGCAACCACACCAACTGTTACAAGGGTAAGAAGTGTTGTTGGACTTAAGTGCAGCATTTGACACCATCGACCATTCTATTTTACTGCACAGGCTAGAAAATGATGTTGGGCTTACAGGCACCCTGCTCGCTTGGTTTAGTTCTTACTTATCAAATCGATTCCAATATGTACAGAAATGTGCTGACAGTACTCCATCATTATACACAGAAGTTCAATATGGTGTCCCGCAGGGCTCAGTACTGGGACCTTTACTGTTTTCACTGTACATGCTTCCACTGGGATCTCTCATTAGGAAACATAATGTTAATTTTCACTCGTATGCAGATGACACCCAGTTATACCTTTCATTTAAATCAAATGAAGTTTCTCCAATGTTGTCTTTAATTAGTTGTGTTAGTGAATTAAAGGAGTGGATGAATAAGAACTACTTGTCTTTAAATACAGATAAAACAGAGATGTTAATTGTTGGAGGGAATGATGCTGATCACAACAATATTTTGTCATCATTTAACTCAGTGGGAATCCCAGTCAATTTTACTGAATCAGCCCGCAATCTAGGAGTTATCTTTGACTCTAGCATGTCATTTAAAGCGCATATTACAAAGTTGTCCAAAACATGTTTCTTCCATCTTAAAAATGTTAGGAAATTAAGGCGCTTTTTAAATAAACAGGATTCTGAGAAACTAATTCATGCTTTTATCTCTAGTAGGATTGACTACTGCAATGCGGTGTTCACCGGATGTTCAAACTGTTCTTTATACAGCCTCCAGTTAATCCAAAATGCGGCTGCGAGAATTATTACAAGAACAAGAAAATACGAACACATAACTCCAGTTCTTAAATCCTTACACTGGCTCCCGGTTAAGTTTAGGGCAGATTTCAAAATCCTTCTTTTAACATATAAAGCATTAAATGGTTGAGGTCCGGCTTACTTGTCTGAACTTATCATGACTTACAAACCAGAGCGCACATTAAGATCTCAAGATGCCGGTCTGCTTATGATTCCAAGGATTAATAAAATAACAGTGGGAGGTCGAGCTTTTAGTTACAGGGCCCCTAAACTGTGGAATGGTCTGCCTGCTACTATAAGAGATGCCCCTTCGGTCTCAGCTTTTAAATCCCGGCTGAAGACTCACTACTTCAGTTTAGCATATCCTGACTAGAGCTGCTGATTAACTGTACAGACTGCATCTCTGTTGTTAGTCATTAGCACTTAAACATAAGTAACATGACAGTTATAATTGTATACTAACCCTCACTTATTCTGTTTTTCTTCTCGGTACTCAAATGTGGCACTTGGTGCCACGGCCCACCTGCCAAGTTGTTTTGCCTGCCTAAGGAAAAGTCATCCCAGATGGAGGATCACAGGAATCGTGGGAAAGAGGGGTACTTTCATCGGATTGGTTGGCCCAGCACTGTTTCAGCCGTGGAATGGCCAAATGGGGGAGGCAGCTTGAAGGATGAGGTCTCCAGGACTCTATACAAATCCAAATCTTATTATGGGATATATCATCTGCTGTTAAATTCTGCTTTGTACTTCTAAAATTTATATATATTTTTTTTTTTTTTCTTCTTACTATATTGAGAAATTGTTCTGTTCTGTGTACTGCATTGTATTGTATTGACCCCCTTCTTTTGACACCCACTGCACGCCCAACCTACCTGGAAAGGGGTCTCTCTTTGAACTGCCTTTCCCAAGGTTTCTTCCATTTTTCCCTACTAGGTTTTTTTGGGAGTTTTTCCTTGTCTTCTTAGAGAGTCAAGGCTGGGGGGCTGTCAAGAGGCAGGGCCTGTTAAAGCCCATTGCGGCACTTCCTGTGTGATTTTGGGCTATACAAAAATAAACTGTATTGTATGTATTGTAAGTAAACCTGGACCCCCGAGGATTTGAGATATGAACACTAGTTGCAGTGCCACCAAATCACCCTTTTTCAATATAATATATTTAGCAAATAACTGAATTATAGCTAAAATGATACTTTATTAATGGGGTTGTGTTACTGGATTGCATGCAGCACACTCTTTATCGCTTGACTGTATGATTGTGCCCTCGAAAGGAACGGGATGCAGTCCACCATGGTGGCTCTTGGCTTACACATAGTTACTGACACCCTGTGACTCTAAACTCTGCAGATTAAATTTACCCATCAGCACATATAGAAAGCTACTTCTAATGTCGGTTCAGTTCCTGTCACTCAATTGCACACTGTTTCTGAATTTGCCCCTCACTAGCTGTCACTAGATGACAGAAGCATCCGCCTGCATGATTATGTCAATGGCAGCAGGTAATATCTTTATGAAATAAATGCAAACATGTTGCAAGTAACACAATGATTTTTGACAATAATTTTGTGAAATACTACAGTCTTTTTGTTGAGGTGGGAGTAAGCGTTCAGTGGGGAAGTCATGATTCCTTTCAATTGCTGGTATAAATTTTGTGTTTCTCATTGTTATTATCCCTCTTTTGTGAATTAGTTAAAAGACTTTGAATTTAACATAAGTAATTTTTGACATCTCCCAATCTCCTATTTGTTCAATGTATTTTTTAAAAGTTAGATTGTCTTAATTTTTCTTTTTCTCTGCATTTCCTCTACTATTTTTACTGTAAGCTACATCTTTTAGTTATTTAGTAATGATTTTCACTATAAGTGACACTTACGTATGTGTTTTTAGAAGTTATGGCAGTGTATCCAGTTTGGGACATTAAGAATTGCACCTCTGGAGTGTGCAGGCGGTGCTGTCCTGTTGGCTTCACCAGACTCTGATCTCTGGAGTGCCCTGGAATGGAGTGTGATGTGGTTGGGATGAGAAACAGCATCTCCAAATGTAGGAAAGAGTGGCCTGCTCAGTGCAGCTGTTTCAAATAGAGGAGTTCAAGTACCCTTAGGGTCTTGTTAACAAATAAATAAGGGTGTGAATGATAATGAGAATTACTAAGAAATTAATGGAGTGCCAGCAGTTTTTAAGATATTCTCCTGGCCATTAAGGAGAAGAGGGAGCTAAGTCCCTGGAAAACACTTTTAATTTACTAGCTAGCATATTCTACTTACTTCGTTACTAGCCTATAGAATGCACAAAGTGTGCTGATTCTAGCGCCATATATTACGGAGGCATCAGCTAATTTCAAAGAATTACCCAGGGCAGCGATGTTATCGAGAAGCAGTGAAGGTATTATTTTTGAAAAACTATCACTTCTTGCAGAATGTGTTGTTGCAATGTGATTACTATCTACAGTTGTGAGTTGTGTCATTAGCGGCCACACCAAGTCAACTTAATTCAAATGAATTTTCTGCACTGGCATTCACTACATTGCATTTATATTTCATTCATAGAGAGCTCATCAAGGCATGAAACAAGATATAACGTGAATAATGCACACAAAGCAGTAGGACTCTAATTTATACAACATACAATGGAGGAGTTGGACACACTTATTTACAGACCCAGTAAAACTTGCATTCATGAATAGAATCTTCTATATACTTTTGTTAGGCAACATATGAATTTGGCTCAATAGCACCCTCTAGAGGCCTCAACTGATGTGTGTACCATATATACTTGTGGATAAGTTCTCCCGCAGATAAGTCAGTACTTGATTTTACAGTATAAGTTCTGGTATTTTATAATGTCGGTCATATAAGTCAAATGCAGAAAACTCATGCTATTGGTCCAAGAGGTTATAATATGTTTACGCCCACCTGAGAGAGTAACCATGGAGTACACTGCCTTTTTTTCTAAGTGTGTGCGGCAACGAACTGCATCAGTAAATGCTCCTAACCTTTCTCTATTGTGCCCAAGTGATCACACTGTAATACCCAAACAATTCCAAAGCAACAATTGCACTGATTTGTGTTTTTTGTATCTCACACCCTCATACGCCTTTATGATGGAGCGTTCGATCAAAAGAAAATATAAAAACTGGTTTTAAATTAAATGCCATTGAAGTAACAAAAGAAATTGGTAACTGTGCTGCTGCAAAAGATTCAATGTGTCTGAGAAACTGATGTTAGATTGGAGGAGACAAGAAGATGTAAAACAATAAATAAATAAGTGTCACATTTTTGAACGGGCATATAAATTGGGGTCTGATTTTATGATCGATTTTTTGGATTTCAAGACCCGACTTACTGTATACGTGAGTATATACAGTTATTTCTGACTGACACAGAGGTGGTGGACATACTTGGTAATCTACCCAGTAAAACTGTTGCACAGAATGAACCAGACCATGTATACAAGCTTCCAAAATGAGGTTCATGTGTGGGACTGTCAGATTTACTCTCCATGATTGAAGAGGGAGCTTGACAACACAGGAAAATCCTTAGAGTAAAATCTCTCCTTCTCTGAATTGAGAGGAGCCAGTAAAGGTGTTCTGGACACGTATTTAAGGTGACCCCACAGAGTGTTGTTCCCTGAATATGTACTCCGCATATTGCAGGGAAATGTGCTGGGTGCATATCCAGGGAAAGGCACTCTGGAACAGATGAGAAGAACAAAGTAACTCACCCAGGACACATTTGAGGGATTGCTTTGGAGTTTTTTTTTTTTAACAAAACTGTTCTTGCTCATTTGTCACTTATACTTGGGGCACTGTTGCTCAAGATCTGAACATCTCTCGATCCTCTCCTGCTTTGTGTATATAGTCACCATTAGCATAAGTCATTGTGAAGAATGTCTTACTTACCAGTGTAATGGCTTCTCCGTGTTAACCAGTGAATCACATGTCTCAAATTGTTTACACATTCAGCTAAGTTCTGACAGTAATGAAGTAACCCAAGGCTCAAGCAACATTATTAGGTGGTTGCTGTGATGGACAACATTTTCTTAACTATGAAAATAATAAAACCAATTACAACTAGTTTGCTGTAACTTTCACTTCATGTTCATGCACAAAGTTTTGTCCTTCAAGTTCTTGTTGCTGTGCTGAGAAAAGTTTAAAATTCCTAGGTGCTAACTCAGCAATCAAGCTCTGCAAATCTATGAAAATTCAAGTAAAAATTACTGTGAGAGAAAGTGAAACATTCATCCATAAAGGGATTGAGTTATGTTAATGGATTCACTTATTTCCAGTGGCAGAGTCACAAGCCAACAAACCAAAATGTGAGTGCAAAATGGCAAAAATCAGTAAGAGGGAAACTCTTAAACAACAGGGACTCTCTGGAAGTACATTTGAAATCAAAATACTAGTTGGGGTTGATTTCCAAAAATTATTTAAGAAAACTGTTTAATTATTTTTTATTTATTTGTGATTTTTCTTATTTTAAATGCTCAGGCTGGAGACATGGGTTTCCCTTATTCTAATAAAGGATAGTGGTGACAACATGAAACACTACCCAGTAAAGGTATGTGTAGCAATTACCACAACATACAAGACGAAATTAATCTCTGTGACGATGCGGGTTCTGCTTCACGCTCCCATTTTCCTTCTGGGAGCCCTTGAACCCGACACCATGGGTAAAGTCACCGATGAGCTGGACTGTGAGGCACAACAACAAAGCAAGGGGATGGTGCAAAAAGTGCAAAGTGCTTTTATTAAAAACAGCAACAACAAAACAAAGTGTCCAAATTAAATAAAGTGCAGTGTATCAAAAGTCCATCCATCCATCATCCAACCCGCTATATCCTAACTACAGGGTTACGGGCGTCTGCTGGAGCCAATCCCAGCCATCATAGGGCACAAGGCAGGAAACAAACCCCGGGCAGGGTGCCAGCCCACTGCAGGGCACACACACACACACCCACACACCAAGCACACACTAGGGAAAATTTAGAATCACCAATGCACCTAACCTGCATGTCTTTGGACTGTAGGAGGAAACCGGAGGAACCCACGCAGACACAGGAGAACATGCAAACTCCTCACAGGGAGGACCCAGGAAGCAAACCCGGGTCTCCTAACTGCGAGGCAGCAGTGCTACCCACTGCGCCACTGTGCTGCCATATCAAAAGTCTTCAAATAAATAATCCATAAAACAGGTGAAAGGTGGAGGTTAAAATCCAATACACCTTACCAATACGCCCTACCAGATATGCAGCTCCATCATTACTGGTCCGGTAGCCCTCCAATCCCTGGCTACGTCGGGCTCCAGCCGGACCGAGACTTGGGTTCCTTCCCCCAGCGGCCAGGGTGCTCACGCTGGGGTTTAACACACCCAAAGCCTCCATGACTTCTGTTATTGTCAACAGCCAGTCGACTCCACTACTGGTCACTCCAGCTACTCCCGATTACTCAGCTGGAACGACCTCTTCAATCTGCCCCCTCCGACAGTTGGCCACAGTCCTCCGGGGCTCTCCTACCAGCTGCCTGCCTTCGCTCATGCGAGCCTACTGCCGTTCGCTCGCACCGCCTCCCCACTTCTCCACCCTTCCTCTCCCTTAACCTCCTGTTCTCTCTCTTTTCTCCTTCCTTTTTCTTCCTCCTAGCCACCTCGTGGTTCTATTTATTATGGGGACGTGGCTCAGATGTGGTAATTAGCAGCTCCCAGCACCAATTACAGATGTGGATGTCTCCTCAGCTGTGCACTTAAGTGAGGACCGTCCACCTCGTAAATTCCCCCGGAAACCGCTTCTGGTCACACTACCACGCCCCCTCTCTAAGCTGCGAAGGCTGCGATTATTTGTTTAAAAAGTGGACTTTTTGACTTGAGCTGTGGACCAACTGCACCACAATCTCATGAAATAAAACAATCGGACTCCATGTTCACAAATTGTGGAGTAATCATAATAACGACATGGACCATAACACTGTACGGTACCAGTGCAATGAAATGGCAGCAAAGCCCTCAGATATGACTTTTAACATATCCATCAAACTATAGAACAGAATGTCACTTACTGACCTCTAGACATGAGCTCCTTGTTGAAATCAACACAAAGGGATTTACAAAATGTTGGCACCAGAACAGAGTTTAATGAGCAGGATGCCTGGGATTACTCTCCAGGACGGAGCAATCTGAGAGTAACTTAGAACTTAGTTAGTAATTGGGAAGACCTACTGTATCTGAGGTGGTCTGGTAATCTGATGAATCTCAGTTAGCATGGAAGAAGCTCAAGGCCCAGCCTACTGGGAGTTCATCTGGACCAAAAAATGTCGGACATGTGGGATAAGAGTACAGATAAGAGGGGAATCAATGGAGTCGGACTGTTATTTTCTCTGAATTCTATTAATGACATACATTCTGGCAAAGTTAGTAAAGTTGTGAAATTTGCAGGTGATACTAAAATTAAAATTAAATTAAAAATGAAAATGAAATGTTAGGTGATATCATTCAAACTGTTGAATATATATCAATGGATGTTATGCTTGGACTACATAATGCACTATTGTGACCACATCTGGGATACTGAGTGCAGCTCTGGTCACCACACTACAAGAAAGACACAGCAGCACTTGAAGCTGTGCAGAGGAGAGCAGCCAAGTGCATCCCAGGACTTAAGGACATGTCCTACTTCGACAAACTCAGAGAAGTAAACCTGTTTAGTCTCGAGCAGAGATGACTGTATAGGGGTCTTATCCGAGTTTTCAAAATTATCAAATGCATTGAAAAAGTATATCCAGTGGAATTCTTTCAGCTTAAGGGTTAATCACGTACTCAAGGGTACCAGTGGAACTTAAGGGGACGTGTATTTACAACTGAAGTCAGAAAGCACTTCTTCATGCAAAGAGAATAAAAAACTGAGCCATGGAGTTGGAGCAGAAACCTCAACAACCTTCAAGAAGTATTGGGATGAGACACTGCATTTATACCATTTAACTTTACATAGAGAGAAGCAGGAGGCACTTCAATGACCATCAATGTGCAGCATCCACCTAGATGATGTGACACCAGTACACTCACCACACATTAAATATTATGTGGTGAAAACGAGAGATAGTTTGACAATTAGAGATTAGGAGGGCAGAATTGTGATGGTGGCCCAGGACACCCTGCTCTTTACAAACGACACACAGCATCTTTTATGACCACAGAGAGTCAGGACCTCAGTTTTATGTTTAATCCGTCTAATCTGAAGGACGACGCCATATACAACGCTATATTTACAGCACAGTGTCCCTTTCAATGCACTGGGGCATGTGGATCCACACATATGCCAAATGGTAAGCACCCCCCAAACTTCTGGCTTCACCAAGCTTTTCCTAGATGGTCTCCTACCCAAGTACTGACCAGGCCCAAAAATGCTTAGCTTCAGGTGGATGACCTGCTCTGATGTGCAGGTGCTATGGCTGCCATATGACAGCTAAGCTATTAGCTGAACAAATGAGTTTGATGGTGTGAGACTTGCCTGGACACCATCAGACCGACACTGCATCTTTATGCAAAACCTTTTATTTGTCGTCCACACAACACAAGTATTATCACAGTCCCGCACAACTCACAGTGCTCTAGCCCCGGTCTCCCTTCTCCTGGGCCTTGTCCCTGGGCCACCTCTACTCTCTCTCCAGGAGCTTCGTCCTGCTCCTGCTCCCGACTCCAGCTCATTGACAGGAGGGAGGCGGCCCCATTTATAATCACCCGGATGTGCTCCAGGTGGTTCCCGGCAATCTTCCCTTGACACGCCCCTGTGTGGCGGAAGTGCTGGCTGTCTTTCCGGAAGCACTCCGGGTGTCTCTTTTTCCTTCTTCCCCCCAGCCCTTCCTAGTGTGGCGGAAGTGCTGAGGTCCCAAGTCCTCCAGGCATGAGGATGCTCCCTGGCGGTCCGGAGGAGGCATGAGCCCTCCTCCTGTCCTTCTGGGCGTCCCGGCTGGGTACCACCCCCAGCCGCGTGCCACAATGGACTAAATGATCTCCTCTGATTTGTCACATTTTTTATGTTCTTATGACAAGAGAGAATCCATCTAACTCTATACTGCTCTGCTTAATCTCTTGCCTCCATAAACCTCACTAAGTTAGGTGAATGGAAAGTGAGTTACTGATAATAATCTAAATTATGTGCAACTATTTTTCTTTTTAGCACTAATAATGGCCTTTTTTCATTCCGGGTATCAATCAGCAGTAATATGTAATTGTGATCATAACCAGACCTCGATGTGGTACAGTTATCTGCTAGGCCACTATTCAATATACAGTACATGTGGACAGCAGAGTAAAGATCCGAAGAAGACCCAGCAGGTGTCATCACCACAGCCATAACATGTCAGGCAAATGAACACTTTATTGAAGCCTTTTACAAAACAAACTTGAAGAATTCTCTCACAGAACCTTAACAGAATATGCCACTGAATACAAGCTGATCTGTATTCAAATCTAATTCATCAAATTAATTCATTCATTGATTTAATAATGTCTTGAATCAGAGCCGAGTTAGTCAGTTGTGTTTCATTGGACACGGTGACAAACCACAGCAGCTACACGTAGCGGTACAATATATTTTAAACATTACTGCTTTAGCTAAGGGCAGCGCATGACTTTATAATGGGTGGGAAGACAGCATGACATACAGGTCAAAAGAATATGGATTTATGTTATTATACTACATCAAATAGGCATTTGAAGGCAACCAAAACAGAGCAAGATATAATACTGCCCAATTATTTGAGGTTAAATAAATTGTTTAATTGTTTATTGTTTAAATAATATGCTACTGCGGCTGTTCGTTTGTCTGTCCAGGATTTTAAATCACCTGTAGCTCGCAAACTGTTTGACCTATTGCCCTGAAATTTGGTACACATATACTACGTGACGTCTACTACCCGCTTTCAGGGTGATGATTGACCTCCAAGGTTATTCCTCTTTTTATCTTTATTTTATTTTATTGTAGAATCAACTCTCAGCAGCGGCCAGCAGGGTTGCCGTGCACCGCATGCATACGGGCGCCGTCCTCATCCCTACCACCTTCGCCATCACTTCATATCTTAAATCATTCTTGAGGCAGATTGAAGATTTAAGTGTCAGCTTAAGTGAAAAATTAAGGAAAATGTGCTAAGCAATTGCAACACAAACACTGACTTAATCAGTTTTAACATGAAAAGATGCCGACGAAAGAAGAGAAGAAGCGGGCGGCTAGGGTGGAGAAAAGAAGAGCTGCTGAGGAAACAACAAGCACATCAACCTCTGAGCAAATGAATACTAAACGTACAGAGAAAGAGGATGAAAACTAGGAATGCTCAAGTCAAGTGTATTCACTCTATCTATCTATCTATCTATCTATCTATCTATCTATCTATCTATCTATCTATCTATCTATCTATCTATCTATCTATCTATCTATCTATCTATCTATCTATCTATCTATCTATCTATCTATCTATCTATCTATCATTATTTATGTATTGCCTATGAATGATAACATAAATTAACCTTTGTATAGGGCTAGTGAAAATGTGAACAAATGCAAAACTTTATTAAATATAAGCTTGCAGTGGTGAATTCTTCTAATATAACTGTTTAAAACTTGAATATTCAGTTTTTCATAGGATTTGGGATTTGGGAGCAGCAGCTTTCTGTGTGGTGAGATGTTGCTGCATGAGAATAAAACCTTGCCTGTTTTGCTCATCACTATTAGTGAGTAGGGACTACCTTATCTCAAAACTTCTGTCTTCCTTACCTGGAAAATCTCAGAACATATTTATTATACCATTGCAAACATGTGTTTTCATACACAGCCTTCATGCAAGTACTGACTTTCCCATATTATTTTTTTTTTGCATAGCCTTACAAAGTATGAATACTGACACTTTCTTTGATAAGCCATTGCGAGCAGAAATATCAAAGTAATAGACTGTATGAAGTGTAGGAGAGCTACACTTTTCTGTGGAGAAAAAAAACCCTGGCAGCACGTAAGAAGAGCTGAGAGTGCGGCTGAACCTGTTAACCCTTCATAGAGCACCAGCTTCATCAGGCAGCACATTAATAGCTGTTGTGGGCAGCCAGTAAAGGTATTATTATTTCCAATAATTTTTTTAGTCATGTAAATTGATGCGGCCTTCAGTTGGCAAATCTGGCATACCCCATGACTGGAATGTAATGTTATCTCAGCTTTTGATATACAATACATAAATATTGATAATACTGATAATTCTTTACATGTATATGGTGCTATTAGCCCCTTGTATAGCTCCAGCTTCATCAGGCAGCACGTTATTTTCTGTCACAAAATGGAGTGAAAATGACTGCACTGAAATGATTTTCAGTCATGTAAATTAACATGGCTCAACAACAAGATCAGCAACCACAGTTGTCAAATCAGGCATACCCCACAACTAGAAGTCATGTAATGTGACATTGGCTTTAGATATCCATCCATCCATTATCCAACCCGCTATATCCTAACTACAGGGTCACGGGGGTCTGCTGAAGCCAATCCCAGGCAACACAGGGTGCAAGGCAGGGAACAAACCCTGGGCAGGGCGCACACACACACACACACACACACACCAAGGACAATTTAGAGTCGCCAGTCCACCTGTCTTGACACCTGAATGTCTTTGGACTGTGGGAGGAAACCGAAGCACCCGGAGGAAACCCACGCAGACACGGGGAGAACATGCAAACTCCACGTATGGAGGACAAGGAAAGCAAACTCGGGTCTCCTAACTGTGAGGCAGCAGCGCTACCCACTGCGACCCTGTGCCACCTGGCTTTAGATACATAATACATAAATATTAATAATAATAATTCTTTATTTTTATACAGCTCTTTTCTCAGTAACTCAGAGCCCTTTACATAGAGAGTGGGGAGCTCCTCAGCCACTACTAAAGTGCAGCATTCTCCTGAATGATGCAACGGCAGACAATGTTTTGAACAAGTACGCTCACCATACATTAGCTATTAGGTGGTGAAGGTGTGAGAGAGATAGTTAGCCAGTTAGATGCTAGGGATGATTAGGGGGCCAGAATGACCAGTCCATGATGAGTAATTTAGCCTGGTTATCAGGATACCCCCTACTCTTTGTGAAGGATGCCCAGGGGTCTTTTATGACCACAGAGAGTCAGGACCTTGATTTTACATCTCATCCCTGTCACTACACTGGGGCGTTGGCATCCACATTCAGACCATGTGGTAAGCACCCCCTGCTGGCCACACCAACACCTCTTCCAGCAGCAACCCAAGCTTTTTTCTGCTTGGTCTCCCATCCAAGTACTGGCCAGGCCTGAACATGCCTTGCTTCAGGTGGATGACCTCTTCTGAAGTGCATGTGGTATGGCTGTTAAACAATAATAACAAAAATTTCATAAAAGTAAAAACATACAAAAATTAATAAAGGATAAATTATAAAAATAACAAACTGCCTGAAGAAGGGGGCTCAGCTGCATTGAAAACTTACAGTACATATTGTAATCTGTTCAGTTAACTAATAAAAGGTATAATTTTGTATGACTTCTCAATGTAAAAATAACAAAAAAATGTAAATATACAGAAATGAACCTTGGCTGATAAATAAGCCGACTGACTATGTCTGTCCTACTTTGACTTTTTCTTTTTGGTGAAAAATGGGACTTTTGACATGACAGTTGGATGATACAGCTAATATACATCTTTATCTGTGTTATGGACTTATTATGTGTGTGTGGGTGTGTGTGTTGTATTGACGCTTTCAGGAAAATAAAATAAATGCAATAATAATTATGATAGTAACATTGCTTATTAATTTATTAATAATATTGAATGCTTTACAGTACTGTCCAAGTGAATATTGACACTGTTATGAAACACTGGACTTTCAAAGGTTACACTGCTTACAAAAAACTCATGGAAGAGTAATCTGTAGCAGCAATTCAAAATGAATTTACATCAGAGAGGCTGTTACCACTGGTCCTGTGAGAAAGCCATTAGTTTGCAGCTGTTCAAAGGTTAATGAAGGATGTTTGACCTCAGTGAAGCAGAAGAAATTTGAAGCCTACAATACTGTCAGACATACGGTGTGTACATCTAACATCTAGTCCAATTCTACGAATGCACTTTTTTAAAATATAGCAGTGCAGAGATGAAGCCTATCCTGGCTGCAAGAGAAGACACCAGTCCAGGACTGGACAGAAATCCATGGCCATACTCATATCTATTCAACCACACATTAGCCACATCACAGCATGTCAATGGACAATAAGAGAAAAGTGGAATCAAAGGCTCACTCTGCAGTCACCCTTCAAAAAATAAATAAATAAAAACACTACTATTATAAAGAACAGCACCTACAATGATTAAGTAATTACATGACCCAACACTTACTAACCTAGTTTACAGTATAAACTGCGAAAATATTCATCATTGATCATCATTGTGCAATATGTGCTTAAACAAAGGACCTGGAGCCCTATTAATCCCAATCAGGGATAACTAGGAGGGGACTCTCCACACAATTATTTAATTTCATTCCCTGGAGTTGATTTAATTGGAGTGGCTGGAACAAGACAAGTGATCTGCAGCTGATCGTGCCCAGTCTCAGGATGGCACTAATGGGAGTCTCAAAGGCTCTGATGTTATCATGATGGGGCCGACACTGAAACAGGTTAGTTGGTCCCATGATCTTTTAAATACATAAGGAGACTGACTAAGGCCCCAATATGTCTGACATCGTTGTCTTTCCCAAACTCAAAATAAATATAGCTGTTAGAAATGAGAATTTGAGAGAGATTAAATCTATATATATTGTGAAGTGCTGCTTTCGAGGTTTGCTTGTCCGCTGTTGAGGCAACTGCAGGTTCGCATCACCACCAAGGCAACTGTACGTTTACAGCTTCCCTCGTAACACATCTAATGCCCAATGGGTGATGCAGGGAACTTTATAACCCAGCCACTGACCTGGTCCCATCCCTGCTCATTTGCTGTGTCTGAGTGGATTGAAGTGGTAGCTCCCATTTGAATAAATACCCTGACTGTTCCTGTTTTGAGTAGAATGAAGTTGGCTTTATTGAAGCCTTTGGGCTCAGTGTCTTCTCTCGAGTGTAAGACAGTCTCCTCACACATCACTATATATCTATATCTCTCTATTATAAAAGGAAATCTTGAGACAAGACTTTTGCCAAGATATTTTTTCAAGTCTTGCCTGCCTCTTAACCATTTTCAAACACTCCCATGGTCCAGTCAACTCTCAAGCGTGTGAATACTTTTGTCAGACACAATTCCTGCGCACTCAGATCTTACAAATTTTTACGTTTTCCACATTTAAAGTCATTTATGAAAAGTCCTCAGTTTCATCCTTTAAAGAAGCTTTTCTATACAGTATTTTTAGACATACAATCTATTCATTTCCTTTGATTTAGTCCTTCTTCTGGACAATACTTGTATATGTTCTACATGTCAAGTCAATGACTAAGCAAAAAAAAAGGGCAGCGCATCGAAAACAGGCCCAAAAGCATTGGAGAGAAAAGAATTAAAAAAGAACAATAATAATCTAAGTGCAAATTCGGAAAATAAGGAAAGTAATAATCAGCCTGGACCAAGTGGAATTGAAAACATAGCAGGTCCAAGCGGGGTCGGAAATAAAAGACAAAGAGTAGAAGACAAAGTAGAACGTTGTAAAAAGTTTAAAAAATGTTGGCGGAATAAACATGCAGAACAGGTCAGAGATTATGAAAGTACTAAATTCGAAAGTCTCAAAAAACTGATAGTAAAGATTGCATTAGTGCTAACAAACGGAAATTAGTACTCAATGAAATAATGGAACAGCGAAAAGAAATCGAATATATGGACGTAGGTGATATGACAGACGTATATAGATATTGTTTGGCTTAAAGTTTAAGTCAAAGACTAGTAGATTATCTAATTTGTGTAGCCATCAGGGAAAAGTAGTGTTTCTTTCCAATGAAGAGGCATATCCGCCGGAATTAAAAGATTTGTTGTTTGGTGAAACTGAAACCCACAAACACAACAGGCAAAATATCTGAATCTACAATAATCTGTTCGTGTTCGCAACATTCAATGCTCAAAACTTAGATTTACACAATTCAGGACCATACGCTATGAGAATCTGTGGTCCCGCAACAATTAAATCTACTACAAATTTAATTTAAAAAAAACCACGATTCGGTCAGGCTTATATTTATGATCACAGAGAAGCGATGCAACATAGGATCGAAAGAGTCAAATGATCGGACGTATTAGAAATTCTACAGCCAATAATGGATACAAATCCATACATCCGAACGTATCGTACTTTACATGGAATTTATCTGCAAAACACGAACAAAGAAGTTTTCTTGGATTTCTATATGAATCCGAAAGATCACAATCGCATTTATAATAAATCATGTGATGAATTGTCAGCGATAATAGTTTCGAAAGATGGACATATCAAAAACAAGTTTAAAAGTGTTTGCGTGTTAATTTCAAAGCCAAACAGAATGAAAACATAACTCAACAAATACCTATAAGGCAACATGAAACAATTTTATTTCAATTTATTACGCTTTACTATTTTTAACTATGGTTAATTACTCGCTGTAATGTAAAACAGTTAGTTCTATTATGCATATGTAACAGTTCCCATGAAAATAACAATCTGTTTAAATTGTACATCCAGATGCTTACCCATATGCGAAGTGGCTGGCGCATGGCTCCCGCACGGGGTTGGTGAGCGAAGCGAGCAGGGGGCAGAGCCCCCTAGTATCTATATATATTGTCACGCTTGGGTCACAAAGTTGCACAGATACAGTCAGGAGAATCTAGAGAGAAAAACTTTATTCAACACTTCAAACAAACATAAGTCTCTTTCAGGAGTGATTCGGGCTCCATGTGTACCCGGAGGGCACAGCTCCATCTCTCAGTTAAAAGAAAAGAAAATCATTCCGCTTCATATGAGTGTGCCTTCAGGAGCGGGAGCCCCAAAAGGAGCAGAGGATGTCTGAGGAAGAAGAGAGACAAGGCAGTGAGACAAGCTTTTAAATGTCCGATGCGCCGCACAAGATGCAGATCACGTAGCACGGCAGCAGCAACAAGCCTGCAGCTAATCTAGCAAAGATCCTCACTCATGCGCCAGCCTCTGTTTGAGTCGGTCTACATCTTGCCACTTGTTGGAGTGTACCTTACTTCTGCTTAGCTAGCGTTATCTGTTTGTTTCACAGACATTATCATCTACAGATTGTTAAGGAGTGAGTCTATCTCACTGGTCCCACTCTACAATAAGAACAATTTTGAAAAACAAGGAAGTTAACATAATATGTGTGATATTATTTTATCTTATGTTGTATAGTATATTTGACCTTTCCTCTATAATTACTGAGATACACTCCATTGACTTGCATCCCCAGTGCTGGAACATAACCCGTATGTAAGCCAGTGGGTACCTGTAGTCATAATATTCTCAATATGGTCAGCTAATGTACCGGTGAAATGAAAATATTGCAAGTTGTTTTTCATTTATTTTTTATCTTTTAAAAGCACCTGTGGGTAGAAGGCTGGAGGACAAATTGGGTTGTGACATTACGCATGTCTGAAGCACACCTTACAGTTAGCATGCCTGAAGGTTTCTTCTTCATAACTTCTACAACTCTGTGATTGTCTAAGCCAGCTACAAGGTGAATTTCCAGAAATATATTCGGCAAACAAGGTCAACAGCAAACCAACAAACACCTAATTGAATTTTGCCATTCAGCACACTAAATAGCAAAGTCTGATACTCTTGAATTCAGATAGTGGGGTCTCGATGTGTCAGGAGAAAGACGCTTCTCTACCAGCCACTGAAGTTCTGCAGCATTGTGATTGCATATGTATGAGGTTGATTAGCATGCTCCATATATGGATGATTCTGGGCGACATTTAAGACACATTCATGTGGTAATATTTACAAGGTGATTGTGATTTACACAGGGTAGATTGCACACAAATGTGCATGTCCCAGGTTTTACAAATCTGATTTTTTTTGGCATACACATTTTCCTGTTTCTTTGGTGTGTGCTTATTTTCAAACTCAAATACACACAAGCATACATAAATGAGGTCCTTGGATCTTTGAGGTAGCAGCACTAAACACTGTGCCACTGTGCTGCCCTAAAGCACGGTTATACTCTATTTCATTACTTTTATTACAAAAAAAAGGGGAAAAAAGTAAGACAAACAGCCACATCGGGTCTTATTCTTAATTCCCAGGATTTCGATCAACAATTTTTTACCGCTTCTTTGATGTATCTCGTCGAAACACTAATACTTCTCTTGTACATTCATGTTTGAAAGTCCTTATTCTTATCATATTACTTCCACATTTATTATTCGATATTATTCAGGTTCATCATCAGGGGAAATCATTTGATGGAATTTTTATTTCATCTTGATTTATTCTGATCTCTTGAGATCTTTATTCCATATGTGCAGGAAGTTTTAAGGCAGTTCAAAGAAGTATCTGCTGAGGACAAATGGAAGAAGCATGGAAGCAGAAATCCTACCAGACGTAACTAACACAATTACATTAAAATAATAAGAATAATAAGTGAACGAAGAATTGGGTAACACTTTTTACATATTGAAAGGGGACAGAAGGAGCAATTAAATAACCCTAAAGACATTAATTGTGCTAAGAATACAAATGAATTGGACAAATGATATGAATTCATAGACACGTGCAATGCCAGTGCTTGCAGTATTAAATGCCAAGGACAGGCAGCCCAGGACCAAACTATCTGCACACATTAGTCATAGTGTGTGAAGACATATTGAAATAACTCTTACTGGGTATTAATTTATAATGAACCCTTCGATAAAATAGACAGTTTGTTCATATTGTGGGCCCAAGTACTGAAAACCACTGTGTGCCCATCCTTACCTTTCAGTGTCACCTTCAGCATATTGCACATGTAACAGATGGCTCTTTCTCGTAATTTTTTTTCATCAAAAATTACATTTAATAATATTCCAGAACTGGTCAAGCTTAATATTTTACAATAAAAAACTGCATGCTGTCTTACTTTGTCCGGGACTCCTGCTGGTTGGTGGCAGGATTGGCACTCCAGCCACTGTGAAAAACCTCACACTGTTCCTGTTGCACCCCTGCACTTGGGTCCCAAGCTGGGTGGTTCGTTGTGAGGTGGGTGCAGCAATGCACTGTAAACAGCACATGCTCCCAACCTCCTCCTCCTCCTCCTGTCTGCTCAATATGGATTAATTTTGCCTCTGGGCTTGACTACATTTACAGTTTACAATACAATACAGTTTATTTTTGTATAGCCCAAAATCACACAGGAAGTGCCGCAATGGGCTTTAATAGGCCCTGCCTCTTGACAGCCCCCCAGCCACAATTTACTTCCACTGCACTCCTTCAAACTCTGTTAATCCACCTCCTCGTCGACTCTTCAGTCCATTTATTTACTAGCCTTTATTGTATCTTATTATACTTAATTTTGAGCTTTTTTTTGGAAATAGTAAGAGTATAAGTGAGGAGACAGCCTTGTCGGAGACATTCGTCAACCACAGGCACAATCACACAAACACGCAGTCACAATCAACCTAATACAGTGGCTATAAAAAGTGTTCACCCTCTTGGGTGTTTTCACGTTATTGTTACACAACATTAAATCACAGAGGATTTAATTTGGCTTTTTTGACAATAATCAATAGAAAAAGACACTGTAATGTGAAATCGCAAACAGATCTCTGCAAATGTCCCTGAATTAATTAAAAATATAAGACACAAAATAATTGATTGCATGAGTATTCAAGTCAGTATTTAGTAAATGCAACTTTGTCAGCCATGTTCTAAGAGACCAAGACCCTCGAGATTCTTTCAGTATTTAAGTAGTAAAAGAACAGTCAAGGAGGAGGTGAAGTGCATCAGAAATAGTAAAAGGGAATTAAAAGATACAGACAGTGAAATAGCGGATGCCCTAAAATTACATTTTCCTGAGGTATTCACAAGTGAGCAAGTGGATAACCTCCCAGAGGTAACAGGGACTACTAAGGAGGTACTGAGGAATTTGGAAATTGTAGAGGGAGAAGCGCTGCTCAGATTAAATAAGTGGAAATCAAACAAATCAAAAGGACCAGATAATATTTATCCTCGAGTTCTTAAGGAGGCTAGCGAGTACAAATATAAACCCTTGACACATATTTTTAGGAAGTCACTGTGCACTGGAGAGATTCCAAAGGACTGGAAAATGGCCAATATCATCCCATTATATAAAAAGGGTATCAGGACAGATCCAAGAACCTATAGGCCAGTAAGCTTAATGTGCATCACAGGAAGATTAATGGAAGTAATTATTAAGGGTAACATTGAGCAACACCTGGCAAGGACAGGAGTTATTCTGAACAATCAGCATGGGGTCAGACAAGGGAGGTCATGTTTTACTAACATGCAGGAATCCTATGAGGAGGCAACAAAAGGATACAACCAAAGTGGAGCATATGATATTATTTATTTTGACTTTCAGAAAGCATTTGATAAGGTGCCACATTTGAGGTTGGGCATCAAACTAAAAGTGCATGGCTGCAGAACTGGCTCAGACACAGGAAGCAGAGGGTGACGGTGCGAGCAACCTCATCAGAACTGGCCGATGTTAAGAGTGGTGTTCCACAGGGGTCAGTGCTAGGGCTGCTGCTGTTTTTTATATAAATAAATGATTTAGATAGGCATATAAGTAACAAGCTGGTTAATTTTGCAGATGATACCAAGATATGTGGATTAGCAGATAATTTGGAATTCGTTATATCATTACAGAAGGACCTGAATAGCATACAGGCTTGGGCAGATTTGTGGCAGATGAAATTTAATGTCAGTAAATATAAAGTATTACACATAGGAAGTAAAAATGTCAGGTTTGAATACACAATGGGAGGTCTGAAAATGAAGAGTACACCTTATGAGAAAGATTTAGGAATCATAGTGGACTCTAAGCAATCAACTTCCAGACAGTGTTCAGAAGCCATTAAGATGTTTAACAGAATGTCAGGTTATATAGCACCCTGATGTGTGGAGTACAAATCACAGGAGGTTCTGCTCAAGTCTTTATAACGCACTGGTGAGGCCTCATCTGGAGTCCTGTGTGCAGTTTTGGTCTCCAGGCTACAAAAAGGACATAGCAGCGCTAGAAAAGGTCCAGAGAAGAGCGACTAGGATGATTCCAGGGCTACAGGGGATGAATTATGAGGAAAGATTAAAAGAGCTGGGCCAATACAGTTTAAGCAAAAGAAGATTAAGAGGAGACATGATTGAATTGTTTAAAATTATGAAGGGAATTAGTCCAGTGGATAGAGACTTATTTTAAAATGAGTTCATCAAGAACACGGGGACACAGTTGGAAACTTGTTAAGGGTAAATTTTGCACAAACATTAGGAAGTTTTTCTTTATACAAAGAACGATAGACACTTGGAATAAGCTACCAAGTAGTGTGGTAGACAGTAAGACTTTAGGGGACTTTCAAAACTCAACTTGATGTTTTTTTGGAAGAAAAAAGTGGATAGAACTGGCGAGCTTTGTTGGGCTGAATGGCCTGTTCTTGTCTAGATTGTTATATTGTTCTAATGCCAGCGTCGAGTTTCTGTGCAGAGGTCTCTCACTATCACCTTTGCACATCTTGAGGCTGCTTCTGTGTACAACTGCTCCAGCTCTGTCAGGTTGCATGGAGCTCATGAGTGAACAGCCTTGTGCAAGTGCAGCCACAACATCTCATTCAGATTGAGTTGTGGACTCTAACTCAGCCACTCCAGGACATTAACACAGTTTTTTTTTAAGCCGTTCCTATGTAGCTTTGGTTTTATACTTGTAGTGGTTATCTGGCTAAAAAACCAAAGATGCATGTTTCTTACATACTTCATCAGGTTTTCCTCCAGGATTTCCTTGTATTTTGCTGCTTTCATTTTACCCTGTTATGACTCAGAAGCCTTCCAGGGCCTGCTACAGAGAAGCATCTCTAGAAAATGATGCTACCACCATCATGCTTCATGGTGGGAATGGGGTGAATTTGATAATGTTTAGTGTTTGAATGCATGGTGTTTGGGTTGATAGCCAAAAAGTACCATTTTGGTCTTATCAAACCATAGAACCTACTTCCAGCAGACATTAGTTTCCCAAGTACCTTCTGGCAAACTCTATTTGAGATGTCATATTGGTTTTTGTAAGACTTTTGTCACTTTTCCATAAAGATGTGAATAGTGAAGCACCCAGACAATAGCTATTGTCTGCACAGGATCGCCAAGCCTACCACTGTAGCTTGTCACTCCTTCAAAGTTCTCATAGGTCTTTTGGTGGTCTCCTTCACTGGTCTTGCTTGATCACTTAGTTTGTGTGGACAGCCTGCTCTAGGCAGATTGATAGCTCTGCCATACTCTTTCCATGTCTTAATGACTGATTTAACTGGACTCCAAAGAATATTCAGTGATTTTGATCTTTTTTTGTCTCCATCACCTGACTTCTGCTTTTCAATTGCCTTTTTATGGAGTTGCTCGGACTGTTCTCTTGTCTTCATTGTGTAGGTTGGAGATGATAACGAGTCACCAAAAGTTGGCCCTTCCAGACTACAACTACTAGAATACAATCAATTCTTCTTCTTCTTTCGTCTGCTCCCGTTAGGGGTTGCCACAACGGATCATCTTCTTCCATATCTTTCTGTCCTCTCCATCTTGTTCTGTTACACCCATCACCTGCCTGTCCTCTCTCACCACATCCATAAACCTTCTCTTAGGCCTTCCTCTTTTTCTCTTCCCTGGCAGCTCTATCCTTAGCATCCTTCTCCCAAAATACTCAGCATCTCTCCTCTGCACATGTCCAAACCAACGCAATCTCGCCTCTCTGACTTTGTCTCCCAACCGTCCAACTTGAGCTGACACTCTAATGTACTCATTTCTAATTCTATCCATTCTCGTCAGACCCAGTGTCAGTGTCAAATCTTAGCATCTTTAACTCTGTAGAATACAATCAACTGAAACTCCAAAATCTGGTGACCGACCTCTAAAACTAATTGGCTGCACCAGTGATGATTTGTGTGTGTTATAATAAAAGCTGTGAATAGTTACATGATTAATTATTTTGAGCTTTTTATTAGTAATTGATTTATATTACTTTGAAGGCATCTGTTTTTACCTTGACCTTGACACTGAAGACTATTAAAGAGTATTTTTCTTTTGATCACTGTCACAAAAGCCAAATTAAATCGTCGGTGATTTAATGTTTTATAAAAATAAATGTGAAAACTTCCAAATGGTGAATAATTTTTGAAGGCATTGTGTAGTCCTCAGAGGAAAAATTTACATTTTTATATTTTGCTTGTCCACGAGAATTAGTCATAGGGTGTTGTACTGTGTTAGCCAATTTGGATGTACTGAGATATTAAGCAAAATGACACATTTTATTGGCTAACTAGAAAGATTGCAATATGAAGAAGGGGCCTGAGTTGCCTGAAAAGCTTGCATATTGTAATCTTTCTAGTTAGCCAATAAAAGGTGTCATTTTGCTTAACTTCTCAAGAATTAGCACAACACATCATACCCTATACCTCAATTACTAAATCAAGTCACACCAATAAATATGGGATTTTATTTTAAATGTATTATATGTGGCATAGAAAGAGTTCAGAATTATCTGTGGGAATAATTTTCTCCAATTATCTTCATGATTAGTGAACAGACTCTTAAACTGCTTGATTCAATCAATGGAAACTTTAGACTTTTTTTTTAATTTATTGTCGTGATTCACTTTCCTTATTACTTTTGCCTTTTGCATTTGTTTTAGTATACCTCTTTTTCCAAGTACAGTAACAAGCTACAACTTTACATTGAGTTGCCAGTTTGTTAGGTACACCTATAAAGTAGAAGTTGCACCATCTTTGGCCTTCAGACCAACAAGAATCTGTCCAGGTACACTGCAATAAAATGAAATCTAACCAAGTGAAAAGTACCCTGTAGAAATGTCAGTAAATTTAATGGTAAAAATACTGTAAATGGTGAATGTAAAATTCCTTTAAAGTTACCTTATGTTTTACTGAAAATTACCTGTATATCTCTTATATATATTTCTCTTCTGGTTCATCCTGCTTCCTCTTCAAAAGCGATTCCGCCCACACGCAGCCGACACGGCATTTCTCGATTGGTATTCGTCCTCTTCCAAACCCTTCACCATGTTGCCTGCGGCTCCTCTTCAAAACCGGTCCCACCCACACACAGCCAACACGGCATTTCTCGATTCCTATTCCTGCTCTTCCAAACCCTTCTCCACGCTGCCTGAGGCCTCCCATACACCCCACGCCGCTTTTCTCGATTCCTATTCCTCCTGCAACAAAACTTTTCAAACACAAACCTCACTTGCTAAACACAAGAAAAGGCATTCTTCCCAACAACTATATGAGTGCCAGAAATGCAATAAGATGTTCACTACACAGGATTGTCTGACTAAACACAACAAAACTCATTCACAACTCTTGCAATGCGACATCTGCATAGCAACGTTTCCAAACCAACGCAGTCTGAGCAGACATACACACAATCATCTTCCCGTTACCACAGGTACTTCTTCACCTAATTCCTGTCTTCCCGTCCAAGAGTCCAACATTGGGACTCCAGACCAGCAGTGCAAACACTGTCATGCACTATACTGGCCTGCTGAGCGTAATACATCCAACAAGTACTCAAGGTGCTGCCACAACGGTAAAGTAGCTTTACCACCTTTGCGGGAAGCACCTGTGTCTTTACAACAGCTTCTTACACAGCAAACATCAGAAGCTAAAAATTATCGTGAACACATTCGAGAATACAACTCTTCTCTAGCGTTCGCTTCCATGGGTGCACAGATAACTCAACCGCCTGGCCACGGACCATACTGTTTTAAAATACACGGGCAAATTTATCACCAAATCTATCCACTATACGCTAACACTTCTACCTCTCCAGGATATGGACAGTTGTATGTTTTTGACACAGCGCAAGCTATTGAAGTATGCTTACAAAATAAAGCAAACTCTGCATGCAGCGAAAATTTACTTCTCCAGCTAGATTCCATGCTTAGAACCATCAATCCCTTCGCTAAATCATACAAACACATGCATGAAATCGCTCAGTCCAATCCAAAAGCATCTGTATGAATGGTTTTCAAGGAAAACCCTAGGCAGGATTTACAACGATACAATGCCCCGACATGTCACACCGATGTTGCAGCGATGTTTGTCGGAGAAGATGGCGAACAGCCCGCCGAAAGAGACATTTGCATCTATCTCATAGGCAACTCCTGTAAACAGATTTCCACGCTCAATATGAATTGCGATCCTATGGTTTACCCACTTTTAAACCATCCATGGTGATAGCCATTTGGGAGATTCTAGAACTGTCCTGCCTAGACCCAGCTATCATGGCATATTTAAAGTTACTTGTTTTCCGACTCCAGTGATCAATTGAACACCAGCTGATGCTGGAAATGCAGATCTTTTTGATTTATACCACACACTACTATCACACATGTATGGCAGGTTGGAATGTAGAATTTGTGTGTAATTACTGCTTAAATGACTCAATTTGAGCCATCCAAGAGGAAGCAAGTGTGAAGCTCTATGACATGGGTGGCCAACTCCGATCCTGGAGAGCCGCAGTGGCTGCAGGTTTTTGTTCCAATCCACTTGCTTAATTAGAAGCCAATCCTCACCAATAACAGATCTTACTTATTTTCATAGCCTGTTAATGGTTTAACTCTACCATGTCACTTTATTCCTAAATCATTGATTTGTCTTTCCTTTCTAATAATACATGTATCATCCAACTGATTTGGTGCCTAAAACGGATGAGTAATTTTCAATTCTTCACTTTCTCTTCACACCTGACACTCTTCTCCACCATGCCTGCACTATCTTCTTCACCTCTCTTCCAAACACCCCGTTACTCTGTACTGTTGACCCCAAGTATTTAAACTCATCCACTTCTGCCAACTCTACTCCCTGTATCCCCACCATTCCACTGACCTCCCTCTCATTTACACACCTGCTCCCTACTCTTGTCACCAATAATAATGTGATCTGCAATATCAAGTCCATGGGGACTAATCTCATCTGTCAAATCTCTCTATTATAAAAAAATCTTGGGACGAGACAAGACTTTTTTTCCTGCAACGAGACATGATCTTTTGAAGAGAGACAGAGAGACACTATTACGTCTTGTGAGACGGTCAAGTCACGCCCTACTTACAACCATTTTCAGACAAGACCATGGTCATCTAACCTCTCAGTTGTTGGAATGCTTTTGGCAGACACTCTTCCTGTTTTCTCAGCTCTTAACAATTTTAGACGTTCTAGATGACACATCAACGACTAAGTGAAGAAGAAAGAGCAGCGCATCGAAAAGAGACCCAAAAGAGTTGGAGAGAAAATGCAAAAAAGAAAGCATATTGTGCCAAGAGATTTAACCACACCCGGGGCCGGAAAAAGACAAAGTAGAATATTGTAAAGAATTCAAAAACATTGGCGCGATACACATGCAGAGCAGGTTAGAGATAATGGAAGTAGGAAAATTCAAAAGTCTCAAAAAAATGATAGTAAAGATCGCATTTGCGCAAACAAATGGAAAATATTATTTGGTGAAATAACAGAACATCAAAAAGAGATCGAATAATGTTTGAGGATGTCTTGCGGAGAAGAGAGACAAGGCAGTGAGACAAAAGGACAGCTGCTGTACAGGCTTTTAAACATTTGAAGTGCCGCATGAAATGTAGATCACGTGGCAGCAAGCCAGCAGCTGATCGACCAAAGAGGAGGTAAAAAAAAAACTGTATTAGTTTCCCATTATATCACTGTTTAAGAGGGGTTTCAGAGGAGTGATCATGTCTCCTTGGGGTGCATTCAGCCCCCTTCTTCACAATGGCGCATAGTGCTGGTTTAGGGAGGGGTTTCCGAGTGAAGCGAGCAGGGGGCCCTAGTAATAAATAAAAAGCCCTGAGGGACACCACATTTGACATCACCTGATTCTGATAAGGTTCCTTGCACCATAATTCTTTGCTTCCTATGTTTCAGTCCAGTTTTCACTCACTTCACTCTGTACCAATTTAGACTTTCTAGTTAGCATAACATGCATCGGTTTAGAATTCTAGAAACAGATTACCTACATAAAAGAACCCATGAAGAAATGAGAAGAAGTGCAAACTCCACACATGAAATTCACAGGCTGGGATCTGAATCCAGAAATTATGAGGCAGCAGCAGTAACCTGTTCTGTCCTTTATCCATCCTTGGTTTAAAGTTGAAAGCCATAGCAGTGTGGAGTGACTGAACATTTTGCTTCATGTAACACCTTTAATATGAAGCACTCTCCCAAACTGTTTTTCAAAATAAAAAAGTAAAGATATGAGGATTGAAGTACTGTGCTAACATACCAAATTAGATATTGAATTTTAAGAGTAAAGCAGAGAAGGGAATTAGAGAATAGAATTTAAAAGACTGTTGAAACACTTATTGGATTCCTCTTAATGGCTTGTTTATTTAGAGGGGGAAAAAAAATCACTCAGAGTAGTAAATGACACAAACCATTTTAACAGTAATCGGTTCAGAAAAGCAGCTTCTGTGCTATCCGCAATGTATCACATTCAAGGAGGAAGACAAATTCATTAGCCTAAAAAGCATTAGCGAAATACAAAAGGTTTCAGCTACCAGGAGTGAATAAATGTCTTGTGGTGATGTATCAGACGGCTACCAGTCTTTTGCTTTTTTCTTTTTTCCCAGGTACTATGCCCAGTAGCGGCGATCACTCATAAGTGACATAATTCCTCCATTAGTCTTTGCTGATGTCACTTTCTGGTCGCCAAGGAAACCACACTTCCAATGGCACTGATAAACAATTCATGCTGGCATACAAATGGAGGTTCTAGTGTGGGGATCTTCATCTGCCTGGGGTCCATCAAAGATTAAATAAGAACTTGTACAAAACTTCTGTAGAAAGAATGGATATATCCATAAAATTGTCTATTAATGAAAAAAAGTGACATGTTTTTGCAGAATGTAAAAAATGAGGGCATTAAGTTTCATTTTTTTGTATTGTGTATTGTTCTGCCTTATTTAATGAATGCTTATTTACAGCTAACACACAGACGTAATTTTTGGAATCCTATATTTTGCACATTTACTGCTGCAAATGACTTCTCACGGCAGGCAGTGTGGCCTAGTTTCTGTCAGAATGGCTTTCTCAGTCATTAAAGAAATGACCATGAGACTATTCTGCACAAAAAATGTATATCTATTCATTGATCTATTGATCCATCCATCAGTCCTAACATCCATGCACCCCACCCATTGTTATGAAGCCACTTACTTCAATTTAGGTTTATAACTTTCTTTCTTTCTTTTGTGATGCGTGAGTCGGTGTCTTGCACCGCTAAGAAGAGGCTGACTCTCAGTACTTTAGCAAATCCAGCTTTAATCAACTCGAAACAGGAAATGCAAGGTTAGTTATTGTAACAGGATCTCCCATTCTGCTATACACAGACCGAGCAAAGAGGCAGGGTTGGGGCCAGGTCAGTGGCCATTATAATGTTCTCTGCATTTAATGACGATCTCCCTATCATCAGCACCTTCTTCCAGCACCATTTGGGGAATTGCCCGATGCTCCCAGACAAGCTGATAGATCTTCTCCCAGTCGGCTACGCTTTCCATAAGAGGTGCTTATAAAACTATATAAGATATCATTAAACTTCATCAAACAGTTATATATTATAGGTTGTGATGCGTGAGTTGGTGTCTTGCACCCCAAAGATGAGGCTGAGTCTCAGTACATTATCACAACCAGCTTTGTTCATCTTGAAAGAAGAACAGCAAGGTTATTTATTGTAGTGGAATCTCCCATTCTACTATACATAGGCACAACAACCAGACAGGGTCAGGGCCAGGTTAGTGGCCAGGTTATAATGCATCACCCATCTGGCGACCGGCGCTTTACATGTGGCAGCGGTCAGCTTGTAGTTGTTTCTGTGGCGTTGCGAACCTGCAGTTGCCTCGTCAATGGACAAGCAACCCTCAACAGACGCGGCAGTCATGCTTCTGCGTGTCGTCCCGTTGGGGAGGGTCTCTGGTAACGCAAAACCTCAGGATATTTTTAAGAAAAAATGGGTGTAGTTTCAAAGATAATCTTTTCATTTTAAACCAATACACAATCTGATAAAATGTTAACTGCTGCCTTTGACAATATGGATGTACATTTGCATATGGTCCACAGCGATATCACATGCACTTCGGAAGAGGTCATCCGCCTGAAGTTAAGCATGTTCGGGCCCAGCTAGTTCTTGGATGGGAGACCAATCAGAAAACGCTTGGGTTGCTGCTGGAGGAGGTGTTGGTGAGACCAGCAGGGGCTGTGTACCCTGTGGTCTGAATGCTCCAGTGCAGTGGCAGTGACACACTGCTGTAAAAATGGCACCGTCCTTCAGATGAGATGTACTGTAAAACTGAGGTCCTGGTTATCTGTGGTCATAAAAGGTCCCTGGGGATCCATCATAAAGAGTATGGTGTATCCCAATGTCCTGGCTAAACTGCCCACCACAGCCTAATCATTCTGGCCCCCTAATCATCCTTTGTCTCTCACCCCTTCATTACCTAACAGCAAATGTGTGGTGAACCCACTGGTGCAAAACGGCTGCCATTGCATCATCTAGGTGGATTCTGCACATTAGTCGTGGTTCACGTGTCTCCCCTCTCACTAGGTAAAGCACTTTGGGTAGTGAGAAAAGCACAATATCAATGTAAAAAATGATTACTATTTCAGTAAATATAGGTATATTGCACAGTTAGGGTGTGCCTTTTATGTAATTAGTGGTTTACAAAATTAGGGCCCAACCCACCATTTAAACAGACCTGTGCTAAAGCAATAAACGTGAACACCTACCCTTGATTCAGTGTACATCCGTGAACCACTCACGAGAACATTCTGTTTAGAGAAATATGTCAACAGCTCCATTGTACTCTATTACTCAACACAGATAAAAGTATTCAACAAGTAGATACAACTAAATTGCTCAGATAAGCTGCAATTGTTCTTTTCAAAAAGTTTGCCGTTCAGCGTTGCATTGAGATGATTTAACCACTACTGTATATCACATTAGTGTCATTTCTATGCTACTGGTATTGTGTCTGTGCAAATGCACACACAGGTCAACATGTCATGTCAGGGCAGTCTTTTCTATTCAAGTATCTGCATTCATTTTATATTTTCTGTCACCATCTGACATTTTTTTCTTTTTTTTTTTGCTCAAAGGAAAAATGAAGTTCTGCTCTTGAGTCAGACAATAAGATGACCTTGTAAACAAAAAATTGTCTTTAAGTTAGCTATTTTAGCAAATAAAGGGAAATACTTTTTTGCCGGTGATCCCTACTTATAATAACAATATCAAGGTGATATAATTGATATACTCTAGGCAATGTAATGCACAAATAATGTAATTTATATCCATGCTTATTTTAATACAGAAAGTGAAGGGGGAGAATGGAGGATTAGGCCGAGTGTTTAGTGCTGCTGCCTTGAACCCCCAGACTCTTTAGTCTTTGTGGAGTTTGCTCATTCTCTACATGTCTTATAAGCTGTTCTCAACATACTCAACATTTCTTCTCATATTGGAAAGATGCGCAGGTTAAGCCAACTGGCATTTCTGGGTAGGTGCATGGATGTGCCCTGCAGGAGACTAGCCCTCCATCCAATTTTGGTTTCTGCCTTATGCCAGATACTCTCAGAATAAACTGGACCAGCAGGTTAGATAATGGATAGACGGAGTACAATCTGTAGCCATCCTTGTTACAGTAGAATAACCGGAATGGTGGTGGTAGGCTGGCAGCCAGTAGGCCTGGGTCTTCTGAAATGTGACAACTGTAAGTCTCAGAGTTTCTGGAGCTTTTTTGTTGCCTTTGCTTTCAACAAACCATATCTCATATCTTAAGTGGACGTCATATTGTTATATTTTGCTTAATCATCTTATGAATGTTTGCACATGCAAATATTGTAAGGTTTACTACTATTATCATTACTATTTACTATTAATGTAAATCTGTGTAAACACTTGGAGCCTGAAAATATGAACATTTTTCTCAGTGAATCAATGTTTAATAAAAAGTGGAGCAAATCTCTCGCTCTGTATGCATACGGTATATATATATATATATATATATATATATATATATATATATATATATATATATATACTGTATGTATATATATACTTTATATATAAATGTAATGAATTACACACGCACGCTTGGGGAGCAGCTGATGGGCTCAACATCTCTGGACAACACAAAGAAAGTGGGTTTTTTACAAGGTACTAATGTCTCTCTCTCTCTCGTTCAACAGAAAAGGGGAAGAATAAAACATACCGGCCTCTCCATTCCATGACATGTCCGCTCGACCTTCTTCCCAGCATTTCCTCTGTGTTCAAATACCTGTCAGTCTCTGTATATAAACATCACTGCAATTTGTTCGTTGTATGATTCATTATTCCAGTGAATGCATAAGCCAGGAAAGGCTATTCTGGACCTTACAGTATACGGGGCTCAAACCACAAACGTTTATGAGTATGTTGTCCACTTCTTTTCATTATATATATATATATATATATATATATATATATACATACATACATACATACAGGGTGAGTCAAAATTATGTTAATATTTGAATGGCGGAAACAATTTATTCACAAAACATACTTCATATGTGAATGATGATTTACAAGAAAGTTTCAACCTGTATCATATGTGGCACATAAAATGTCCACAAAAATTGTATGTAAGTATATATATATAGCAGTACCATTATACAGTGATCCCTCGCTATATTGCGCTTCGCCTTTCGCGGCTTCACTCTATCGCGGATTTTATATGTAAGCATATTTAAATATATATCGCGGATTTTTTGCTGGTTCGCCGGATTTCTGAGGACAATGGGTCTTTTAATTTCTGGTACATGCTTCCTCAGTTGGTTTGCCCAGTTGATTTCATACAAAGGACGCTATTGGCAGATGGCTGAGAAGCTACCCAACTTACTTTTCTCTCTCTCTCTTGCGCTGACTTTCTCTGATCCTGACGTAGGGGGTGTGAGCACACCTAGACGATACGGACGCTCGTCTAAAAATGCTGAAAGATTATCTTCACGTTGCTATCTTCTGTGCAGCTGCTTCCTGAAGCGACATGCTGAACGGTGCTTCGCATACTTAAAAGCTCGAAGGGCACGTATTGATTTTTGACTGTTTGTTTTTCTCTGTCTCTCTCTATCTCTCTCTCTCTCTCTTTGTCTGCTCCTGACAGAGGGGGTGTGAGCTGCCACCTTCAACAGCTTTGTACCGGCGGTGCTTCGCATACTTAAAAGCCAAACAGCCCTATTGATTTGTTTGCTTTCCTCTGTCTTTCTGACAGTATGTGCTCCTGATGCACACTCCTTTGAAGAGGAAGATATGTTTGCATTCTTTTAATTGTGAGACAGAACTGTCATCTCTGTCTTGTCATGGAGCACAGTTTAAACTTTTGAAAAAAGAGACAAATGTTTGTTTGCAGTGTTTGAATAACGTTCCTGTCTCTCTACAACCTCCTGTGTTTCTGCGCAAATCTGTGACCCAAGCATGACAATATAAAAATAACCATATAAACATATGGTTTCTACTTTACGGATTTTCTTATTTCGCTGGTGGCTCTGGAACGCAACCCCCGCGATGGAGGAGGGATTACTGTATATATATATATATATATATATATATATATATATATACACTCTATGTATACAATATACATATACTGTATATACTGTATACATATATATGCATATTCATATATGCTGTATATATATATATATAGCGTTGGAAATGGGATGCCATCAAGCCCCAAACACGAAGACACAAAAATGCAGTCCCAGGATCAAATAAAGGGTGTTTATTCAGCACTATACCTCCAAAAGTAACAAAGTAATCTCTCTCAGAATCACCTCACAATTCCTCTCCTTTCACCAATGCACTGCTCTCCTCCAGTCAAGTGCTGCCTTCCTTCCTCCCAGCTCTGACTCATCTGGACAAGTGCAGTCGCTCTTATTCCGGTGCTAGGACTGCTGCCCATTGGAAGTATTTCCAGGTCATACAGAAGTCCAATATATTAGGGAGTGCATCTCCCTGCAGCGCCCTCTTGTGGTACCCATGGACCCCAGCAGGGCTGTGCTACCAGACTACAACTCCTGGCATCCCTTGCAGGCTCCTGAATAGGCGCCGATATGAAGAGCTGCTGCCATCTAGCGCCTGGTGGGAATAAACACCCTTCAGAGACAATCTTTCCCTGTCTTCTTTTATGCTGACGAGAGAAGGTATTAAGCACATTTCTGGTCGGGATGCCTATCTATTTGTTTGGGGCTTCCCTTCTGGGTATGGAACCATCTCCTCTGGCTGGGATGTCCATCCATCCATTAGGGAAGTCTTGTCTGGGTGTGACATCCTTGGCTGGGATCTTCCCAACTTCTTACAGGGATGCCATTCCATGTGCCTCCTACAATATTGTATATTGTATAAATTGTATAATATATACATACATACATACATATATATATATATATATATATATATATATATATATATATTAAAATGAAATATAGCTCCTAGTCCTGTAAGAATAAAATATGTTTTCAGCACAGTGACCTTTTGATGGCTTGGAACAGGGTTGCCCAGATATTGCTTTTATAATTGTAAACACTATGCTCTCACTTAAGCATCTGGATAAACATTCTTCTTTACTTATGTAGTCCCAATACGACAGAGACAGCAGGCAGAACAGGAGCAGAGCACCTAGATAGCAGCAAGTCCATTTTTCATTTTCTTACTTTGAAATTTATTATTAGAATGTTATCAGCACTTGTGAAATACAGCGAGTGCCACTGAAGTCATGAATTATTTGATGGAAATTGTACCTGCAATGTTTGTCAAAATGGAGCGTGGTGACACATGATGCATGCCACAATGACATCATCTCGATATTGATCAATTCTTTATGGCCCATCATACAACCATATGATTTAAAACCTCCAATTTACAGTTGCTTTGTATACTTTAGACATCTGTTAAGCAACATTTTAGCGGATTAATAAAGCAAAACTGTTCGTGTTCAAGGGCAGTCCTGTACACAGAGTTAAAGGCCACTTTCTAAGATTAGACTTGCTTTAGCCAAAACAACACAAGGCAGGGCTGGCTATGGGATGCGGTGCCATCTGTCATTAAGAGTCCTAGACAGTTAAATTGCTAACAATTTTTCTTTTTCACCCGTAGCACTTCCTGTTTTAATTTTGCAATGACCAATTAAGATGGCTTATGTCAGGCCATAATTTGCCAGGGTTGCTGCTGTGCATTTTAGTAATCTAAATCATTCCTTCCTGACAGGCCCAGCAAATCAAAGGCTTTGTTTGCAAACACAGACCCATTAGAAGGCTTGTCCCGGTAATTTATAAAGCACACAATAAGCCGGTGGCGTTTTTACAAAGACTAAGTGGCAGGTCTGCCTTTAACATATACAGAAGGGGAGGGAAAAAAAAGAAGTGATATATGCAGAAATAAAGTGTGACATATGAAAAGTTTACAGTGCTCATGTAAGTAGGTGTAAGTCACCCACAAATACACAAACGCATATTGTTTTTAGAATGCTTCTAGATTACTCAAATGCCCTGTTATAGCCACTAGGGAGCACCAACTTTCCTTCTAACACTGAAGTGTAAAACACATTTAAATAGCTGTACTGTCTTATTAAAGGCACCAGTGCATGGAGGGCAGCTCAGGTCAGGCAGTTTAGAGCCCTGGCATTTTTGAATGTTAGATGCTTAAAACTGCCAGTCTCATACCTGGAATATAAAGGAAATGCATAATGTGTCTGCCATTCTTCAGGTCACAGGTGAAAACTGATTTGAGTTGCAATGTGCCAGAAGGCTAGGGATCGCACTCATTATCAGCCATTTCCCTCCCAGATTGTTCTTCTTTCTTCCCCCTTCTTGGGTGTCCCAGGCCCACCAAGCATCCAGCACATAAACCAGGCACAGCATTCCCAGTGCTCCTCACTCTGTATTGGAATGATGATATACTGTGAAGTGTTTGTGCCACTGCTTGTGTCTTTGCCCTTTTCTGCCTGTGAGTCTTAAAAACCATTTAGTATATATATATAATGGTTTTTAAGACTCACAGGCAGAAAAGGGCAAAGACAGATATATATATTGTGACAATAACGGCACTGTCGACCCCTTGAACCCTCAGACCAGACGTCAGACACCAGATAAAAGTCCAAAATGAATTTATTATAATAATAAATGTGCAGGGCGGCACGGTGGCGCAGTGGGTAGCGCTGCTGCCTCGCAGTTGAGAGATCTGGGGACCTGGGTTCGATTCCCGGGTCCTCCCTGCGTGGAGTTTGCATGTTCTCCCCGTGTCTGCGTGGGTTTCCTCCGGGCGCTCCGGTTTCCTCCCACATTCCAAAGACATGCAGGTTAGGTGGATTGGCGATTCTAAATTGGCCCTAGTGTGTGCTTGGTGTGTGGGTGTGTTTGTGTGTGTCCTGCGGTGGGTTGGCACCCTGCCCAGGATTGGTTCCTGCCTTGTGCCCTGTGTTGGTTGGGATTGGCTCCAGCAGACCCCCGTGACCCTGTGTTTGGATTCAGCGGGTTGGAAAATGGATGGATGGATAAATGTGCATAAAGCACCCACCTCTCCGCAATACTTAATAAATCAATAATCAAGAATCACAATCTTCCACTCCCAGACGCGTTGCCACCCTTCCACCCAGCTCAGCTCGTCCGTCTGGGATTTCCCACAGTCCTTTATAGTCTTCGACCCGGAAGTGCTTCTGAGCCCTCAGTCCATGTGATTATCCGGCACTTCCGGGTCAGGTAAAAACGTCTCTTTTTTCTTCAGTCCGGAAGTATATCATTTCTTCCGTTCCCGTGACTTGGAAATACTTCCGGGGTATACGGAAAATATAAATCCCTGGGCCTCCCCGACTCCTGGCGGCCCCCATGGTATCCAGCAGGGCTGTGCATTAAAACTCCACTGTCCATGAGGCCCTGCTGGAATTCAGGGCACCTCCATGTTGCAGGGAGGGGTCCATCTGGCGGCCTGGGGTTATTGGCCGGGAAGAACGGCCGGCCATATCCCACTATATATATATATATATATATATATATATATATATATATACTCTATATATATAAAATCCTAAGCCTAAAAGTGCAACGATTTTGTGCAATGATTTTATGTGATGTTTTTATGTGACTTTTTTGTCATGTTTTAAGTCGGGCTTATTTTAAAACCTACATATAAATCTTTGGTATCATTATTTTCAGAATTTATCGAACTTCAATGTGATGTTGTTAGATTTTCAGATTCTTATTCTGTTTTTAAATTATAAACTGAAAAAATATCAGGAACTCATGTCCCGTGAGACAAGACTTTGTGCCAAAAGATTTAACCACACCCTGGGCCGGAAATAAAACAGAGAGTAGTACAGACTTTTAAATGTTCGAAGCGCCATGCGAAATGCAGATCACACGGCACGGCAGCAGCAGCAGTGGCAGTCACAGCGGCGGCAACAGCAGCAAGCCAGAAGCTGATTGAGAAAAGAGGAGGTAAAAAAAACTGTATTTGTTCCCCATTGTATCACCGTTTAAGAGGGGGTTCCGGAGAAGTGTCCGCATCTCCTTGGGGTGCGTTCAGCCCCCTCTTCACAACACGAGCGGCAGAGACACTAGGGGGTAAGCCCCCTAGTGTATATACTGTATATAAATATATATATAAATATAAAGATGAAAAACTAACAGAAAATCATATATATACACACACACATATATATATATATATATATATATATATATATATATATATATATATATATATATATATATATATATATATATATATATATATATATTGTTTATACTGCGGTGGGGTGGTGCCCTGCCTGGGGTTTGTTTCCTGCCTAGCGCCCTGTGTTGGCTGGGACTGGCTCCAGCAGGTCCCCGTGACCCTGTAGTTAGGAAATAACAGGTTGGATAACGGATGGATGGATATTGTATATATACTTATTGAGATTTAAAAGATGCAAAGATGTAATAATTTAAATAAAATGTTGGCAATGAAGTTAATTTCATTCATTTGAATACAGAGGATCATTTTGGTCGTAACAGAATTTTTTTTTTGCTGATTTATTACCTTTCCAAAGGTGTAGTGCTGAGGAATAGTGATGAGGAGTGTGACATTATCTTTGATAACAAACCTAGAGAACCACCAAAACTTCATTTACTGGAGAAGCCTTTCAGGAAGATGGAATTCATCCTTTAGTGTACTAATTTCCTCGAAAAATTATATTCATTTTTTTAATCAATAAAGAGTCAATATTATTCTGATCCATTAGACCAATATTAATAACACTTTTTGGTCATATAGCAAATTCAAAAATCTGTGAAATTTGTATTTTGTGTTAATCAATATACCTTAGAATTTGCAAAAATTACACATTTCAGTTTCCAGTTACTATAAAAGCATATCATGTGGTGTTAGTTAAAATTCTTAGGAATACACGAGAAGCTCAGATGTTAAAATAAGGAAGGAAGCTTTGACATCTTTCATTGGGCCACTTTTCTGCTTGTGGCTTTGCATATGGTGTAAATCATACATGTTCTGTACATGAAAAGACAAAACACATCCACTGTGTGTCTAGCAAATGAATATGACTGATGGGAAATGACTATGCCTTGAGCAGAGGCCATTCTATGCTTGAATGACCAGAAGAGAACACGAGAAATTAATGTAATACAGTCCTTTATGTCCCAGGGACACAAGTTTAAAAATACAAATAAAAAAAGCAGCCATGCCAGTTTGAAAAGGCTGTTGGAAAGCTGAAGATCTGTCTATGTCTATATATATATATATATATATATATATATATATATATATATATATATATATATATATATATATATATATATATATATATATATATATATATATATATATATATATATATATATACGGTATATATATATATATATATAGAGAGAGAGAGAGAGACTCAAGGCAAATACTTGGGCCAGAGAGCTGAATTGTGGCTATGAATTGAAAATCGGCACTTGGATATGTTGGCTAAAAATTAAGAACATCCAAATAGTAAAAAAAAATTACCAACAACCTCCAAAATCCACTTTACTATCTTATACCCACCAACCCCACCTCTTTTCTTCCTCTTTTGCTATATATTGTCTTTGAATCCTGTAAGTCAAATTATTTTCCTTATATATTATATTATATTATATTATATTATATTATATTATATTATATTATATTATATTATATTATATTATATTATATTATATTATATTATACTAGTTGATTACCCAGTGGCTTCGCTCACTGAGTGCAAGGGAAAAAAATAAAATGTAGTCTATAAGTTTTTAAACAGTAAAACATTAACATTTAAGAAGTAAAGATACATTGAGCACTACTGGAGCGGTTTTGGGTAAACTACATTTTAAAGGCGCTATAATACAACAGGTAAATAGTAGATCCCTTGTGAAAGGTGGTACACGACCGCTGTGGTATAGAAATTACATTTTCTATGTGATCGTCCAAATTTTTGCCTGACAACCTTACACTACATGCCTGTGATTTACTTGTTAAAATAATTAATCACAAAAGCAGCCGTGAATGTTGTGGGGTTTTAGTGACCCGAACTTACCTTAAGGGACAGTAAGTTGTTGTGCAGGGCAATTTACAAACAGAGTCCTGCTTCGATGGCGCTGATTACACTCATTCGCAAAGATTTCCACTCTCCCAGGAGCTGACGGGGGACTTGAAGTGTCACAAACAGTGCGAGAAGAGAGGATGCTGCCCGAAACTGCAAAGCTCTCGACTCGGCGGAGCAGCCCGACATTCCGCACCTCTCAGCGTCCACTTTGTTCTCACGACCCCTCACAGCTGAAGGCGGTCTCGTCTTCGCATTGTTTGCAGCTCGGTGCAGTTAAAAAGTAGAAAGACGCAAAGCTGTTTTCCTCATCTCTTCTACTATCAAGTACTGCCAACTAAAAAAAGTTACAATGTGGCAGTTTCAGCGACGGTCACGTGGACGAATAAATAAAACTTCTCTGTCAGAACGCGCCTGGCAGCGGCCGGCTCAGCACTGTAGTCTAGACAGGAGGGGTGGGAGAGGGCGACGCGGGATGCACACAAATAAAAACAATTCGTAAAGATGATATAAAAATGGCGTCCACAAATGAAGTGATTAGTTCCTGTATTATAATATGTTCTGTGGTCACAGGTAATTTCCATATCGTGTGGTCATACGTAATTTCTGTTTCATACGTAATTTCCATATCACGTGGTCATACGTAATTTCCGTTTCAAATGCGAAAAGAATTTTATATATTATATTATATTATATTATATTATATTATATTATATTATATTATATTATATTATATTATATTATATATATCACTACAATGGACTGAAGGTCTGTGAGGGCTGATCCTGCATAACTCCTAGTCCAGAACATTCTATCATCTTCTGGAATATATTTGAGTCCCGGTAATCCAGAACAATAGTAAGCAGGTTGAAAAATGGAGGATAAATGGATATGCTATATTATACATTCACTCATTTATTCTCTGAATGCAATTATCCAATACAAGGTTGAATTATATTATATTATATTATATTATATTATATTATATTATATTATATTATATTATATTATATTATATTATATTATATTATAATTTGTATCCATCCATCTTCCTAACTCATGTAATTAGAGCATGATCGCAGGGCACCTAGAGCCTTTCCCAACAATTAGTGGGCGCAAGGCAGGAACAATCCCTCTTAGGCACTTGCATAATAGAAAATCAGGTGAAGTCACCAAATAATTTTCCCCCAAGGAAACATTGCCGATAATCTTCTCGTTATAAAAATGGTGTATTTTTTCAAAATTTGTCAGAGATAGGTTCAATGTTGTGGATTTGCACAAACACACACACATGCATTCAGCTTTATATATTAGATAATATATTATAAGCCCTAAAATGGATTTGCACCCTGTCCATGAAATATTCCTGCCTTGTGCCCTGAGTATGCTGGGATAGGCTCCAGCTTCCCTGTTGCCTTACTCTGGTTAAAGTGGGTATGGTAGATGGGTGGGTGGATGGATGGATTATAACATAAAATAACAGTCTAACTGAAGAGCTTGGAGCTAATCCAATATCCTTTAGAGCAAGACATGAGCCGTCCCTGCATGGGGTACCAGTCTATAGTAGGGTCCACTAACACACACACCCAAACAAGGCTACTTTTGAATCACCAGTTTACCTAACAAATAAGCCTTTGGCATAAATGAGAAAATCTAAAGTACCCAGAGAAAAAAATCACACAGATATTGATAGAATCTGCAAATTACACACACCAAACTGCTGGACACTGCAGCAATGCTAACAGATGTGCCACCATTTTATCTTGTATTGTAAAATTTTATGTAACATTCTGAAACCCGCTTAAACTGACTATGTTATAGATTAGGATGCTGATCTATAAAGCAACTGTCCTAACTACTTATCCCTTGTGTCATACTATTATATTATATTATATTATATTATATTATATTATATTATATTATATTATATTATATTATATTATATTATATTACTGTATATTATGAAATTGAATGTGTAACATTACATAAAAATCAGGAGATATATTCTAGTTGTTCATTTAATAAAAAAAGAAACACAAAGGTTTTAATATAGTCACATAAAGCAGTATGCTATAATGAAAAAGAGAACATGTCCCTTGACGATAACAACATGGAGACTAAAATGCTTGCGTTGGATTTCAAAATAAAAAGGTTCAAAGGTTGTTTAATAAGGAGGCCTAGCCTTGTCTCCGCATGCTGGTCTTAAATCAATTGATTCGACCCTCAGTGGCACAGTGCATGTTCACCCAGGTGGCCTCTTTCTCCGGCACTTTATTTAACTCTGTCAGCCGGTTCAGAAAGGGGGTTATGATTGAGCAGAATCCTTTTGGTCTCTTTACATTTCTATACACACAGTCTGGTTCACCTTCCCATTTATTTTGCTCAGTTATCCATACAGTATCTCTCAGGGGGACCTCTTGAGCTTCTAATATCTGTCTCTTAGAAAAGGCAGCCATGTCTGTACTTATTTATTCATTTTCCAAAACTAACAACAACTAGTGAAGCTGCTGTTTTTTATGTGGAATCTTTTTTCTTCATGGTATTGACTAGCATTTCCTGAAACAGTTTGTATGTCATTAACCCAGCATATTGAACCTGTGCAAATTGATTTACTCCTATAAACCCTGGCACAACCAGAATTGTTTCTGAAATGTGAATCCTTCATCACTGTCTAATAAAATGTCCTTCTTTCTCTTTCTGTATATACATGTGCAAGCCTAGGGAGCAACTCACTGCCTCTGATAAGGTAAGTGTGAGGGGGACTGATAATGAGGTGACACAGTCAGTAGCTGCCTTTCCCTGTTCTCCTTTAGAAGGGAAAAGGAAAACCCCAGCAAACAATGATGGCACTTCCACTATTCTGCCCGAAGTCTTGGCCCTCGGTACCTCCACTATACAAACAGCAAAATGACTGAAAGTCAGCATTCAATCTAAGACCAGCTGTCTCAGAAAATGTATCCTCCAGAGGACATTCTTGAAAGAAGAACTCACAGTTTACTAGGATTGATAGTCCCTTTTTTTGCTTCATGTTTGGAAAGATTATCTTCCTTTTCATGACCGACCACATTGGCACCCCAACTCTTTGATAACCTTTTTCTCTCTTTAAAACATGTACATATATACTGTATATACAATTTTTTTTTCTTTCTTGCAGTCACTTTATTTCAGCAGAGCTCCACACGATCCAGAGGTGGGGTTGCAGTCTTCCAAAAGTACACATTTTGACTGCACCCATATTTGTACAGTGTGAGCACCAAGATGTTAAAGGCTGCAGACTATGCCAGTGGAGAGGTTAAACCTGCTTTGTTTTAAGCATTATTATACCCTACTGATTATGATGCTCTAGAACACGGGTGTCGAACTCCGGTCCTGGAGGGCTGCAGGTTTTCATTCTAACCATCTTCTTCATTAGTGACCAGTTTTTGCTGCTAATTAACTTCTTTTGCTCTAGTTTTAATTAACTTGATTCAGGCCCCTTAGTTGTTTCTTTTTCCTTAATTAGCTGCAAATAATAATGAGACACAAAACAAGTTGCCACATGACCAGCTCACCTGTGCCCATCACACAATATCTGAAAATAAAGAGAGATGAAGGTCTCAGTAAGGTTGATCTCTCAGGTCACCTAAACATTTTGCCGGTGTTCTTAGAAAAAACATAAAAATTAACAGTTTTGGAAATGTCTGCTGTGGCAGAATGAGAGCAGCACCAGGCCATGGAATTAAATAACGAATTTAATTAACAGCAAGAATCGTCTTCTCATTAAGAGACAGGTTGGAGTTTGTAATCCCAATTTAGCTGGTCATCCATTGGCTTGTTTCACATCTCATTTCTGTTTGGGCTGTCATTTTATGTAGAAAGGAATTAATTCAGAGGTCTATGAAAACAAAGGGAAAAGAAGTTAATTAGCAGTGAAAACTGGTCACGGATTAGGTAAAGCGTTACAATGAAAACCTGCAGCAACTGCAGCCCTCAAGGCCTGGAGTTCAACACTCCTGCTCTAGAACAAAGCCAGCTTCTGCATCTTGCCCAGTACTTATTTAATGCAGTTTGTGGTGGAACACCAAACACAGGTCCATTCACGGATTCATTCATTCATCCATTCCTTCCTTTGTTTTTCAGACTTTCTTATTCTAATACAGAGTTGTGGGGTGCCAGAGTCTATTCATACCCCAATAGTTGCAAGACAGGAACTAACTAGACTATTGTACTTAATGCCCCTCACACAAGTCCAGTTTAGAGTTTGTAAAGGTGAACAGCAGATAGCATGAGGAGAAAGAAACGACTAGGCTGTGGGATCTGCTTCAACTACAATAGCTGCTCTTTTTCCTGTAATGCAAGGGTTAGTCGGCAACAATGAGGAAAGCCAGGAGAGTGAGCTACAGCAAGGGACATTGTAACCATTTAAACCATTGAACAGACAGTGGTTAAGAAATCAACATCTTCAAGCCTTTACAAAGATGTGTTGGTTCTTGATGAGAAGGGCCTACCATCAAGCTTTGACCTACTGACTTGGATGCTCAAGGTTCAAGGCCAACCTCTTTGTGTGGCGATGAGAAATGAAGAAGTACTGAACTCTGAACAGTTGCTCACAGTGATAACCCCAAACCCAGAAGAAGCCTTGTTAATGGATTTACAAAATACAACCTACCAATGCTCCACTTGCAGAAGTAAAGAAACATTTTGTCTTTGCTTATATGATTTAAATAATAGCATGACGTCAATAAAGAAGACTAATCTGAAACAATATACTAATCAGGAGTGTAATACATCTACCCATGCATTTTCTGTGCCCATCTTTAAAAAGCAGTTGGAGGTTTAAATGGGGTTCAGGTTGGACAGCACTCAGAACAAAATGTTAGCCTATCATTAATTCAAAGGGGGCCATAGGTGACACCGCTGAAACAACAAACCTACAGGATCACTGAGATGTGAGCACCTAATCTCATAGTCATGGTTCAGCAAGGATCTTGCCCATAAGGTTAGTTTTTTGGATATTTGAACTTTACTCTTTCCTTTTTACTTTCTCATATGTGAAGTATAGGGAAAGTATTATAATCATCCAAAGATTCAATGTCGAAATTTTGATGAATCTCAACATTTTATACCTCCCTGAGTCTGAAAATACCATTTTTGGAATTATGTCTGTGTATCTATCTGTGTGTATTGTAATAGATAGCCTGGCCACAGACAGACACGATGTCCACAACACACATGAGTTATTTACAATTCCCCACACACAAAGCCAATTATAGTGCACAATCACCACACTAAACTCAGTCCTTTCCTCTCTTCAGCCACTTCCACTCCTCTTTCGCAAGCTTCGTCTTCCTCCTCCTGACTCCGGCTCCTTGAATGGAGTGAGGCGACCCCTTTTATCCCACCCCGGCTGTGCTCCAGGCGCTCAGTGATGGGCTTCCTGCAGTACTTCCTAGTGTGATGGAAGTGCTGCCCTTGCACCCGGAAGCACTCCGGGCGTATACAGTTCCTGGTTCGGCAGCACTTCCTGGTGTGATAGAAGTGCAGTTCTCCAAGGCTCTAGGACCATCCAGGCGCCCCCTGGTGGTGGCCACGGGTCCCCACAGGGTTGAGCTTCCAGGGGGGCTGCCCTCTTGCGCCCAGGGAAAGATAGTGCCCCTCTCTTGGTCTGTCCTTCTTCCAGGCGTCCCGGTGGGGCAGGATCCCTGGTCGTCTGCCACAGTATGTAAACATGATAACTTGAGTATGCTTTCAGTTAGGTCAACCATACAAGTATTAGATACAAAACGTGGATTTCCATCAGCTTTTGGGCTATTTCCGTTAACCGGAAGTGGTAATTTACCTTTTATTCAAGCAGCTGCAGAGTCAGATTTTTTCAACTTTACTTTATAAAAATGTTCAATATATTATTAATTTGATTTGTTCTTGATGGCTCGTTAATGTACATAATATAAAAATATAATCATTGTCTTGTAGTTTACTTCTCAAATATCCATCCCCATATCTGAGTATATGAGAAAGTCTAGGGGAGACTACTCCCGATTTTTCATTGAGTCATTATGTTTTAGTTGTAATTTGGTTAATTTGCTTTCTTTATTGGTAAATTGTTTTGTGAATTATCCATTGCTAATCTTTTCTGTTAGTTTAATTACCTGTCCTCCAGATATCCATAATTGTATAATTTACTGTGTAATTCGTGGGTCCTGATTGGACAAAAGGTTCCAGGTTCTGTAATTGGATACGATAAAAAGGTTGACTAGCCCTTCCAAGGGTGGATTGGCATTAGTTTAGTTTAGAGTGGTTTCTTTGTTTTGAAATCAGTTAGTAATGGTAATTAGGAAGTTTGTATTTTGAATCATAGCTTTTTACATTTTTCGTTTCATTAAATTTTCCTTGAAAAGATTTTTTTGTTTGTGTAGGCAGGTTTTTTGGCAGTTTTTCCTACCCCCCCATGATAATACTCATAACACTCAGTCAATGTCCCTTTCCCACCAGACTTGCCCCTCTCTCTGTCTTAGACCACACCAATCAGTTTCAGTCCCTCCATCTTTGCAATGTTCTCTCATTCCTCCTGCTGTCCTCAAGACTCCACACATGCTCCAAGGTTCCATTCTGTTTACTCCATGATGCCACCTAGACATGTTAACTATATCATCAGATGGTATAGGCGTGAGTCCCTCATGCAGTTGTCAGCATTAGCAACTTTAATGAAAAAAACCTCCTGCGGTGTGGGGCCTGATGCACGGACAAAGTAAAGAGAAAAGGCAATGTGCACAATGCTGTATACCGTTGTAAAGCAGTAAGTATGTGATACATAGTGTTTCTAAGTCCAAATACCAAGTTTCCTAGGTGTCAGTCTCACGTGATCATCTAAGGGAAAGGATTAGGGCATGACACAGTCTTAAAGAATTTAAAAACAAAAGAAATATGACAAAGGAGAGGAGACCATTCAGACAATCAAGCCTATTTGTTCAGCTAATAGCTAAGCTGTCCCAATATCTCATTCAGATTCTTCTTGAAGGTTGTCAGAATTTCTGCTTTAACTCCATGTCTCAGCAGTTTGTTCCAGAGTCCCAAAACTCTTTGCGTAAAAAAGCGCATCCTGGCATCAGCCTTAAATGCACCACCCCTTAATTTCCACTGGTGTTCTTGACTATATGATTCACTCTTAAGCGGAAAGAATTTTGCTGGATCTACTATAAGAAGGACAGTTTCTCCTTTTCACCTAAAATCATGGAGAACAGTTCTGAGAAACTTTGATGTCACTTGCAGTTTGGAAAAGGAAGTCTAGCCACTACTGGCCTTTAAGACTTAGGGCCGGTTTATACTTCACGCTTAGAACGTGCATGCATCAAGGGTGCCACGTGTTCCCAGCGTTCATTTCATGCGTCCTCAGAAATTAACACGACACGTGCGTGAGTTGCAGTACCAGCAAAAAGACGGGGGGCACAGAGTGATAAAAGTTGGAACATGACGTCAGAGTCTCATTGTTTACTGTGTTCATGTGACAGAAAGCCACTTTGTAGATCCTACAATATTAATGTGCGTGCTTCGATGTTTGATGAATGGGTTGATGTGGTGAAGCAAAATACCGACATACAAATGCATTTGTGGTGCTTTTATGTTCAAGCGTTGCATATTCCCCAACGTAATGACACAATACATTTTAAAAGTCTCGCATACTATCTTCTGTGTCGTCTTTTATTTTATTTTTGCACCTTCACAACAGCAACATAATGTACGGCAGTGTATCTGAGCCACAGAGAAAAAATTAAGGACACAGTGAAAAGGTGTATTTTGTGATTAAAGTGGAAATTTTGGCTTTAATCTCGAAATGTTCTCTTTAACTTCGTAGTTTACTTTATCATTAAAATAGACCGTCATAAACGTCAACTGAAAACTGACCCAGTTCTTAATTGCTACATGCTTCTGGGGCTTCCTCCTGAACTGACAGCAGCAATTGCCACACAGAACACATTACATGTATGATATTCCAGCTCTCTGCACATTTAGAATCCTTAGCTATACTTGATATGACTTTCATGATGAAATGCTTTGAAGTACTGTATGTATGTTACATCTTACAAATAAGTCATTAACTTCATTTAAATAATGAATACTGTTAATAATTACACATGTGGGGACGGCACTGTGACTGAACTGTAGTGCTGCTGTCTCGCAGGCAGTCGCGTCCCTGGTGTTCCCTGTCTGGAATTTGCATGTTTTTCTGGTGGGTTTCCACAGTGTGCTCCAGTTTCCTTCCAAAGATATGAAGGTTTGGGGATTTGGTGATGCTAAAATGACACTAGTGTATGTGTGTGCTTGTATTTAACCTTGTGATGAGTTGATGCCCAGTCCAGGGATTGTTTCAGTCGCACACTCGACACTTGCTGGAATGGGCGCATCCCTGGATTGATGGATGTAATCATTAAACATCCTTTTCAGAGATATTGCGGCAAGGTGTCTTCGGAATTTAATGGATGCTTCAGGCAATTCACAACACAGCGAAGCCGAACGTTTTCTCACTGTGATGATATCTCGCATTGCCACCTGGTGGAGTCTTCCTGATTTCCATAAAGTACGCGCGCGAGTGTAAACAGTATAATGCTTGCGTAGCAGTATTGTCCACTGGAGCACATTTTCATCACGTGAAATATAAACCCGGCTTTACACTCGACAAGTGAAAACTCTTTCCAGTCCAGAGAGTGCTTCTGTTGCCCTTGTTTCTTTTTGTGGTACTCTTAATTAGACCCCAACACTTCATTGGAATCTATCTATTTTTGTTACACAGGTCAGTAATATTCTATAAAGCAAATTTTATCAGAATAGAAGACATCTAAAAGCAGGTCCATGAGAAATGATAATGACTCAGTGGCAGGCCAAGTTAGTTCCACTCAGTGCTTTACTACAGGTGACGCTCAAGGTCAAACGAACGGAGTCACAGTGCTGATTATTGGTTCTGATGAACAACATTAAGCATTCCTTCATGAAAACAACCCCAATCCCACTCTACATCATTCTAGGCTTTGAAGGGTTAAACATTTCTTTTTTATTGTATCAAAAGTGCTGATATCTGACTATTTCAAATGATCTGAAGTAAACATTTTTTTTTACCCCCTAAGGCAGTAGCCACTGCAGGAATTTGCTTCTGCCAATTTGTATTTTTCGTACTTCAGCTATTTTTCAGTCTTGGCTACCAATGATATGAAAAAGTACAATTATAAAATATCTAACCAAAAAACAAAATTGTTAATAATAAATCATATGCCATTTTTAAAACGGCAGAACGTGAAATGTGATTTCACTGCCAAGCTGTGTTAAATTAATCTACTAAAAGAAAGTCCATAATTGAGTAATAAAAGGCAGCTAATTGCATAATTAGCTCATGGGACAAACAGCAAAAACAGATTGCTAGGAAAATGGGTGGCAGTTATTTCTAGTCATCTGTTTAAAGCTGTCCACCTGAATGCTCAAGTGCTCTGCAGCCTATAAAATGGATGGAAAAAGATGGAGAAAACACTCACATGCTCCCTTTGACAATGTTTTTTTTTTTAAGCTTTAATTATAAAGAGCAAGAGCCTTTACGGAAGGAAATCTTTTCCATGAAGGCTACAAGAAGCAGGCACGTTGGACTGGCATGCGTGGCACGTGCAATGCCACAAAGCAGACAGGAGCGAGCCTGGAGGTTAGAAATGCACGCGACATGTTTGTGCATCTGTTACAGCTCACTGTCAATCAAAAACAAAGACAAAGCATGACACCACTGGCACCCCCCGCTGTCTTGTTGTCAGAAATATGTCACAAGAAAAAAGGGTAACAACATCACGCACTGTGATTCCTAACTTTAAGAAAAGTTTCCTTTTGTTTTCCTCGCTTCCTTCTTCTCTTACGCCAAAGTCATCCTGTACACCATAAGAAAAGCCAGGGCACTATTAGAGGTGGCAAGATGGTGCAGTGTTTTATAGTTCAGCCTCACCGGTCCATGTTTTAGGAAGCTATTCTGCAGGGTTACCGTGTTCTCTCTGTGTTTATGATGTGATATGAACAGCCTCGACACACACAAAAAGGTCTGGGGCAGCCACCCATATATTGTCCCTGGCTGCAAAAGGGTTTTGAAATAGCACTCATGTGCACTGTTTTGAGTCCTGAACCGAACTGACTAGTTGAGAAAAAATGGCGGCTTTATAAGCTGAAAGGCGGAAGTGATGTCATCCGGCCGGAACCAGAAGTGACATCGGTCGGGCCACCAGAACCGGAAGTGACGTCAGTCTGGGCGCCTGAACTGTAAAGTAATGTTGAATCAGGCAGGTTTTCCCGTATTTGGCCTGCAGAGATAACAGAGGTAGGTTTAGTACACCCCACCAGCCCCTGCCCTGGCAGGTAATTACCTCTACTTGGTCCACTCAGCTCCTTCCTAGTCGCACGTGTGTGACAATGTTTAGGATTTTTACTTCAGGGCCCCTGGTTTTCCACCTCCAGATGGAGGATTTAGTGATTTGTTCATTTTAATTTAGCTTTCTTTTGTAGTTTTATTGTTGCATTATCAAAATGTGAAATTAATATTTTGGCCTCTATGATACCACATGTCACCAAAGGGCAGGGCAGGTAGTATGATTTCACATCAGCCATCATATTTAAGGCTTACCCGCATACTCTTGTATTGTTGGAAATTTATTTGTCCAAGGGAAGATTTTTAGAAAGCAGAAACTACTTTGGTGTTGACTTATTCACTTGGCCCCATTGTTTTGGTGCCCATTGTCAAGGCTACTGTTTGTCTGAGCCATCGTTAACTATTGCACATCAAACCATTCCCCACCTTTTTCCATTACTCTCTCTCTCTCTCTCTCTCTCTATATATATATATATATATATATATATCTATACTGTATATATATATCTATATATAAATATATATATACACTCTGTGAGGGATGACACATGAGGACCAGCATGCTAGCTGGACTTAACTTGGGAACCGTACCTGTTAGGGACGGCAATATTACAGAAGAACAGGGGATGGCACTGTATTTAGCTTATTGTCTTCCCTATATGCTAAGTCAAGGCATCCCTGGGCCTTGGTACCCATTCGGATGTCCACATGGAACACTGGGAATCGTAGTCCAGGGCCATCCTTAGGTGCTGCTAGGGGGTGCTGCAGGGAATTACATTCGTCCCTATTCTTGGGGATGTCCATATGGAGTGGAAGTGCTTCTAATGGGTGAAATCCTGGCACTGGAAGTGCGACCCAGGACTTTAATAAAGGAGCCAACACTGCCTTGTCCAGGCAAGTTGGAGCTACGAGCAGAGACAGGCAACACTTGACTTGGAGGAGTAGCAGTGCAGAGAGAGACAGAAACAAGAAGAGACGACTTGTATGACTGTTATAAAAGGTATTTTGTAAAACCCTTCTTTAATTTGGACCTGGGACTTGTTTTGTGTATTGTGGTTGGGGCTCAGTAGTGCTTCCTAGCTTTCACAACATACACACACTATGGTCTGAACAAACACAGAATGGTTAGACTTGGCTGTCACAGTCACAGTGAGTCATTATGCAGGCGTAATGCTGTTGGTATAAAGGAGCCCCCATAATGTTTCTTGACACACTTCTGCTGAATAATATGTTGGTTGAAAGTCCTCAGTGTTAGTGTATGACAGAGAGGATGTACAGCATAATGGTTTTGTTTTAATTCTCTCCTCCTTTACTACATGAAGAGTGACTAGAGTGTGTCCCATAACTGAGCCTGTCCTTTCAATTAACTTGTTGATTCGGTTGGCCTCTCTTGAAATGACGTTACCAGCCCACCAGACCACAGCATAGAAAATCGCACTGGACATCATAGAGTGCTAGAAGATGTGAAGGATGTCACTTCCCACATTAAAGGAACACAGTCACCTAAGGGAAAAACGTCTGCTCTGTCCTTTCTTAAATATCTCTTCTGTGATATGTGACCAGTTGTCATTGATGTGGACCACCAAGTACATGTGGAGAGCACCACCTCTGATTCTGGATTTTAACGTGTTTATTGCATTTATTTATTTTGTTTTTAACTCACACAAATGCACTATTTTTATACAGGACTAGCTGTGCTACCTGTCTAAGGTGCGTTGAAATGTAAGAAATCAAAACAGACCTCATTGTTAACCTTTGCAGTGCACCATACAACACATATGTCTGTGTTATATGCCATTTGGTTTAGGATTTGTAAAACCAGTGTTAATGTTAATTGGAATGACAAACGTAATGTGTTTTATTAGTGGAATGACAGAGACATAGCAATCGGATGGAGACACAGAGAGATACATATACACTTGCCCTTTTATTAAGGTGGATTATTGAAGACTGGCATTGCACTTTTCAGTAGACATTGACTGGCTTGAGCATGGGAAAGGTGCTATACAAATAAAATGTATTATTATTATTAGTAGTAGTAGCAGTAGTAGTAGTATTAAATGCTCTTTGCACTTTGTACCGTACTTGTTGTTTGTGTCCTCATTGTCCAAGTCCATCTTGGTACATGATTATCAATGTCTGAGAAAATGGGAGCTGCTAAGGCTGTTGGCACCCTGGGCATCACAGACTCACATCCCATTCCTCCTATGACATGCTAAGTAGGGTCATTTGTAATTCCAAATTGATGCATAAATGGGCCAAGAGATGGACTGGACTGGTGCCCTGTGCAGTGATGGTTCCTGTATTACACCTAGTGTCGTTGAGATAAACTTTGGTCGCCCAGGGCGTTAAATTGAATTAAGATGGTGACAACAACCAGACATCTGACTAACACTCAGAATTCTTGACCCATGAGGCAGCTGTGCTAACTAATGCACCTCCATATTGGCAAGTACGACAATTTATAATGAGTAAAACAATTCCTAATGAACATTTTATTCTAAAATGTCTTGTGTAAAAACTTTGCTTTAGAAAGGTAAACAAATATAGTAAAAAGCAGAAGAGTCACTTATCAGGAAATTAAAAAGGCATTATTGCTATCTTTTTGCCAGTCAGTGAGCAGAAACAACTACTGAAGCAAAAATAAAGTACCTGGTGTGACTGGTCATGTTTAAGGAATTGGACAAACTCTCAAAATAATTGGAAAAACACCAGCAGTCAAAGAGTTAACATGGTTTGGCATGTTCTGCTTTTGCAATTCTTCTATTTTAGCAATTATAAATTCTCTTAAAACATGTAGAGTATGGGTCTTTGGTACACTGGAGTACATACTGAATGTATATAAAATATGAATAGAGGAAGGGTTGAGTAATGATTTAATAATGTAGGCTGACCTGATTGCAATGCGGAATATGTTTTACATTAATTGAAAGTGTCCTCAATTGTGTAGCTCACTGTCACCCCGGTGGCCCTTCCCTCATTGCACTTTGCTTAACTGTCAGTGAGTTCATGGTGAAGGTTATGATTGAACAAAAGATTTGTGGTCCCAGTGGATTCATTTTAATAAACTGCTTTACCCTCATCTTTCACTCATCACTAAAGCTTTCCAGATGTATCCATACTAATATAAATTTGCTTATTTAACATTTTTCCTAGAAGTCATGTTCCGCTGCATATTGATTATGAAATTTAAGACCCTACGTGTTTTGTGAGCGAATACCAGTCCCAACTCATAGGTTCAAGCACAAAGTATTGGCCTGAATACTAAATAGCCTGTGTTTTATCTTTATAGATTGTCATTCAAAGCGTTACAGATGTAAGATTGGGCCTAAAAGATTGCTTAGAAATTGTGTATAATAAAGGTAAATACCAAGAAAATCTCAGTAAAGAAAGTAACAACTGATTCAGTTTTCCCATTTCTAAACTCATGGTTGTGAGCATATCCTAGATGTTATCATTTGCTTTCGTTATAAATTATTTACACCTTTGTGTTTCATTTTTTCTTGGAATTTTTGGTTCATTCAAGGATTTTGAAGGATGCTGAACCTTTTTTATTTAAAGACATTAAACATTTACACTATGCCATTTAGGTTTTGTCATGGGCACCACCATTTGGAGCAGTTTTGTCAAAATGGCATTGATGTGGGTGACATCCAGGATCATGCTGTGTGTGTTATCAGTGGTCAAGGGTAAAATATATCAGCTTCAAATACCTCCTGGTATTCGAGTTTGGGGGTCAAAACCTTGATTGTGTCACACATGTGCGCATGGCAGGCAGCTAGAGGGCTTAAATAATAGTAATACCATGCCAGACCAGGGGGTGGCGAACTACATCCTCTGCAGACTGTCCTGTGATGACATCACTTTCCCGTCATGGTGCCATTGATGATGTCACTTCTGGTTCTGGGGTGTTGGATGACGTCATTTCTGGTCCCGGCAACATCACTTCCGCTTCCGGTCCAGAGGACATCACTTCCTGTCATGGCCATTAAAGCCTACATCTTATCCAACCTGAGTCAGTTCTATTTTGTACTTCAACCTGAACGCAACTCCTAAAAATTAACCTTTTGCAGCCAGGGTATAATATATGAGTGGCTGCGCCAGACCTTTTTGATGTACCTGTGTCATTCTTATCACAATTGTTACAAATGCATTTTTGTTTAACGTTTGCCTGATTAAGACTCAATGCTTAACTTTGGAAGTTTTTTGTTTTTTTTTTGATTTTTGGAACTATTCTTAGGCTTGACGACAGATCAACATTTTTTATTAACAAACAAAAAAAGACAACTTGTCTTTTCCAAATTCTTGTTCATAATAATCTTCTTCAGTTCTTTTTGTGGTAGAATAGCCAGCCCTGGGTGAAATGTCAGTTCATCAAAATGTACTATTCGCATGGAATTTGTAATTTTTTAAAAAAGGGAAAATTACGATGTGGATTTCTTTAAAGTTTTCTGCTTTTCAAAGCTTATCTGTCTATTCTTTAAAGAAAATACCCTTAATTACTTTTTAACAGAAAACAAACACAGTGTAAGTGCTGCCCTTCTGAACTGTTCTGCAAATTAATTTGATGCACCATTGCCGGACTAAGCTGGCGGAGAAATTGGATGGAGCAGGACGTTTTTCATTAACTCATTAGCTTTGGTCAACTTTTATTTTAGAACAGTTTAGGAAAACGATAAGGATGATGACATTTTTCGTGTGCTTTTCTACTTTTGTATATGATGATAAGAGGGGAAAAATAAGGCCAGCCTCATTAATGATGTAAACAGAAGTAAGAATGCAGAAAATAAAAAATAAAAAAAAACAATTTTCCTAATGTTAAAATGTATATAATGCTGATCTGGTGGAAATTTCACATTATTTTTATTTGGATATTCCTATCTTTAAAAAGAGTGAGACAGATATCATTGTCACAGAGTAATTGATATCTGTTCTGTGTGGTTATTTGTAATGAGTTGGTTTGTAAATGATGTCTGGTGCAATTAAGACTGGAAACATTGAAATTTTAATTCCTCAATTTTTTTTGCTTATTATGATAGTAATGTTCCCAGTTCCCCTAGACATGAGCGTCTTCCATCTCCCATGATATCGATGGTCAAAACCGAGGATGGACGAGTGAGACACAGCAACAAATTAATGGTACAAAGTGAAAAGTGTGCTTTTATTGTTAGCAAACAAACAGTACCTAAAACGTGCAGTGCACTTAAATCTTCATTAAATAATCTGTAAAACATTGAAGTATGGAAGTAAAATCCAATAAATAAATAGCTAAACCCAAGGATTATGTGAAAGTCAGAACTCTTGCTCTCAGTGCTCTCTCTGTGCTCCTGTAGTCTCCCCTGCTCCCCCTCACTGCCTGATTAGCAGGGCTGACACACAGGTGAAGGAGGTCCTCAAACTGACTCCTGTCCCAGCCACCTCCTTTGGCATCTGTTGGGGCAAACTGAGCCCGACTCCTTCATTCTGCCACCTCTGTCGGTACCCACAAAACACCTTGAGCCGACGATTTCCCTTGCTCCAACCACTCAGTAAGTTTGATCCTCCCATACAGCACCATCACCCACAGTGGGGCATCTCCAAAAGCTTTGCCTATTTCCACACACACTGGCTCTACTGCATGATTTTCTATTTTCCTTGATTTATTACTTTCTTCTGATCCCTTTCAATCCCTCATCTTTCCACCTTCCCCTTTTAATCTATCCAGACTTGTTATATAGCCCTGTGAAGTGAGAGGTCCATTGTGAAGGAGACAAGCCCCATGTGAGGACAGGTGAACATCTTACCCTACACAACTGTGTTTGATCTTATTCAGGAAAAGATGGGATAGAAGGCTGCTTGCTGCATGTGTTGATTGACACTTTACAACACAAAAGACGCTGACGGAGAGGTGCAAAGGGATTTAAGATGGGCCGGGATTATGAGTTTTGTCGTAGGCTTTGGTAATTCTAGTGTTAATGATGCTGTCACAATGAATTGGTTTAAATGAGCTAAAATGTTTTGTTGCCGTTTATTATGATATAGACTAGGTTCATTTCAATCATTTTAAAAGATCAAACTCTGTAGTTTTTTTTTTAAGTCTCCAAACTCAATTCTGATGGCTATTTATATTTTGTTTTAATAGTTGTATAATTTTTTGCACCATGTTCGCTTCCATTTTGTATTTGTAGCATTGCCTGTTATTTTCTTTGAATGTTATTGGGACAGCATGGCAGATTTCTAGGGGTTTATGAACTGTGGGTAATCGATGTGACGGTGCCATGGCTTAGCCAGAGTATCTCCCCTGGCTGGGATTGAAATTAATTTTTAATTGTTTTGTATGTATTACATTTATTTGTGTCTATTTGCCATTGTTTATGTTTAAGTTTTAAAGCCTCAGCTATGTTCCATGCGTTTTATGGGTGGTCACCCAACGAGTGGGGCCAACTGCCAATCACCACCAGGAACTGCCCTCCCTCCTGTGAACTGGAGGGTCTCCCTCATTTTCCTTGCAGTTCATTTTCGAATGAGTTAAGGAGTTTTGGGTGAGGTATTGTGATTACTATGCTTTTGTGTTTTTTTTTGTGATTTTTCTGGATTCCTGACCTTTTTTCTGCTCTGATTTCGGACCATTCTCTGGATTTGTGATTTGGTATTTTGTTTACTTGGAATGCCTTATGTTTTACGCAACTCCATTTTGCTATTGTGCTCTTTGGAACTTCACAGTATCACTGATCATGTTTTGCAGAAATAAAACCTTAATATTTTTTATAACGCGGTATTTGCCCGTTTTTTTCTAACAGGAGTTTGGTAGTGTATCCCACCTCTAGTTGGCATTGGAAGTGTTTTTGCAACTTTTAGTGGACTTACGTGGTTTGGATCTCCTAGTTCATAAAAGGTGGGTTAAAAGGTCAGTTGAAAGGTCACTTAAAAACCTTCTCAAACATTCGGACATTTTGTTAACAGATTCTGTGACTACAATTTTGGCCTGCGCTTGAATCTGTTGATCTTTTCAGTCTTTTGCTCAGCTCCTTGTATGATCTCAAATCCTTGTCAGTCTGCTCACACATCACTGATTTTCATTTGTACTCAGCACCTGATGCTTCTTGTTTCAGTGTCCAACAATAGTGTGGTGTCAACTTGTATATAAGTTGATAAATATTTTGTATGTCTTTATTTGTAACTTAGACAAACCAATGTAATAGTAATGTTATATCATTGATAGGAACAGCGGTAGTTTGATATTTAGCTAAATCCCTACCAACCCTCTTTTAGGACTAAGTTTTTGTAATTTTATGACCAGGTCGGGGGGAAGTGCCTAAAACAAGTTTGGCAACTGATTCTTTGCAGGACTCTTTGAATCACCCCCACAAGAAAGCCAGACTACATGGCTGGCAAGCATCAGCTCAACAAATGGTTTTGGGGGCAGGTGTGAAAGGTACTGTGTGCCCCATTGCGATGTTTGGAATTGGTTTGAATCAGAGATGTTTTAGACAAAGAGTGTATACATTTGGCTGCTTTACTCCTCCCTCTCACAGCATCATGATGAGGGAGCATCTCACACACCATGAACTGAAAAGAAGACCACAATGAGAAGCACAACTCGGCAGCCATATTGAGACAAGTATGCGGCCTGTCCAGAAGAAAACTGACTAGAAATGATGACTTAACTAGAGACATTTTGAGTAACTAATAAGTCTATAAGCCACCTGAAATTACACATCAGCATTTATCAGGTTGTATGGTTACCAGTGTTCACTTGTACTTTGCTTATTGTTAATATTTATGAATATTATCACTTATACATTATTTAAAGTGTAACTTAACTCCTGCTTGTCTTTTACTCTATGCAATTGCCTGAGATTATAAATGTAGAAGGGAAGGTGGGGAGAAGTTATAAAGTACAATACCATATAAACAGTAATAAGTCTAGGGGATTTGAGGCATTCTGACAAAGGCTACACATTAAAAAATACAAAAGGGAAAAGTACAGTAATATAGATGGCTGCATTGTTGAATTCCACTTGCCCTGACACTGCTTTACCATCACTGCAATGTCCTGGTGAAACCTTTCATCATGTTTAATTACTGACTGCACCAAGATCAGCAGATAATATATCCAAGTGTGAATTTATGAAAATGAATCTTTGATGAAATTTTGCAGTTCTTGGCTCTGTATGCTTGATGCGTGTTGTCAACCAACTGGACGTGATTTGGTGCTTTGTCATTGTCAAGAATGCTGAAATGCCTTCCTTGTGATTTCCTCCTGCATCACTAGCAGATCTCTGAAGCGGTTGTCATTGGTGATGTGTCTGATTTGTAGACTAATAAAATGCCTTCCTTAATCTTGGCATCAGTGTGGGAACATCTGTCGCAAATATTTAAATCTTTATTGTTTCTTCAACGCTTTCACACAATTTTTAATCAGTCCAAGTTTTATATAAAGAAGAGGTAAAGGTATAGTTTTTGGGTCGACAAATGGTTTGGAGTTGCCATTTCTTTCTAATGTAATGAGACCCTTTAACATGGCTGTCAGCAGTACTTGGTATATCTGAACTGCATTCCAAGCAGCAGTATCACTACTTTTAGATGACCAGAGATGTCCCAGTTGCTCCTGTTGCACTGAACTGTACATGTGTACTTATAATCTGAGTGCAAGTTACAAAAATAGGTAATTGCAACAAAACAATAAGAGAATGTGATTGTGAATGTAATGTGAAGGAAATTTTTGTGATCAGCAGGCCAAAACCCACGATACATCCAAAACTATTCAGCAAGCAAAGTCTTCATTGTCCATTGTAATTTATTCAATGCACTCCTCCTTCTGGTGTTCCCTTTTGCCTGCAATGACATTTAGAGGGATTCTCAAGCTATTCTCACCTGTACTTGCCTTACACTTACAAGCGGCCCTAAATCTCACTAAATAACAATAGATTTAATTGTGGTGAAGAGAAAAATGATCCTGGATGCAGGCATTTTAAAGTAAGTACCATTTATTCTGCTACTTTTCCAGACACTACTAGCCTTGGAGCTGTGATGAGAGACTCCCTATAAATGTCACAACCTATGCCATTACCATTCACAGGGCGTGTCAAATCTGCACACCTTTATTATCCCAATTACACACAGATAAGGCACTACAGGTGGGCATCTATAGCAGTCCAGTAATTGAGGCGCACTGGATGGAGTTTTTTTGGCATCCACCCAGCACCCTGCCGTGCTTCCTATTAATATGATTGGCAATCTAACCTGGCAGTCCAAAATGGGGCTAGGACTGTAATTTATTGTACATTACATGTATGTGTGTGAATTGGAGTGCTAGGGTCTATTGTTGCGCAGTACTTACCCTAGGAAAGGAGGGTTATGAAATAGAAAATCCTTCTAAGATTCTCCATTTAAATGCATGCTCTGGTGTGCCACCCTTTAATTGGCCTATTATGAATAATAACCCACAGTCTCACTGCAGTCTGTGGGCAGCAAAAGTTAATACGGGCATTAATTGGCCACTTGATCATTTCATTTTTCCTCTTCCAGAACTAAATATGCTCTGAGTATCTTCTTCTTTTCTTATAATAACATCTTTAAATGTTTCATTTCAAAGCAAGAATGTTTGTTTCTGTTTGCTAATTTTTGTTTGCATTAGTTTGCTCATAGGGCAACATGGTGATGCAGTGGTTAGCACTGTTGCCTCACAGCTCTAGATTTCTGGGTCACATATAGGTTGGTCACTATGTGCGTGAAGTCTCCACACACTCACTGTGTCTGTAGGATTTTTCTATGAGTATTTCTTTCTTCCTCTCACATCACAAAGGCCAGAGTGTTTGGGTAATTGGTGAACCTGAAATGATTCTCAATTCAAGTCAAGTTAATTTTACATATAGAGCACATCTTAAACAGAAGCAGTAGACCAAAGTGCTTTACAGTTTCCATAAATATACCAATAAATAAATAGATAAATAAATACACCAAAATAAATACAAATATTTAAAAACAGAACTCTCATGCAAGATTACAAAGCTAAGGCAAAAAGACCTAATATAAAAATGAACTATTCCAAAGTGTAGGGGCAGCTACTGCAAGCCATGGTCTCCTCTAAGCTTAAGTCCAGATCATGACCAGTAATTTCTGGTCAGAAGACCTAAGTGATGGCGAGAAAGAGTAAAGAGGTCAGTACGGCTTTGTCAGCACATACTCGGGTATTTTCCTTCTTCATTTTTATAAAAAAATTCTGTCTACACGTGTCACCATATTTAAAACAAATCTCTGTTCAAATGATGTAAAATCTGCTGTCAAGAGCACAAACCTGGCATAGATAACAAAGGGAATGTCATTTAGATTAACAGCCTTTTTTACTTTCTCGTATATGAAGTATAGGGAAAGTATGGTAATCGTCCAAAAGTCGATCTCAAGATTTTGATGAATCTCGTCATTTTAGACCTACCTGAGTCCGATTTACTTTCTCGTAGGGAAAGTATTGTAATCGTCCAAAAATTCAATTTCGAGATTTTAATGAATCTCAATGTTTTACACCTTCCTGAGTCTGAAAATACCATTTTTGGAATTAAGTCTGTGTGTCTGTCTGTGTGTGCGTGTGTGTGCATGTAAACACGATAACTTGAGTACGCTTTCACTTATGTCAACCAAATTTTGCATACAAGTATTAGGTACAAAATATTAATTTCTATCAACTTTTTGAGCTATTTCTGCTAACCAGAACTGGTACTCTTTTATTCATGCAGCTGCAGAGTCCTATTTATTCAACTTTACTTTTATAATAATTGTTTAATATATTATTAATTTGATTTGATGTATTGTTGATGGCTCTTTAATGTAGATAATATAAAAATATAATCATTGTCTTGCGGTTTACTCCTCAAATATCCATCCCCATATCTCAGTATACGAGAAAGTCAAGGGAAGACCACTCCCTATTTTTTTCAAATGTGTGTTTAGCGTGGAATTTGTGAAAATACGGGCGTCATGAACACTACTCTGCCATTTCACTATGACGTCAATACAAGAACACTTGTAATCACAGGTGGCTTTTATGTTAAGAGAAAACCTCCACTTTCTGTTCGAGTAATCCATGGACTTTGCGGATTGGGTGCTCTATTTCTACATCAGTCCCGGTGAAACCCTGCTACAAGGTCCTCTGTTTTGGACTCAGTGACAGGTAATTGGATACACACAGGGCCCAAGTGGACTGCAATTTCTATTTTAGAAACCACTTGTCTTGACAACCCAGAGGCGTTTGCCGTCTTCTTTAATCTCCCCTTGTCTGCTAAACAGTAGACTGAGCAGGCAACTTTTTTGACAACACAGACAGTCAATCTCATTACAGTTGTCCTTTCTTTGATGTGCGGGCGAAACAAAGACAACAGCAAAGTTCTTGACAAATAAAAATTCTCCCGTCATGCTTCAGCAACAAACACTTCTCAAAGTTCTCCCACCAGCTAGATGTCTGACCGGGTTTTGTCCAGAAGCGGCAATGTTGGCAGCTGGGTCTGTGTCGTCATAGTGTTCAATGCGACAGTGACGTCTGTAGCATATTCTGATGCCTCTGATGCTCAATATAGTGATGAAGTAATTATATGTAAATATGTAAAAAGTCTTCTTAACAAGGTTAACACCAGCACTACATTAGCTACTCCGGCCATTGCATGAAATTGCCTCAAGTAAAGAAAACAGATAATGGCGCCACACTCTGACTTCAAGCAAAGAAGATACCTGCTCACACTCTGACATTACAAGCCAAAACCTCTGTTTTTCCTGTGTACATGTTGTCACACACGTGTACATGGGAGGAAGCTAAAGGGTCTAAATGAGAGTAATTCCACGCCAGACCAGGGGATGGCGGAGTGCACTGACCTTTTTTCTTGCTTTCCTGCAGATCGCTCACGGGAAATTCCGCCTGGCCCTAGTGACGTCACTTCCGGTGAAGAACCCATGACTGAAGAGACTTCTTGTTCAGCCCTTTTGATGACGTTATGTCTGGGTCTGAACCTATGGAAGAGGATCCTTCTGCTTCCACTCTCAATGACTTCACTTCCTTTTCTGGCCTTTAAAGCTGCCATATTTGATTAACATAGTCATTTCTGTTTTGGACTCTGTTCTGAGCTCATCAGTGCTAGCAATTTAAACATTTGCAGCCAGGAAATATTATATGGGTGGCTGCCCCAAACCTTTTTATAGTTCTTGTGTCTGCTTTTTGTGTCAACGTAAACAGGAACGATGGAGTTTCTAAACATCCTCACTCTGGCAGGAGTTTTTCAAGAGGTCCATTTTCAGGAACCTAAAACACAGTTCGCGTGTGGACAAGTGGCCAAAACACACACAACAAGCTATGTTTGAAAAATACCTAGATATATGTAGACCAGGGGGGCTCAACCTCTCAGAGACTTAAAAATAAACAATAAATATGTAAACTTAGTCTTGTAGCAAACAGGAAGTGAAGCCAGTCGAGAGAAGCTAAAATTGGAGTGATGTGGTTAAGTTTTCATTTTCCTGTTGAAAGCCTGACCACAGCATTCTGGGTTGTCTGAACACTAGCAAGGGATGACTGATTAACTCCAGTGTATAGGAAGTTGCAATAGTCAGGCAGAGAAAAGACAAAATGAAGAAATTTGTTTTTGAAAATCATTCGCAGAAAGAAAAGGTTTGACTTTAGCTGATACCCTGAGTTAATAGAAACAAGCTTTAACATCAGAGTTAATTTATTTGTCAAATTAAAAAAAAATCACACCAAGATTTTTAGTGAAAGGTTTACAGTAGTTTGTCAGAGGGCCAAGGTTACTTGCAGGAGCACAGATAAGATCAGAAGGCCCAAAACACTTAATCTCTGTTTTTTTTTTTGTAATTTAGACTAAGAAAATTCAATGACATCCATATTTGTATTTTGATTTACTTCAGTGGAAGATAAGTCTCTATATCATCTGTGTAGCAATGAAATGTTTTTTTTTTTTTTTTGTAAAAGGATCCTAAGGGCAAAATGTTGTGCCCTGCAGAGGGCGCTCCAGCTGCCCAAACCCGGCATAAACACCCGTTTGTTATTTTTCTTTGTGGGAAACACCTTCCCCCATTTCCCACCTGCACAGCACAGTTTCCTTCTTTCTCTTTTCTTCAATTTTTCTCAGTCCCCCCTCTCCACCTCTGCTTCTCCTAGCAAGCTTTGTCCTCTTCTACCTCAAATGGAGTGAGGTGGCTCCTTTTATAGAGCGCCCAGAAGTGCTCCAAGGTGTTCCATGACCTGCTTCTAGCAGCACTTCCAGGTATAGCAAATGTGCTGTAACAAAGAGCTCAGCAGTACCTGCAGCACCTCCTGTGGTGCCCACAGAACCCAACAGGGCCGTGCCAAACTCCAACTCCCATGGAGCCCTGTGGGAGTCCAAGGCACCGCTGCAACCAAGGGGGGCTGTCATCTAACTCTCCAGGGAGAGTAATGCCCTGAATATGCTCTCTCACCCGGTCCTTCCACTATATAGGCGTCCTGGCTGGGCAAGGGTTCCAGCTGTCTGTCACAATGTACAATGAATAAAGAAAAGGCCCAAGGATAGATCCTTGAGGGACTCCACAGGTGAGAGGAGCTGAGGAAAAGGAGAAAGTGACTGAAAGCTTCTGCCTGTTAGGTAAGACCTGAATCATTTCAAACCAGTTCCTTGGATACTCGCATACTTCTCAAGACAAGCGATAAGGATGACCATCAACTGTATCAAATCCTGCAGTTAGATCTAAAAACAAGACAGCAGTGTCACCAGAGTCACTTATTAATAAAAGATTGTTTAAAACTCTTAAATGTGGTGACTCTGCGCTGCGGTGTGCCATAAAACAAGACTGAAATACTTCAGAAACACCAATTACATTCAAAAAGCTCTGCAGTTGTAGAACAACAATCTTCTCCAGAATTTTATTATTAATAATAATAACCATATATTTTATTTATATAGCACTTTTTCCATGCCCAGGCGCTTCACAGAGTCTCAGAAAGAACAGCAGGGTATACGTAACATTGGATACAAATATTTTCTGCACAGAACACTAAAACAGATAAATACGGGATATGTAAAGCATTAAATTGAATAAAAGACAATAAACCAGAGTAAAATACTAAATTCAATACAATAGAAAATCCTGAACACATAACATCATCTGTGTTATAACACTAACAAATTATACTAAGCATCTGGACAGAGGTCATTCTGGTGGAGCTCAGAGTAGAGTTACTGCTCCTCCGCATCGAGAGGAGTCAGATGAGGTGGCTCGGGCATCTGATCAGGATGCCTCCTGGACGCCTCCCTGGTGAGGTGTTCCAGGCACATCTAACTGGGAAGAGGCCCAGGGAAAGACCCAGGACACGCTGGAGGGACTATGTCTCTCGGCTAGCCTAGGAATGCCTCGGAATTCCCCCAGAAGAACTAGAAGAAGTAGCCAGGGAGAGGGAAGTCTAGGCATCTCTGCTCAAGCTGCTGCCCCCGCAACCCAATCTCGGATAAGCGGAAGAGAATGAATGGATGGATGGATGGATGGCTGGATCTGGACAGAGAGGAAGACTGAAAGAAGGGACAGAATGTCAGGTTAAGATAAAAGCCTTCCAGAACAGATGAGTTTGAAGGTATTTTTTAAAAGAATAAGTTGTCTGATCCAATTAATTTTTGGGAGGACATTCCAAAGTCTGGGCGCTATACAGCTGAAGGCCCTGTCACCCTGTCACCCAACAAGATTTCCAGAATGAAAGGATTTTATTGGGCAAAAGAAAAGGAAACTAGAAATGGGTCTGAAGTTTGAAAAAATCTGTAAAATCCAAATTTGTTTTTTTATCCTGTGTTAATCACTGTAGACAGGTCAACTTGATGGCTGCCATAGGTGATCTACAGTAAATGACTGCTTGGGGCCTCCATGGATAGGAGCTGCCCACCATGCCACATGGTAAAGAAAAATGGGGGGATAAAGCAAATGTACCTTTAAGGGACCTTAGAAGGCTAAAAATGGTAGTCTCTGTGTGTAGGTACTGTATGTGTTTTAGTGGTGTATCATCCTGGGTTTGTTCCTGCAAGGATAGACTCCTGGCCCACCAACCATGTAGTAGGTCTGATAATTGCAGGATGGATTACATCAAGGATTGTAGCATTATTATTTGGAGCTAAATTGTCTGCTTTCGATTTTTAATTATTTGTTCAAACTGAGACAGCCTTTCTGCTCATTGCATTATACATTTTAAAGCAACAATTAATGTAAAAATAAAAAAAATGCATTTTGTTGACTCACTGCAGCTAGAAATTGTAAATTCAATCATTTGGAATCAGGTACCATGATAACATGGCATCCCAGCCTGGCTTGGTTCCTGTACTGTACTCAGTGCTGCTAGGATAAGCTTTGGCCTAGCATGACACCATATTGAATGACTGGTCATCAAAAACCAATAGACTTAAAAAACCCATAATTTTCATTTAAAAACATAGACATTTTTGCATTTTGTTTACACTACACCAACGTTTTGAACCAACAAAAACAAGTACATCTGAAAACCTTTTTAAGAGCCAGATACTGGTTCAGTCCTTGAACCCTCCATTCCATCCCAGTTGAGGTGCCTCCTTTGAAAGGCTTGCAGGGTTTTTCCTCCTCAAATGAATTTCTTTCCAGGACTCATGTTTATCCCTCATACTTCAGAGACATACAGCTAGGGTGAGTGGACATTGGGAACTTCTGATTGTAATGTGTACTGGGTGGGCATTTTGTGCCAGAGTTCATCTCTCCAAAACCTTGACCTTTGAGAAAGTAGGCGCAGAGAATGAATGAGTGGATGACTTCCTAAAAATTGATTGAGCTAAGTCTAGTTTCAGGTTGCAAGAACTGGCAACAGTTCAAAGAAGCCATCACTATGGATTCTAGCATCTGTATCAACAGAAAAAAGTGAAAATTTCAGATGCCAGATTTTCAGCTTCAGTCTATGAAAAAAAAATGACAAAGAAAAAAATGCATTCATTTGCTATGATTAATACACAGAGTCAATAAAAGTAGAATCTCAGTAAATCAGCCTCAAAAGTGGGGATGAGACAACACAGCAACTGAAACCAATTTTCTGTTTTCATCATAAAAGTCCATGAGAATAACAACAGGCAAGTCATAAAAAAGTGTCCGGCTAAATGAATCCCGAGGATAACCTTGAAGCAAGCCGCTTCATAATGGCATCCCTCTGGTATTTTCCAGCTGTGATCAGTGCACTGCCGAGCTGGCGTGTGATGCGCAGAATGTCTAGTGCATTTCTAATACAATTACTTGCAGACACAGGCTGCCTCAAATCCTCATTAATTCTATCTGGTGAGTTCATTTGTCACTGAGAAAAGGCTGATCCAGTGGGGCCAAGTGCTGCAGGAAATCCACCAGATGTCTATACCGTATTAGGATTTCACAGTAGACCAGGCTGAAAACTAGCAGTAAGGCCATCATGCCAGGGCAGAGTCTGGTGCAGAGTGCCTGACGAGTGAACCGTACTTGTCATTAAACCATCCAGTCATATGTTTTTCATATGCTTAATGGAACTGATTTGATTATGAGCAGGTGAAAGAGATGCTTCAATGAGCAAACAAGAATCCTTCTCATCTGTTCACCGAGCCATTGAAGGCCTGAGCATGTTAGAGAGGGGAATCATTTTGATCTGTCTCGAAGAACTGAGTAAAACTTCAAAAGGACATGCTGCCAAGAAACTGCTCCGCTCTCTACTAATAATCAGCATGTGAAGATGAAAAGAAGAACATTTGTATCACTCCTGTCAAAGCTGTTTGTTGATTGGGTGGCTTGTAGCGAGTAAAAAATAGTTTCTCCAATCAGTGTCTGAGCACCTTCTACCAGGTGAACACTTCAGCAGACTAATTGATAAGTGATTGTGCATATTAAGCTGTTTTAACCAATCATATGCTTATCTTAATAAACAATTTAGTCATTTTCAATTGAATGTAATCCTAACATTTACCAGAATTCCACGTCAGATCACAAACTAGCAAACAGTCCCAAGTTCAAATCGCCTTTTATTTTAAACGAAATGCCTTTTCACAGGCTTTTCTGACAACAAACGGCTCTCCTTTCCTCTGCCTCCACTCTAGGTGACTCTCGCCTCCTCCACTCCCAGCTCTGCATCCTTTAATGCCAGTCCTGGGAGTATTTCCGGTGCCAAAAAACATGGCACCTAAAAAGCAGGTCAGGTTCAGGCAGAGGTTCCTCCTGAAAACAAGAAAGCTTCTCCCCGTCAGCACCCCCTGATGGAACCTAAGAAACCCTGCAGGGTTGCCCACTGGAACTACAGTTGCCCCATGGGTGTCCAAATGGGAGCACCATGATAGGAATGCTACCACCTAGTGTACTGGAAGAATACATGTCCCCAGAAGACAGTCTCCTACTGACCATCTGCTATAATGGTCTCCTGTCCAGGCACTGAAGTGCCATCTAACCTGGTCGGGATGCCTTTCACAAGATATACACAATATATTTTAATGTATATATACAATAAGAAACACATAGATGTCCGGTTCTCATATAAAGGTGGCTCACTTTGCGTAGTTGGTGTCACATCAGATTTGTTTATTCACTACTGTGTATGGACTTACAGTCCTAAAATAAAGGTGGTTCATATAGAGCGAGCTGGACTGTTCAGTTTGGCAACACTGCTCAGTCACTCAGAGTTATTATTATAATAATAGAGTACTAGGGGGCTTTGCCCCCTGCTCGCTTTGCTCGCCCACTTCCAACCACCCTTTGGGCATGCTATGCTCCAGCCACTTCGCATCTCTGCCGCTCACATTGTCAAGGGGGGTTGAACGCATGCTGAGGAGATGCAGTCTGATCAGCTGCTGTCTTTCTCCTGCTGCTGCTGAGCTGCGTATTCTGCTTGTCACGCTGCGCATCGATCATTTAAAAGCATGTACAGCAGCTGTCCTTTTGTTTCACTGCCTTGTCTTGCGGGACGTCAAATTGTCTTCCAAGAAGATCACGTATCGTCTCCTTCCAAGCCTTCCAAGATTTTTTTTTATAAATAGAGAGATAATATTATTGTGTTGTACTTATGTAACATGCCTAATGGAATGTGCTTGATGTTATCTGCATCAGATGTCAAAAGTCTTCCTTTTATCATTTTGTACAATGGAGTACTTCATCACGTTTGATGATCAATAAACTCAATACTTACACTGAACATGCATGTACTGTGTCATGGGGGATTCTCAATAGATGCGTATGCTTGGACCATGCTTTATAACATACGTGGATCCCTTGTTGAATGCATTTTTCTGTCTTTCTCGTTCTTACATTCTGTATCCTGCACTTCCTCTGATGACGCTGCTTTTCTTCTATACGTGTACAATTCACGCTCATTGAGGTTGCTGCACAATGAATTGTGGGAAATTTGATAGTGACAACAAATCTTTGGCTTTGGTGACTGCTCACACTACTGTACAGGACAGTCAACTGAAATGTTTGACATGACAGAAATTAATCTAATTGTATGAATGATTCTTCTCGTTGTGTAATTGGGCATTACAACCCCACTTATAGTGCATTTGAATTGAAGGCCGATTACTTAGAAAATAAGTAGGTGACTGTAAATCAGGCATAAAATTGAGTCAAAAGTGTTAATTATGTTCTTTGTGGTCATGTCATCGGCCTCAGCGATTTTCTTGATGGTCAGCAGATGTGTCTGGTCTTCTTTTCCTTCTTGCCATGTCACCTTCTTAGTCATTATCCCTATTCAGTGTGCCATAATAAAGACGCAGACCCCGATAAATTTGCGGAAGTTGCTGCTAACCATATTTTTTGCTTCACCAGCAAGTATCACATCATACGCTTTCAGTTAAGTCCCAGACCAAATTCCAGTTTCAGTGGTTCATGAGTGACAGAAGGCCACAACTTTTAGCATTAGAATAAACAGGATGCACAACCTAAAAGACTTTACCCAGCGAGCCTCTCTCTTTTAAACACTGCACTCTTTCATTATCAAAAATGGTGTAATAATCTCGAAAACATCCAGAGAGTTGAATTCCAGTAGATAAAAGCCTATTGCTAATGAGAAAGGTCAGAAAAGAATATCCAGACTCATTTAAGCTAATGGAATGGCCACAAACAAACAATTTGAATCTGTGTGCAGAAGGACATCTCTGAACCCACAACACATCACTCTTGTCTGCTGAGAACAGGAAGATGAGGCTACAAATGGGCACATGATCTCCAAAACTAGATGACTGAAGGTTACAAAAATGCTGTCAAGTCTGATAAATCTCAATCCTGCTGTAACGTGCACATGGTAGGACCGGAATTTGGCATAAACTGCATGAATTATAATTGGAACTTGGTACAGTTATTACATTATGAATGCCTTTTTAAGATGTGCATTGGTTACAAATATTCATTATTGTATTGCATCCCCACTGCAGCTCAGCAAAGCAAGAAGAAAATAACATTTTTCAAAACGATATGATTCTTTCATTTCCTTCCACATAATAAGTTACTGGTCTGCAATGCTTCACATGCTTTTCAAAATCAGAACTCCATGCGTTGGACCCATTTGTTTTTTATACTAATAATATGTACACAATGAATGAGTAGTATGGTACAATATGCCCGGAGCTAAAGATAGGAAAACCAGAAGACGACTGAGCCAAAAAAAAAAGAATGTGATCACGAAAGGATGTGATCTGTAGTCTAGCAAAGATGTATTTAGTTAAATCAAAATCCCAATACGTAAAAATAAGGCGATTTCCTAATTACTTTTTGAATCGATAATGACATTTTGTCCCTTGCTAATCTAGTAAATATGTAGGTTTTTCTTGATTTTAAGAATCCCAAAACTAGAAATCCAGGTGATGTATGCCAACATCTTTTACTAGGACAGGACAGTGACATCACAGGTCATGTGACTAGCAACAGGGTGGCACCAATATATCTGTGCAGCAAAGCAGCCCAAGCAAGAAATCCTCCTAACAAGATGGCAGTGTGCGGACATCACTGTTATAATATTAAAAAAATCACAAACAAATGATAAAACACAAGTAATAGGTGTAAATTTTAACAGCATATTCCTTGCAATAAAATGCTCCAGTTCCTGACAGCATGTATTACCTACGCTCAAAGGTAATTTATTATCTTATGACTAGTCATCTGTTGAATTAAATAGTGTATTCATATCTCGTAAATAAGACTTTGAAGTTATCTTTCATCTTTGCGCATACTGGGATTTATTTTTCATTTTAGTAAAATCCAGTTTGTATGAAATCCTGGAAGAGCTCCTTTGCACCGTATACAGCCTGCTGATTAATGATCTATTTACCATTTAACCCTTTAAAGACATATATCTATCCATCCATTGTTGAATTTGTTATGTCAGAATTAATAGGAGGACCAGCAATTTGTCTTGGAAATATCAGACACAAGGCAGGAACTCACCTTGGACAAAGCACCAGTTCATCACGAGACATGTTTACTCATCCCAGGACAATTTATAGCCACCATTTAAATTAACTTGCAAATCTTTGAGATGTTAAGAGGAAGGAGAGTGAAGGCAGATAGCTATCCACCTTCAGATACAAGAAAGTTTGGTTAAACCTCAGGAATAGAGTGATTGAAATGTCAGCTGCCTGTGCTAAGTAGCAAAATGGCATACCAGTGCTATTTTATATGGAATAAATGGAGCAGAACAGACAGCCCACCAAAAGCCGAGTTAAGTTATAATGACCAGTAACTAGTAGAGAGATTCTAGTAGAGAGATTTTAGGAGATATGCACTGATACAGCGCATTACTGCACCTACCACACGACAAACCACATCAGGATCCCACATTTGGACCCGAGTGCAGCCATGCAGTGGGTGACACCTCAGCACCACACTAATTCAGATGGAATGGAACACTGTGAGGTTTTCTATGGTGGCTGGAGCGCCAATTCTGCCTCCAACCCCCCGGGTTTTCCCATCAGGTCCTGGACCTGCTTGCAGGGCTGGATAAACCTCATACCCAGGATGGAGCAACTGTAGGTTAAGGGCCTTGCTCAAGGGCCCAACAGAGTGGAATCACTTCTGGCATTTACGGGATTTGAACCAGCAACCTTCTGATTGCCAGTGCAGATCCCTAGCCTCAGTGCCATCATTCCGTCCGTATATAGCGAAAAGCTATGAAAATCACCATCTCATAAAAAAAAGTGAAAAAGTCATAAACACAAAATGTTTGGGAAATCTTGAGGGAAGAGAATTTCAGAAAGAGCACTGGAAATCTTTGAAAGTTTAGCTAAATATAAGAGAAGCACTAACTCACATTCCCACCATACTTAGGGCCGGTTTATACTTCATGCTCAGAATGCTTACGTGCACACATTCACAACGCTCTTTTGACGTGACCCCTGAGCATGTTGTCAGAAATTAATGCGACGTGTGCGTGAGTAGCATTACCAGCAAAAATATGGGTAACATGAATGTTCAAGTTTTGGAATGTGACATTAGCATTGTTGCTTTCTATCCAAAAAGTGACGGCAAGCTGCAGTGCCAATTCAACAGGATACGTCTGTGTACTTCGATGTTTGATGAAATGCTCAATGCAGTTAAGAAAATCATCAGACTTAAATGCTGACATGCAAAATGTCTTTATGGTGCTTTTCTTCATCCATTTCTCACATAGGAAATACCAGCATCGCATATTCCCCATCGTAATGTCGCGATACATTTAAAGGTCTCACATACCGTCTCAACATTCTGTGTTGCTGAAGCCATCTTTTTTTTTTTTCCACCTTCACAACAGCATCAGAATGCATTGTTTTCTCACCGTGATCATTTCTCACACTGCCAGCTGGTGGAATCCTCCAGATTTACTTAAAGTACACATTCAGGTATAGACAGTACACTGCTTGCATAGCAGCAGCTTCCTCAAACTTATGCGTTATGTAGTGTTAAGTATATCCCTGGCCTTACTGGAAAGAGGGTGCTGATGAGATGACAATACAACTGGCACAGAACAAACAGATTGCAGATTGTTGATCAATGCAAGCCTTAAAGATTAAAATTTTGCAAAATATTTTAGTTGCACCACATAGAATGATATGAAAGACTTTCAGAGATTATTGTATTGTTTTCTGGATATGCAGACTGAAATTCAGATTGGACACTAACATCTGAAGGCTTCTTATAAGTTTGTATCTTTTAAAATCAGAGATGAGAGATGAAATTGAGAAAGACATTTATGGCAGCTACCTCCAAAGGCCATATCACATTACAAGCTTTGTCCAGTGATTTTCAGGTGTAAATTTCATTTACACTCGTCGCATGCTCCCATGATCATCAGTCCAGTAGTGTGTCATACCCAGTGACTCAGTCCAAGCAGTCTATGGTTCTCCCTGTTTGATTTTGTCTTACGTCATAGTGACGGGCTCTGTGCATGTGAGAGCTGACAACTAATGACACCTGGAAATACAATGCATATAATGCAGCAACAATGAATAAGGAACATGGGTGTTTTGGACCTTACAAACAGAAGAACGCCTCACCTGTCTGTCACCTCGTGTTTTATGCTGCACCAAGGATGATCAACGTCGGTCCTGGAGGGCTGCATTGGCTACAGGTTTTTGTTCCCTCCCAGGCAATCCTTGCTAGTAACAGGTCTTTAATTTCATGGCTTGCAAGTGTTTTAACTCTGCAGTCTTAGTTAATTCTTGAATCGTAGATTTTTGTCCTTTCTAATAATTTCATCTAAATGATTTGAAGCCTAAAAAGGATGAGTAATTTTCAGTTCTTCACTTTCTCTTCAGTTTCCTTCTGAGTGCTTAAATAAACCAAATAGTGAATGATGAATACACATGGATGGAAATGGAGACAAGTGAAACTGAGAACTTTTGGTTCCTGTGTCATTTGCATGTTATTGCTCATAAGGAACAGTTAAAACAATGAATACAGCTGTTTAAGACTAAAATAAGCTATTAAGGGTTCAAAATCTTAACAAGCGAGACAACTAAAATGAAGCAGAAAAATGTCACTTGAGCAATGAGTACTTCATCAGCAGTGAATGATTTCTCGTGAAGCAATTGGGTTGGAACAAAAACCTGAAGCCACTGTGGCTCATCCATCCAGCCATTTTGTCAGAACATTAGAACATTTGAGCATATCACGTCGAAGCATCTGTAGATCATCCTATGGTCTCCTCTGAGGTATGTACTTCTAACCTCAGTTTCCTTCTAAGTACTTAATTAAGCCAAATAGTGAATAATGAATACACACGGGTGGAAATGGAGACAAGTGAGATGTAGAACTTCTGGTTTCTTTGTTATTTGCATCTTAGTGGCAAAAAGGAGCAATTGAAACAATGAATACAGTTGTTTAAGACTAAAATAAGCAATTAAGGATTCAAAATTAACAAGTATGACAACTAAAATGAAGCAGAAAAATAAGACTAAAACATTAAGTGATTCATCAGCAATAAATTATTTCTCATGAAGTAATTGGGTTGGAACAAATACCTGTAGCCACTGCGGCCCTCCAGAACCAACGTTGCTCATATCTGAAATAACAAATCAGTTAATGAGCAGCAAAAACTGGTCACTTATCAAGAAAATGGTTAGGATGAAAACCCATCGCCACTGTGGCCCTAGAATCAGAACTGGGCACCCCTGCACTCCACAACAGAATGTAAAAAAGGGAAAAAAGGCAAAGATTGCAGCTTAACTCACCCTACTTGTGAACCCTTTGCACAGGCACTGGCTCAATCAGGGAACACATTATTGAAAAAGCTGTGAAACCGTGCTGAAAAGTCTTTACGTAATTTGACATCTCCAGTGATTTGAAGTCATGTAAATTTGCACGCTTCAATCATCAGGTCTGACATCCCCTCCAACTAGAACTTGTGTGATGTGACCTCGGCTTAAGCAGAAGATATTGCTGATGGCAGCAAGTTGCTTTAAATATTAGAAGGTAGTTAAAATACTGTATGTGATCAGCAAACGACACTGAATGTACTGTACTTCTTGAAATGAGGATGCCAGAAAATAAAGTATAAGCAGTGCTACTATATCATGAAAAGAAATTAGGAAATGAAGCACACTGCTATATTCTACCAAATTCTATTTTATTAAAAAATAATGATGTGAATTAGAAAGTGATTTAGACAGTTTGTTTAAATATTTTAGCCACAACAATCCCAAAAGACACAGCTTTAATTCTAGGTGCTTAAACCCTAAAACTACATTCAGGAAACATCCTTCCAAGGTGTGATGTGAGGCGTATAAATTTTAGGATGTTAGGATGTTAAAGTAATGTTACTGGTCATATTTAAAGATAATAAGAATGTAAGATTGATAAAGAATGTTTACATTTTAAGTACTTTTTAAAATTTTGTACATCTGTGGTAGCAGCTTGTCTGATCTATACAGAAATAAGTGTTAGTAGAGAAATGGCAAAGAAGGAAATTTTACAAAGAATGAGCTTTTTGCAGAATGCGGAGAAACAAACTGAAAGCAGAGAAGGCAGACAAGTGGGAAGGATTAGCAAAATGTCAAGCTCCAAAATTATATTTTAATAAAGGTCAGGTTCTAATGGTCATTATCTGGACTTCCCATGTGCATAAAAAGTGAGGCTCTTGAACCACTGGAGACCTTTAATTTGTTAACTTGTAGTGATACGGTCTATCAGAATGACATTGGACTGTGACGCCCCATGCCTGGCAACCTGTGGCACAGTTTGGACTCTGGGCATCTGGAGCTGTAACTGAGTAGATTAGTGGTGGGGGAACATGAGACACAGGCATAAAAAAAAATCAGAGTGAAATCAGTGAGTGTTTACTGTGCCACAAAAAAGAACAAAACAAAAGACAAAGTCAATGTTGTGTCATCAAAAGCATTTAAGAATCAAAGAAAACACAGGATATAATGGGCTGGATAATGGATGGATGGATGGATGGATGGATGAAGAAAACATAAAGTCCTTCCTGATGATGCACAAAATAAACAGCAAATCAATCAAAAGCAATCAGGAAAAATATTTACCAAAAATGTGACCTCCACTTAAAAATCAAAAGGACAGAAAATGGTTATACAATTTACAACTCCGCAATACAAAGTAAGCCACAGTTTTATGTTGTAAGGTTTATCCTTACCTTCGTACGCATGTTCCTACGGGTGTTTTTCGCTAGCAGATACAACCAGAAAGACACTTCTTGCACTTAAACCCCATCCTTTATATACACCTCTAAGATTTCCATGGCCCGTACCTTATAACGCTGCGCCTCTTCCTCCATTGGGAGCTCTGGGCATAATGCTGGCCACTCGCCATGCCAGAACTCTGTTTCAAAAATGAGTTCTCACTTGCGTGCATGCATGCCAATCCATCTGCAGATGAACATGCTTCCTCCTCACTGTCCCCCCAGTAAGCATTTGTTCACTCTTTACATACTTTTCCTGTGTCTCTTCATGGCTTTTTTGTCTCTCCAGTATGGCTGCCTGACTTGCCTCTTCCACAAAACATGCCCATATAGCTGAGAATCACTGTCTTACCGGAGCTTCTAACACTGCACTCTTTCCTCTACCCTAAAAAGTGCCTGTCCCATAACTATTCGTATATGAGGCTAGGCTACCAATAGATATGCTTTTCTATTCCGTGACATGACTCGTCACATGGACAGAGAGGTGGCAATGAAAAACTTTAAAAAGACGTCAAGGTAAAAGAGGGGGAAACAGGAAGAAGCAGCAGGGGGAAGAACACAACCACCATGCTACAATATGTCTGAGCTGCAGCAATGCAACCTTAAGAGACTGAATGATATCACACATTGGGTCTGTCAGCCAACATCGTCTATTACAGATGTTGGTGTCACATTTGCTTTGCTTTTACTCTTGGAACATTAAAAATGTTAAAGACTATAAAGACTAAATCAAATATCTAAACCTGTCCCTGTAAATATCTAAACCCGTATCTCTTGCTGCTCTATCTTCCACCTGGGGTCTGCAGATAGATGTGGAGTCACAGTAGCAGTGAGCTGTGGGTGAAGCTGCACTGGAGTGCCAGGTGTATGTTGTCTCCTTCCCAGCCAAAATTAATGCAAGTATATGAGAATATGAGTTGGGATGGAGGACATATCTGTTACGTTAGGATACAGTCACCCATAAAACCCTTTCATAATAAAACAGACCCTCACAAGATCAAACAAATCTAAATTGTCATGAGTAAGATACATGGTTAATTTTAGGATAAATGAAGGAATCCTGTCAGAACAAATGAAAAAAAGTACAAACTCCTCATAGTAAGTTCCAAAAAATAAAGCTAGGATGAAAGAGCTCTCAGTGAGCACTGTTACGCGATGTGCCACCATGACTCCTCTTCTGAGTATATCATCTCTGCTTACTCTTTCCTAAATCTGGGGTCTTTCTCACCAGCATAATACACAAACTAGGGACCTGCCCTGGATGGTCTGCCATTCCATCACAAGTAACCTTATAATCAACCACACTCATTCTGAATGGGTCTAGTTAAAATATCAACTTGGCCCACGGTTTTTTTGGGATGTAATCTGTAAAACTCATAGAAAACTCACTCAAAACAAAGAGACAATGACCAGGCTAGGACTCAATGCCAGGACTTTAGAGCACAGCAGCTCAATTCTTTATAAAGGTAGTCCACTTAAACAGACCCATAGGTAATAATTGCTTTCTTTCTGAATTGTGCCATAGTGGTATTTTGGCACTCCTGCTGCACAGGCCACAGGCTCGTATATGTCATTTCAACATTCCAGCCATATGTGCGTAAAGTGTGCCAGTCTTTCAGAATGTCAGAATGGGCCTCTTGTAGCAGCGCTACGTGACTTAAGAGCTGCTGATGGCCCTGATTGGATTTCCGAGGAGAGTGTAGGGGATGTGGGTTACAAGATCGGCCAGTGGGTCAGTAAGGAAGGTCTGTTGTTTGTGTTCGAGTTCACCCGGTCTCTCTTGTCATCATCAATACTTGTCATTTGTGGATAATGGTTTTTATCCTGGATCATGGCACCTGTATGGATGTATGGACTATCTTGTACTTGCCTGTCTTGTGAATAATGAGTCAGGCTGGTCATTGTAGTTCATCAGAGGGAGTGCTCCCAAATCTCACCACCCCTCATCACATCAGGAATACTGGTAGGACTGTTTTTGAATTACTTACAGCAAGCCTTCATTTTCCCCTTCATTGGTTGCCATTTATTTGCACAGTGTACTGCTTGCTCACCTTTATGGTGTTATTCTGTGAACTTTCATTTACTTTACTTTTGACTCAAACTATGCACTTATATGCAAGAAACACAACTAAGCACTCTGCGTCTTCCTCGCCCTGTAGCATCAAAAGATGAACTCATCTTTGGGAAGGTTTGAAACCTGAAAAGATGTTCTTGACCTGTTGGCCTACAGATCGGCATGCAACTTATGAGAAGAAAACTGAAAGAGAGTGAGTGAGAGAGAGAGCGAGCGAGAGAGCGAGAGATAGAGAGAGAGAGGTCAGGAGCATGCTCTGATTAGAGCACATTGCCACACCCACCACACGATGAATCACCTACACTGGGAGCTGAGTGTATCCATGCAACGGGTGAAACCTCAGCACCACACTGGAACAGTGTGAGGATTGTTATGGTGGCTGGAGTGCCAATCCTGCCACCAACCTCCAAGTTTTCCCTGCATGTTGGAGGACCTGACTGCAGGGGTGGATGCAGATTAACTGAAAGATTGTGTGAATATGCTGCAGCACTGTGTTGTACCTCATGGGAGCACTAAACAGGTAAGTGCACTTACAGACATAACAATTTATAGTTTTATTAATGAGTTATAAATTAATAACTCTTTCCCCAGAACTCGATTTGTGACTTAGCTTGCCACACCCACATGGAGAACTTGCAGGCTCCACACAGAGGCTGGTAGTGGCAGGCCTGTGAGGCACCAATGCAGTATATAAAATAGTAGAAGGTGGTTTTGTGTGTAAATTAAAGCTGTCAAAGTCAGATTATAATCAGTCAGACTGTGATTTCCACAGAGTTGTCTTCATACATAAATACAAGCTCAGGAGCTGCTTGCCTGTTAGCTACTCAGTTTGTATGAACAAAATTTACTTTGACTCATTTATATGTTGACTTCCAAACATCACAAATCCATGCTTGCTATTACAATTAACCTTTTGGCAAAATGTGCATTAAAGGAACAATGACATGATGTCAAAGTGATGACATGTAGAACAAATATAAACATAAGGAAGCTCAACTGAAAAAAAGCAAGCTGGGATTATTTTTATGATCTTGCTTTATTTTGACAACACTGGGAAAGAGTCAGCCATGCAAAAAAAACAATATTTCTTTTGGGTTTCAATGGCAAAACATTACCTTCACATCCACGAGTATGATATGAAAGCTGGTAGCCACAGGATGCTTTGTTTTCAAATTTAAAGCATGAATTCACTGACCCGCAAAAGCCGTCAAATTCTAGGCCAATGTCATTTTTTTCTGCCAAATCTATCTTTTTTCCATGTCCTTGCTATAGTATGGCTGGAGATATTTTCTATGCTCTTGTTTGAAATATTCAGCTAGGGAGATATTTTTGCACTACTGTGTTTATTGGAAAATAGGGCTCAAAACAATCTCATTGTAAAAGTCATCAGGGCTGACATGAAAACAGATTCTCAAGGTATGGCCTTATGACGGTGGTTTCTGCCCATCAGCTTTCTTCCCAACCTCCCTTAAAAAACCTCCATGTGCAAATTGATGTAAACCCAATTGTACAGGTCTATGAATAAATGATTCCTTATTGCTTCTGTTTTCATTTTTTTTCTAGCACTAAAGCAAGCACTTGGTTTGACTATAACGAGAAGCCTGCAGTGAATGAGCGGTCAATCAGTTTAGCAAAATGAAATGAGAAAGGTATAGTATTGGAGTATTGGGGGCTTTACTTAAATATAAAGTAGGAAAACCAAATTAATTTTGTGGAATACAGGGGTGGCAATTCTTTTGCTAGATGTAATGAATGATACAGATTGAGCATCCATAATCTGAAAATATTTTGCATTTCAGATATTTTCAGATTTCGAATATTTGGATATTTTGCATATTTGCATCTTCCTAAAACGCCTGCCCTCATTTCCTCCAGTCCGTGCACTTTAAACCGCTGGGGTTTCAGGGAGCGAGCAAAAGAAACTGAGAAAAGAACTTGACAGTGTGAGTACCGTATACTGTATACTCATGGATAAGTTCTCTCGCGGATAAGTCGGGACTTGATTTTAGAGTATAATTTCTGGTATTTTGTAATGTCAGTCGTATAAGTCAAATGCAGAAAACTCACACTATTGGTACAAGGGATTATGATATGCTAATGCCCACCTGAGAGAGTAACCACAGAGCACACTGCCTTTTTCTTCTATGTGGGTGCGGCTGTATCAGCGCATGCTCCTAACCTCTCTCTGTCTCTATTGTGCCTACATGACAACAACAATAACAACATTTATTTATATAGCACATTTTCATACAAAAAAGTAGCTCAAAGTGCTTTACATAATGAAGAAAAGAAAAATAAAAAACAAAGTAAGAAATTAAAATAAGACAACATTAGTTAACATAGAAAAAGAGTAAGGTCCGATGGCCAGGGGGGACAGAAAAAACAAAAAAAAAACTCCAGACAGCTGGAGAAAAAAATAAAATCTGCAGGGGTTCCAGGCCACGAGACAGCCCAGTCCCCTCTGGGAATTCTACCTAACATAAATGAAATAGTCCTCTTTGTATTTAGGGTTCTCACAGAAGGACTTGATGATGGTGGTCATGCAGACTTCTGGCTTTTAATCCATCAATGTTGGAACATCACGTTGCTTTGAGTAGCACCACCAAAAGGACACCAGAAAAGGAAACAGAAGAGAGAGTAGGGGTTAGTACAGATTTTAGAGCCACCATGAATAGTTATTATAATGAATTGGATATGCAGAGTATCAGGATTAAATTACAGTGAAGTTATGAGAAGGCCATGTTAAAGTAATGTGTTTTCAGCAGTTTTTTAAAGTGCTCCACTGTATTAGCCTGGTGAATTCCTATTGGCAAGCTATTCCAGATTGTAGGTGCATAACAGCAGAAGGCCGCCTCACCACTTCTTTTAAGTTTTGCTCTTGGAAATCTAAGGAGACACACATTTGAGGATCTGAAGTTACGATTTGGAATATATAATATAATATATATATATAATTCCGATATATAAGATGGGGCGAGATTATTTAAGGCTTTATAAACCATAAGCAGAATTTTAAAGTCAATCCTGAATGACACAGGTAACCAGTGTGTGACATCAAAACTGGAGAGATGTGCTTGGATTTTCTTTTCCTGGTAAGGATTCTAGCAGCTGCATTCTGCACTAGTTGCAAACGATTTATGTCTTTTTTGGGTAGTCCTGATAGGATTGCGTTACAGTAATCTAGTCGACTGAAAACAAACGCGTGAACTAATTTCTCAGCATCTTTCAATGATATACTGTAAGAGTTCTAACTTTTGCTATGTTTCTTAAGTGAAAAAATGCTGTCCTAGTGATCTGAGTAATATGTGATTTAAAATTCAGATTACAGTCAACAGTTACCCCTAAGCTTTTTACCTTCGTCTTGACTTTTAATCCTAATGTATCCAGTTTATTTCTAATAGCCTCATTGTATCCATTATTGCCAATCACTACAACCACACGGTAATACCAGAACAATTCCGAAGCAACGTTTGCACTGATTTGTGTTTTTTGTATCTCACACCCTCATACACCTTTATCGTAAAAGCATTCCTTATCTACGATGGAGCGTTCAATCAGAAGAAAATATGAAGCTGGTTTTAAATTAAACATCACTGAAGTAGCGAAAGAAATTGGTAACTACACTGCTGCAACAAAATTCAATGTGTGTGAGAAACTGATGCGAGATTGGAGGAGGCAAGAAGATGTAAAGAAAAAAAAATTTATTGTTGCATTTTTGAACAGGCGTATAAGTCGGGGTCTGATTTTATGATCGATTTTTTGGGTTTCAATACCCGACTTATACATGAGTATATACGGTACATAAAATACTAAAATGGCGTGTATCAATTCAGGAACTCAGTAGCACGTGGTAACTGAAGGCTAATAATTAATTGGTACATTGTAATTAGCATGGCCACAGAAAAGACAGACAAGCACACACACATAGACCATTGTACCCGCTTGACTCAAGGTGTTTGACAAGTACTTCTGTCTGCTACAGTCGCTCTGTGTTATTTTGATCTCTTGCATCATTATATGGCATAAAAGCAAATGGAGTTTAGGTAAGTATTGTGGTCTATGGATATATTTTGTGTCAATGCACTGCAGCTATATTCTGGCATGGCTTGTTTGCATTTCTAATTAGACAAATGTTAAATTCTTTTAGGTATTCGTTTAAATGTGCAGTCATAACGTGGATGTTGTAGACTCATCAATGCTTCTACTGGTGTCATCAGGCAGTTTTGTTTATTTGGGTGTTTTGAATACTGAAATCTATATCTCCTGCAACTCTTAGTTATCAAAGCTCTTAATGGCAGTCCTTTTCACCTTCTTTTGACGGAGTATGGAACATTGTTTACTTCAAATTCATATTTTACAGTTTATATTTTCACAAACATAACTGCCAATTCTTTCAACCTTGCATCGACCCCTACCCTGTTGTCCTAACCAGACAACATCGATTTCAGCCCCAGATTTTGGAACATTTCAGATTTTGGAATTTCAGATAAGGGATGCTAACCTGTATATATATTTTTTACCTAAGTAAAATGAAGCTCCAACAAGACATGAATACTATCTTCTGTATACTCCTAACCCTAACCCTAGAGGAGGTTACTTCATTGGAACTTCATTGACAGCCACCATACAGTAGTTACTAATACTTTGCCTTAGTTTTACAGCTAGAGATATAAAGATATAAAAAGCAGTACAATATACAATACAGTGGATTCAGAAAGTATTCAGATCCCTTCATTTTTTCATATTTTCCTATGTTGCGATTCTTGTGCTAAAATCAATCAAATTCATTTTCCCTACATCAGCCAACATTCAATATCCCAAAATGACAAAGCAAGATTTCATAAATATTTGCAAATATATTAAAAACAAAAAAATGAACTATCCCATTGACGCAAGTATTCAGAACTTTTATTCAGCACCTCTGCCAGCAATTTCAGCTTGGAGTCTGCTAGGGTCTGACACAAAAAGCCTCACAAACATGGATTTGGAGATTTTCTGCCATTCTCCTCTGCAGATCCTCTCATGCTCTCTCAGGATGGATGAAGACAATCGGAGGACAACATTTTCAGCTATTTATGGTTATAATATAAATGATAGATACATTATTATAATATTTTGTCAGCTATTATAGATTCAGCGAGTTTGCAGAGATGTATGATTGGGTTCAGTTCCAGTTCTGGCTGGGCTACTCAAGGACATACCCAGAGTTGTCCCTAAACCTCTCCTGTGTTATCTTTGCTTTATGGTAAGGATCATTGCCATTTTGGCCTAGTCTGAGGTCCAGACTGCTCTGGAGCAGGTTTGCATTATGGATATGTTTGTACTTTTCTGTGTTCAGCTCTCCTTTATCCCTGTCTAATCTCCCAGTCCCTGTCACTGAAAAACAACACAATAGCATGCATGGTATTGTAAATGTTATGAGTGGTGTCTGGATTCCTCCACACATGATGCTAATCTTGGTTTAATCAGACCAGAGAATCTTGGTTCTCAGTCTAATAGTTCTTTAGGTGCCTTTTTCCAAACTCAAGTGGGCATCCATGTGTTTTTTTTTGTTGTTGTTGTTTTCTACTGAGGAGAGGATTCTGTCTGGTCACTCTGTCATAAAGCCCAGGTCGGTTGTAGTAATGGTTGTTCTTCTGGATGTTTTTCCCATTTCCACACAGATTCACTGGAGCTCAGAAAGAGTTACTGTTTGGTTCTTGGTCACCTCTATTACCATGGCCCTTCTCCTGTGATTGCCCAGTTTGGCCGGGTTGCCAATTCTAGGAAGATTCATGGCTGTTCCATACTCCTTCTATTTAACTCTTTCAGGGTTTGATGTTGACTTTTGTCAAAAGGGAGGGGTTGGTACAGTTGGTAATCAACTGTAAATGGTGTCAAAACCTGCCTTTAATGTTTTAGTTGGACACTCTTTGCTAGAAGTAAAGCTAGCTTCATTAGTCTGACTGAGATTCCCTATCGTTAGCAAGGAGTAAATGGCAAAAACAGCATCGACATCTGGCAAGAGATCAAAGCGAATGCGTAAAGCAAAATACTCTGTGGACGACGTTTTGCATATTATCACTAAATTGTGATCGAAAACTAATGTGAGGTACCAGTGATTGATCCCCAACTGATCATGGTGATGAACAGGTTCATGTACCTGTACACTTATGGCAACATTGGCCTGGGGGGACCGCCACTTACAGTGACAAGAGGTACAAACCAGATTGCAATACACTGTGACTGTGACCACCAATGCCTCGCGAAGATAGCCTGCCTGCTGGCCTGCCTTTCATTCCCGCCAAACTGGCAGCCACAGCATGCAGCAACAGATATTTTATGTTGATTTATGTGTAAAACCATTTCTTGGTGTGCTTTTCAGAACACTGAATTTTTTGAAAAAATATTCAGCTCTCAGGGAGTTAAGAATCATGGAATTCAGTCATTAAAAAATGGTAAGAGTATGGCAGAACTGTAAATCTGTCTAGAGTAGGCAATCCAGAAAAAAAAAACATCAGTGATTGTGCAAGAAAAAGAGGAGCGAAGGAGGCCACTAAGAGACCGATGAGAACTCTGCCTTAGATTGGTTAGACAGTGCAGACAACAGTCTCAGCTACGGGAGACTGACAAAAAGAATGCACAGTTACAAAAAAAAAAATAGCTCAACATCATAGCTAGAGTTAGCCAGAAGGCACATGGGATACTTTGAAGTCAGCTGGAAGATGTTTCTGAGGTCTGATGAGATGACAATTGAACCTTTTGGCCATCCGACTAAGGTCCATGTTTGGTGTAAGCCTAACGCTGCCCATTATCAAAAGCACACTATCCCTACCATGAAACACAGTGGTGGTAGCATCATTTGGTGTTGGGGTGCTTCTCTGCAGCAAGCCATTGAAGGCTTGTGAGGGTGGAGGGTAAAATCAATGCAGCAAAAAAATCTTTGAAGAAAACACGACGCAGTCTGCAAGAAACGATTTTCTAGGGATATTTGTTTTCCAGCATGATAAAAATCCCAAACAAAAAGCCATACTTAAAAGTAACAAAAACAATGTCCTAGAGTGACCAAGTCAGAGTCCAGATAGATAGATAGATAGATAGATAGATAGATAGATAGATAGATAGATAGATAGATAGATAGATAGATAGATAGATAGATAGATAGATAGATAGATAGATAGATAGATAGATAGATAGATAGATAGATAGATAGATACTTTATTAATCCCAAGGGGAAATTCACATACTCCAGCAGCAGCATACTGATACAATAAATAATATTAAATTAAAGAGTAATAAAAATGGATGTAAAAACAGACAAAAATATTGTTAATGTTTACCCCCCAGGGTGGAATTGAACAGTTGCATAGTTTGGGGGAGGAACGAACTCCTCAGTCTGTCAGTGGAGCAGGATGGTGACAGCAGTCTGTCGCTGAAGCTGCTCTTCTGTCTGGAGATGATACTATTCAGTAGATGCAGTGGATTCTCCATTATTGACAGGAGCCTGCTCAGCGCCTGTCGCTCTGCCACAGATGTCAAACTGTCCAGCTCCATGCCTACAATAGAGCCTGCCTTCCTCACCAGTTTGTCCAGGCGTGAGGCGTCTTTATTCTTAATGCTGCCTCCCCAGCACACCACCGCGTAGAAGAGGGCGCTCGCCACAACCGTCTAATAGAACATTTGCAGCATCTTATTGCAGATGTTGAAGGATGCCAGTCTTCTAAGGAAGTATAGCCGGCTCTGTCCTCTCTTGCACAGAGAATCAGTATTGGCAGTCCAGTCTAATTTATCATTCAGCTGCACTCCCAGGTATTTATAAGTCTGCACCCTCTGCACACAGTCACCTCTGATGATCACGGGGTCCATGAGGGGCCTGGGCCTCCTAAAATCCACCACCAACTCCTTGGTTTTGCTGGTGTTCAGGTGTAGGTGGTTTGAGTCGCACCATTTAACAAAGTCATTGATGAGGTTCCTATACTCCTCCTCCTGCCCACTCCTGATGCAGCCCACGATAGCAGTGTCATCAGCAAACTTTTGGACGTGGCAGGACTCCGAGTTGTATTGGAAGTCAGATGTACAGTATATAGGCTGAATAGGACCAGAGAAAGTACAGTCACCTGTGGCGCTCCTGTGTTACTGTCCACAATGTCAGACCTGCTGTTCCCAAGACGTACATACTGAGGTCTGTCTGTAAGATAGTCCACGATCCATGCCACTAGGTATGAATCTACTCCCATCTCTGTCAGCTTGTCCCTAAGGAGCAGAGGTTGGATGGTGTTGAAGGGCGCTAGAGAAGTCTAGAAACATAATTCTTACAGCGCCACTGCCTCTGTCCAAGTGGGAGAGTTCAATCCAATTGAGAATTTGTGACTGGACTTAAGTAACAAGTCAAGTAAAATGACACCTTTTATTGGCTAACTAAAAAAGATTACAATATGCAAGCTTTCGAGGCTTGACTGGATTTAATAAAGACTGTTCGCTCATGATCACAGTCGGATCTTGCAGAGCTTGCACAATTTTGTAAAGAAGATTGGAGAAAAATTGCAGTTTCCAGAGGAGAAAAGCAAAAGGAAAGAGGCCTGTCTACATTTAACCAAGGCTGTCATAGCTAACCAAGCTGCATCCACTAAATACGACTTCTTATGCAATTATTTTGTGTTTTATGATTGTAATTATTTTAGATCACTTTTCAGTGATCTGTTTTCAATTTGATAATTAAATTGTCTTTTTCTGTTGACTAGTGTCATACAAGCCAAATTAATTCCTTTGAGATTCAGTGTTGTATAATAACAAAATTTGAAAACTTCTAAGAGATGAATACTTTCTATAGGCACTGTATATGAAATAGCTACAAACAATACTATAGTGCACACAAATACAATACATAATCATAAAACAATATGACAGTGTATAGAACTCCCCCGCTTTAAAAATATACAAGTCTTTGAAAGTAAATGAGAAATAGTAAAAATTAAAATAGTTTCATTTCACAAAGAGAAATTTTGTGTTGATTTAAAGTAGCAATAAACATGATACCAATTCTGAGATTTGAGGATGAAAGATAATGGGAGATATTTAACTCTCATAAATTGTGAGACGATAACTAAATAGGTCTCATTTAGTGAAGCAGTTCCCATGTTGGCATTGTGAAGGCAGACCACGTGTGAAACATGGAGAGGTTTGTGACGGGCTTGTCAACAACCATAAATCAAACGATGAACTAACCTGACTGCTCTGAGCATTACAGCTGCAAACACAAAGATATGATGGGGTATGTCTCTCCCTTATCTTCACCAGTACCATAGCTGGTACAGAGGAGTGACCACAGTAGGATGTATGTGTTAAAATACTAACAGCTGTGAATCTGAAGTCAAAGAACTTGAGACACCACTTGAAATGTTTAAATCCCAAGCACAAGGATAAGCTTCTTGATTTAGAAACTACAGAAGTTGTTTTCAGAGTCACTTCATTAAAATCACATTTCTACCTGGGTCGCCCAGTGTTAAGAGCCCCACATTATCACAGAGAAATTAATCCTCCTTGCCATTATTGATATGGTTTCAGCTATGATTGATGAAGGAACAACTCTCAAATTGAAAGCTTTCTCTCTTGTCGAACTACAGCATGTCAAAAGATATGGAGGAGCAGCTTATTGACAAGATCAGAGACTGACGTTTCGCTCTGCAGAAGGACAAGTGACAGCAACAAAGACCATTTATTGATAACATACATCAGATATCCTGATGCTAAAGATTTAAATAGGGGTTGACTTTTTTTGCAAACATGGAATCAACAGAGCCACTGCAGATGAATTACTCAATACCATGAACACTTGAAAGACACTGATCTAAAATGAGAAGATTGTGTGGGAATTTGTACAAATGCGGTTCAGGTAATGGAAAAGGGACACTGTAAGCTTTAATAAAGTGCATTTCTATCAAGGTAAAATTAACACATATAATAGAGGCACTTGCATCTAAATAGCTTAGTCCTGTGCAGTTAACGATATCTAGACCAAACCAGATAAAGCACTGATTTTTTCTGAAATATGCAAGGAAATGAGATCCAAACACACCTTTCTTATATTTCACAGAGTTATCTTGATGGCTGTTATGCCCAGAGTCTCTGAGTTCATGATCTTTTTGCAGGAAAAAAGGAATGAACGTGTCAACAAGTTTAATAATGACAACTTCCTCATGAAAGTTGCATACCTTAATGAACTAAATTTACAGTAGGTGACATAAGAGAGGCTGCTGCTTCACCACCTGAGGCCACAGGTTCAACACGCCCTTGACCCTCTGCAGTTTGCATATCAGGAGAAGGTGGGAGCGGAAGATGCCATCATCTATATGCTACACCGATCCCTCTCCCATTTGGACAGAGGCAGTGGTGCTGTAAGAATTATGTTTCTAGACTTCTCTAGCGCCTTCAACACAATCCAACCTCTGCTCCTTAGGGACAAGCTGACAGAGATGGGATTAGATTCATACCTAGTGGCATGGATCGTGGACTATCTTAAAGACAGACCTCAGTATGTGCGTCTTGGGAACTGCACGTCTGACATTGTGGTCAGCAACACAGGAGCGCCACAAGGGACTGTACTTTCTCCGGTCCTGTTCAGCCTATATACATCGGACTTCCAATACAACTCGGAGTCCTGCCATGTGCAAAAGTTCGCTGATGACACTGCTATCGTGGGCTGTATCAGGAATGGGCTGGAGGAGGAGTATAGGGACCTAATCAATGACTTTGTTAAATGGTCCGACTCAAACCACCTACACCTGAACACCAGCAAAACCAAGGAGCTGGTGGTGGATTTTAGGAGGCCCAGACCCCTCATAGACCCAGTGATCATCAAAGGTGACTGTGTGCAGATGGTGCAGACCTATAAATATCTGGGAGTGCAGCTGGATGATAAATTAGACTGGACTGCCAATACTGATGCGCTGTGCAAGAAAGCACAAAGCCGGTTATACTTCCTTAGAAGGCTGGCTTCCTTCAACATCTGCAATAAGATGCTGCAGATGTTCTATCAAACAGTTGTGGCGAGCGCCCTCTTCTACGCAGTGGTGTGCTGGGGAGGCAGCATTAAGAGGAAAGACGCCTCACGCCTGGACAAACTGGTGAGGATGGCAGGCTCTATTGTTGGCATGGAGCTGGACAGTTTAACATCTGTGGCAGAGCGAAGGGCGCTCAGCAGGCTCCTATCAATTATGGAGAATCCACTGCATCCACTAAATAATGTCATCTCCAGACAGAAGAGCAGCTTCAGCGACAGACTGCTGTCACTGTCCTGCTCCACTGACAGACTGAGGAGATCGTTCCTCCCCCAAACTATGCGACTCTTTAATTCCACCAGGGGGGGTAAACGTTAACATTTAACATTATACAAAGTTATTGTCTGTTTTTTTTTTGTTTTTTTTTTCACCTGTATTATTATCATTCTTTAATTTAATATTATTTATTGTATCAGTATGCTGCTGCTGAAGAATGTGAATTTCCCATTGGGATTAATAAAGTATCTATCTATCTATCTATCTATCTATCTATCTATCTATCTATCTATCTATCTATCTATCTATCTATCTATCTATCTATCTATCTATCTATCTATCTATCTATCTATCTATCTATCTATCTATCTATCTATCTATCTATCTATCTATAAGGATGATGTGATTTGCATTCTTATTTTACACATATTAAAGCATGAGATAGGAAAAACCTGTTTAACTCAGAGAAAGATAAGATCTCATTCATTCAAGGAATAGCTGATCAGAACCAGTATAAACTAAGAATTAGGGAGTTCTACACAAAAGTTTTAAATATGCAAGGAAAAATATCAGGTTTGGTCAAAAATCAAGTTTGATCTGTTGAACTTTTGGAAGATTCAAGGACATAAGTCATGTCTAAACAGAATTGGTCAAAGGACATGAGGTCTGAACATCACAAGGGAGACAGCATTACATTGCGATATCCCATTGGCCCAAGAGATGCATCAAGGAAGCACACAACGAGCATAAATTCAGGCTAATACTGAAGCCCAGTGTTCTCTTAGACACTGTTATTATATCCATGCCTGATCAGATGCCTGTGGTCTCTCTTTTTTCCATCCATCCAGAAAGCATGCTGGATTAGATACCAATTGGTTTACCAAGATAAAAATCCACCTGGTTATCTGGGCATATTGGGTGCCCATAATCCCAGTAAGAAGAGCAGCTATCCATGCAGTTGTACAGTAATCCCTCCTCCATCACGGGGGTTGCGTTCCAGAGCCACCCGCGAAAATATAAAATCCGCGAAGTAGAAACCATATGTTTATATGGTTATTTTTATATCGTCATGCTTGGGTCACAGATTTGCGCAGAAACACAGGAGGTTGTAGAGAGACGGGAACGTTATTCAAACACTGCAAACAAACATTTGTCTCTTTTTCAAAAGATTAAACTGTGCTCCATGACAAGACAGAGATGACAGTTCTGTCTCACAATTAAAAGAATGCAAACATATCTTCCTCTTCAAAGGAGTGTGCGTCAGGAGCAGAGACTGTCAGAAAGAGATAGGAAAGCAAACAAATCAATAGGGCTGTTTGGCTTTTAAGTATGCGAAGCACCGCCGGTACAAAGCTGTTGAAGGCGGCAGCTCACACCCCCCTCCGTCAGGAGCAGGGAGAGAGAGAGAGACAGAGAAAAACAAACAGTCAAAAATCAATACGTGCCCTTCGAGCTTTTAAGTATGCGAAGCACCGTGCAGCATGTCCTTCATGAAGCAGCTGCACAGAAGGTAGCAACGTGAAGATAATCTTTCAGCATTTTTAGACGAGCTTCCATATCGTCTAGGTGTGCGAACAGCCCCCCTGCTCACACCCCCTATGTCAGGATCAGAGAAAGTCAGCGCAAGAGAGAGAGAGAGAAAAGTAAGTTGGGTAGCTTCTCAGCCATCTGCCAATAGCGTCCCTTGTATGAAATCAACTGGGCAAACCAACTGAGGAAGCATGTACCAGAAATTAAAAGACCCATTGTCCTCAGAAATCCGTGAACCAGCAAAAAATCCGCGATATATATTTAAATATGCTTACATATAAAATCCGCAATAGAGTGAAGCCGCGAAAGGTGAAGCGCGATATAGCGAGGGATCACTGTATTTAATGTGATTTGTCACACTCATTACTTTGTTTCTGGTTTTGGCACATTAGGAACCTTAAGTTATCTATAATGTATGAAGAAAAGCATAAACCTCCTCTCCTACTTGTTTTGGTTTGTGACAGGTTGGTAAATGTAAACATACCAGGGGGGATACCAAGTGGGGATTTGGGCCTATGTAATAAAGAGTCTTAAAGAGAGAATCGAATCCCCATTCCATGGTAAAACGACAGGGAGCTTGCAGATACAATTACATCCTTCCCAGAAAAACTGGAAATGTGAAGGCAACATGTAAAAGAGGGAACAGTAAGCTTATATGATAAATTAAATAACTAATTAAGGTCAATAAACTGTATAATACAGTGATTTTGTGTATGAAAGCTCATATGTCAGCCCTACAAAAACATTTTCTGAGGCATTTCTGAAAAGATGAGTGGATCAGAGATCCTTTCAGTGTTATACCAGCTGCCAATTTCAGCAATGCAGAATAGGAACTGTTTAATGATGTGACTTGTGATTCATCAATGAAGCTCCTGTTGAAGTCGAAAGCCCGGACTATATTTTGGATTGGATTAGATGCTGAGATAACTCGTAGAGTGCAGTGTGGATGGAACCACTGGAAGAAGGTATCAGGAGTATTACTGAAGAATTAAGGTGAAGGTTAAAGGTAAGGTTTATAAGACAGTGACAGGTCCAGTGATGCTGTATGGAGCAGAGTCATGAGCAGCAAAGGGAGCACAGAAGAAAACGTTAGATGTGGCAGAAATGAGAATGTTGAGATGAATGTGTGGGATTACAAATATGGACCGAATAAGGAATGACAAAATCAGAGGTACAACAAAAGTGAGAGAGATTATCTAAGAAAGTACAAAATAGACTGAAGTTGTATTGACATGTGATGTGGAGAGACAGTAAATATGTGGGCAAAAGGGAGACATGGGATATGGACAAACAGGGGGATAGAAAGTGAGGGAGGCATAGAAGAGGTGAATGGATAAAGTAAAACAAGGTCTGAAGGAAAAGGGTTTGACTGAGGAGGTGCAGGAGCGAGCTGTTTGGAAAAGGCAGATCAAGCATATCAACCCCATACAGAAGTGAGAAAAGAAGAAGATGAAGAAGTGCAGAATGAGTACCCTCTGCTAAGCGTTACTCCTCACTTTTTCCACATTCTACCTGTGTGAGGTGGGTTTTCTGTGATGGCCTCTGTCAAGACTAACTACAGGTCAAACCTGGGCATTGAAAAATGAACAAAGAGAGACAATCTCGAAAAAGCAGCCTCACGTTCAGAATGATCATCATAGTATTAAATAAATTGCAGCACAGGAGGTGTGATTCTTTCAATAAAATGTTCAGGTTGCATTTTCATTTATTCTCAATGAGTTTGTAAATCTGTAGTTCCTGCACAGAAAGCTAATTTTCTGAAAGAATGTTGCTGAATGCAATGGATACTGCTACCCAAGTTTATTGTTCATTATGGAATTAACTGTAAGACAAATACAGACAAATGATTCCAATCAATACTCCGGTTTCCTCCCACAGTCCAAAGACATGCAGGTTAAGTGCATTGGCGATTCTAAATTGTCCCTAGTGTGTGCTTGGTGGGTGTGTGTGTGTGTGTGTGTGTGTGTGCACGCCCTGCGGTGGGCTGGTGTCTTGCCCGGGGTTTGTTTCCCGCCTTGTGCCCTGTGTTGGCTGGGATTGGGTCCAGCAGACTCCCGTGACCCTGTAGTTAGGATATAGCGGGTTGGATAATGGATGGATGGATGATTCCAATCAAATAGTGCAATTACTTCAGCAAAGGCATGTTGTTGTACAACTTGTAACATCAACGCTGCGAAAGATACTTGTTGCTCTCACCTGTTTGTTCTTTTTCAGTAAAATCTTACAGGTTGATTTTTACAATAATTCTTTCTACATCGGACGTCACAGCAAAGGATGTATGTGTGTTTAAGTATATGAATGTTAGAAGGGGGGCTTCAAAATTTATTTGCAAAAGGAGTACCTGACATAAAAAGTTGGGAAACCAATTGGATTAGAACAGAAATAAGAAAAAAGTGCAAAATGAAAACATCACTCTGTAAGTAATACATAAAGCCTAAGAAAGCATAAGAGCAACTGTCAGAAGGGAAATTAGAAACACCAAAAGAGAACTAAAGAATTGGGACAAAGGCCAATTCCAAATAATTATTCCAGTTTTTAACAGAAGGAGAACAGTCAAGGAGATGATGAAGAGTGTATAAAGAGTAGCAAGTGCATAATGAAATGCATACAGTAGACACAGAAATAGCAAATACATTTAATTGATATTTTTCTTAAGTTTTCATCAGTAGCTTTCCAGGAGCAGCATGCAATATTCAGGTCATAATGTATGATCTGATGAGAATACAAATGGAGTGAGTAAGGGCTCATTTATACTTCACGCTCAGAACACGTACACGCACGCATCATGGCTGCCACGTGTTCCCAGCATTCATCTGACGCATCCTCTGAGCAGGTCCTCTAAGACGCCTATAATATCATACAAACGATTTCTCCTCCTTTTGAAATACAGTGATCCCTCGCTATATCGCGCTTCACCTTTCGTGGCTTCACTCCATCGCGGATTTTATATGTAAGCATATTTAAATATATATCGCTGATTTTTTGCTGGTTCGCTGATTTCTGCGGACAATGGGTCTTTTAATTTCTGGTACATGCTTCCTCAGTTGGTTTGCCCAGTTGATTTCATACAAGGGACGCTATTGGCAGATGGCTGAGAAGCTACCCAGCTTACTTTTCTCTCTCTCTCTCTCTCTCTCTCTCTCTTGCGCTGACTTTTTCTGATCCTGACGTAGGGGGATTGAGCAGGTGGGCTGTTTGCACACCTAGACGATACGGACGCTCGTCTAAAAATGCTGAAAGATTATCTTCACGTTGGCTACCTTCTGTGCAGCTGCTTCGTGAAGTGACATGCAGCACGGTGCTTCGCATACTTAAAAGCACGAAGGGCACGTATTGATTTTTTTTATCTCTCTGTCTCTCTCTCTCTCTGCTCCTGACGGAGGGGGTGTGAGCTGCCGCCTTCAACAGCTTTGTGCCGCGGTGCTTCGCATACTTAAAAGCCAAACAGCCCTATTGATTTGTTTGCTTTCCTATCTCTTTCTGACAGTCTCTGCTCCTGACGCACACTCCTTTGAAGAGGAAGATATGTTTGCATTCTTTTAATTGTGAGACTGAACTGTCATCTCTGTCTTGTCATGGAGCACAGTTTAAACTTTTGAAAAAGAGACAAATGTTTGTTTGCAGTGTTTGAAAAACGTTCCTGTCTCTCTACAACCTCCTGTGTTTCTGCGCAAATCTGTGACCCAAGCATGACAATATAAAAATAACCATATAAACATGGTTTCTACTTCGCGGATGGAGGAGGGATTACTGTATCTACTGCCATGAAATATTTTAATGGTGGACAGAGGCAAATAACTGAGTATATTTTAGCTTTATGGCAATACATTTTCCAATTTGTTATGCATCAGACTGATGTATATAATCATTACACATCTGTTTAATCAACTTAATTTGACAAAAATAGATAGATAGATAGATAGATAGATAGATAGATAGATAGATAGATAGATAGATAGATAGATAGATAGATAGATAGATAGATAGATAGATACTTTATTAATCCCAATGGGAAATTCACAAAATGTAATTGTAATGAATGTTTTAAATGTAATTTTGTTTCTATTTCCTGTTTATATGACAATTTCCAGAAGGAAGTAACCAGAAGTGCTCAAAATCTAACCACTTCTGTGCATGAGCGAAAGAAACAGTATGGCCACAACAGATATGAGTAGGCTGGTTCAACAACATTCAAGCATACAGATATCGAGATGATTTTGCAGAATTGTGATCAGGATGCTTCATACAATCAAGAAAAGTGAAAAAAAAACTGCACAAGTCAAACAGATTTGTTACAACGATTAAAAGACTAATAACAAAGTACCTTACATATAACAGCAATCATTGTTCAAGGGTGGGATGTGGAAGTGGTGCAGAACTACAGGTACATGGGGGTCCACATAAACAGCAATTTAGACTCATCCGACAACACAGTGGTGCTTTACAAGATGGGCCAGAGCAGAAAGTACATCCTACGGAGACTCAGGTGTTTTAATGTGTGCAGCAAGCTGCTGGAAATGTTCTACTAGTCTATAGTAGCCAGTGTGGTGTTCTACGCTGTGGTCTCTTGGGGAAGCAACTTCATCTCATAAGGTAAATAATTCCAGAACAAACATATCAGGAAAGTCCACTCCATCACAGGGATAACCATGGACACAATGGAAGCTGTTGTGCAAAAGAGGACGGTGGCAAAATTGGAAGCAATCAAGAAATCTCTCCTCCATCTCCTCTAGGAGGTGCTCTCTTGGGACACTTTTAGCCACAGGCCCATTCCACCACAGTGAACTAAGGGTCTTTTCTACCCACTGCTATCAAGCAGTTCAACACTTCCTTCCAAAGTCCCTTATATCAATGCGGATACTCTTTAAATTCATTTTACAATTTCTGCAAAATATACATTTTTATATGTTTATTCATTGATTGATTGATTGTATAAGTTTTCCTGTGAGTCTGTATCTTAGTTTTTTATGTTTCTGCTGCTGTATACGTCTAAATTTCCCCTTGAGATTGATAACGTTTACCTAATTTAATCTAATTTGATCTATCAAATTGGTGAGGTTTATGAACTCTTTTTGGACACCCCCTAACAGGACGACATGCTGAAGTGAGTCCCGAAGTCTGACTGCCGTGTCTGTGGAAGATTGCTTGTCCATTGCTGGGGCAACCGCAGGCTCACAGCGCTGAAGCAGAGCGCCGTGGAAGCAACTCCGAGCCAATCACGGTCGCGCTATAAGTGCCTGTCGTCGACGGGTGATGTAAGGAACATTATAAATGCAGGCAACAGTATTACTCTGCCAGTAACCTGGCCACGACCCTGTCTGATTGCTGTGTCTATGTATAGGAAAGTGGTAGATGCAACTACAATAAATAATCGTACTATTTCTGTTTCAAGCTGAATAAAGGTGGTTTTGCTAAAGTACTGAGACTCAGGCTCATGTTTTGGGGTGCAAGACAGGGACTCACACGTCACAGTATTTTTCTGTAAAATTTTATCAATTACATTTAAAAGACCTCACATCATTTTTTCAAGGTATTTACTAATTGGAGAAATTTTTATGGACAAGAAGCTACCTGACATTATCTCTCTATACAAAATGGAGTTTGTTTCTTGCCTAATAATTACAGGCCAGTGAGCTTAAAATTGTCATCGTCATCAGTTTAATGATCATTTTGAAGGGTTTACTCAGTTAGTAAACCCCCAAATCTTCTTCCTTCACTCTCCACAGTCGTGGGCATCAATTGGGTTGAGCCCCAGTGTTTTCATATCATCTGACAGTACCTCTGAGTACATTTTCTTTGGCCTCCCACTTGGTTTTGTCCCCTCCACCTCAATCTTGGTGCATTTCTACATCCAGTCATCCTCTGCCTATTGGTCTACATGCCTAAACCAGCTTAGGCTGTTTCTACCCAGCACAACGTCTCTCGCTTTCACGACAAGTCAATTTAAGCATTCAAGCATCTTCCCCTTTCTGTCTGTGACACTCTACCTGCCCATCTGATCATTTCTATGTCTTTTTGTTTTTCAGTTTTGTTTTCATCTTTAACTTTCAATGACCATGTTCTGCTCCCATACCACATATTACTCCTCATACAGCTTTCATTAATCGAACTCTTTAATTCTACAGAGACTCCTGCATCACAGGTAAATAAATGTACACAAGGAAATTGTCAAAAAAAACAGAAGAGTAATTAATTAATGAATTACATTCACATAACATTTTTCTAACATACTCAAAGTGCTTCTTAAATAGACAGCAAGAAACCACTTTAACCAACACCAATGTGGATCATCCACATGGATGATGAGAATGCAGCCATTGTTTCGCCAGCAGACATTAACTATTATGTATCTACTGTATGTAGGGGTCACAGAGATATTTAGGATTGGGATTAGGGTTAGGGGTAGGGTTTGAGGCAGGGAATTATCAAGGGGACCCAAATGTGCGAGGCCATGATAGGCAATTTAGTTAGGACATCAAGAAACACCCTACTACAAATATTTCTGAAAGATGGCCAGGAATCTTTTGTGACCACAGAGTCAGAACCTCCATTTTACGTCTCATCTGAAGGATGCTGCCAAACTTTACAGCACAATGTCTCTGTGACTGCACTGGGGCACTGGGATCAAAACACAGACCACAGGAGAGCACCCCCTGTTGGGCCTCACCAACACCTCTTCCAGGCAGAATGGTTTTAAAATGTGGAGATCCTAAAGTCCTAATATCTGAGGGCTTTAAGAAAAGTCACAAAAATATTCAAAAGAAAACATATGATATTATTAACTCTGAGCTGTAGTTAATGATTCTTTTGTGAGGATATTATTTACTTTTACAGAATAAAGACAAACAAAAAATGTTCAAATCTGCCTTGAAAAGAAATGGTCATAGAAGCTAGTTTAGTTTTCTTAAGCAAAAGAAAAGTTCTTTCCATTTAAGTTATAATAAATAGATGTGACCCAGCCTTACCTTTGATGACAATGTGTTGTCACATACATATATGTCTATATGTATCTATACCTCCTAGAAATCAAGCAATCAAAATCTGAAATAGGTCAGCGACGATGACCTAAATATATGACACCAACAGGAAACAATGCAACTCCTACCAAATAACAAGTTAAACGAATTTCAGCTAAATAGCCTTGTCCTCGACCTTCCAACTCTGGCTCCTTGAACGGAGTGAGGCGGCCTCCTTTATAGTGCATCTGAAAGTGCTCCAGGTACTCTCAGATCCTCTTACAGCAGCACTCCTGGGTGTCATGAAAGTGCCTCATGGGCACCCGGAAGTGCTTCAGGTGCACCCGGATCCTCTTCTGGCAGCACTTCCAGGTGCAGTCCAGGGCTCTGGAAATGGCTACGCGCCCCCTGGCCCCAGCAGGGTTAAGCTTCCAATCTCAAACCCGTAGCCCCGATGCAATCCAGGGGGGTTGCCCTCTTGTGTTTCGGGGGAGGTATTACTGTGGACATGTCCTCTATCCCGGTCCTTCCATCAAAAGGGTGTCCCGGCCGAGCAAGGCCCCCGGCTGTCCACCACAACACCAAAAATATCACATGACTTGGTGAGTACCTTTTTCTAAATTGTGAGGTTTTCACTTTATATGACTGCTGAGATCAATGGTGAGGCTCCTGCTCACTTTATTTTACACAGAGATCATAATGTGTTATGATTCAAAATGATGATTATTAGCAAAAACCAGTCATACATGGACTTGGACAAAATTCATCTGGTGCTAATTTAATTAAGTGAAATAAAGTAATTACCAAAAAAAACCTCAAAAATGAGACAAATGAATCAAATAATAGCAATAATAATAATAATACTGAAAAAGTACACCAAAAATAGAAAAGATACCAAACTGAAATAATACAAATAAAATAAGGAATAATTAACACAGAGGAGAAAGAGTATGGAAACTGAAAATAATAGTGGAAGACAAAAATCTTAGACCTTTAGAAAGCAGTAATATGTATAAAGTTAACTTAGCAACTGTAGTAAAATCCTAAGATAAAAGAGAATAATTTAAAATTGGACGTTTCTGACAAAAAAAATCTCAAAAGAGACACATCAAACTAGATAACTACAAAAAAGATCTTTAAATTCAGGACCAGCTAAAGAATAGGGGGTCATTAGCAAAGGCGCAAAGCAATCTAAGCCCAAAGCAGCAAGGCTATGACAACTGTAGTCTTAAATAAGCCTCTCAGGTGACTGCTGTTGCTGGCAGGACAAACCCTTGTGGTGGACCTGACCTTGTAAATTTAGAACTTTATAACTATTACATTTAAATTGTGAATAAGGAATTGGGAAGACAGCACTTACACAAAAGAAACTGCAAACAATGATAATGGTAATGGATTAGTGGAAATTAAAAATTTAAAACAAAATGCTAGCAGAGAAGAGGCATAGCTGCAGTCCTGACACAAATGGGATTTAACATCAGACCTACAAGACTGACATTTTAAAGCTAAAGGCATTGTACTGTATATTGAAATTTCTTGCAGCTTTTACACTTGCTTCTGTTGGCAGGATTTGTTATTTTTGTTTATTATTTTGCCGTAGTCTAGTCTTACACTTGTCTCCTCCAGTACTGTAATACTGTAACATTTGTGCTGAGTGCCACAATGGATCCTCTGCTCATTACATGACACTTTTTCGTGGTTCACTTTGCTTAAAAGGACCACTTGCTATTGCCACATTTGATGGAGTTCTATTAGTGACTTTGCAGGCTTGCCGTTTTTATAGACACCCTTGCTGCTGGTGATGGAATACCAGCTCATTCTAACGTTGACTCATTGCTGGCTGATGCAACTTTCCATCACCGTTACATAACCCTCCCTTTGAAGTCGGTGTCCCTAGTGATCACTTCCAACTTTTTGACATGGCACACAACTCTTTGTGGCTTGACGATCTTTGTTTCTGCTGTAGTCATTTACACAGTGACAAAAGCACATCAGCAGGGATCTTGAGCACTTTGTTGTTAGGTGGCACATTGACATGCAGTGCAGCAGAGGTGTTAAATGTTGCACTTCTGTTCAGTGATTTCTGGATTACAAGTGAGCACACAAACCTTCTTTCCTAGAGCTGCAGATCTACCCCTTTTCTGTTTTCCTTTACTGAAATGACACTGCAAACAATGTTCAAGGTTGGGATCTTTGCTGTGAGACTCTCCTTCCATTGCTTTGCGATCTGCCTCATCCTTGGCCTGTACAGTTTTATCACAGGCCCTGCCTTACCTGACTCATCTGGGGTCAGTAGCATCTTGATCTGCCACCACTGGCCCTGCCTCACCTGACTCATCTGGGGTCAGTAGCATCTTGATCTGCCACACTTTTCCCCAGCTCCTTGAGCCGGAAGCCCAGCCAGCACTCTCATATCAAGACGAATGGTCCTCAGCAAATGGAGAAGCATTGGTGGAGCTGCAGAGATAGAAGTCTCTCAGATGCCCCGCCCCCTACCCTCCACCCCCCAACAATATGGATGCTGCAAACAGCAGTCCAGATCCCAAATCTCAGCCTCAAGACTCTTCAGCAACACCTCAGAAGAGCCTAGCAGGTCAATTGCAGTCTCAAGAGTATTCAAAGTTTTTATCCTCATCCCACTTCTGACACCATTGAAGCTCATTACAAGGCTGTTTTAGGTGGAGCTTTATACTTGTGTGGTGTTTTTCCCATTTTCATTTCTTATTAAATTAAAAAAAATAAAAATAAAGCTGAGATTCAAATCCCTTGGCTCATTTTCTTTGCCAAACATGTCAATTTTTATCAAGTACATACTGTCATACTGTGAACCCTCTAAAAAACATAATACATTAGGAGCAATGCAGTTGTGGAAACCGTCACTAACATCTATTCAGAGGCAGTGTTTCCAAATACCCAAAACTTAATCACTTCAGATCAACCATTTGCATCACCATCAACTGTGAACATCCCCATCAATTCCTCCATACCTATCCAACCTCCGCCACTACCTTTCCCTTTCACAAGCAGCACCTATTCACATCATACTAATCATTCTAATTTTTTTTCGAAATGGAATTGGGGAGGAATACAACAAATAAATAGCTCTGTGTATGTGGTATCTTTTGAAAAACCAATCATTATGGCAAAAGAAAATGTCTGCCCAGATTGCCTTAGAAATCATTTCAAAAGAGATGGAAGCTACTTTGGAAGATGAAGAATTTTCAGAAAGTGAGGAATATATTTCTGTCAATTCAGAGTCTGAAAGTGGGTTTGAAGAAAGGGATAGGATTGATCTCAGATAGGAGGAGAAATATGGATGTAAACAAATTATTAAATTGAATGGTGTTCTTACCCAAGGAAGGAGCCGTCCTGCCCTGCTGCCAATGTGACAAAGATGCCAATAGGGCCAATGCAGAGGGCAGTCACACATGTGAAAGACAGCAGGTCTTTTTTTGAACTTTCTATTCCAGACACCACGCAGAAAATTATTCTGGACTGCACTAATTTGGAAGGAAGGAGAGAGAAGGAAGGAATTTGACTGAGCCAAATTTACATAGACACTTTGGACTTCTTATAGTGCTGGTGTTTTCAGATCCAACGAAATCCCAGTGAAATGCAGAAACTGGCCGAGCACTTTTCCAACAATCTCTCTGCAAAATATTCACAATATTTCCAAGATTATCTGCTTTGATAGCCGAGAAACCACAGGGCTGTCATAACAGCATCATAGTCCCCAGTGCAAAGTAGTCTGCTGGGGCCACTGTTTTGATAGCAAATCAGAAACACACATAGGCATAAGAAACATTGTGGGCTCCTATGCTCCTGGGGCCTGGCCAGTGCCCATTGTGCCCATACGTTAAGATGGCCCAGAGACACCAGACCAGCAAGGCAGGAAACAAACCCCGGGCAGGGTGCCAGCCCTCCGCAGTGACTAGGTTGATGGTGAAGGGAAATACGGATAGGACTTCACAGACCAGAAGCCTTCCAGACTGTCTCCTGTATGTTAGATACTTAATGTTACAGGATGTTATATACAAATCACAACAAGAACAAAATATTACTCTAACCCATACCCTAACAGGAAAGGTGTAGCAGAGTCCTGGCCCTTTTTCATCCTTAGAGCACCACTGACCACCTAATGAACTAAACTATAAGAATTTTTTTATATTGTGGATCATCCGGGGGTGCACCATCACCCAAACCAGACACAGACAGATGTGGGACTTTGTATTTTTTTCATTTTCCTCATGGAAAACATTTTCCCCCATTTCCCACGTGTACAGCACAGTCACAGCACAAGTCAAAACCACACTTCCCTTCTTTCTTTCCCTTTTCTTCTTTCTCTTTGTTTGCCTCCACTCCTCCTGGAAAACTTCATCCTCTTCTACCCGACTCCCAGAGAAGTGTCTGCTGGCTCCTTTTACAGGGCACTCAGAAGTGCTCCAGGTGCTCGTTGGTCTGCTTCCGGAAGCACTTCTGGGTGTGGCTTAAGTGCTTCAATTAAGGGCTCAGCAGCAGCTGCAGCACCCCATTGTGGCGCCCATGGAACCCAACAGGGCTGCACCAAACTTCAGCTCTAATGGAGCCCTGCCAGAGTCCAAGGCACTGCTGCAACCCAGGGGTGCTGCCACCTAGCACTCTGGGGGAGGTAATGCTCTGGATATGCCCCCTCCCCTGGTCTTTCCAGCATAGAGTTAATACTCCATGGAGTTTGTAGTGATGGCCAAGAAAAAAAATGTGTTTCGTTTTCTCATGCAGAATTGAGATATGACAGCTTCTGATAGAATTGGTGTCTATGGTGACCAATGCTGGACTACAGCAAACAATGTTAAAAACATCCCATTAAAAAATGTTACTCATGTTCCGTAATCCACACTTTTGGAAGTGGTTTATTTAACAATATTTTGGTAAAAATATACGAGTTTGGAATGTTATAAGCATATGACTGGATGACTTGACGTGTGCATTATGTGACATGAGTAACACAAGAATTTTTCGCTGTTGTACAGCGTTGCTCACCACAGACACCGCATTAACAATTTTTCTCGGATACTATTACAAATTATATTTGGTCAGTAACTCATAAACAATATCATTTTTGGGTGGAGTATTCCTTTAAACAACTTGTATCCAATTTGGCTTCAGAAGACATTTTTATGGTGCCCACCCTGGCCACTGGTTTTTTACTCCAACCAAATCCATGATCAGTGACCAAATCCTGCCATGTAATCCAAATTAAATAGCTATGCTGTGTGACAGTAGATGGCACTATACCAGCGTTTAACCCGACACATACAGATGCAGGAGGCACACTTATAAAACAAACAACTGTTTTATTTTTATTTTCTTCATCTGTGGGCAACGCCTTCCCCGTTTCCCACAGGCACAACACATTCCCAACAAGCACTAAGCACACACACAATACTTTTTCTTCTCTTTATCTCGTCCATTCCTCTCCGGCAAGCTTTGTCTCCGTCCTCCCATCTCTGGCTCCTGGAGTGGAGGCTGCTGGCTCCTTTTGTAGCATACCTGGAAGTGCTCCAGGTGTTTGATAACCTATTTCCGGTTGCACTTCCAGGTGTGGTGGAAGAACCGCCCACAAGGGCTCCAGAACAACTGCCGCACCCCCTGGCGGCACCCTAGGATCCCAACAGGGTTGTAGAGAACTCCATCTCCCATGGAGCCCTGTGTGAATCCGAGGCACCACTGCCACCCAGGGGGGCTGCCATCTAGCATCCCTAGGCTTGCTCCCCTGGTCCATACAGTGAAGAGGCGTCCCGGCCAAACAAGAACCCCGGCTGTCTCTGACAGCTGTTATTTTGTCTCTTTTTCCTTTCATTTATTTTACTGAAAGATGTTTGTTTTGCAAATTGTACACATAGAAACATATTTATTTATCCAAAGTTAATTGCTAAAACTTTGCTCTTTCGCTTGTTTTTAATTAAATAATTCCTTAAAGCAGTAATTTGTTGATGGATGCATAGGGGCACAGAACAAGCGAGCTCATCCTTAAAACACATTATAATTTGCAGTGGTGTTGACTCTTTTGTTACTTCTAAGCTTTAAGAGAGACAATCAAGGAAGAAAACTGTTAACAAACAGTTATATGAAAGGGAAGGAGTCAATGAATTAGAAAAATTAATTCACTAACATTGACTAAAAGCTGTAACAACAATGTACAGCTTCCTGGAAAAAAATAAATCTTTTAGGATTCTGCAGCAGTAAATCTGAATAATAAGAGAATGAGCACACCAAATCACGAGCTCAGGGTGAAGATTCACAGCACCTTGGTGGGTTCTCTGGGACCCACGAGTGAAAACTGAGAATTTAATCTCTAATGTGTTTGTGGCAGTCATATTCATTGTGAACAAAATGAGCCATCCATTGGTGACAACTGTTGCAAGCCCCCAAATTTGTAAGAATGAGCCAGCTCTGAAACTTTTATATATCAAGCCTGAACAATCTTCTGGCCTTTAATTGAATGGATGCTATCAAGAATGGACCAGCAGACAGCTACTGCAAAGCCAAGGAGTTTTTAATAAGATTTAGTACCTGAAAGCAATGCCCAGGCACACTGGCATTTTTGGCATTCACACTCTGAAGCACTTTTCAATGTAATGGTTACCAAAATCAAATAAAGTTACTGTACATCTTTCTAGATATATGTGTTTTCAAAACATGCTATAGTTTGCTTAAGATTAATGCTGCGGTAAGTTTCATAAGGTCCATAAATTAACAATGAATCATTAAATATTAACCTCATAAGCAATAATCAAAATTAGTCACATTAGAAATATTTATATAAAGCTTCCTCACTCTTAAATCGCCTTGAACATTCTTATCGGTCATGATCTTACAGCTGTATATTCATTCATATGCAGTGCCATTTTCAGGCTGCGCAGCCCTTTATCCACATAGCAAAAGTGTGTGTAAAACCATGCATGGAATGCCAACAGGTGAATATAAAAAATATTAGAATGTATAAAGTCAAAATTGATACGCTGTGTATAATGTAAATTATGAATATATAAAATAAATTTTGAGAATAAAGTAAATTATGAATATGATGTCAAATCTAATATATATGAAGTCAGTATGTACAGTATATATGTATATAATGTGCGTAAATATCTGTCCACTTACGCACACACCCACATTAACTTAAACCTTTGCTAACTTAATGCAACCAATTATCCTAAAAACACAATTTTTGGAATACAGGCAGAAAACAAGAGTGTACGGCAAAATCCATGTAGATAAGAGAAAATGCACAAACTGCACATAGACAGTGACTGGCTGGAGAGGACTCTAGACCTTTAAAACTACTAGCCACTATGTCAGCTTCCTGTTCTATATATTTTATGATCAATGTTTGATTCTTGGTGTCAAAAAAACCCAAAAAGCTCTCAGCTAACCAATTAAAAATATATATGCTCTACAGTATGGTTTAACAAAGGAATGCAATTTAAACTTTTTATAAGTTCTTTGGCCAGACCAGTATACCTTCAACAGCATCGCTTACTTAGATTAAGGTTCCACCTCACACACCAGTCCTCTTGAGTTTCAGCCCTCCAAAAGAATGACATGCCTCTCCGTGTTTGTTTAAATGTCCTTTATAGAGAATCAACTCCCTTTTATCACGTAAGACATGTTGATCTTTCAACTACTGTAACACAGACTGACTTGGTTGTTCACTGCAGCTGCTGCCACCTGGTGGTGATAACATTTGTGGTGGTGCAGTCTGAAGCTGCACTTGCCATATATACATATATAAATTGGTACAGATAAATAAATCACTTCAGAAACATTTTTTTGAATATATTCATTGGTTTGCATACATTCGTTCAGATATATACATTGGTTGAGATACATTGATTGAGATATATATCAATTTTGGAATACCAGGGCACGTACAGACACCCTAACTCGACACAGACAGGCAGAGACACAAATTGCCACACAACACGTATTTATTTACAGCTTGGAAGCATTTACTCTTCAGCTTGGAAGCATTTTCTCTTCACTTCCCAGTACAGTACAGTACAGTACATCAGGCATCACAACACAGTCCTTTCTTTAGCTGCCAATTCCCAGTCCTTCCACCTCTACTCCTCCCTTGTAAGCTTCATCCTTCTTCCTCCCGACTCTGGCTTCTCGAATGGAGTGAGGCGGCACCTTTAATGATGGCCCTGGGAGTGCTCCAGGTGGCTCATTAATCGGACTTGGAATCACTCCCAGGTATGATGAGAGCACAGAGTAGGGCTCTGCAGCTCCCTCTGGCAGCCCCCATGGAACCCAAAACGACTGTGCCAAACTGTGCAGGAATCCATGGTGCCACAGCCGCCCAGGAGAGCTGCTGATGCTCTCTCCCCCAGTCCTTCCATGCAGTTGGTTTCCCGGCCAAGTAATGGCTATGGCTGCCCGTCACAATACATTGCTTTGTATAGATCCATTCTTATATATACAGTATATTAAATCTCAGCCTGGCCCCTTGGTTGAGATGAATTGTTTTGGATAAATAAATTAGTTTGAAAACATCCATTCAGATTTATACATTGCTTGAAAGATACTGCATATATTGATTGATACTATATATGCTGTATATATATATATATATATATATATATATATATATATATATATATATATATATATATATATATATATATATATATGTTCCTTTAATTTTTTTGAGCAGTGTAAAATATATATAACTATATATTTTTTTATATATATATAACTGCTCATAAAAATTAAAGGAACACTTTGAAAACACATCAGATCTCAATGGGAAAAAAATCCTGCTGAATATCTCTACTTATATGGACTAGGTTATGTGTTAGGAATGAAAGGAGGCCACATAGTTTGATGGAAATTAAAATGATCAACCTACAGAGGGCTGAATTCAAAGACACCCCGAAAATCAAAGTGAAAAAATGATGCAGCAGGCTAGTTCATTTTGCCGATATGTCATTGCAGCAACTCCAAATCGTACTCAGTGGTTTGTATGGCCCCCACATGCTTGTATGCTTGCCTTACAATGTCGGGGTATGCTTCTAATGAGACGATGGATGGTGTCCTGAGGGATCTCCTCCTAGATCTGGACCAGGGCATCACTGAGCTACTGGACAGTCTAAGGTGCAACCTGGCAGCGTTGGATGGACCGAAACATAAAGTCCAGGAGGTGTTCTATTGGATTTAGGTCAGGCGAGCGAGGAGGTCAGGCAATGGTATCAATTCCTTCATCCTCCAGGAACTGGCTACATTCTCTCGCCACATGAAGCCGGGCATTGCTGTGCACCAGGAAGAGCCCAGGACTCACTGCACCAGCATAGGGTCTGACAATGGGTCCAAGGATTTCATCCCGATACCTAATGGCAGTCAAGGTGCCGTTGTCTAGCCTGTAGAGGTCTGTGTGTCCCTCCATGGATATGCCTCCCCTGACCATCACTGACCCACCACCAAACCGGTCATGCTGAACGATGTTACAGGCAGCATAACGTTCTCCATGGCTTCTTCAGACCCTTGTCACATGTGCTCAGTGAACCTGCTCTCATATGTGAAAAGCACAGGGTGCCAGTGGTGGACCTGCCAATTTTTGTATTGTATGGCAAATGCCAATCGAACTCCACGGTCCTGGGCAGTGAGCACAGGGCCCACTAGAGGACATCGGGCCTTCAGGCCACCCTCATGATGTCTGTTTCTGATTGTTTGGTCAGAGACATTCACACCAGTGGCCTGCTGGAGGTCATTAGAAGCATATTCCTGCCAATTGCGTTTTATTTCGTAAGCCATCTTGGTTGAAATGACTTTTGCTCAACTTTGGGTTTTTTCAGTTCTTTCTCAATCTTTTCTGAAGCCATGATGCTCACAATAATATGAGAAAACACTTGAGCAACACGCATGACACATTGGCCCAACCACAGTGTGTGAATGCAGCACTATCTCTGTGTCTGGCAGGCTTTAGTGAGATGTACTGTACTGTGAATGACTATGAAATGAATGGGTGCTTGTGATAGCCTTTAGAAATCCTCCCAGACTCTGTCTTAATAACCATAAAGCCACAACTTATTTGTGATTCATAAGATGACAAAGGGTAAAATAAAAACACTTTCTTTACAAGTCTGAATTTGTGTAAAGCAGTTGTTTTTAATTCAGGGTAAGCCTGTATATGAACATGTGTATATACTGTATGTGTTGTAACAAAGGCGCTATATAGGTGCCCGACTCGACACAGATGGACACAGAGGCATGTATAAACACACAAGACTTTTATTTTTCTTCACCCGTGGGCGCATGTCTTCCCCGTGACCCACAGGCAATACACAGTCCATAAAGCACTTGTCACACACACCAACAGTTTCTCCCTTTTACCACCACTCCTCCTCCTCAAGCTTTGTCCCCTTCCTCCCAACTCTGGCTCCTCGAATGATGGTGGCTGGCCCTTTTTATATCCCACCGGGAAGCATTCCAGGTGCTTGACCACCTGGTCCTAATTGCCCTTCCAGGTGGGGCTGAAAATACATCCAGCTGGGCTGCTGACTCCCTGCAGCTCCCCCTAGTGGCCATCTGTGCCCCCAACCAGGCTATGGAGGACTCCATCTCCCATGGAGCCATGCGCTAGGTTGGGGAATCATTGTCCGCCAGGGAGGCTGCCACCAAGCATCCCGTTGGAGGTATTGAACTGTCCATAGCTGCTCCCCCAGAACAGATGTAGCAGAGGCATCCCTGCCAGGCATGGGACCCGGCTGTCCATTACATTGTACATAAATATTACATATAATCCAATTCAAATTAATAGTATATATATTGAATAAGTATGTGTTTGTGAGTGTATGTGTGTAAATGAAACTGATTTTTGACAGTGAAACTGAATTGAAAATTGAATAATCAACACACACAGTTTTATCATCATGTTATGTATACTGTATGTTAAGTAATGCCACTTTGTGTTTGAACATTTGCATTATCTTTTTATTTCACTTTCCATCTGTTAATTTTACGCTGGACAGTCTTTTGATAAACAAATATTCTTGTCTCATTTCATACGTCTATTTTTGTAGTATATAAATCTCTAAGCAATGGAGAAGCAGCAAAAAAAAAAAAACCCAGCAAAACAATTTGAATTTGAAAGTTATCAACAGGATTCTCTTACCTCCACAAAGAGCTCTCTGTGACACTTCCCAGATTGAAGTCAAACAGCTTTGTCAAGATTAGAATCACCTGTAAAACATACAAAAATCTCCATTAGGACATAATATGTCTACCAAGACTCTTACCCGGGGGGAGTGGGGGGTACAGTTAACATTTATCTAAAGTGGTCACAGTGTTCAGGAATGAAACGATAAGCACATTAACATGAATCACGCTTTGTTAAGAACTTGCCTGCAGACCTGATAATCCGCTGTAGCATTTTATATTTATAATACCCAACTTCCTGGCTTCAGAGGAAATCTTGAGTTAAGTTGTCAGGGACCATTCACTGCTTTGAAGTTACACAGACTGGACTTCTCTTAGCTGAAGGCTAATGCCACACTGAAGAATTGAAGTCCACTTCATTAAATATCAAGATTCTCTTAGGGCTATTGATGCAGAACAAACGGAAATAAACCGCTTTTATAAATCTGCCCTTGGGAAAGAAAAAGAACTCAGCTGTAGTTTCTTAACCTAGGGCAGGATTCACAAAAATGCATACCAACTTTTGTGCTTATGCATTTAGAGAAAGATCATAGAACACAACTTATATCCTCCCACCCCTCCGTCCATCCATCCATTTCTCCAATGCAATTTGTAATTGCAGGATACAGATTTACTGTAGGTATAAATCAAACAGAAAACACTCTACACAACTTCACAGGCCATTTAAGTGTGGTTAGTCAACCAGACATGCACATAACTGGGGGAACGAAAGGGGCCAGGCTGAGAATTAAACTCATGCCTTTGGACAGCTATTATTCCTGCGTTCTACCGATATTACCTCATTGTCTGTCTGTACATGGACACTTAAAGTATGAACATGCAATTCACGGAAATCAGGAGCACCTCTTTACTGCCTAAAATGTCAAATAGTCCATCCATTTTTTTTTCATTTTCTGAAATGCTTTTTACAGTATATTGCTGTGGGGAATCTCAGTCACAACTTATCCTGGACAAGACGCTATTCAAGTGCAGGACACATTCACTCCATGAAAACATACAGCAGTGTTTTGTCTTTTTCATGTTTTGGAAGTGGCAGAAAATTGTAATACCTACAATAACATTTCAGTACCTATAAGTAGAACATATAGTACATATACCACGCAGACAGTGTCAATAGACCTGTTCTAAACTGTGGTCCCTTATGCTATGGGGTAGTACCATTAACCATTAACCATTAACCAGAGAAAGAAGAGAGAAGAATTGTCTTGTGCTTGATTAACTCTTTAAGGGCTGAATATTTATTTCAAAAAACAGTTTCTGAAAAGCAATGGTTTCACACAGAAATCAACATAAAACCTCTGTTGCTGCATACTGCATGCTGTGACTGCCAGTTTGCCAAGAATGTGTGGTAGGCTGTCTGTGTGCCTGGGACAAAGTTGTGGTGCATTGCAATCTGGTTTCTACCTCCTTATCATTGTTAAGTGGCAGTCCTCCCTGGCGAACATTGTCAGTACAACGACTAGCTGGGGACCAATCAGCTGAAGCTGGAACCTCACACTCGTTTTCAATCACTTGTATCAAAATCTGAGTCCGACAAGTCATAGTCCAGTTCAGACATAATAGGCAAAATGTCTCCACAGAGTATTTTGCTTTACGCACTCGATTTGATCTCTTGCCAAATGTCAGTGCCATTTTTGCCGTTGTTTGCGCCTTGCTACTCATGTGAGCACAGGAGATCTCGGTCAAACCAATGAATCTAACTTTCCTTCTAGCAACAAGAGTCCAACTAAAACATAATGGTTGGTTTTGTCACAGTTTATAGTTGATTACCATCGACAACTCCTCCTTTTGACAAAAGCCGACATCAGCCCTGAAAGAGTTAATGGCTTGTTTAAAACTTTTGTTCAAGGTATTTTGTATAAATAAACCTTTTACCTTTTAAATAAACCTTTTATTTATACCAGAATTTGTGTCTATGAAATTGTGTCTTGAGTTTGAAGTGCTACAACCCCCTCTGGATGATCACAATAGATAGATAGATAGATAGATATAACTTTATTTACCCCAGGGATTATTTGGGCTTTTAAAGAAGCTCATTAAATAAATGAATTTATTAACATGCACATGCACACACAATATAGTCTGAATGTATCGGAATGACTAAAAAGAAAGAAAAAAGAAAAAATAAAGCATTGTAACAACTGGGGGGCACACTACAGACACAGGCATGGGCTCACACACTTTTGCTCTGGACACACATCAGTATGACTAAGCATCATGCAGACGTATTGCCGTTGGTATAAAGGATCCCCAGTAGCATTTCTTGACACAATTAGTTTTGATATACCTAGTTAGTTATTAGTTATGATCTGGTTTGAATTTATTCTGATTTATTCTATTTTTTTTCGGTCCTCTTTAGTCTTTTCAGATGTTATTCTTTTTCAGCAACTGCACATTGTTACCCCACTTCGCACTGAAGCACGGCACATACAACCCTGCGTTTGATTTTTAAAAGTTCACACTGCAGCTGAGCTCCTGTTTTTTCAGTCATAAGGTGACATAGATTTTATGCTTTAAAGAACAGAAAATCGACATGGAATCAAAACATTTCAGAAAGCATTTACATTTCTTTTGTAACAACTGTTTTGTATCTAAACCCTGCACATCGTATGTGTCTTCTCATCTCCACAGATTTCTATATACAAATCCAGCAATGATCAACTGCACTCAAACCAATAGTTATAATCTTTCTTTTGCAGTTTCTCTTCCTTACCACCGGGAAATGTAGTGGAAAAAACTTTCCTCTATATTCAAAGAAGTCAGTCATGGAGTTAGATGAAAATGCAGAACAATTCTGTATTTCTGGGTTCGCTTCCCGGGTCCTCCCTGTGTGGAGTTTGCATGTTCTCCCCGTGTCTGCGTGGGTTTCCTCCGGGCGCTCCGGTTTCCTCCCACAGTCCAAAGACATGCAGATTAGGTGGACTGGCGATTCTAAATTGGCCCTAGTGTGTGCTTGGTGTGTGGGTGTGTTTGTATGTGTCCTGCGGTGGGTTGGCACCCTGCCCGGGATTGGTTCCTGCCTTGTGCCCTGTGTTGGCTGGGATTGGCTCTAGCAGACCCCCGTGACCCTGTGTTCAGATTCAGCGGGTTGGAATATGGATGGATGGATGGATTCTGTATTTGTACACTGATATGCACAAATGTTTCAGTCCATGGAGTGAGCAATTAATTAAACAATTCATTCCTTTTTATACTTTACTATTACCATTACCTTATCTAATACATCACGTCATCTTACTCTTAATATGCAGAATTGTATCATTTTAACCAATCGTCTATAGACACCAGTAACTTCATATACAAGTCGGTTCTTCCATTATTCTAAACATCGCTTCCTTAATAGGGGTACCCTATGGATTTTCCCATTGATCTTATCTTATCAACCAAAATGGGGGTGTTTGGGTTTTATCACTAGTTTATCCTCATCTTTTAAGGGGGGGGGGTGTTCATTACACATCTACTTCATTTTAACTTTAGCAGTTCTCTTGGTGACTCCTCTAAAGCCTCACATGGCTAGGCTTAAAGCAAAATTTAATTAACCCTTTAGTTGCATTCAATTCTTATCCTTACGTTTAATAATTCATTGTTATAATTTCATATAAGAATATACTTGTATTAGATTATAAAACTATATAAGATTAAAAATATTGATTCAGATTCTATAGAGGTGATGAATTCACAGATTATGTGAAGTAGCAGAGTAATCCACATCCATATATTAAACTGCATCTGTCTGACACAATCTGGAAAGACATCTGCACAATAGCATATCGGTTTTAGATCATTTGCAATCCGAAACAGAACCTTAAAAGGCTTGTTCAGAACAACAATATCGAAACAAAATGCAAAATAAACATTAAAATTAAAGGAGGGTTCTATTGTTGTGCTAAGCAAGATAGCAAGGAGTATTTTATGATGGAGACTGGGAAAAGAGACAAAGTCAAGTACCGAAATAAAAGTCAAAGCTGGGAAGTTAATCAACACCTCAACCACAGCCAATACAACAGACATAAATCATATTCAAAAACTAAACACAAGTCAAGGCTGAAAAACGCTAATGAAAAAGAGTTTTGAAATGGTCAAAAGCAGGTATGAAAAAAGGGTTTTATGATCTGCAAATCTGGATGGGAAATACTTTTTTTCTAATGATCTTTAATACCCATTTCGTTGTTAGTCAAGGGTTACAACCTCTGAGGACGTGCAACTAGCAACTGCGTGGCTTGTCGTAACAACAGTGCAAACAAAATGGTGTTGCATGTAAAATACAAAATGGCAGCACAAACAGCCCCATAAAAATGATGACTTTTAAAGAAGGCTTAATTTCTAAAAACTGAATGCAGTAATCAGATTCTTGGACTAGGAAAATAAAAAAAACAATTGAAAGAACACCTGTGCACATCTCTATATATGTAAAATCTGTCTGTCTGTATGTCTGTCTGCTTTTCACGAGAGAACTACTCAACAGACTTCTCTCTCATCACGCTAAGAATCCTAGTTTACTTGTAGGCACGATATAATCGTGTTAATCCGAGACAGAGGCCACGGGCCGAGGGGAGGGGGAAGCAGAACATCAGGAGTAGGGAGCCGGGCAGGGCCCTTCTCACTGTCATTTTTCACTATTACGTGGATGGAGCCACAGGGGACAGCTAGTTAAAGATAACGGGAAGCTAGTGAAATACAAATTCTTCATTTCTACTGTTTCTTTTTCTTAGGGTGTTGGGGCTACATCAGTGATTCTGGTTTTCTATTGCTGCAGTCTTTACCACTGTGGTGGTATACTTCTCTGTAGCAGTTCAACTGCACTTAATACAATTCCTGGTTTCAGGGAAATGGGGTTCAGATTTTTAAAACTTGGAAATGCACAAAAAGAGGCCCTAAATGGCCATGTGCTTAGCATAGCCTTTTCAGCAGCTCCGTGTATGACTGTATATATATGTGTATTTTTCTACTTTTATTTTTCTATTTTTACTCTTTAATTTAATATTTTTGCTGCTGGAATATGTGAATTTCCCCCTGGGATTAATAAAGTATCTATCTATCTATCTATCTATCTATCTATCTATCTATCTATCTATCTATCTATCTATCTATCTATCTATCTATCTATCTATCTATCTATCTATCTATCTATCTAAACAAAGTCAGGATTTATGAAAGAAAACTTTGTGTATATTTACAACAACTCTGATCCATGTGTGAGCAACATTTTAGAGAAATTGGGAAATGATGACACCTTTGATCAAGTTAGGAAATACAGCCAAATTAGCTAAATGACGACTCACGTGCAAAATAATTCATATCATCAATACATTACTATAATGTGTGTTAACATAACAAACAGTAAACCTCAAGAGTAATGGATATGATGCGCAGACTAATTTTTAGATACCTTTTAAGGAGGCCAATACTGCAGATTTGCACTGAAGAACTATTTTGTTTTTCCATTGTTTTATATCGACTACATGTTGACACCTTCTCAGAGAACTGTCAACAGGGCAGGAATATCTCAGCTAAGCTTCACTCCGTCATGCCCGCTGAGCTCGTAGCCATTAATCGACTGACGAGGTGCCATTTACAAGGAAACTGTAACTTATAAAGATAAATTGTGTAGAAATGTGCATACACCAACTGTTATAAACTGGTATTCGGTGTTTGAATTTTTCTTTTATACACATTTTCATACTCGATTCCACATCCCGGCAGCATCGGGCACAGGACAAGAAACGATACTGGATGGAGTGTCGGTCCATCGCTGGGCTCATTCAGGGACATCACACTTACAAAAGGCCTGTCTAGAGCTGCTCATTCACCGAAACTGCTCTGTTCTCTGATGTGGGAGGAAGGCCTGAGGATGTGTGGAAACACACACATACACCGTGCTGAACTATATACTGCCCAGATTTTAATTTTCTTCAAGGATAAACGGATTTCCAAGTTGAGAAGTTGTTTCTTTCATTTATTTAGCTGAAACACAAAGATGATATTGGAATGCTGTAAGACACTCTGGTATTAGATTTGCGCATTGTGTGTGCTCTCTATTATATTATCACATCTCTGTCTGTTTTTATTAAATCAATGTCTTTAAGCAGTCACCATTACCACCAAAAACTGAAAATGATTTTGCTTCAGAATCAGTTAAGTATGAAAGGCAAATAAAGCTGTGACTGAAAATTCATGAGAGGCTCGTCTTCTAATCAGTGTTATAAATGACTGGCAACAGAGAAGAGAGCAACACTTTTATCTGCCTGTTTACTCTTGGCACGCATTGTGTTTTTAAGCAAACAAAACCCAAGGCAGCTTACAAGTGCACAGCTATACCACACTTGTTTACTTGTACATTTCTATAACTGGAGCACAGGGGGTGCTTGCTGAAGATCACCCATTGAGTCTGACATGAACACTAGACCTCCAGCCTTGGGATTTAAGGTTGAGTTTTTAAGCCACTATACCATACTGTCTGCCATGCTCTGAACAGAAACCTATAATTTACAAGTATGCACCAATAAATTATTTTTTTTAACTAATAAATATTACTTTGAGGGCCTCAGTGTCCTTACTGTACCTTTTACAGACTTTATAAGATGTTATATACGTCTTCCCATTCTGGCCACACCACTGTTTACAACGCTATCATATCAAATCAATTCTGACAGCAGAATGTAGCTGCTAGTGCATAACTCACGAGTTTACCAGCAACAAAGATCTGCCATCAGTATACTCTAAAAACTCCCTTCAGGCACATCATTGTTTAGTATACTATCATTTAAATGCACATCACATCATTCCTATGCAGGTGACAGTACAATGTACTTGCTTGTTTTAAATACAGTGCTTACCAGACACTACAATAAGGGTTTGTCTTCTGTATATGTCATTCTTATACTGAAGATGAGAATACCTCACTATTATTATTATTTACTATTTGGATGATGTCTTTATCTAAGGAGACTTACAACATTTGAGATACAATTGGATACATTTCTTTTATTTTTCCAATTGGAGCACAGCAGGTGAAGTGACTTGCTCAGGGTCACACAGTTTCAGGATTTGAACCCACAACCTCAGGGTTTGAAGTCGAAAGCCTTACCTCTATCACAGTATGTATGTGTGTGTGTGAGAGAGACAGAGTTTTTAAAGTTATTATACACTGAGACGGGCAAAAGGACGTCAGTCTAAAAACTGTGGTACTGCACAGGAACAGAACCCATCCAGGGGTAAACAGAGATGGAGAGTGGCCATGGAGCAAATACGAAATGCGTCTCCTGGTCATTAGAGGGCAGGCAACGTAGCAGGTACTGTCAAGATTTAAGTGACTTTGTGTGTTGATTTTTTATTTTTATCATTTTTGATTGCTGTTGTCAGTGATGTCATCACTGATGGCATTTTGGGAATTCATTAACATGATTACAATGGTTGGTCGTGAAGTGATGGTGGCCAAGTTTTTTAAGGTTTAGCCACATTCAGTTCGCACTTTGTTATCAAAATAAAAAAAGTGTAATTGACAAGAGAACTTGAGCTTCTTGAACAATCTAATTATATTTAGGCTTACTGGTTTTCATAGGAAATACTAACAGAGACGGTAGTGAGACCAGCTATGTTATATGGGTTGGAGACGGTGGCACTAACCAGAAAGCAGGAGACAGAACTGGAGGTGGCAGAGTTAAAGATGCTAAGATTTGCATTGGGTGTGACGAGGATGGATAGGATTAGAAATGAGTACATTAAAGGGTCAGCTCAAGTTGGACGGTTGGGAGACAAAGTCAGAGATGCGAGATTGTGTTGGTTTGGACATGTGCAGAGGAGAGATGCTGGGTATATTGGGAGAAGGATGCTAAGGATAGAGCTGCCAAGTAAGAGGAAAAGAGGAAGGACTAAGAGATGGTTTATGGATGTGGTGAGAGAGGACATGCAGGTGATGGGTGTAACAGAACAAGATGGAGAGGACAGAAAGATATGGAAGAAGTTGATCTGCTGTGGCAACCCCTAACGGGAGCAGCCAAAAGAAGAAGAAGAAGACTAATAGAGATGCCGGTTCAGTTTCTGCTTCTAAATCTAGGCGGAAGATTCAGGACTTCAGTCTAGCATACCCTGATTAGCTGCACATATTGCATCTGTCTGTTAATCATGTGTATAAAAATATAACTATCATAACAATTATGAACTGTTACTAATCCTTCTCTGTTTTGTTTCTTGTTTTAGCATCCTGCTGTAGCACTTGCTACCACTGCTCCTTCCAAGCTGTTCTCCCACCAATGGAAAAGACATCTGAGATACTAGGGAGTCTTAGAATCATCAGCATAAAGGATTCAGTCTTCAGAACAGAAGATCCAGCACAGAATTTACTGTAGATGGCCCAGGAGGAGATAGGTAGATAGTTGGCTGGGGTCTCCAGGACTGTCATTGTCTGTTATTAATGACTGTGGACCCCACAGAGGTTTATTTTCACCAGAGAATCTGCTGAATGGACTCTTTTTGTTTTCCTCTCTTCTGTTGTGAATTAATGGACAGATATTACTGGGCTCCATTTATGTTAATCAGTTTGGATCTGCTTTCTTTGCCTATATTTTTAAATAAAGCTGTGTCTTTATGAACAATAATGATGTAATTATTAATTTGTAAAATTTGTAATTGCCTTTACATGTGAATTTGTTGCAGCACTCTGAACCTGCGTTCAGCAATCATCACTATACCTAAATATTGAACTAAATGGAAGTGATGTTCCTGAAATACTATAGACTAGCCAACCCGCGGCGTAACATACACCGCATAATTATGTATTGATGGGTGAACACTTGCTGAACGACACAGTTGTCCAAATGGGGTGGGTTTGTGGATACTACTGTGAGTGAATGAAAAGATGGACCTCTGGAGATAGCAACATACAATTGTCCGTGACTGAAAGCGGGATCGTCTGTGACGATGGAGGCCACACTGCTGAAAGTTACTTCGTCAGTAGGGATAAGTTTCAGCACTTGTTCATTAAGGTGTAGCGAGTCTTCGTTGTTGACACTTAATATAGCTTGCGTACTGAGTTGTTCCGGAGTCACAGTTGAGAAACACTTTTTTAATGTCTTTTAAGCACAGGGAAAAAAATTAACATGTGAAACATCCGTAATGTAATAAGCCACCAAGAAAAGTAACATTGCAACAATGCACGCTACGATCCGATCGCTGTAAACAGAAGTGAAAACAAAATCGAGGCTGGTGCATTCTTTAACTGCCTTGTAGCGCAATGGTAGTGCTGCTGTTTTGCAGTAAGGAGACTGTGGAAGATTTTGGGTTCGCTTCCCGGTTTCTCACTGTGTGGATAGCGCTTTGAATACTGAAAACACCGGTATATCAATGTAATGAAGTATTATTATTCTTATGCGTCCAGCGCTCTCTCTCTTGCGCGCCTGTATGCATGTGTGTGTCGCTCGCTCTCTCTCGCTCGCTGCACGTGTTCCTGCAGGCATACCAGTAAGTGAATGAAAAGCTGGAACTCTGGAGAGAGCAACATACAACTGTCCGTGACTGAAAACTGGTTTTGGCAGATACATGCACATCTTTTTGAAAGTTTGGCCCTGTGCCTTATCAATTGTCATCGCAAAGGCAAATCTAACAGGAAATTGTCTTCGTGTTAAAGTAAAAGGCAAATTATCCGCGACAAACTGTTTTACACGCTGCATTCCAACGTGAGCCTCCTCCCCCTCTCTCAGCAGTACACGAGCCTCCCCAGCCCCCCCCTCTCTCAGCAGCACGCAAGCCTCCCCAGCCCCCCTCTCTCTCTCTCTCTCTCTCTCAGCAGCACGCGAGCCCCCTCCCCCTCTGTCTCTCAGAAGCAGGCCAGCCCTCTCTCTCTCTATAACATTGCAGCAGTTGTATAAACACTTTTTTTTAAAATGAGTTTTAAGCACAGGGGGGAAAAAAGGAACATTTCAACAAATCCGAACTTTATATAAAAGCCAAGCAAGATAGTAACATTGCAGGAGTTCACCATTTTTAATCAGGCGACTGACAGTAGTGGAGTCAGGCACAGAGAAGGTCAGCTGCTGAGAAAGTGTCTCGACTATTGCAGGGCGGTGAAGCAGGTGAGACGCTAATGAAAAAGAGGCACAGGGCTTATTGGTTTTTAAAGACTGCTTCCTTCATTGTGTTTTAACCTCAGTTTTAAAGGATTGCGCGGCTCTCTCTGTCGCGCTGCCTGTGTTTGTGTGACTCTATCGTGCTGCCTGTGTGTGCGTGGCTCTCTCTCTCGCGCTGCCTGTGTGTGCCTCTGTCTCTCTCTCTGGCGCTGCCTCTGTGTGAACCAAGGTTCCACTGAGGCTGACTAATGAAAAGTCATCGTGGCTCAGAGCTGCATGTGGACTGTGGCACAGACAAACAGAAATGACGGCATGTTTTCTGAGGCGTCGCGTCCGAGTTGGTGGGCGTGGCTCTGTGAGTTGTCGTCGTATCCAATGGGCTTAGAGTTGGTGGCCGTGGCTCCTTCCTGCGTGCGCCATGGGTGTCTTACTTGTCGGCAGCTTAGTGAATCCACGCCCCCTTCCGGCGTGCTTTCCATGGTTGTCTTGCCTTAGTGAATTATATATATAGATAGATTCTAGCCTGGTCTTAAACTGAACAAAGTGGAAAAGGAATCGCATGAATGGGTGCTCTGATAGGTTCTTCTATTAGGTTCTATACTATACTGTACTGTACTGTACTATACTATACTATGCTATACTATTATCTGAACTTGCAACTTATGATGATAAATTTTGTGAATTGCACTATTAAAAAAATATTAATTGACAGTAGTTAATAAGAATCATGGAAGCCGAACATTATAGAGCCCACCCAGGATCAGAACTGAGCTTGAAGAAAAAAGCTGAGTATTTTCTAATTGAATCAGATGCTTCCTTCTTTCGTGAATGAGGCAAACTGAAGGCTTGTCAAGCAGTGGTGTGAATTTCTAGCTCATTAATTTCTAATGATTTCACACCCTGTCATATTTTAATGCAGCACTAGGATATGTGTTGTGCAATCATGACATTAATGAAACTGATCAGCTGAAATGACTCCAGCGCGTTATCCGCAGCCTATGTTCTCGAACATACAGTAGGCCATGTCATCAAGCAGAATGCCTGGGAGGTTCATTTATTTTTAATGAATTACATTTCTTCTGCTAGCGTCTGCGGCGTCTTAATTAAATGTTCATGGTTTGTGGAGTTCTTGTTGACAATATTTTTTTTTAAATGATGCTGTTGTTGTTATACCATAATATGCTGAAAAAAAAAACTGTAGCTAATAACTATAGCTGTGCTTGTTATGAAGACCCCCAAAATTGGACCTGCAGATTTCAAATGAAGGTGAATTGTGAATTGCCAATAAATTCCAAAAATTGTGTATTTAGTTTAATTAGCTTAACATGGAAGCTTTATAAACATAATGTCCTGCTGCTTGATTGCATTCTTCCTCTATTCAGAGTAGAGATCTGCATTCTAGCGGAAATCCGGTGGTACGCACAGGATGCAAGTTAAGGCTATGTGCAGACTAAATTTAAGAAGTTATTAGAAATGATCATAGTATCAATTAATGATAATAATCCAAGTAAATGTGGTATATCTTTTTTTTGTTGATTAATCTATGGAAAGCACCTCGAGTTGCATGTAAATGTATGTTAAGGTGCTAAATAAATAAACATATTATCGTTATTATTAAGAGTTGTGAGTAGATGCGGGTGGTTAGACATTATTTATGTGGCGAGGAGCAGACAGTCACAGTGTAGATGAACCTCTAAGAACACTGAAAAGCAAATAAGTAAATAAAATAATATAAATAGTCCATGAGATGAAATGCATCAAATCTCCTGGGACAAAGCTTAAAAATCAATAAGGAGTGACTTTCTATTAGGCTAGATGCCTAGTAGGGGCCGAGCGGTCTTTTGGCATTTAAAGCCCTGCAGATAAATCAATAAGGAGTGACTTAAGTAATTTTCTGTTAGGTTAAAGGCCCAATGGAGGCCAAACTGTTTTTTGGCATTGGAACCCCTGCAGATTTTGTTTTCTTTTTTTTCTCCAGCACTGCATCCCTGAAGAATTTTAAATGTTACTTGTCCTCCATTACCATCTGACCATAGCATTGGACTTATCTTTAGAGACTTAGAAATGAATCTACATATAAGGACTCTACTATTTCTATTGCCTGTATATGTATAGTATGTAATCACATACTGGTTTATTCTTATCTATTATTGTTGGTATGTCGTTAATTCATTCTTATTTTAATCTATTTCTATTTGCTTTTCCTTTCTAGTTATTGCTTCTTTGTCATCTTGTAAAGCACTTTGAGCTACATGCTTTGTATGAACATGTGCTACAGGAATAAATGTTTTTTTTTTCAAATGGATTGCTACAAACATTGTGATGCACATATATAACTTGAGTATTATTTTCTTTGTTTCTCTTGTAGATTCTGCTATTTTAAGAATCTCTGTGCCCAATTTATGTGTCATTTACAGGGATAAATAGAAATGTTGTTAGGAGCAGGATAGAGTGGGATTGAAATATCAGTACAGTACATATCTGAACAAATCCGAATCGTATTATATGATATAATCTACTGGTAAATTCTGCTCTGCATTTGTAATATTTCTTTTGCACTGTTATACTGTATTGAGGATTACTTGTGTTCTGTTCTGTGTATTGTATTGTATTGACCCCACCCTCCTTCTTTTTGACATCCACTGCACGCCCAACCTACCTGGAAAGGGGTTTCTCTTTGAACTGCCTTTCCCAAGGTTTCTTCCATTTTTTTCCCTACTAGGGTTTTTCCTTGTCTTCTTAGAGAGTCAAGGCCGGGGGGCTGTCAAGAGGCAGGGCCTGTTAAAGCCCTTTGCGGTACTCCTTGTGTGATTTTGGGCTATACAAAAATAAATTGTATTGTATTGTATTGTTTCTCTAGTTCAGAACTTCTCTGTTGAATTAGCACAGCAGAAAAGATGGTCTTGAATGGTCATTCCTGCTGTGCTCATCTTGAGAACCTCAGCCTTGTCCCACTCGAAAGCCAAAGGGGCTAGTTGTTTAAGCAAGTGCTTTCTATCTGTACTGTTTTGTTGGGGAGTAAATGCATGGGAAATGGCTGATATGAAGGATCTTAAAGAGATTGAGGATGCACAGTGCCACAGTAGTTAGCACTGTTGTCTCACGTCTTGGGTTTGATTATCCATATCAAGTCTGACCATTCTCCTTGTGTCTGGGCACTCCTGTTTACCTCCCAAATCCTGAAAGACATGCAACTTAGGTTTTTTAGTGACCACATTGGCCCCATGTGGGTGTGTGTGGGTGGACTCTGTGTGATGCTTAGATAGGGTCCAGCACCCAGGAGTTTGAATTGGATTAAATGAGTTATACTAATTCAAGGAAGATTACAAAATGTCTGAGAGAGCATGCAAGAGGAAAATTAAACACTTAAGGGTATTGCAAACTTTCCACGCAGATTTTTAATTTGAACCCAGGATTCTAAAGATGTGGGGGAAGCAAATCTTACCACTTCCCCACTGAGAGTTTAAACTTTTCACAGTTAATGTGTTTAATATATTATTACCAAAACAAGGACTGTTTTCGGTAATGATAAAGATGCGTGCTAATTTGCAATTCCTAATGACTAAAAGAAATATGCTAAAAGACACTTGTCATGTGCTGAACTGGTCAGATAAATGCACTTTTTGTCTACAAAGTGTAGCCTATCATCATAAGGACCTGATGATCACATACTACAGAAAGGCAATTTTATTGCTGTTTATACTCCATTATACAAACACATATCAGAATTTGCTGTCTTCACAATGAAATTCACTTTATGAAACACTCTGAGCTGATCAGCTAAAATTAATGGGTAAAAATGTTTTATCTATTTGTCTTAGAACCAGAGTGGGCACTCTTGTAGCAATTTTCCTAACCCAGTGGGCTGTGGTGTTGTACATTGGCCCAGAGCTCTTAGTTTACAAAGGATATTACCCACACATGAAAAATTATTGAAGTTCATATTTATTGACACAGGTACAGATTAAATTACTATAACAAAATAATAAAATATTCCAACTCTAGAAAGCAAAAGTTGAAGAGCACCATTTCTGTTTTCGTCCACTGAAATCTCTAAAAGGATTGTTAGCCTTGCACCAGGTAAGGCAACCAAGCTTAAAGCGGATGACCGGGAGAAGAAACTTAAAACAGGCAGAAAGTCAAAATGAAAGCAATTATCAGTTCTGTCTTTCATCTTTACACAAATCTAAATTGCTGTGGACCCACACCATGAAGTGTCTGACTTTTCAGATTTGCACTGTGGTAAACAGCTCACAGTAAGCCAAGAACCTGAAAAATCAGGCTCAGAAGAGGTTACCTTACAGTATTTAAGAAGCAACTCCTTGCGTTGCTTGTGCAGATATCACTTTCAGATGTTGTGGGCTTGCTGCTGACCACCAGAAGTTGATCGCAGTGCAAATCTAAGAAATGAGATGCTTTGTGATGGGTGTCCACAGGGATTTGCACTGTGGAGAGGTGGAATGTAGTGGCAGAATTGCATGGAAAAAGTGGGGAAGAGAGACAGAGCTCAAATGATGTCACCTGAATGCATCTCCCCTCGCCCCTCATTGTTCAGAAGCAGTCTCGGTGCAGCCAAGACGGTTATATTCCAGCCAGGGTTCCCTCTCCTGGTTGAAGTTCAAAAGTCTCTTTTGTGTCATTTTTGTTCATTGCTTATGCTAACATTGTTAATTTTTTTTTTTTCATGTCTTAGCATTTTTTTCTGTTTGTCATGTTTTTATGGGTCCATTACCTACAAGGGTCAGTCCTCAGCCCTGTAAAAGTTGGGGAAACCTACAGTCCCTTGCGGTTCATTGTGAATGCACTCATGGAGTAGTAGATTCTCTTGAGTTATTTCTGTGCTGTTTGTAGTTACTGGATTTTTGACCTCTGTGCTCTGTTTTTTGGCCATTCTTGGATTTTGTTTTGGAACTTTGTTTGCTATCAGGGTTGCCTGTTTTGAAGGCACTGCCATCTGTGCCCATGTCCACCTTTATTTAAGAAGCAATTGACCCATCTGTTCTGTGAATATCTGTTGAATTGATGAAGAAAAAACAACTTTGCAATATTTTTATATTCTTGGTTAATTTGTTTAAGTTTAATTGCTTTAGTGATTGTAATCTATGATTGAAAGTTTATGAGTTATTACATAATTTCACTTATGGCAATCAACTTTTGTTATTTGTCTTATTACTCTTGCTGAGCAAACAGGCCCTAGTCTAATGTTACTCAATTGTTTACTTCTTTTGTAAGTTGCTTTGGATAAAAGTGTCAGCTAAGCAAATCAATGTAAATGTAAGGTCCTGTCCACAGGAACTTCTGAACTGAGCATTTAACTACCAGTTGTGGCATCAGGTGACCGTGGATTGAACGCAAGCATTTTTCTGCACCACTTGCGTTCGGCTGGACGTGTGTCAAAAAAACGCTGCATGCAGCTTTTTCTTGGCATCAATTACTGCCAAAATCCCAATGAGTGCAAAGAATATGTCTGTGTTTTGTTTACATGTTGTTCATTTAATGTTCCGGAGGACTGGACATGACAACATGTGTATGTATATATTGTGGCAGACGGCGGGGGCCCATACCCAGCCAGGACGCCCTGATAATAGAAGGACCTGGGGAGAGAGTATTTCAAGGACAGTTTCTCCCCGGGACCATCAGAGGGCAGGCCCCTTGGTTTCCAGTGGGGCCATGGGTCATGAGCATAGAAGCACAACCCTGTTGAGGCCTGTAGCCACCGCTAGGGGGTGCATGGACAATTGCAGGGCCCTATTTGTCAGCACTTCTGCTACACCCGGAAGTGCTACCGGAAGAAGCTCGTTGGGCACCTGAAGTCATCTGCCAGAGTCGGGAGGAAAAGGACAAAGCCTGTGTGGAGGACTGAAGGAAGCGACGACCTTGTGCTGTGGAGTAAAAATGTAAATAAACCATTAGCTATGTGAAAACTTGTGTATAAGCTTGTCTGTGTTAGGGTTAGGATGGCTGTACCTGCCTGGGCATCACAATATATATATATATATATATATATATATATATATACACCCACACACATTTACACACATTGTCATCAAATAGTAATGACAATAATGGAGAATTCAAAACAGTTTGTAGGTTTGTGCTCAACATAATTTTAGGTACTATGGATTATTAATGCTTCCCATGGGCTCACCACCTATGGGAGGGGCCAAGGAGGTCGGGTGCAGTGTGAGTTGGGTGGTGGCCGAAGGCGGGGACCTTGGCGGTCCGATCCTCGGCTACAGAAGCTGGCTCTTGGGACGTGGAATGTCACCTCTCTGAAGGGGAAGGAGCCTGAGCTAGTGCGCGAAGTTGAGAGGTTCCGGCTAGATATAGTCGGACTCACCTCGACGCACAGCTTGGACTCTGGAACCAATCTCCTTGAGAGGGGCTGGACTCTGTACCACTCTGGAGTTGCCCCCGGTGAGAGGCGCCGAGCGGGTGTGGGTATACTTATTTCCCCCCGACTTGGAGCCTGTACATTGGGGTTTACCCCAGTGGACGAGAGGGTAGCCTCCCTTCGCCTTCGGGTGGGGGGACGGGTCCTAACTGTTGTTTGTGCGTATGCACCGAACAGCAGTTCGGAGTACCCACCCTTTTTGGAGTCCCTGGAGGGGGTGCTAGAGGGCATACCTTCTGGGGGACTCCCTCGTTCTGCTGGGAGACTTCAATGCTCACGTGGGCAATGACAGTGAGACCTGGAAGGGCGTGAGTGGGAGGAATGGCCCCCCCGATCTGAACCCGAGCGGTGTTTTGTTATTGGACTTCTGTGCTCGTCACGGATTGTCCATAACGAACACCATGTTCAAGCATAGGGGTGTTCATATGTGCACTTGGCACCAGGACACCCTAGGCCTCAGTTCGATGATCGACTTTGTGGTCGTGTCGTCGGACTTGCGGCCACATGTCTTGGACACTCGGGTGAAGAGAGGGGCGGAGCTGTCAACTGATCACCACCTGGTGGTGAGTTGGCTTCGATGGTGGGGGAGGATGCCGGTCAGGCGTGGTAGGCCCAAACGTGTTGTGAGGGTCTGCTGGGAACGTCTGGCAGAGCCCCCTGTCAGAAGTAGCTTCAACTCCCACCTCCGGCAGAACTTCGACCATGTCCCGAGGGAGGTGGGGGACATTGAGTCCGAATGGGCCATGTTCCGTGCCTCTATTGTTGAGGCGGCTGACCGGAGCTGTGGCCGTAAGGTGGTCGGTGCCTGTCGTGGTGGCAATCCCCGAACCCATTGGTGGACACCGGTGGTGAAGGATGCCGTCAAGCTGAAGAAGGAGTCCTACAGGACCCTTTTGTCCTGTGGGACCCTGGAGGCAGCTGATAGGTACCGGCAGGCCAAGCGGAATGCAGCTTTGGTGGTTGCTGAGGCAAAAACTCGGGCGTGGGAGGAGTTTGGGGAGGCCATGGAGAACGACTTTCGGACGGCTTCGAGGAGATTCTGGTCCACCATCCGGCGTCTCAGGAAGGGGAAGCAGTGCAGTGTCAACACTGTATATGGTGGGGATGGTGCGCTGCTGACCTCGACTCGGGACGTTGTGGGTCGGTGGGGGGAGTACTTCGAAGACCTCCTCAATCCCATTAACATGCCTTCCAATGAGGAAGCAGAGCCTGGGGACTCAGAGGTGGGCTCCCCCATCTCTGGGACTGAGGTCACCGAGGTGGTCAAAAAACTCCTTGGTGGCAGGGCCCCGGGGGTGGATGAGATACGCCCGGAGTTCCTCAAGGCTCTGGATGTTGTAGGACTGTCTTGGTTGACACGCCTCTGCAACATCGCATGGACATCAGGGACAGTGCCTCTGGATTGGCAGACCGGGGTGGTGATCCCCCTCTTTAAGAAGGGGGATCGGAGGGTGTGTTCCAACTACAGAGGGATCACACTCCTCAGCCTCCCTGGAAAAGTCTATTCAGGGGTCCTGGAGAGGAGGGGCCGTCGGATAGTCGAGCCTCGGATTCAGGAGGAACAGTGTGGTTTTCGTCCTGGTCGCGGAACAGTGGACCAGCTCTATACCCTTAGCAGGATCCTGGAGGGTGCATGGGAGTTTGCCCAACCAGTCTACATGTGTTTTGTGGACTTGGAAAAGGCATTCGACCGTGTCCCTCGGGGAATCCTGTGGGGGGTACTCCGAGAGTATGGGGTACCGGCCCCCCTGATAAGGGCTGTTCGGTCCCTGTACGATCGGTGCCAGAGCTTGGTCCGCATTGCCGGCAGTAAGTCGAACCCGTTTCCAGTGAGAGTTGGACTCCGCCAGGGCTGCCCTTTGTCACCGATTCTGTTCATAACTTTTATGGACAGAATTTCTAGGCGCAGCCAGGGCGTTGAGGGGGTCCGGTTTGGTGGGCTCAGGATTGGGTCACTGCTTTTTGCAGATGATGTTGTCCTGTTTGCTTCATCAGGCCGTGATCTTCAGCTCTCTCTGGATCGGTTCGCAGCTGAGTGTGAAGCGGCTGGGATGAGAATCAGCACCTCCAAATCCGAGACCATGGTCCTCAGCCGGAAAAGGGTGGAGTGCCCTCTCAGGGTTGGTAGCGAGATCCTGCCTCAAGTGGAGGAGTTCAAGTATCTCGGGGTCTTGTTCACGAGTGAGGGAAGAATGGAGCGTGAGATCGACAGGCGGATCGGTGCGGCATCCGCAGTAATGCGGGCGCTGCATCGGTCTGTCGTGGTGAAAAAGGAGCTGAGCCGCAAGGCGAAGCTCTCAATTTACCAGTCAATCTATGTTCCTACCCTCGCCTATGGTCATGAACTATGGGTAGTGACCGAAAGAACGAGATCGCGAATACAAGCGGCTGAAATGAGTTTCCTCCGCAGGGTGTCTGGGCTTTCCCTTAAAGATAGGGTGAGAAGCTCAGTCATCCGGGAGGGGCTCAGAGTAGAGCCGCTGCTCCTCCGCATCGAGAGGAGTCAGATGAGGTGGCTCGGGCATCTGATCAGGATGCCTCCTGGACGCCTCCCTGGTGAGGTGTTCCGGGCACGTCCAACCGGGAGGAGGCCCCGGGGAAGACCCAGGACACGCTGGAGGGACTATGTCTCTCGACTGGCCTGGGAACGCCTTGGGATTCTCCCGGAAGAGCTAGAAGAAGTGACCGGGGAGAGGGAAGTCTGGGCATCTCTGCTCAAGCTGCTGCCCCCGCGACCCGACCTCGGATAAGCGGGAGACAATGGATGGATGGATGGATGGATGGATTATTAATGTCGGTGGGTGAGTGCATATGCAAGTACTGTTTGTATAATTGCTTACTTCAAGGTGACAAGTAGCCACTCTTCAGGACTAACACTGACTCACATATTGTTTGACAGGAGTCTAATATGGTGTGGTACCAACATTTCTTATTCACGTTTCTTGTAGGAGGATTTTTAACAAAATGAGGTCAATGTTCAGGTCTAATAATGCCAACTGATCCACATTTCGTGAATCCAATGAAGGATGAACCTCGAACCCCACAGGTTAAAAACACTCTGGACTGCCTGACAACTGCTACCTCAGGAAAACACACAAAACTACAATCTGGGCTATAGGATGGTGTTCACCAGAAGCAAACAACCATGAACATAACATCATATTGAAGTCAAATATGCGTCACTACAAAATGCATCTTAAATGCCTAGGTCGCTCAGAGTGCATTCATTTAACCAAGATCTGAACTTCCATGTGGACAGGGCCTTAACTCTTTGAGGGCTGAATATTTTTTTCCAAAAAACTCAGTTTTCTTTAAAGCACACAAACCAATGGTGTCACCCATAAATCAACATAAAATGTCTACTGCTGTATGCTGTGGCTGCTGTCATCACCTGTTGGGCAGCAGTGGGACGACGGTGGACAGCTGGATGGCCAGCAGAAATGCGTGGAGGGCCGGCTGCCTGGCTGTCTTTGTACTTTGAACTTTTGCTCAAAATAGCTTTGTTAAAATGAATCTTTTCATTCATAAGATTTTTTGTCGCTTCTAGGTAGGGTTTGACAGAAATCATCCCTCTAGGGCGGCATTTTGAGTATTATTGGGACTTCCAGATTCATAACAGAGATAAGGACTTCTTCGATTAGCTCACAATATAAGAAGGCTGCTCCTAAGCCAGATGGTATGGGTTCATGACTGATCACGAGCAGATCACTGGAGTGCAAATCTCCAAACTGAGATGCTTCGTGGTTTGAGTTCACAAATCTACTGTTAGCATATCAAAAGAAAAAGTCAAGCATCAATAAGTCTAAATGGACAAACTAGTACATACACAAAGGTTGTTTTCTTTGAATATCTGTAAATTCAGATAGCAACACATCTGACATGATGATTCTTAAAGTGATGTGCTGATGATGTCAATCACGTAATTCCCGGGACTATATTCCATAGCAACCATTGGCATGTCATGATGACAGTTAAACAAATGGTGGCAACCCAAGAAAAACAAATTGGAGTCAAAAACTTAATTTGTAATAAATGAAAACCGTTTCCATTATGAAAAAGTCAAAATATATATTCAGGATCTCAGAAAACCCACCATGGTGAATAACCAATAAGGAACAAGTGAGTAAAAAAACATAAATAATCATAATACAGATGTCATGTGAATCACTGTGTTGCAAACTTTACATGGACTGATTTTAATGAGGCACAGGGGAAGGATTTAATGGATGCACAGTGACTCCTGTAAATATGTGTGAAGATAATGGGCCAGAGTGAGAACCTTCACCCAGTATGGGTATTGACTTCAGATTCACCTTATTCAATTTCTTGGATCATCCAGAATTACGTCTGTCTCATCTCGACCATCCCTGAATAACACCTTACCTTGCATAATGGCAAATAAACAGAGTGTTACCCCTGCCTTTTGTTTATTCATGCTCGTCTTTTGTAACGCAGGTTAAGCTCTCCACATGTGGCCATCTATCACTACCAATCTCTGCAAGTCTCAGTCATTTCATCTCAAGTTACTGCATCTCTTTGAATGATTAAGTCTGGCTAAAATAAGAATATATGGCATTAAAGCAAATAGGGTTGTCAAAGTCAATGCCAAATTCCTCAAAAGAAAAGTGACTATTTGGACTGTAATTTACTAAGAAGAAAATGACTAAATGAAAAATTGAAGCTTTACGTGGGAGTGCTGCTACTGGTTTGATTCTATTTTCGTTCTTAATAGTGCCCTTGGTAACCAAGGAATTTACCATTCATGGCTTTCTTTTCTACTTATTAGTAAGGATCTTTGCTTTAGATCTGCTGCTTGTCTTATGTACCTACTGTACATCAGGACATTATGTAACTGAGCTATTAATAGAATGTGCAATCTTTATTATTAGAGTCTTCCTTTACAGCACAGCTCACCTTTACAATTGCCTGTTTTTGTTTTGTAATTTGAGGAATGCATTATTTGATGATTATTACCACAAAGTACACAGAACATTGCCCACAATGAGACACTTACTTAGCAGTCCACACATTATCATATGCCCCTTGATATGCCTTGTGAAGACCAGCAGGTGCCAGCTGACTCTGACCCCCCTATATTGCCATTCCCAGCAGGTGCAGAGTGTGTTCCTGAACTGGCTAGCTGTTGAAATGAGAGAAATTACTCTTATTTCTGACAGCCTGAAAGTTGTAGTAAAGATGAGATCCTTTGCTTCCATTCATCAGATGAAGGACAGTGTGCCTTCTGTCAGCCACATATGTAGACTAATGTAGGTGGCAAATGCCATGCTGTGATGTCAGATGGCTTTCTTTTAAAAGACTTGTATGCTAATTCACGAAAAATACCAATTAAGCATGAACATTTCCTAAATTGTAAAGATAGTCTCTAAATAGTAGTCTTTATGAAAAAAGAAACTGTAACCCACTCCCTTCTGTTTTTTTTTTTTACTTACATTGTATTTGGAAACTTTTTTCTTTACAAGCATATTTTGTGAGGTATTGCATCACTGTGCCCTTGGTTTTTGTGCGAGTATAACAAGTTGTGAACATGGCTGCTCATTTATCATTTTGATTTAACAAAGAAGAACAGTGAAAGTGTTGCATAGTTTTTGTGTTCGTCTTCTTTTTCTTCCTCTTTATCTTGCCCCATTTTTATGTGGGATCAATGTGCTCGATCAACCTTCCCCAAACAGCTCCTCCCCAGTCTGTCACTTTTACTTCTTTTACTTTATCCATCCCCCTTTGGCTGTCCATCACTTTCTCTTCCTCTGCACTTCCAGTTCCATCCCTCTTTTGCCTACTTATTCATTGTCCCTCCTCATCACAAGTCCATACCACTTCAACCTACTTTCCTGCACTTTCTTAGACATCTCTCTTTTGTTGTACTTCTGATTGTCTCATTTCTTATTCAGTGCTTTTCTATAACTCCACACATCCATCTCAAGATTGTAATTTCTTCCACATCTAATTTCTTCTCCAGCGCTCCCTTTACTGCCCATGTCTCAGCTCTATACATCTTTGCTGGTCTTACCACTTTCTTAAAAACCTTACTTTTAACCATCACTTTAATTCTTCAATCACACTCCTGATACTTTCTTCCAATTGTTCCATCTACACTAAAGAGAAGCCCGTCTGTCTGAGGTCTCATGTTTTATATACAACAACAGAAAGACATAAGACAAAAAAAAGGCAGTGACTGCAGCTGAAGTCACCATAGCTATTAACCCTTCATACAACACTGACTCCATCAAGCAGTACGCTATTGGCTGTCAAAAATAAAAGGGACAAGCATGGCTGTGCTGGAAGACCAGCGCTCAGTCGATAAATGTGATAAGGACAGTGATTTACAATCATTTACATTGGCATGGTTCAAGATCAAGAATTGCGGTCACCCAATCTGACATACTGTACCCAACAACTAGTGTGACATTGGCTTAAGATGGACTTCAAACACTAAGGTTGTGAGTTCTTGTGACAATGTGTAAACATGAGCAAGTAACGTTACCTGTCAGTGCTGCAACTAGAAAAAAAATAAGTAACCAAATGCTTAAATGTTGTAAGTTTCCTTGGATAAAGGCAAATAATATTAATAATACTACTACTTATAATAATAAAGATCTGTTGCCTGGCTGACAATAAACCCCCCCCCCCCCTCCACCTACTGTAACTCCATCAATAAATTAAAAAATGATCGCCAAAATGAGCCTTTTTTGCCAAAAGTGTAAGTTTACTGTTAAGGATAAATATTTTCAGTTACAGTGTCATCATCGTAAATCACATTGTCACCTAATCACTTACATGTAACAAACATGATGATCTGTGGGAGTCGGGTTATTGTGATGCATTGCAATGAGCTTCATTTTCACTTGGTTCGATTAATCATGCATGAGACATTGTCCATTCATAAACATGAACTATCATAACATTTGAAAGGATGAAGTGGCACATAATCAAATCTTTTCTTTCTCTTTTATTTCAATAATGAAATTATAGTGACTAAAAACTATATTTACTGGTTAGTACGTTATACGTAATATAACCAATACAAGGATTAGATATATTGTATGGGACAGCAGTTTTTATTATGCATTCCAACAGTAAGTTTCTTTTTATTTTGTTTGACATTAGGGCAGCACCGCTCTAGTGGATCCATTGTCCTAGGTTCCAACCCCATACTCAGCTGTTGTCAGTGTGGAGTTTACACATGGTCCTTATGTCTGTGCTGGTCTTTTCCTCAGAAACACCAGTTGTCCTGCCACATTCTCAAATAGCTGCAGATTATCATCCTTAGTGATTCCATGCTGGTCCAGCATAATGTGTGGTTTTGTGGAAGTGTGCCCTGCAGTGAAGTGGTGTCCTGTCCAGAGTGTTTTTAGTTTAAACAGTTCTCTCAAGTTACCACTTAATTTTTATTTGATGAAACTGAAAAGCTTCAGCTCCTTCAATTCTCTCTCATAGCTCATGCCAGTTCTGTCGGAATAGGCTACGGCACGCTGCCAACCTGATTTGGATTAAGTGAGTTTGACAGTGCTATTGTGTTAATTGTCACTACTAGAATGGATGAATTACTTTAAATGCTAAAGAAAATTCATTTAATTTACTTAATGCTGCTGCCTTACAGCTCCAGAGTCCTGAGTTTTGGTCTAGGTTTGGTCAGCGTCTGTGGACAATTTGCTTGCTCTCTCTACATACTTTCTAACAGGGTAATGTTGTTTTTTTATTAGAACATTGCAAAACGTTTGACAAGTAGCGACCATTCAGTTCAGTTTTGGATATGACAAATAGAAGAGAAATTTGTCTGTCTGAAGTCACATATTTTATGTACCACAACAGAATGGAAAATATTGAAACACAAAGGGCAAAGATTCCAGCTAAACTCATTGCACACGTAAATCATTCACATGGCCATAGGCCCTGTCAGGCAGCACGTTATCAACTCCCAAAAAAAGAGGTGAGGTTGTGATACTTTGGAAATGTGAAATTGTGCTGGAGAGCCATTACACAGTCTTCTAAATTGACATACCCTGAGATTTCACTAGATAGAGTGCACATTAAGATCTCAAGATGCCACCCTGCTTATGATTTCAAGGATTAATAAAATAACAGTGGGAGGTCAAGCTTTTAGTTACAGGGCCCCTAAACTGTGGAATGGTGTGCCTGCTACTATAAGAGATGCCCCATCAGTCTTAGCTTTCAAATCCCGGCTGAAGACTCACTACTTCAGTTTAGCATATCCTGACTAGAGCTGCCGATTAACTGTACAGACTGCATCTCTGTTGTTAGTCATTAGCACTAAAACATGAGTAATATGATTATGTTAACTAATATGTTATAATTTGTTACCAGCCCTGACCTATTCTGTTTCTCTTCTTGGTACTCAAATGTGGCACTTGGTGCCACTGCCCTACTGCCAAATTATTTTGCTTGTCTAAGGTAAAGTCATCTCTGATGGAGGATTGCAGGAATCGTCCGGTAGACGGGTCCTTTCAATGGATTGGCTGGCCCAGCGCTGTCTCAGCTGTGGAATGGCCAATTGGGGGAGGCAGCTTGATGGCTGAGGACTCCAGGACTCTAAACAAATCCAAATCATATTATGTGATATCATCTACTGTTAAATTCTTGTAACATTTTTATTTTACTATTATATTGTGGATTACTTGTGTTCTGTTCTGTGTATTGTATTGACCCCCTTCTTTTTGATACCCATTGCATGTCCAACCTACCTGGAAAGGGGTATCTCTTTGAACTGCCTTTCCCAAGGTTTCTTCCACTTTTTCCCTACTAGGGATTTTTTGGGGGAGTTTTTCCTTGTCTTCTTAGAGAATCAAGGCTGGGGGAATATCAAGAGGCAGAGCCTGTTAAAGCCCATTGTGGCACTTCTTGTGTGATTTTAGGCTATACAAAAATAAATTTTATTGTATTGTATTGTATTTCTAGTTGTGAATGTGACATGCTCAAGAGATGTGATCAGTAACTGCAGTCATCAAGTCCAACCTTCCAACTACAAGTTGTGCAATTTGATATTGGCTTAGTAACATGTTCCACATACCTAAGGTTTAATGTGTGGAAAAAACTGTTAAATGTATATTATATTTGGTGTTAACCTGCTTGTATCTGGTGCCCACATGTTCTAGCTGAAGACCTGGTATGTATCTTATACATTCACTTTATTAGCTTAAACAGTTCTCTCGGTCAACACTTAATTTGTATTTGACAAAACTAAAAAGCTTTAGCTCCTTCAATTCTCTCTCATCAGCTCATGTCTCATGGTCCAGGAATATTCTGAGGACTTTATCTAGCACTAGTATGTTTTTGGAGAACAAAACAGCATATGATACTCCAGATCATTCTGCAGCCTCCCTTTACTTATACTCATACTTATACTTATACTTATGTGAATTTCCCATTGGGATTAATAAAGTATCTATCTATCTATCTATCTATCTATCTATCTATCTATCTATCTATCTATCTATCTATCTATCTATCTATCTATCTATCTATCTATCTATCTATCTATCTATCTATCTATCTATCTATCTACTCGACATAGAACATTAGAGCATTAGAACAATCTGGACAAGAACAGGCTAACAAAGCTTGCCAGTCCTATCCACTTAATTCCTCCAAAATAACATCAAGTCTAGCTTTTAAGTTCCCTAAAGTCCTACTGTTTACCACACTACTTGATAACTTATTCCAAGTGTCTATGGTTTCTCTTTGTGATACAAAACTTGCTAATGTTTGTGTGAAACTTACCCTTAACAAGTTTCACAATATTAAACAGTTCAGTCATGCTTCCTCTTAATCTCCTTTTGTTAAAATAGAAAAGTTCTCAGCTCTTTTAATCTTTCCTCATAACTCATTCTTTGCAGATCTGGAATCAGCCTAGTTGCTTTTCTCTGGAGGTTTTCCAGTGCTGCTATGTCCTTTTTGTGGCCTGGAGACCAAAACTGCACACAGATGAAGTCTAACCAGTGTGTCGTACTTATATTAAATTGCATCTGCACAAAAGTGCCCAAACCTATATGCTGTCCATATCCCTCTATATTGATTCAATGGAGTTTAGATTATTTGCCAATCCACCTAGTTTGGTATCATCTGCAAATATAACCAGCTTGTTATTTATATTGCTATCCAAATCATTTAAATATATATTAAAAATAGCAATGGCCCTAGCCCCG